>NW_026870579.1:0-720705 GCF_963576545.1 Limanda limanda | reverse complement strand
GAAGGTCGGAGAGACTTGCAAGTAGGCTCTACCCCCACTAAATGGGGTAACGCGCATCGATCGGTACCATCCTTGAGCTTCTCCGACTTTCGGAAGGGTTAGGGTTAGGGATGAAAGCACATAGGAGAAAGAGATATTCTTGAATAACTTTTTTTGTGAAGGTCGGAGAGACTTGGAAAGTGGTTGCATCTGGACTAATTTGGGTCCTGCGGATCGATTGGTACCATCCCCGAGCTTGTACGACCTTCGGAAGAGGTCGACCGACGAAATTCCCCCAAATCTGAGGAGATATTCTTGAATAACTTTCTTTGTGAAGGTCGGAGAGACTTGCAAGTAGGCTCTACCCCCACTAAATGGGGTAGCGCGCATCGATCGGTACCATCCTTGAGCTTCTCCGACTTTCGGAAGGGTTAGGGTTAGGGTTAGGATGAAAGCACATAGGAGAAAGAGATATTCTTGAATAACGTTTTTTGTGAAGGTCGGAGAGACTTGCAAGTAGGCTCTACCCCCACTAAATGGGGTAGCGCGCATCGATCGGTACCATCCTTGAGCTTCTCCGACTTTCGGAAGGGTTAGGGTTAGGGATGAAAGCACATAGGAGAAAGAGATATTCTTGAATAACTTTTTTTGTGAAGGTCGGAGAGACTTGGAAAGTGGTTGCATCTGGACTAATTTGGGTCCTGCGGATCGATTGGTACCATCCCCGAGCTTGTACGACCTTCGGAAGAGGTCGACCGACGAAATTCCCCCAAATCTGAGGAGATATTCTTGAATAACTTTTTTTGTGAAGGTCGGAGAGACTTGCAAGTAGGCTCTACCCCCACTAAATGGGGTAGCGCGCATCGATCGGTACCATCCTTGAGCTTCTCCGACTTTCGGAAGGGTTAGGGTTAGGGTTAGGGATGAAAGCACATAGGAGAAAGAGATATTCTTGAATAACGTTTTTTGTGAAGGTCGGAGAGACTTGCAAGTAGGCTCTACCCCCACTAAATGGGGTAGCGCGCATCGATCGGTACCATCCTTGAGCTTCTCCGACTTTCGGAAGGGTTAGGGTTAGGGTTAGGGATGAAAGCACATAGGAGAAAGAGATATTCTTGAATAACTTTTTTTGTGAAGGTCGGAGAGACTTGGAAAGTGGTTGCATCTGGACTAATTTGGGTCCTGCGGATCGATTGGTACCATCCCCGAGCTTGTACGACCTTCGGAAGAGGTCGACCGACGAAATTCCCCCAAATCTGAGGAGATATTCTTGAATAACTTTTTTTGTGAAGGTCGGAGAGACTTGCAAGTAGGCTCTACCCCCACTAAATGGGGTAGCGCGCATCGATCGGTACCATCTTTGAGCTTCTCCGACTTTCGGAAGGGTTAGGGTTAGGGTTAGGGATGAAAGCACATAGGAGAAAGAGATATTCTTGAATAACTTTTTTTGTGAAGGTCGGAGAGACTTGGAAAGTGGTTGCATCTGGACTAATTTGGGTCCTGCGGATCGATTGGTACCATCCCCGAGCTTGTACGACCTTCGGAAGAGGTCGACCGACGAAATTCCCCCAAATCTGAGGAGATATTCTTGAATAACTTTTTTTGTGAAGGTCGGAGAGACTTGCAAGTAGGCTCTACCCCCACTAAATGGGGTAGCGCGCATCGATCGGTACCATCCTTGAGCTTCTCCGACTTTCGGAAGGGTTAGGGTTAGGGTTAGGGATGAAAGCACATAGGAGAAAGAGATATTCTTGAATAACTTTTTTTGTGAAGGTCGGAGAGACTTGCAAGTAGGCTCTACCCCCACTAAATGGGGTAGCGCGCATCGATCGGTACCATCCTTGAGCTTCTCCGACTTTCGGAAGGGTTAGGGTTAGGGTTAGGGATGAAAGCACATAGGAGAAAGAGATATTCTTGAATAACTTTTTTTGTGAAGGTCGGAGAGACTTGCAAGTAGGCTCTACCCCCACTAAATGGGGTAACGCGCATCGATCGGTACCATCCTTGAGCTTCTCCGACTTTCGGAAGGGTTAGGGTTAGGGATGAAAGCACATAGGAGAAAGAGATATTCTTGAATAACTTTTTTTGTGAAGGTCGGAGAGACTTGGAAAGTGGTTGCATCTGGACTAATTTGGGTCCTGCGGATCGATTGGTACCATCCCCGAGCTTGTACGACCTTCGGAAGAGGTCGACCGACGAAATTCCCCCAAATCTGAGGAGATATTCTTGAATAACTTTTTTTGTGAAGGTCGGAGAGACTTGCAAGTAGGCTCTACCCCCACTAAATGGGGTAGCGCGCATCGATCGGTACCATCCTTGAGCTTCTCCGACTTTCGGAAGGGTTAGGGTTAGGGTTAGGGATGAAAGCACATAGGAGAAAGAGATATTCTTGAATAACGTTTTTTGTGAAGGTCGGAGAGACTTGCAAGTAGGCTCTACCCCCACTAAATGGGGTAGCGCGCATCGATCGGTACCATCCTTGAGCTTCTCCGACTTTCGGAAGGGTTAGGGTTAGGGATGAAAGCACATAGGAGAAAGAGATATTCTTGAATAACTTTTTTTGTGAAGGTCGGAGAGACTTGGAAAGTGGTTGCATCTGGACTAATTTGGGTCCTGCGGATCGATTGGTACCATCCCCGAGCTTGTACGACCTTCGGAAGAGGTCGACCGACGAAATTCCCCCAAATCTGAGGAGATATTCTTGAATAACTTTTTTTGTGAAGGTCGGAGAGACTTGCAAGTAGGCTCTACCCCCACTAAATGGGGTAGCGCGCATCGATCGGTACCATCCTTGAGCTTCTCCGACTTTCGGAAGGGTTAGGGTTAGGGTTAGGGATGAAAGCACATAGGAGAAAGAGATATTCTTGAATAACGTTTTTTGTGAAGGTCGGAGAGACTTGCAAGTAGGCTCTACCCCCACTAAATGGGGTAGCGCGCATCGATCGGTACCATCCTTGAGCTTCTCCGACTTTCGGAAGGGTTAGGGTTAGGGTTAGGGATGAAAGCACATAGGAGAAAGAGATATTCTTGAATAACTTTTTTTGTGAAGGTCGGAGAGACTTGGAAAGTGGTTGCATCTGGACTAATTTGGGTCCTGCGGATCGATTGGTACCATCCCCGAGCTTGTACGACCTTCGGAAGAGGTCGACCGACGAAATTCCCCCAAATCTGAGGAGATATTCTTGAATAACTTTTTTTGTGAAGGTCGGAGAGACTTGCAAGTAGGCTCTACCCCCACTAAATGGGGTAGCGCGCATCGATCGGTACCATCTTTGAGCTTCTCCGACTTTCGGAAGGGTTAGGGTTAGGGTTAGGGATGAAAGCACATAGGAGAAAGAGATATTCTTGAATAACTTTTTTTGTGAAGGTCGGAGAGACTTGCAAGTAGGCTCTACCCCCACTAAATGGGGTAGCGCGCATCGATCGGTACCATCCTTGAGCTTCTCCGACTTTCGAAAGGGTTAGGGTTAGGGTTAGGGATGAAAGCACATAGGAGAAAGAGATATTCTTGAATAACTTTTTTTGTGAAGGTCGGAGAGACTTGGAAAGTGGTTGCATCTGGACTAATTTGGGTCCTGCAGATCGATTGGTACTATCCCCGAGCTTGTACGACCTTCGGAAGAGGTCGACCGACGAAATTCCCCCAAATCTGAGGAGATATTCTTGAATAACTTTTTTTGTGAAGGTCGGAGAGACTTGCAAGTAGGCTCTACCCCCACTAAATGGGGTTGCGCGCATCGATCGGTACCATTCTTGAGCTTCTCCGACTTTCGGAAGGGTTAGGGTTAGGGTTAGGGATGAAAGCACATAGGAGAAAGAGATATTCTTGAATAACTTTTTTTGTGAAGGTCGGAGAGACTTGCAAGTAGGCTCTACCCCCACTAAATGGGGTAGCGCGCATCGATCGGTACCATCCTTGAGCTTCTCCGACTTTCGGAAGGGTTAGGGTTAGGGTTAGGGATGAAAGCACATAGGAGAAAGAGATATTCTTGAATAACTTTTTTTGTGAAGGTCGGAGAGACTTGGAAAGTGGTTGCATCTGGACTAATTTGGGTCCTGCGGATCGATTGGTACCATCCCCGAGCTTGTACGACCTTCGGAAGAGGTCGACCGACGAAATTCCCCCAAATCTGAGGAGATATTCTTGAATAACTTTTTTTGTGAAGGTCGGAGAGACTTGCAAGTAGGCTCTACCCCCACTAAATGGGGTAGCGCGCATCGATCGGTACCATCTTTGAGCTTCTCCGACTTTCGGAAGGGTTAGGGTTAGGGTTAGGGATGAAAGCACATAGGAGAAAGAGATATTCTTGAATAACTTTTTTTGTGAAGGTCGGAGAGACTTGCAAGTAGGCTCTACCCCCACTAAATGGGGTAGCGCGCATCGATCGGTACCATCCTTGAGCTTCTCCGACTTTCGAAAGGGTTAGGGTTAGGGTTAGGGATGAAAGCACATAGGAGAAAGAGATATTCTTGAATAACTTTTTTTGTGAAGGTCGGAGAGACTTGGAAAGTGGTTGCATCTGGACTAATTTGGGTCCTGCAGATCGATTGGTACTATCCCCGAGCTTGTACGACCTTCGGAAGAGGTCGACCGACGAAATTCCCCCAAATCTGAGGAGATATTCTTGAATAACTTTTTTTGTGAAGGTCGGAGAGACTTGCAAGTAGGCTCTACCCCCACTAAATGGGGTTGCGCGCATCGATCGGTACCATCCTTGAGCTTCTCCGACTTTCGGAAGGGTTAGGGTTAGGGTTAGGGATGAAAGCACATAGGAGAAAGAGATATTCTTGAATAACTTTTTTTGTGAAGGTCGGAGAGACTTGCAAGTAGGCTCTACCCCCACTAAATGGGGTAGCGCGCATCGATCGGTACCATCCTTGAGCTTCTCCGACTTTCGGAAGGGTTAGGGTTAGGGTTAGGGATGAAAGCACATAGGAGAAAGAGATATTCTTGAATAACTTTTTTTGTGAAGGTCGGAGAGACTTGGAAAGTGGTTGCATCTGGACTAATTTGGGTCCTGCGGATCGATTGGTACCATCCCCGAGCTTGTACGACCTTCGGAAGAGGTCGACCGACGAAATTCCCCCAAATCTGAGGAGATATTCTTGAATAACTTTTTTTGTGAAGGTCGGAGAGACATGCAAGTAGGCTCTACCCCCACTAAATGGGGTAGCGCGCATCGATCGGTACCATCCTTGAGCTTCTCCGACTTTTGGAAGGGTTAGGGTTAGGGTTAGGGATGAAAGCACATAGGAGAAAGAGATATTCTTGAATAACTTTTTTTGTGAAGGTCGGAGAGACTTGCAAGTAGGCTCTACCCCCACTAAATGGGGTAGCGCGCATCGATCGGTACTATCCTTGAGCTTCTACGACTTTCGGAAGGGTTAGGGTTAGGGTTAGGGATGAAAGCACATAGGAGAAAGAGATATTCTTGAATAACTTTTTTTGTGAAGGTCGGAGAGACTTGCAAGTAGGCTCTACCCCCACTAAATGGGGTAGCGCGCATCGATCGGTACCATCCTTGAGCTTCTCCGACTTTCGGAAGGGTTAGGGTTAGGGTTAGGGATGAAAGCACATAGGAGAAAGAGATATTCTTGAATAACTTTTTTTGTGAAGGTCGGAGAGACTTGCAAGTAGGCTCTACCCCCACTAAATGGGGTAGCGCGCATCGATCGGTACCATCCTTGAGCTTCTCCGACTTTCGGAAGGGTTAGGGTTAGGGTTAGGGATGAAAGCACATAGGAGAAAGAGATATTCTTGAATAACTTTTTTTGTGAAGGTCGGAGAGACTTGGAAAGTGGTTGCATCTGGACTAATTTGGGTTCTGCGGATCGATTGGTACCATCCCCGAGCTTGTACGACCTTCGGAAGAGGTCGACCGACGAAATTCCCCCAAATCTGAGGAGATATTCTTGAATAACTTTTTTTGTGAAGGTCGGAGAGACTTGCAAGTAGGCTCTAACCCCACTAAATGGGGTAGCGCGCATCGATCGGTACCATCCTTGAGCTTCTCCGACTTTCGGAAGGGTTAGGGTTAGGGTTAGGGATGAAAGCACATAGGAGAAAGAGATATTCTTGAATAACGTTTTTTGTGAAGGTCGGAGAGACTTGCAAGTAGGCTCTACCCCCACTAAATGGGGTAGCGCGCATCGATCGGTACCATCCTTGAGCTTCTCCGACTTTCGGAAGGGTTAGGGTTAGGGTTAGGGATGAAAGCACATAGGAGAAAGAGATATTCTTGAATAACTTTTTTTGTGAAGGTCGGAGAGACTTGGAAAGTGGTTGCATCTGGACTAATTTGGGTCCTGCGGATCGATTGGTACTATCCCCGAGCTTGTACGACCTTCGGAAGAGGTCGACCGACGAAATTCCCCCAAATCTGAGGAGATATTCTTGAATAACTTTTTTTGTGAAGGTCGGAGAGACTTGCAAGTAGGCTCTACCCCCACTAAATGGGGTAGCGCGCATCGATCGGTACCATCTTTGAGCTTCTCCGACTTTCGGAAGGGTTAGGGTTAGGGTTAGGGATGAAAGCACATAGGAGAAAGAGATATTCTTGAATAACTTTTTTTGTGAAGGTCGGAGAGACTTGGAAAGTGGTTGCATCTGGACTAATTTGGGTCCTGCGGATCGATTGGTACCATCCCCGAGCTTGTACGACCTTCGGAAGAGGTCGACCGACGAAATTCCCCCAAATCTGAGGAGATATTCTTGAATAACTTTTTTTGTGAAGGTCGGAGAGACTTGCAAGTAGGCTCTACCCCCACTAAATGGGGTAGCGCGCATCGATCGGTACCATCCTTGAGCTTCTCCGACTTTCGGAAGGGTTAGGGTTAGGGTTAGGGATGAAAGCACATAGGAGAAAGAGATATTCTTGAATAACTTTTTTTGTGAAGGTCGGAGAGACTTGCAAGTAGGCTCTACCCCCACTAAATGGGGTAGCGCGCATCGATCGGTACCATCCTTGAGCTTCTCCGACTTTCGGAAGGGTTAGGGTTAGGGTTAGGGATGAAAGCACATAGGAGAAAGAGATATTCTTGAATAACTTTTTTTGTGAAGGTCGGAGAGACTTGCAAGTAGGCTCTACCCCCACTAAATGGGGTAACGCGCATCGATCGGTACCATCCTTGAGCTTCTCCGACTTTCGGAAGGGTTAGGGTTAGGGATGAAAGCACATAGGAGAAAGAGATATTCTTGAATAACTTTTTTTGTGAAGGTCGGAGAGACTTGGAAAGTGGTTGCATCTGGACTAATTTGGGTCCTGCGGATCGATTGGTACCATCCCCGAGCTTGTACGACCTTCGGAAGAGGTCGACCGACGAAATTCCCCCAAATCTGAGGAGATATTCTTGAATAACTTTTTTTGTGAAGGTCGGAGAGACTTGCAAGTAGGCTCTACCCCCACTAAATGGGGTAGCGCGCATCGATCGGTACCATCCTTGAGCTTCTCCGACTTTCGGAAGGGTTAGGGTTAGGGTTAGGGATGAAAGCACATAGGAGAAAGAGATATTCTTGAATAACGTTTTTTGTGAAGGTCGGAGAGACTTGCAAGTAGGCTCTACCCCCACTAAATGGGGTAGCGCGCATCGATCGGTACCATCCTTGAGCTTCTCCGACTTTCGGAAGGGTTAGGGTTAGGGATGAAAGCACATAGGAGAAAGAGATATTCTTGAATAACTTTTTTTGTGAAGGTCGGAGAGACTTGGAAAGTGGTTGCATCTGGACTAATTTGGGTCCTGCAGATCGATTGGTACTATCCCCGAGCTTGTACGACCTTCGGAAGAGGTCGACCGACGAAATTCCCCCAAATCTGAGGAGATATTCTTGAATAACTTTTTTTGTGAAGGTCGGAGAGACTTGCAAGTAGGCTCTACCCCCACTAAATGGGGTTGCGCGCATCGATCGGTACCATCCTTGAGCTTCTCCGACTTTCGGAAGGGTTAGGGTTAGGGTTAGGGATGAAAGCACATAGGAGAAAGAGATATTCTTGAATAACTTTTTTTGTGAAGGTCGGAGAGACTTGCAAGTAGGCTCTACCCCCACTAAATGGGGTAGCGCGCATCGATCGGTACCATCCTTGAGCTTCTCCGACTTTCGGAAGGGTTAGGGTTAGGGTTAGGGATGAAAGCACATAGGAGAAAGAGATATTCTTGAATAACTTTTTTTGTGAAGGTCGGAGAGACTTGGAAAGTGGTTGCATCTGGACTAATTTGGGTCCTGCGGATCGATTGGTACCATCCCCGAGCTTGTACGACCTTCGGAAGAGGTCGACCGACGAAATTCCCCCAAATCTGAGGAGATATTCTTGAATAACTTTTTTTGTGAAGGTCGGAGAGACATGCAAGTAGGCTCTACCCCCACTAAATGGGGTAGCGCGCATCGATCGGTACCATCCTTGAGCTTCTCCGACTTTTGGAAGGGTTAGGGTTAGGGTTAGGGATGAAAGCACATAGGAGAAAGAGATATTCTTGAATAACTTTTTTTGTGAAGGTCGGAGAGACTTGCAAGTAGGCTCTACCCCCACTAAATGGGGTAGCGCGCATCGATCGGTACTATCCTTGAGCTTCTACGACTTTCGGAAGGGTTAGGGTTAGGGTTAGGGATGAAAGCACATAGGAGAAAGAGATATTCTTGAATAACTTTTTTTGTGAAGGTCGGAGAGACTTGCAAGTAGGCTCTACCCCCACTAAATGGGGTAGCGCGCATCGATCGGTACCATCCTTGAGCTTCTCCGACTTTCGGAAGGGTTAGGGTTAGGGTTAGGGATGAAAGCACATAGGAGAAAGAGATATTCTTGAATAACTTTTTTTGTGAAGGTCGGAGAGACTTGCAAGTAGGCTCTACCCCCACTAAATGGGGTAGCGCGCATCGATCGGTACCATCCTTGAGCTTCTCCGACTTTCGGAAGGGTTAGGGTTAGGGTTAGGGATGAAAGCACATAGGAGAAAGAGATATTCTTGAATAACTTTTTTTGTGAAGGTCGGAGAGACTTGGAAAGTGGTTGCATCTGGACTAATTTGGGTCCTGCGGATCGATTGGTACCATCCCCGAGCTTGTACGACCTTCGGAAGAGGTCGACCGACGAAATTCCCCCAAATCTGAGGAGATATTCTTGAATAACTTTTTTTGTGAAGGTCGGAGAGACTTGCAAGTAGGCTCTAACCCCACTAAATGGGGTAGCGCGCATCGATCGGTACCATCCTTGAGCTTCTCCGACTTTCGGAAGGGTTAGGGTTAGGGTTAGGGATGAAAGCACATAGGAGAAAGAGATATTCTTGAATAACGTTTTTTGTGAAGGTCGGAGAGACTTGCAAGTAGGCTCTACCCCCACTAAATGGGGTAGCGCGCATCGATCGGTACCATCCTTGAGCTTCTCCGACTTTCGGAAGGGTTAGGGTTAGGGTTAGGGATGAAAGCACATAGGAGAAAGAGATATTCTTGAATAACTTTTTTTGTGAAGGTCGGAGAGACTTGGAAAGTGGTTGCATCTGGACTAATTTGGGTCCTGCGGATCGATTGGTACTATCCCCGAGCTTGTACGACCTTCGGAAGAGGTCGACCGACGAAATTCCCCCAAATCTGAGGAGATATTCTTGAATAACTTTTTTTGTGAAGGTCGGAGAGACTTGCAAGTAGGCTCTACCCCCACTAAATGGGGTTGCGCGCATCGATCGGTACCATCCTTGAGCTTCTCCGACTTTCGGAAGGGTTAGGGTTAGGGTTAGGGATGAAAGCACATAGGAGAAAGAGATATTCTTGAATAACTTTTTTGTGAAGGTCGGAGAGACTTGCAAGTAGGCTCTACCCCCACTAAATGGGGTAGCGCGCATCGATCGGTACCATCCTTGAGCTTCTCCGACTTTCGGAAGGGTTAGGGTTAGGGTTAGGGATGAAAGCACATAGGAGAAAGAGATATTCTTGAATAACTTTTTTTGTGAAGGTCGGAGAGACTTGGAAAGTGGTTGCATCTCGACTAATTTGGGTCCTGCGGATCGATTGGTACCATCCCCGAGCTTGTACGACCTTCGGAAGAGGTCGACCGACGAAATTCCCCCAAATCTGAGGAGATATTCTTGAATAACTTTTTTTGTGAAGGTCGGAGAGACTTGCAAGTAGGCTCTACCCCCACTAAATGGGGTTGCGCGCATCGATCGGTACCATCCTTGAGCTTCTCCGACTTTCGGAAGGGTTAGGGTTAGGGTTAGGGATGAAAGCACATAGGAGAAAGAGATATTCTTGAATAACTTTTTTTGTGAAGGTCGGAGAGACTTGGAAAGTGGTTGCATCTGGACTAATTTGGGTCCTGCGGATCGATTGGTACCATCCCCGAGCTTGTACGACCTTCGGAAGAGGTCGACCGACGAAATTCCCCCAAATCTGAGGAGATATTCTTGAATAACTTTTTTTGTGAAGGTCGGAGAGACATGCAAGTAGGCTCTACCCCCACTAAATGGGGTAGCGCGCATCGATCGGTACCATCTTTGAGCTTCTCCGACTTTTGGAAGGGTTAGGGTTAGGGTTAGGGATGAAAGCACATAGGAGAAAGAGATATTCTTGAATAACTTTTTTTGTGAAGGTCGGAGAGACTTGCAAGTAGGCTCTACCCCCACTAAATGGGGTAGCGCGCATCGATCGGTACCATCCTTGAGCTTCTACGACTTTCGGAAGGGTTAGGGTTAGGGTTAGGGATGAAAGCACATAGGAGAAAGAGATATTCTTGAATAACTTTTTTTGTGAAGGTCGGAGAGACTTGCAAGTAGGCTCTACCCCCACTAAATGGGGTAGCGCGCATCGATCGGTACCATCCTTGAGCTTCTCCGACTTTCGGAAGGGTTAGGGTTAGGGTTAGGGATGAAAGCACATAGGAGAAAGAGATATTCTTGAATAACTTTTTTTGTGAAGGTCGGAGAGACTTGCAAGTAGGCTCTACCCCCACTAAATGGGGTAGCGCGCATCGATCGGTACCATCCTTGAGCTTCTCCGACTTTCGGAAGGGTTAGGGTTAGGGTTAGGGATGAAAGCACATAGGAGAAAGAGATATTCTTGAATAACTTTTTTTGTGAAGGTCGGAGAGACTTGGAAAGTGGTTGCATCTGGACTAATTTGGGTCCTGCGGATCGATTGGTACCATCCCCGAGCTTGTACGACCTTCGGAAGAGGTCGACCGACGAAATTCCCCCAAATCTGAGGAGATATTCTTGAATAACTTTTTTTGTGAAGGTCGGAGAGACTTGCAAGTAGGCTCTACCCCCACTAAATGGGGTAGCGCGCATCGATCGGTACCATCCTTGAGCTTCTCCGACTTTCGGAAGGGTTAGGGTTAGGGTTAGGGATGAAAGCACATAGGAGAAAGAGATATTCTTGAATAACGTTTTTTGTGAAGGTCGGAGAGACTTGCAAGTAGGCTCTACCCCCACTAAATGGGGTAGCGCGCATCGATCGGTACCATCCTTGAGCTTCTCCGACTTTCGGAAGGGTTAGGGTTAGGGTTAGGGATGAAAGCACATAGGAGAAAGAGATATTCTTGAATAACTTTTTTTGTGAAGGTCGGAGAGACTTGGAAAGTGGTTGCATCTGGACTAATTTGGGTCCTGCGGATCGATTGGTACCATCCCCGAGCTTGTACGACCTTCGGAAGAGGTCGACCGACGAAATTCCCCCAAATCTGAGGAGATATTCTTGAATAACTTTTTTTGTGAAGGTCGGAGAGACTTGCAAGTAGGCTCTACCCCCACTAAATGGGGTAACGCGCATCGATCGGTACCATCTTTGAGCTTCTCCGACTTTCGGAAGGGTTAGGGTTAGGGTTAGGGATGAAAGCACATAGGAGAAAGAGATATTCTTGAATAACTTTTTTTGTGAAGGTCGGAGAGACTTGCAAGTAGGCTCTACCCCCACTAAATGGGGTAGCGCGCATCGATCGGTACCATCCTTGAGCTTCTCCGACTTTCGAAAGGGTTAGGGTTAGGGTTAGGGATGAAAGCACATAGGAGAAAGAGATATTCTTGAATAACTTTTTTTGTGAAGGTCGGAGAGACTTGGAAAGTGGTTGCATCTGGACTAATTTGGGTCCTGCAGATCGATTGGTACTATCCCCGAGCTTGTACGACCTTCGGAAGAGGTCGACCGACGAAATTCCCCCAAATCTGAGGAGATATTCTTGAATAACTTTTTTTGTGAAGGTCGGAGAGACTTGCAAGTAGGCTCTACCCCCACTAAATGGGGTAGCGCGCATCGATCGGTACCATCCTTGAGCTTCTCCGACTTTCGGAAGGGTTAGGGTTAGGGTTAGGGATGAAAGCACATAGGAGAAAGAGATATTCTTGAATAACGTTTTTTGTGAAGGTCGGAGAGACTTGCAAGTAGGCTCTACCCCCACTAAATGGGGTAGCGCGCATCGATCGGTACCATCCTTGAGCTTCTCCGACTTTCGGAAGGGTTAGGGTTAGGGTTAGGGATGAAAGCACATAGGAGAAAGAGATATTCTTGAATAACTTTTTTTGTGAAGGTCGGAGAGACTTGGAAAGTGGTTGCATCTGGACTAATTTGGGTCCTGCGGATCGATTGGTACCATCCCCGAGCTTGTACGACCTTCGGAAGAGGTCGACCGACGAAATTCCCCCAAATCTGAGGAGATATTCTTGAATAACTTTTTTTGTGAAGGTCGGAGAGACTTGCAAGTAGGCTCTACCCCCACTAAATGGGGTAGCGCGCATCGATCGGTACCATCTTTGAGCTTCTCCGACTTTCGGAAGGGTTAGGGTTAGGGTTAGGGATGAAAGCACATAGGAGAAAGAGATATTCTTGAATAACTTTTTTTGTGAAGGTCGGAGAGACTTGCAAGTAGGCTCTACCCCCACTAAATGGGGTAGCGCGCATCGATCGGTACCATCCTTGAGCTTCTCCGACTTTCGAAAGGGTTAGGGTTAGGGTTAGGGATGAAAGCACATAGGAGAAAGAGATATTCTTGAATAACTTTTTTTGTGAAGGTCGGAGAGACTTGGAAAGTGGTTGCATCTGGACTAATTTGGGTCCTGCAGATCGATTGGTACTATCCCCGAGCTTGTACGACCTTCGGAAGAGGTCGACCGACGAAATTCCCCCAAATCTGAGGAGATATTCTTGAATAACTTTTTTTGTGAAGGTCGGAGAGACTTGCAAGTAGGCTCTACCCCCACTAAATGGGGTTGCGCGCATCGATCGGTACCATCCTTGAGCTTCTCCGACTTTCGGAAGGGTTAGGGTTAGGGTTAGGGATGAAAGCACATAGGAGAAAGAGATATTCTTGAATAACTTTTTTTGTGAAGGTCGGAGAGACTTGCAAGTAGGCTCTACCCCCACTAAATGGGGTAGCGCGCATCGATCGGTACCATCCTTGAGCTTCTCCGACTTTCGGAAGGGTTAGGGTTAGGGTTAGGGATGAAAGCACATAGGAGAAAGAGATATTCTTGAATAACTTTTTTTGTGAAGGTCGGAGAGACTTGGAAAGTGGTTGCATCTGGACTAATTTGGGTCCTGCGGATCGATTGGTACCATCCCCGAGCTTGTACGACCTTCGGAAGAGGTCGACCGACGAAATTCCCCCAAATCTGAGGAGATATTCTTGAATAACTTTTTTTGTGAAGGTCGGAGAGACTTGCAAGTAGGCTCTACCCCCACTAAATGGGGTTGCGCGCATCGATCGGTACCATCCTTGAGCTTCTCCGACTTTCGGAAGGGTTAGGGTTAGGGTTAGGGATGAAAGCACATAGGAGAAAGAGATATTCTTGAATAACTTTTTTTGTGAAGGTCGGAGAGACTTGGAAAGTGGTTGCATCTGGACTAATTTGGGTCCTGCAGATCGATTGGTACCATCCCCGAGCTTGTACGACCTTCGGAAGAGGTCGACCGACGAAATTCCCCCAAATCTGAGGAGATATTCTTGAATAACTTTTTTTGTGAAGGTCGGAGAGACATGCAAGTAGGCTCTACCCCCACTAAATGGGGTAGCGCGCATCGATCGGTACCATCCTTGAGCTTCTCCGACTTTTGGAAGGGTTAGGGTTAGGGTTAGGGATGAAAGCACATAGGAGAAAGAGATATTCTTGAATAACTTTTTTTGTGAAGGTCGGAGAGACTTGCAAGTAGGCTCTACCCCCACTAAATGGGGTAGCGCGCATCGATCGGTACTATCCTTGAGCTTCTACGACTTTTGGAAGGGTTAGGGTTAGGGTTAGGGATGAAAGCACATAGGAGAAAGAGATATTCTTGAATAACTTTTTTTGTGAAGGTCGGAGAGACTTGCAAGTAGGCTCTACCCCCACTAAATGGGGTAGCGCGCATCGATCGGTACCATCCTTGAGCTTCTCCGACTTTCGGAAGGGTTAGGGTTAGGGTTAGGGATGAAAGCACATAGGAGAAAGAGATATTCTTGAATAACTTTTTTTGTGAAGGTCGGAGAGACTTGGAAAGTGGTTGCATCTGGACTAATTTGGGTCCTGCGGATCGATTGGTACCATCCCCGAGCTTGTACGACCTTCGGAAGAGGTCGACCGACGAAATTCCCCCAAATCTGAGGAGATATTCTTGAATAACTTTTTTTGTGAAGGTCGGAGAGACTTGCAAGTAGGCTCTACCCCCACTAAATGGGGTAGCGCGCATCGATCGGTACCATCTTTGAGCTTCTCCGACTTTCGGAAGGGTTAGGGTTAGGGTTAGGGATGAAAGCACATAGGAGAAAGAGATATTCTTGAATAACTTTTTTTGTGAAGGTCGGAGAGACTTGCAAGTAGGCTCTACCCCCACTAAATGGGGTAGCGCGCATCGATCGGTACCATCCTTGAGCTTCTCCGACTTTCGAAAGGGTTAGGGTTAGGGTTAGGGATGAAAGCACATAGGAGAAAGAGATATTCTTGAATAACTTTTTTTGTGAAGGTCGGAGAGACTTGGAAAGTGGTTGCATCTGGACTAATTTGGGTCCTGCAGATCGATTGGTACTATCCCCGAGCTTGTACGACCTTCGGAAGAGGTCGACCGACGAAATTCCCCCAAATCTGAGGAGATATTCTTGAATAACTTTTTTTGTGAAGGTCGGAGAGACTTGCAAGTAGGCTCTACCCCCACTAAATGGGGTTGCGCGCATCGATCGGTACCATCCTTGAGCTTCTCCGACTTTCGGAAGGGTTAGGGTTAGGGTTAGGGATGAAAGCACATAGGAGAAAGAGATATTCTTGAATAACTTTTTTTGTGAAGGTCGGAGAGACTTGCAAGTAGGCTCTACCCCCACTAAATGGGGTAGCGCGCATCGATCGGTACCATCCTTGAGCTTCTCCGACTTTCGGAAGGGTTAGGGTTAGGGTTAGGGATGAAAGCACATAGGAGAAAGAGATATTCTTGAATAACTTTTTTTGTGAAGGTCGGAGAGACTTGGAAAGTGGTTGCATCTGGACTAATTTGGGTCCTGCGGATCGATTGGTACCATCCCCGAGCTTGTACGACCTTCGGAAGAGGTCGACCGACGAAATTCCCCCAAATCTGAGGAGATATTCTTGAATAACTTTTTTTGTGAAGGTCGGAGAGACTTGCAAGTAGGCTCTACCCCCACTAAATGGGGTTGCGCGCATCGATCGGTACCATCCTTGAGCTTCTCCGACTTTCGGAAGGGTTAGGGTTAGGGTTAGGGATGAAAGCACATAGGAGAAAGAGATATTCTTGAATAACTTTTTTTGTGAAGGTCGGAGAGACTTGGAAAGTGGTTGCATCTGGACTAATTTGGGTCCTGCAGATCGATTGGTACCATCCCCGAGCTTGTACGACCTTCGGAAGAGGTCGACCGACGAAATTCCCCCAAATCTGAGGAGATATTCTTGAATAACTTTTTTTGTGAAGGTCGGAGAGACATGCAAGTAGGCTCTACCCCCACTAAATGGGGTAGCGCGCATCGATCGGTACCATCCTTGAGCTTCTCCGACTTTTGGAAGGGTTAGGGTTAGGGTTAGGGATGAAAGCACATAGGAGAAAGAGATATTCTTGAATAACTTTTTTTGTGAAGGTCGGAGAGACTTGCAAGTAGGCTCTACCCCCACTAAATGGGGTAGCGCGCATCGATCGGTACTATCCTTGAGCTTCTACGACTTTTGGAAGGGTTAGGGTTAGGGTTAGGGATGAAAGCACATAGGAGAAAGAGATATTCTTGAATAACTTTTTTTGTGAAGGTCGGAGAGACTTGCAAGTAGGCTCTACCCCCACTAAATGGGGTAGCGCGCATCGATCGGTACCATCCTTGAGCTTCTCCGACTTTCGGAAGGGTTAGGGTTAGGGTTAGGGATGAAAGCACATAGGAGAAAGAGATATTCTTGAATAACTTTTTTTGTGAAGGTCGGAGAGACTTGGAAAGTGGTTGCATCTGGACTAATTTGGGTCCTGCGGATCGATTGGTACCATCCCCGAGCTTGTACGACCTTCGGAAGAGGTCGACCGACGAAATTCCCCCAAATCTGAGGAGATATTCTTGAATAACTTTTTTTGTGAAGGTCGGAGAGACTTGCAAGTAGGCTCTAACCCCACTAAATGGGGTAGCGCGCATCGATCGGTACCATCCTTGAGCTTCTCCGACTTTCGGAAGGGTTAGGGTTAGGGTTAGGGATGAAAGCACATAGGAGAAAGAGATATTCTTGAATAACGTTTTTTGTGAAGGTCGGAGAGACTTGCAAGTAGGCTTTACCCCCACTAAATGGGGTAGCGCGCATCGATCGGTACCATCCTTGAGCTTCTCCGACTTTCGGATGGGTTAGGGTTAGGGTTAGGGATGAAAGCACATAGGAGAAAGAGATATTCTTGAATAACTTTTTTTGTGAAGGTCGGAGAGACTTGGAAAGTGGTTGCATCTGGACTAATTTGGGTCCTGCGGATCGATTGGTACTATCCCCGAGCTTGTACGACCTTCGGAAGAGGTCGACCGACGAAATTCCCCCAAATCTGAGGAGATATTCTTGAATAACTTTTTTTGTGAAGGTCGGAGAGACTTGCAAGTAGGCTCTACCCCCACTAAATGGGGTTGCGCGCATCGATCGGTACCATCCTTGAGCTTCTCCGACTTTCGGAAGGGTTAGGGTTAGGGTTAGGGATGAAAGCACATAGGAGAAAGAGATATTCTTGAATAACTTTTTTTGTGAAGGTCGGAGAGACTTGCAAGTAGGCTCTACCCCCACTAAATGGGGTAGCGCGCATCGATCGGTACCATCCTTGAGCTTCTCCGACTTTCGGAAGGGTTAGGGTTAGGGTTAGGGATGAAAGCACATAGGAGAAAGAGATATTCTTGAATAACTTTTTTTGTGAAGGTCGGAGAGACTTGGAAAGTGGTTGCATCTGGACTAATTTGGGTCCTGCAGATCGATTGGTACCATCCCCGAGCTTGTACGACCTTCGGAAGAGGTCGACCGACGAAATTCCCCCAAATCTGAGGAGATATTCTTGAATAACTTTTTTTGTGAAGGTCGGAGAGACTTGCAAGTAGGCTCTACCCCCACTAAATGGGGTTGCGCGCATCGATCGGTACCATCCTTGAGCTTCTCCGACTTTCGGAAGGGTTAGGGTTAGGGTTAGGGATGAAAGCACATAGGAGAAAGAGATATTCTTGAATAACTTTTTTTGTGAAGGTCGGAGAGACTTGGAAAGTGGTTGCATCTGGACTAATTTGGGTCCTGCGGATCGATTGGTACCATCCCCGAGCTTGTACGACCTTCGGAAGAGGTCGACCGACGAAATTCCCCCAAATCTGAGGAGATATTCTTGAATAACTTTTTTTGTGAAGGTCGGAGAGACATGCAAGTAGGCTCTACCCCCACTAAATGGGGTAGCGCGCATCGATCGGTACCATCTTTGAGCTTCTCCGACTTTTGGAAGGGTTAGGGTTAGGGTTAGGGATGAAAGCACATAGGAGAAAGAGATATTCTTGAATAACTTTTTTTGTGAAGGTCGGAGAGACTTGCAAGTAGGCTCTACCCCCACTAAATGGGGTAGCGCGCATCGATCGGTACCATCTTTGAGCTTCTACGACTTTCGGAAGGGTTAGGGTTAGGGTTAGGGATGAAAGCACATAGGAGAAAGAGATATTCTTGAATAACTTTTTTTGTGAAGGTCGGAGAGACTTGCAAGTAGGCTCTACCCCCACTAAATGGGGTAGCGCACATCGATCGGTACCATCCTTGAGCTTCTCCGACTTTCGGAAGGGTTAGGGTTAGGGTTAGGGATGAAAGCACATAGGAGAAAGAGATATTCTTGAATAACTTTTTTTGTGAAGGTCGGAGAGACTTGCAAGTAGGCTCTACCCCCACTAAATGGGGTTGCGCGCATCGATCGGTACCATCCTTGAGCTTCTCCGACTTTCGGAAGGGTTAGGGTTAGGGTTAGGGATGAAAGCACATAGGAGAAAGAGATATTCTTGAATAACTTTTTTTGTGAAGGTCGGAGAGACTTGCAAGTAGGCTCTACCCCCACTAAATGGGGTAGCGCGCATCGATCGGTACCATCCTTGAGCTTCTCCGACTTTCGGAAGGGTTAGGGTTAGGGTTAGGGATGAAAGCACATAGGAGAAAGAGATATTCTTGAATAACTTTTTTTGTGAAGGTCGGAGAGACTTGGAAAGTGGTTGCATCTGGACTAATTTGGGTCCTGCGGATCGATTGGTACCATCCCCGAGCTTGTACGACCTTCGGAAGAGGTCGACCGACGAAATTCCCCCAAATCTGAGGAGATATTCTTGAATAACTTTTTTTGTGAAGGTCGGAGAGACTTGCAAGTAGGCTCTACCCCCACTAAATGGGGTTGCGCGCATCGATCGGTACCATCCTTGAGCTTCTCCGACTTTCGGAAGGGTTAGGGTTAGGGTTAGGGATGAAAGCACATAGGAGAAAGAGATATTCTTGAATAACTTTTTTTGTGAAGGTCGGAGAGACTTGGAAAGTGGTTGCATCTGGACTAATTTGGGTCCTGCAGATCGATTGGTACCATCCCCGAGCTTGTACGACCTTCGGAAGAGGTCGACCGACGAAATTCCCCCAAATCTGAGGAGATATTCTTGAATAACTTTTTTTGTGAAGGTCGGAGAGACATGCAAGTAGGCTCTACCCCCACTAAATGGGGTAGCGCGCATCGATCGGTACCATCCTTGAGCTTCTCCGACTTTTGGAAGGGTTAGGGTTAGGGTTAGGGATGAAAGCACATAGGAGAAAGAGATATTCTTGAATAACTTTTTTTGTGAAGGTCGGAGAGACTTGCAAGTAGGCTCTACCCCCACTAAATGGGGTAGCGCGCATCGATCGGTACTATCCTTGAGCTTCTACGACTTTTGGAAGGGTTAGGGTTAGGGTTAGGGATGAAAGCACATAGGAGAAAGAGATATTCTTGAATAACTTTTTTTGTGAAGGTCGGAGAGACTTGCAAGTAGGCTCTACCCCCACTAAATGGGGTAGCGCGCATCGATCGGTACCATCCTTGAGCTTCTCCGACTTTCGGAAGGGTTAGGGTTAGGGTTAGGGATGAAAGCACATAGGAGAAAGAGATATTCTTGAATAACTTTTTTTGTGAAGGTCGGAGAGACTTGGAAAGTGGTTGCATCTGGACTAATTTGGGTCCTGCGGATCGATTGGTACCATCCCCGAGCTTGTACGACCTTCGGAAGAGGTCGACCGACGAAATTCCCCCAAATCTGAGGAGATATTCTTGAATAACTTTTTTTGTGAAGGTCGGAGAGACTTGCAAGTAGGCTCTAACCCCACTAAATGGGGTAGCGCGCATCGATCGGTACCATCCTTGAGCTTCTCCGACTTTCGGAAGGGTTAGGGTTAGGGTTAGGGATGAAAGCACATAGGAGAAAGAGATATTCTTGAATAACGTTTTTTGTGAAGGTCGGAGAGACTTGCAAGTAGGCTTTACCCCCACTAAATGGGGTAGCGCGCATCGATCGGTACCATCCTTGAGCTTCTCCGACTTTCGGAAGGGTTAGGGTTAGGGTTAGGGATGAAAGCACATAGGAGAAAGAGATATTCTTGAATAACTTTTTTTGTGAAGGTCGGAGAGACTTGGAAAGTGGTTGCATCTGGACTAATTTGGGTCCTGCGGATCGATTGGTACTATCCCCGAGCTTGTACGACCTTCGGAAGAGGTCGACCGACGAAATTCCCCCAAATCTGAGGAGATATTCTTGAATAACTTTTTTTGTGAAGGTCGGAGAGACTTGCAAGTAGGCTCTACCCCCACTAAATGGGGTTGCGCGCATCGATCGGTACCATCCTTGAGCTTCTCCGACTTTCGGAAGGGTTAGGGTTAGGGTTAGGGATGAAAGCACATAGGAGAAAGAGATATTCTTGAATAACTTTTTTTGTGAAGGTCGGAGAGACTTGCAAGTAGGCTCTACCCCCACTAAATGGGGTAGCGCGCATCGATCGGTACCATCCTTGAGCTTCTCCGACTTTCGGAAGGGTTAGGGTTAGGGTTAGGGATGAAAGCACATAGGAGAAAGAGATATTCTTGAATAACTTTTTTTGTGAAGGTCGGAGAGACTTGGAAAGTGGTTGCATCTGGACTAATTTGGGTCCTGCAGATCGATTGGTACCATCCCCGAGCTTGTACGACCTTCGGAAGAGGTCGACCGACGAAATTCCCCCAAATCTGAGGAGATATTCTTGAATAACTTTTTTTGTGAAGGTCGGAGAGACTTGCAAGTAGGCTCTACCCCCACTAAATGGGGTTGCGCGCATCGATCGGTACCATCCTTGAGCTTCTCCGACTTTCGGAAGGGTTAGGGTTAGGGTTAGGGATGAAAGCACATAGGAGAAAGAGATATTCTTGAATAACTTTTTTTGTGAAGGTCGGAGAGACTTGGAAAGTGGTTGCATCTGGACTAATTTGGGTCCTGCGGATCGATTGGTACCATCCCCGAGCTTGTACGACCTTCGGAAGAGGTCGACCGACGAAATTCCCCCAAATCTGAGGAGATATTCTTGAATAACTTTTTTTGTGAAGGTCGGAGAGACATGCAAGTAGGCTCTACCCCCACTAAATGGGGTAGCGCGCATCGATCGGTACCATCTTTGAGCTTCTCCGACTTTTGGAAGGGTTAGGGTTAGGGTTAGGGATGAAAGCACATAGGAGAAAGAGATATTCTTGAATAACTTTTTTTGTGAAGGTCGGAGAGACTTGCAAGTAGGCTCTACCCCCACTAAATGGGGTAGCGCGCATCGATCGGTACCATCTTTGAGCTTCTACGACTTTCGGAAGGGTTAGGGTTAGGGTTAGGGATGAAAGCACATAGGAGAAAGAGATATTCTTGAATAACTTTTTTTGTGAAGGTCGGAGAGACTTGCAAGTAGGCTCTACCCCCACTAAATGGGGTAGCGCGCATCGATCGGTACCATCCTTGAGCTTCTCCGACTTTCGGAAGGGTTAGGGTTAGGGTTAGGGATGAAAGCACATAGGAGAAAGAGATATTCTTGAATAACTTTTTTTGTGAAGGTCGGAGAGACTTGCAAGTAGGCTCTACCCCCACTAAATGGGGTAGCGCGCATCGATCGGTACCATCCTTGAGCTTCTCCGACTTTCGGAAGGGTTAGGGTTAGGGTTAGGGATGAAAGCACATAGGAGAAAGAGATATTCTTGAATAACTTTTTTTGTGAAGGTCGGAGAGACTTGGAAAGTGGTTGCATCTGGACTAATTTGGGTCCTGCGGATCGATTGGTACCATCGCCGAGCTTGTACGACCTTCGGAAGAGGTCGACCGACGAAATTCCCCCAAATCTGAGGAGATATTCTTGAATAACTTTTTTTGTGAAGGTCGGAGAGACTTGCAAGTAGGCTCTACCCCCACTAAATGGGGTTGCGCGCATCGATCGGTACCATCCTTGAGCTTCTCCGACTTTCGGAAGGGTTAGGGTTAGGGTTAGGGATGAAAGCACATAGGAGAAAGAGATATTCTTGAATAACTTTTTTTGTGAAGGTCGGAGAGACTTGCAAGTAGGCTCTACCCCCACTAAATGGGGTAGCGCGCATCGATCGGTACCATCCTTGAGCTTCTCCGACTTTCGGAAGGGTTAGGGTTAGGGTTAGGGATGAAAGCACATAGGAGAAAGAGATATTCTTGAATAACTTTTTTTGTGAAGGTCGGAGAGACTTGGAAAGTGGTTGCATCTGGACTAATTTGGGTCCTGCGGATCGATTGGTACCATCCCCGAGCTTGTACGACCTTCGAAAGAGGTCGACCGACGAAATTCCCCCAAATCTGAGGAGATATTCTTGAATAACTTTTTTTGTGAAGGTCGGAGAGACTTGCAAGTAGGCTCTACCCCCACTAAATGGGGTTGCGCGCATCGATCGGTACCATCCTTGAGCTTCTCCGACTTTCGGAAGGGTTAGGGTTAGGGTTAGGGATGAAAGCACATAGGAGAAAGAGATATTCTTGAATAACTTTTTTTGTGAAGGTCGGAGAGACTTGCAAGTAGGCTCTACCCCCACTAAATGGGGTAGCGCGCATCGATCGGTACCATCTTTGAGCTTCTCCGACTTTCGGAAGGGTTAGGGTTAGGGTTAGGGATGAAAGCACATAGGAGAAAGAGATATTCTTGAATAACTTTTTTTGTGAAGGTCGGAGAGACTTGGAAAGTGGTTGCATCTGGACTAATTTGGGTCCTGCGGATCGATTGGTACCATCCCCGAGCTTGTACGACCTTCGGAAGAGGTCGACCGACGAAATTCCCCCAAATCTGAGGAGATATTCTTGAATAACTTTTTTTGTGAAGGTCGGAGAGACTTGCAAGTAGGCTCTACCCCCACTAAATGGGGTTGCGCGCATCGATCGGTACCATCCTTGAGCTTCTCCGACTTTCGGAAGGGTTAGGGTTAGGGTTAGGGATGAAAGCACATAGGAGAAAGAGATATTCTTGAATAACTTTTTTTGTGAAGGTCGGAGAGACTTGCAAGTAGGCTCTACCCCCACTAAATAGGGTAGCGCGCATCGATCGGTACCATCCTTGAGCTTCTCCGACTTTCGGAAGGGTTAGGGTTAGGGTTAGGGATGAAAGCACATAGGAGAAAGAGATATTCTTGAATAACTTTTTTTGTGAAGGTCGGAGAGACTTGGAAAGTGGTTGCATCTGGACTAATTTGGGTCCTGCGGATCGATTGGTACCATCCCCGAGCTTGTACGACCTTCGGAAGAGGTCGACCGACGAAATTCCCCCAAATCTGAGGAGATATTCTTGAATAACTTTTTTTGTGAAGGTCGGAGAGACTTGCAAGTAGGCTCTACCCCCACTAAATGGGGTTGCGCGCATCGATCGGTACCATCCTTGAGCTTCTCCGACTTTCGGAAGGGTTAGGGTTAGGGTTAGGGATGAAAGCACATAGGAGAAAGAGATATTCTTGAATAACTTTTTTTGTGAAGGTCGGAGAGACTTGCAAGTAGGCTCTACCCCCACTAAATGGGGTAGCGCGCATCGATCGGTACCATCCTTGAGCTTCTCCGACTTTCGGAAGGGTTAGGGTTAGGGTTAGGGATGAAAGCACATAGGAGAAAGAGATATTCTTGAATAACTTTTTTTGTGAAGGTCGGAGAGACTTGCAAGTAGGCTCTACCCCCACTAAATGGGGTAGCGCGCATCGATCGGTACCATCCTTGAGCTTCTCCGACTTTCGAAAGGGTTAGGGTTAGGGATGAAAGCACATAGGAGAAAGAGATATTCTTGAATAACTTTTTTTGTGAAGGTCGGAGAGACTTGGAAAGTGGTTGCATCTGGACTAATTTGGGTCCTGCGGATCGATTGGTACCATCCCCGAGCTTGTACGACCTTCGGAAGAGGTCGACCGACGAAATTCCCCCAAATCTGAGGAGATATTCTTGAATAACTTTTTTTGTGAAGGTCGGAGAGACTTGCAAGTAGGCTCTACCCCCACTAAATGGGGTTGCGCGCATCGATCGGTACCATCCTTGAGCTTCTCCGACTTTCGGAAGGGTTAGGGTTAGGGTTAGGGATGAAAGCACATAGGAGAAAGAGATATTCTTGAATAACTTTTTTTGTGAAGGTCGGAGAGACTTGGAAAGTGGTTGCATCTGGACTAATTTGGGTCCTGCGGATCGATTGGTACCATCCCCGAGCTTGTACGACCTTCGGAAGAGGTCGACCGACGAAATTCCCCCAAATCTGAGGAGATATTCTTGAATAACTTTTTTTGTGAAGGTCGGAGAGACTTGCAAGTAGGCTCTACCCCCACTAAATGGGGTTGCGCGCATCGATCGGTACCATCCTTGAGCTTCTCCGACTTTCGGAAGGGTTAGGGTTAGGGATGAAAGCACATAGGAGAAAGAGATATTCTTGAATAACTTTTTTTGTGAAGGTCGGAGAGACTTGCAAGTAGGCTCTACCCCCACTAAATGGGGTAGCGCGCATCGATCGGTACCATCCTTGAGCTTCTCCGACTTTCGGAAGGGTTAGGGTTAGGGTTAGGGATGAAAGCACATAGGAGAAAGAGATATTCTTGAATAACTTTTTTTGTGAAGGTCGGAGAGACTTGGAAAGTGGTTGCATCTGGACTAATTTGGGTCCTGCGGATCGATTGGTACCATCGCCGAGCTTGTACGACCTTCGGAAGAGGTCGACCGACGAAATTCCCCCAAATCTGAGGAGATATTCTTGAATAACTTTTTTTGTGAAGGTCGGAGAGACTTGCAAGTAGGCTCTACCCCCACTAAATGGGGTTGCGCGCATCGATCGGTACCATCCTTGAGCTTCTCCGACTTTCGGAAGGGTTAGGGTTAGGGTTAGGGATGAAAGCACATAGGAGAAAGAGATATTCTTGAATAACTTTTTTTGTGAAGGTCGGAGAGACTTGCAAGTAGGCTCTACCCCCACTAAATGGGGTAGCGCGCATCGATCGGTACCATCCTTGAGCTTCTCCGACTTTCGGAAGGGTTAGGGTTAGGGTTAGGGATGAAAGCACATAGGAGAAAGAGATATTCTTGAATAACTTTTTTTGTGAAGGTCGGAGAGACTTGGAAAGTGGTTGCATCTGGACTAATTTGGGTCCTGCGGATCGATTGGTACCATCCCCGAGCTTGTACGACCTTCGGAAGAGGTCGACCGACGAAATTCCCCCAAATCTGAGGAGATATTCTTGAATAACTTTTTTTGTGAAGGTCGGAGAGACTTGCAAGTAGGCTCTACCCCCACTAAATGGGGTTGCGCGCATCGATCGGTACCATCCTTGAGCTTCTCCGACTTTCGGAAGGGTTAGGGTTAGGGTTAGGGATGAAAGCACATAGGAGAAAGAGATATTCTTGAATAACTTTTTTTGTGAAGGTCGGAGAGACTTGCAAGTAGGCTCTACCCCCACTAAATGGGGTAGCGCGCATCGATCGGTACCATCTTTGAGCTTCTCCGACTTTCGGAAGGGTTAGGGTTAGGGTTAGGGATGAAAGCACATAGGAGAAAGAGATATTCTTGAATAACTTTTTTTGTGAAGGTCGGAGAGACTTGGAAAGTGGTTGCATCTGGACTAATTTGGGTCCTGCGGATCGATTGGTACCATCCCCGAGCTTGTACGACCTTCGGAAGAGGTCGACCGACGAAATTCCCCCAAATCTGAGGAGATATTCTTGAATAACTTTTTTTGTGAAGGTCGGAGAGACTTGCAAGTAGGCTCTACCCCCACTAAATGGGGTTGCGCGCATCGATCGGTACCATCCTTGAGCTTCTCCGACTTTCGGAAGGGTTAGGGTTAGGGTTAGGGATGAAAGCACATAGGAGAAAGAGATATTCTTGAATAACTTTTTTTGTGAAGGTCGGAGAGACTTGGAAAGTGGTTGCATCTGGACTAATTTGGGTCCTGCGGATCGATTGGTACCATCCCCGAGCTTGTACGACCTTCGGAAGAGGTCGACCGACGAAATTCCCCCAAATCTGAGGAGATATTCTTGAATAACTTTTTTTGTGAAGGTCGGAGAGACATGCAAGTAGGCTCTACCCCCACTAAATGGGGTAGCGCGCATCGATCGGTACCATCTTTGAGCTTCTCCGACTTTTGGAAGGGTTAGGGTTAGGGTTAGGGATGAAAGCACATAGGAGAAAGAGATATTCTTGAATAACTTTTTTTGTGAAGGTCGGAGAGACTTGCAAGTAGGCTCTACCCCCACTAAATGGGGTAGCGCGCATCGATCGGTACCATCTTTGAGCTTCTACGACTTTCGGAAGGGTTAGGGTTAGGGTTAGGGATGAAAGCACATAGGAGAAAGAGATATTCTTGAATAACTTTTTTTGTGAAGGTCGGAGAGACTTGCAAGTAGGCTCTACCCCCACTAAATGGGGTAGCGCGCATCGATCGGTACCATCCTTGAGCTTCTCCGACTTTCGGAAGGGTTAGGGTTAGGGATGAAAGCACATAGGAGAAAGAGATATTCTTGAATAACTTTTTTTGTGAAGGTCGGAGAGACTTGCAAGTAGGCTCTACCCCCACTAAATGGGGTAGCGCACATCGATCGGTACCATCCTTGAGCTTCTCCGACTTTCGGAAGGGTTAGGGTTAGGGTTAGGGATGAAAGCACATAGGAGAAAGAGATATTTTTGAATAACTTTTTTTGTGAAGGTCGGAGAGACTTGGAAAGTGGTTGCATCTGGACTAATTTGGGTCCTGCGGATCGATTGGTACCATCGCCGAGCTTGTACGACCTTCGGAAGAGGTCGACCGACGAAATTCCCCCAAATCTGAGGAGATATTCTTGAATAACTTTTTTTGTGAAGGTCGGAGAGACTTGCAAGTAGGCTCTACCCCCACTAAATGGGGTTGCGCGCATCGATCGGTACCATCCTTGAGCTTCTCCGACTTTCGGAAGGGTTAGGGTTAGGGTTAGGGATGAAAGCACATAGGAGAAAGAGATATTCTTGAATAACTTTTTTTGTGAAGGTCGGAGAGACTTGCAAGTAGGCTCTACCCCCACTAAATGGGGTAGCGCGCATCGATCGGTACCATCCTTGAGCTTCTCCGACTTTCGGAAGGGTTAGGGTTAGGGTTAGGGATGAAAGCACATAGGAGAAAGAGATATTCTTGAATAACTTTTTTTGTGAAGGTCGGAGAGACTTGGAAAGTGGTTGCATCTGGACTAATTTGGGTCCTGCGGATCGATTGGTACCATCCCCGAGCTTGTACGACCTTCGAAAGAGGTCGACCGACGAAATTCCCCCAAATCTGAGGAGATATTCTTGAATAACTTTTTTTGTGAAGGTCGGAGAGACTTGCAAGTAGGCTCTACCCCCACTAAATGGGGTTGCGCGCATCGATCGGTACCATCCTTGAGCTTCTCCGACTTTCGGAAGGGTTAGGGTTAGGGTTAGGGATGAAAGCACATAGGAGAAAGAGATATTCTTGAATAACTTTTTTTGTGAAGGTCGGAGAGACTTGCAAGTAGGCTCTACCCCCACTAAATGGGGTAGCGCACATCGATCGGTACCATCTTTGAGCTTCTCCGACTTTCGGAAGGGTTAGGGTTAGGGTTAGGGATGAAAGCACATAGGAGAAAGAGATATTCTTGAATAACTTTTTTTGTGAAGGTCGGAGAGACTTGGAAAGTGGTTGCATCTGGACTAATTTGGGTCCTGCGGATCGATTGGTACCATCCCCGAGCTTGTACGACCTTCGGAAGAGGTCGACCGACGAAATTCCCCCAAATCTGAGGAGATATTCTTGAATAACTTTTTTTGTGAAGGTCGGAGAGACTTGCAAGTAGGCTCTACCCCCACTAAATGGGGTTGCGCGCATCGATCGGTACCATCCTTGAGCTTCTCCGACTTTCGGAAGGGTTAGGGTTAGGGTTAGGGATGAAAGCACATAGGAGAAAGAGATATTCTTGAATAACTTTTTTTGTGAAGGTCGGAGAGACTTGCAAGTAGGCTCTACCCCCACTAAATAGGGTAGCGCGCATCGATCGGTACCATCCTTGAGCTTCTCCGACTTTCGGAAGGGTTAGGGTTAGGGTTAGGGATGAAAGCACATAGGAGAAAGAGATATTCTTGAATAACTTTTTTTGTGAAGGTCGGAGAGACTTGGAAAGTGGTTGCATCTGGACTAATTTGGGTCCTGCGGATCGATTGGTACCATCCCCGAGCTTGTACGACCTTCGGAAGAGGTCGACCGACGAAATTCCCCCAAATCTGAGGAGATATTCTTGAATAACTTTTTTTGTGAAGGTCGGAGAGACTTGCAAGTAGGCTCTACCCCCACTAAATGGGGTTGCGCGCATCGATCGGTACCATCCTTGAGCTTCTCCGACTTTCGGAAGGGTTAGGGTTAGGGTTAGGGATGAAAGCACATAGGAGAAAGAGATATTCTTGAATAACTTTTTTTGTGAAGGTCGGAGAGACTTGCAAGTAGGCTCTACCCCCACTAAATGGGGTAGCGCGCATCGATCGGTACCATCCTTGAGCTTCTCCGACTTTCGGAAGGGTTAGGGTTAGGGTTAGGGATGAAAGCACATAGGAGAAAGAGATATTCTTGAATAACTTTTTTTGTGAAGGTCGGAGAGACTTGCAAGTAGGCTCTACCCCCACTAAATGGGGTAGCGCGCATCGATCGGTACCATCCTTGAGCTTCTCCGACTTTCGAAAGGGTTAGGGTTAGGGATGAAAGCACATAGGAGAAAGAGATATTCTTGAATAACTTTTTTTGTGAAGGTCGGAGAGACTTGGAAAGTGGTTGCATCTGGACTAATTTGGGTCCTGCGGATCGATTGGTACCATCCCCGAGCTTGTACGACCTTCGGAAGAGGTCGACCGACGAAATTCCCCCAAATCTGAGGAGATATTCTTGAATAACTTTTTTTGTGAAGGTCGGAGAGACTTGCAAGTAGGCTCTACCCCCACTAAATGGGGTTGCGCGCATCGATCGGTACCATCCTTGAGCTTCTCCGACTTTCGGAAGGGTTAGGGTTAGGGTTAGGGATGAAAGCACATAGGAGAAAGAGATATTCTTGAATAACTTTTTTTGTGAAGGTCGGAGAGACTTGGAAAGTGGTTGCATCTGGACTAATTTGGGTCCTGCGGATCGATTGGTACCATCCCCGAGCTTGTACGACCTTCGGAAGAGGTCGACCGACGAAATTCCCCCAAATCTGAGGAGATATTCTTGAATAACTTTTTTTGTGAAGGTCGGAGAGACTTGCAAGTAGGCTCTACCCCCACTAAATGGGGTTGCGCGCATCGATCGGTACCATCCTTGAGCTTCTCCGACTTTCGGAAGGGTTAGGGTTAGGGATGAAAGCACATAGGAGAAAGAGATATTCTTGAATAACTTTTTTTGTGAAGGTCGGAGAGACTTGCAAGTAGGCTCTACCCCCACTAAATGGGGTAGCGCGCATCGATCGGTACCATCCTTGAGCTTCTCCGACTTTCGGAAGGGTTAGGGTTAGGGTTAGGGATGAAAGCACATAGGAGAAAGAGATATTCTTGA
Organism: Limanda limanda; assembly: GCF_963576545.1. Taxonomy (NCBI): domain Eukaryota; kingdom Metazoa; phylum Chordata; class Actinopteri; order Pleuronectiformes; family Pleuronectidae; genus Limanda; species Limanda limanda. The sequence continues at coordinate 691,259 of NW_026870579.1, read as the reverse complement.
ATAACTTTTTTTGTGAAGGTCGGAGAGACTTGGAAAGTGGTTGCATCTGGACTAATTTGGGTCCTGCGGATCGATTGGTACCATCGCCGAGCTTGTACGACCTTCGGAAGAGGTCGACCGACGAAATTCCCCCAAATCTGAGGAGATATTCTTGAATAACTTTTTTTGTGAAGGTCGGAGAGACTTGCAAGTAGGCTCTACCCCCACTAAATGGGGTTGCGCGCATCGATCGGTACCATCCTTGAGCTTCTCCGACTTTCGGAAGGGTTAGGGTTAGGGTTAGGGATGAAAGCACATAGGAGAAAGAGATATTCTTGAATAACTTTTTTTGTGAAGGTCGGAGAGACTTGCAAGTAGGCTCTACCCCCACTAAATGGGGTAGCGCGCATCGATCGGTACCATCCTTGAGCTTCTCCGACTTTCGGAAGGGTTAGGGTTAGGGTTAGGGATGAAAGCACATAGGAGAAAGAGATATTCTTGAATAACTTTTTTTGTGAAGGTCGGAGAGACTTGGAAAGTGGTTGCATCTGGACTAATTTGGGTCCTGCGGATCGATTGGTACCATCCCCGAGCTTGTACGACCTTCGGAAGAGGTCGACCGACGAAATTCCCCCAAATCTGAGGAGATATTCTTGAATAACTTTTTTTGTGAAGGTCGGAGAGACTTGCAAGTAGGCTCTACCCCCACTAAATGGGGTTGCGCGCATCGATCGGTACCATCCTTGAGCTTCTCCGACTTTCGGAAGGGTTAGGGTTAGGGTTAGGGATGAAAGCACATAGGAGAAAGAGATATTCTTGAATAACTTTTTTTGTGAAGGTCGGAGAGACTTGCAAGTAGGCTCTACCCCCACTAAATGGGGTAGCGCGCATCGATCGGTACCATCTTTGAGCTTCTCCGACTTTCGGAAGGGTTAGGGTTAGGGTTAGGGATGAAAGCACATAGGAGAAAGAGATATTCTTGAATAACTTTTTTTGTGAAGGTCGGAGAGACTTGGAAAGTGGTTGCATCTGGACTAATTTGGGTCCTGCGGATCGATTGGTACCATCCCCGAGCTTGTACGACCTTCGGAAGAGGTCGACCGACGAAATTCCCCCAAATCTGAGGAGATATTCTTGAATAACTTTTTTTGTGAAGGTCGGAGAGACTTGCAAGTAGGCTCTACCCCCACTAAATGGGGTTGCGCGCATCGATCGGTACCATCCTTGAGCTTCTCCGACTTTCGGAAGGGTTAGGGTTAGGGTTAGGGATGAAAGCACATAGGAGAAAGAGATATTCTTGAATAACTTTTTTTGTGAAGGTCGGAGAGACTTGGAAAGTGGTTGCATCTGGACTAATTTGGGTCCTGCGGATCGATTGGTACCATCCCCGAGCTTGTACGACCTTCGGAAGAGGTCGACCGACGAAATTCCCCCAAATCTGAGGAGATATTCTTGAATAACTTTTTTTGTGAAGGTCGGAGAGACTTGCAAGTAGGCTCTACCCCCACTAAATGGGGTTGCGCGCATCGATCGGTACCATCCTTGAGCTTCTCCGACTTTCGGAAGGGTTAGGGTTAGGGTTAGGGATGAAAGCACATAGGAGAAAGAGATATTCTTGAATAACTTTTTTTGTGAAGGTCGGAGAGACTTGCAAGTAGGCTCTACCCCCACTAAATGGGGTAGCGCGCATCGATCGGTACCATCCTTGAGCTTCTCCGACTTTCGGAAGGGTTAGGGTTAGGGTTAGGGATGAAAGCACATAGGAGAAAGAGATATTCTTGAATAACTTTTTTTGTGAAGGTCGGAGAGACTTGCAAGTAGGCTCTACCCCCACTAAATGGGGTAGCGCGCATCGATCGGTACCATCCTTGAGCTTCTCCGACTTTCGAAAGGGTTAGGGTTAGGGATGAAAGCACATAGGAGAAAGAGATATTCTTGAATAACTTTTTTTGTGAAGGTCGGAGAGACTTGGAAAGTGGTTGCATCTGGACTAATTTGGGTCCTGCGGATCGATTGGTACCATCCCCGAGCTTGTACGACCTTCGGAAGAGGTCGACCGACGAAATTCCCCCAAATCTGAGGAGATATTCTTGAATAACTTTTTTTGTGAAGGTCGGAGAGACTTGCAAGTAGGCTCTACCCCCACTAAATGGGGTTGCGCGCATCGATCGGTACCATCCTTGAGCTTCTCCGACTTTCGGAAGGGTTAGGGTTAGGGATGAAAGCACATAGGAGAAAGAGATATTCTTGAATAACTTTTTTTGTGAAGGTCGGAGAGACTTGGAAAGTGGTTGCATCTGGACTAATTTGGGTCCTGCGGATCGATTGGTACCATCCCCGAGCTTGTACGACCTTCGAAAGAGGTCGACCGACGAAATTCCCCCAAATCTGAGGAGATATTCTTGAATAACTTTTTTTGTGAAGGTCGGAGAGACATGCAAGTAGGCTCTACCCCCACTAAATGGGGTTGCGCGCATCGATCGGTACCATCCTTGAGCTTCTCCGACTTTCGGAAGGGTTAGGGTTAGGGTTAGGGATGAAAGCACATAGGAGAAAGAGATATTCTTGAATAACTTTTTTTGTGAAGGTCGGAGAGACTTGGAAAGTGGTTGCATCTGGACTAATTTGGGTCCTGCGGATCGATTGGTACCATCCCCGAGCTTGTACGACCTTCGGAAGAGGTCGACCGACGAAATTCCCCCAAATCTGAGGAGATATTCTTGAATAACTTTTTTTGTGAAGGTCGGAGAGACATGCAAGTAGGCTCTACCCCCACTAAATGGGGTAGCGCGCATCGATCGGTACCATCATTGAGCTTCTCCGACTTTCGGAAGGGTTAGGGTTAGGGATGAAAGCACATAGGAGAAAGAGATATTCTTGAATAACTTTTTTTGTGAAGGTCGGAGAGACTTGCAAGTAGGCTCTACCCCCACTAAATGGGGTAGCGCGCATCGATCGGTACCATCCTTGAGCTTCTCCGACTTTCGGAAGGGTTAGGGTTAGGGTTAGGGATGAAAGCACATAGGAGAAAGAGATATTCTTGAATAACTTTTTTTGTGAAGGTCGGAGAGACTTGCAAGTAGGCTCTACCCCCACTAAATGGGGTAGCGCGCATCGATCGGTACCATCCTTGAGCTTCTCCGACTTTCGAAAGGGTTAGGGTTAGGGATGAAAGCACATAGGAGAAAGAGATATTCTTGAATAACTTTTTTTGTGAAGGTCGGAGAGACTTGGAAAGTGGTTGCATCTGGACTAATTTGGGTCCTGCGGATCGATTGGTACCATCCCCGAGCTTGTACGACCTTCGGAAGAGGTCGACCGACGAAATTCCCCCAAATCTGAGGAGATATTCTTGAATAACTTTTTTTGTGAAGGTCGGAGAGACTTGCAAGTAGGCTCTACCCCCACTAAATGGGGTTGCGCGCATCGATCGGTACCATCCTTGAGCTTCTCCGACTTTCGGAAGGGTTAGGGTTAGGGTTAGGGATGAAAGCACATAGGAGAAAGAGATATTCTTGAATAACTTTTTTTGTGAAGGTCGGAGAGACTTGGAAAGTGGTTGCATCTGGACTAATTTGGGTCCTGCGGATCGATTGGTACCATCCCCGAGCTTGTACGACCTTCGGAAGAGGTCGACCGACGAAATTCCCCCAAATCTGAGGAGATATTCTTGAATAACTTTTTTTGTGAAGGTCGGAGAGACATGCAAGTAGGCTCTACCCCCACTAAATGGGGTAGCGCGCATCGATCGGTACCATCTTTGAGCTTCTCCGACTTTTGGAAGGGTTAGGGTTAGGGTTAGGGATGAAAGCACATAGGAGAAAGAGATATTCTTGAATAACTTTTTTTGTGAAGGTCGGAGAGACTTGCAAGTAGGCTCTACCCCCACTAAATGGGGTAGCGCGCATCGATCGGTACCATCCTTGAGCTTCTACGACTTTCGGAAGGGTTAGGGTTAGGGTTAGGGATGAAAGCACATAGGAGAAAGAGATATTCTTGAATAACTTTTTTTGTGAAGGTCGGAGAGACTTGCAAGTAGGCTCTACCCCCACTAAATGGGGTAGCGCACATCGATCGGTACCATCCTTGAGCTTCTCCGACTTTCGGAAGGGTTAGGGTTAGGGTTAGGGATGAAAGCACATAGGAGAAAGAGATATTCTTGAATAACTTTTTTTGTGAAGGTCGGAGAGACTTGCAAGTAGGCTCTACCCCCACTAAATGGGGTAGCGCGCATCGATCGGTACCATCTTTGAGCTTCTCCGACTTTCGGAAGGGTTAGGGTTAGGGTTAGGGATGAAAGCACATAGGAGAAAGAGATATTCTTGAATAACTTTTTTTGTGAAGGTCGGAGAGACTTGGAAAGTGGTTGCATCTGGACTAATTTGGGTCCTGCGGATCGATTGGTACTATCCCCGAGCTTGTACGACCTTCGGAAGAGGTCGACCGACGAAATTCCCCCAAATCTGAGGAGATATTCTTGAATAACTTTTTTTGTGAAGGTCGGAGAGACTTGCAAGTAGGCTCTACCCCCACTAAATGGGGTTGCGCGCATCGATCGGTACCATCCTTGAGCTTCTCCGACTTTCGGAAGGGTTAGGGTTAGGGTTAGGGATGAAAGCACATAGGAGAAAGAGATATTCTTGAATAACTTTTTTTGTGAAGGTCGGAGAGACTTGGAAAGTGGTTGCATCTGGACTAATTTGGGTCCTGCAGATCGATTGGTACCATCCCCGAGCTTGTACGACCTTCGGAAGAGGTCGACCGACGAAATTCCCCCAAATCTGAGGAGATATTCTTGAATAACTTTTTTTGTGAAGGTCGGAGAGACATGCAAGTAGGCTCTACCCCCACTAAATGGGGTAGCGCGCATCGATCGGTACCATCCTTGAGCTTCTCCGACTTTTGGAAGGGTTAGGGTTAGGGTTAGGGATGAAAGCACATAGGAGAAAGAGATATTCTTGAATAACTTTTTTTGTGAAGGTCGGAGAGACTTGCAAGTAGGCTCTACCCCCACTAAATGGGGTAGCGCGCATCGATCGGTACCATCCTTGAGCTTCTACGACTTTCGGAAGGGTTAGGGTTAGGGTTAGGGATGAAAGCACATAGGAGAAAGAGATATTCTTGAATAACTTTTTTTGTGAAGGTCGGAGAGACTTGCAAGTAGGCTCTACCCCCACTAAATGGGGTAGCGCGCATCGATCGGTACCATCCTTGAGCTTCTCCGACTTTCGAAAGGGTTAGGGTTAGGGATGAAAGCACATAGGAGAAAGAGATATTCTTGAATAACTTTTTTTGTGAAGGTCGGAGAGACTTGGAAAGTGGTTGCATCTGGACTAATTTGGGTCCTGCGGATCGATTGGTACCATCCCCGAGCTTGTACGACCTTCGGAAGAGGTCGACCGACGAAATTCCCCCAAATCTGAGGAGATATTCTTGAATAACTTTTTTTGTGAAGGTCGGAGAGACTTGCAAGTAGGCTCTACCCCCACTAAATGGGGTTGCGCGCATCGATCGGTACCATCCTTGAGCTTCTCCGACTTTCGGAAGGGTTAGGGTTAGGGTTAGGGATGAAAGCACATAGGAGAAAGAGATATTCTTGAATAACTTTTTTTGTGAAGGTCGGAGAGACTTGGAAAGTGGTTGCATCTGGACTAATTTGGGTCCTGCGGATCGATTGGTACCATCCCCGAGCTTGTACGACCTTCGGAAGAGGTCGACCGACGAAATTCCCCCAAATCTGAGGAGATATTCTTGAATAACTTTTTTTGTGAAGGTCGGAGAGACATGCAAGTAGGCTCTACCCCCACTAAATGGGGTTGCGCGCATCGATCGGTACCATCCTTGAGCTTCTCCGACTTTCGGAAGGGTTAGGGTTAGGGTTAGGGATGAAAGCACATAGGAGAAAGAGATATTCTTGAATAACTTTTTTTGTGAAGGTCGGAGAGACTTGGAAAGTGGTTGCATCTGGACTAATTTGGGTCCTGCGGATCGATTGGTACCATCCCCGAGCTTGTACGACCTTCGGAAGAGGTCGACCGACGAAATTCCCCCAAATCTGAGGAGATATTCTTGAATAACTTTTTTTGTGAAGGTCGGAGAGACATGCAAGTAGGCTCTACCCCCACTAAATGGGGTAGCGCGCATCGATCGGTACCATCATTGAGCTTCTCCGACTTTCGGAAGGGTTAGGGTTAGGGATGAAAGCACATAGGAGAAAGAGATATTCTTGAATAACTTTTTTTGTGAAGGTCGGAGAGACTTGCAAGTAGGCTCTACCCCCACTAAATGGGGTAGCGCGCATCGATCGGTACCATCCTTGAGCTTCTCCGACTTTCGGAAGGGTTAGGGTTAGGGTTAGGGATGAAAGCACATAGGAGAAAGAGATATTCTTGAATAACTTTTTTTGTGAAGGTCGGAGAGACTTGCAAGTAGGCTCTACCCCCACTAAATGGGGTAGCGCGCATCGATCGGTACCATCCTTGAGCTTCTCCGACTTTCGAAAGGGTTAGGGTTAGGGATGAAAGCACATAGGAGAAAGAGATATTCTTGAATAACTTTTTTTGTGAAGGTCGGAGAGACTTGGAAAGTGGTTGCATCTGGACTAATTTGGGTCCTGCGGATCGATTGGTACCATCCCCGAGCTTGTACGACCTTCGGAAGAGGTCGACCGACGAAATTCCCCCAAATCTGAGGAGATATTCTTGAATAACTTTTTTTGTGAAGGTCGGAGAGACTTGCAAGTAGGCTCTACCCCCACTAAATGGGGTTGCGCGCATCGATCGGTACCATCCTTGAGCTTCTCCGACTTTCGGAAGGGTTAGGGTTAGGGTTAGGGATGAAAGCACATAGGAGAAAGAGATATTCTTGAATAACTTTTTTTGTGAAGGTCGGAGAGACTTGGAAAGTGGTTGCATCTGGACTAATTTGGGTCCTGCGGATCGATTGGTACCATCCCCGAGCTTGTACGACCTTCGGAAGAGGTCGACCGACGAAATTCCCCCAAATCTGAGGAGATATTCTTGAATAACTTTTTTTGTGAAGGTCGGAGAGACATGCAAGTAGGCTCTACCCCCACTAAATGGGGTAGCGCGCATCGATCGGTACCATCTTTGAGCTTCTCCGACTTTTGGAAGGGTTAGGGTTAGGGTTAGGGATGAAAGCACATAGGAGAAAGAGATATTCTTGAATAACTTTTTTTGTGAAGGTCGGAGAGACTTGCAAGTAGGCTCTACCCCCACTAAATGGGGTAGCGCGCATCGATCGGTACCATCCTTGAGCTTCTACGACTTTCGGAAGGGTTAGGGTTAGGGTTAGGGATGAAAGCACATAGGAGAAAGAGATATTCTTGAATAACTTTTTTTGTGAAGGTCGGAGAGACTTGCAAGTAGGCTCTACCCCCACTAAATGGGGTAGCGCGCATCGATCGGTACCATCCTTGAGCTTCTCCGACTTTCGGAAGGGTTAGGGTTAGGGTTAGGGATGAAAGCACATAGGAGAAAGAGATATTCTTGAATAACTTTTTTTGTGAAGGTCGGAGAGACTTGCAAGTAGGCTCTACCCCCACTAAATGGGGTAGCGCGCATCGATCGGTACCATCTTTGAGCTTCTCCGACTTTCGGAAGGGTTAGGGTTAGGGTTAGGGATGAAAGCACATAGGAGAAAGAGATATTCTTGAATAACTTTTTTTGTGAAGGTCGGAGAGACTTGGAAAGTGGTTGCATCTGGACTAATTTGGGTCCTGCGGATCGATTGGTACTATCCCCGAGCTTGTACGACCTTCGGAAGAGGTCGACCGACGAAATTCCCCCAAATCTGAGGAGATATTCTTGAATAACTTTTTTTGTGAAGGTCGGAGAGACTTGCAAGTAGGCTCTACCCCCACTAAATGGGGTTGCGCGCATCGATCGGTACCATCCTTGAGCTTCTCCGACTTTCGGAAGGGTTAGGGTTAGGGTTAGGGATGAAAGCACATAGGAGAAAGAGATATTCTTGAATAACTTTTTTTGTGAAGGTCGGAGAGACTTGCAAGTAGGCTCTACCCCCACTAAATGGGGTAGCGCGCATCGATCAGTACCATCCTTGAGCTTCTCCGACTTTCGGAAGGGTTAGGGTTAGGGTTAGGGATGAAAGCACATAGGAGAAAGAGATATTCTTGAATAACTTTTTTTGTGAAGGTCGGAGAGACTTGGAAAGTGGTTGCATCTGGACTAATTTGGGTCCTGCGGATCGATTGGTACCATCGCCGAGCTTGTACGACCTTCAGAAGAGGTCGACCGACGAAATTCCCCCAAATCTGAGGAGATATTCTTGAATAACTTTTTTTGTGAAGGTCGGAGAGACTTGCAAGTAGGCTCTACCCCCACTAAATGGGGTTGCGCGCATCGATCGGTACCATCCTTGAGCTTCTCCGACTTTCGGAAGGGTTAGGGTTAGGGTTAGGGATGAAAGCACATAGGAGAAAGAGATATTCTTGAATAACTTTTTTTGTGAAGGTCGGAGAGACTTGCAAGTAGGCTCTACCCCCACTAAATGGGGTAGCGCGCATCGATCGGTACCATCCTTGAGCTTCTCCGACTTTCGGAAGGGTTAGGGTTAGGGTTAGGGATGAAAGCACATAGGAGAAAGAGATATTCTTGAATAACTTTTTTTGTGAAGGTCGGAGAGACTTGGAAAGTGGTTGCATCTGGACTAATTTGGGTCCTGCGGATCGATTGGTACCATCCCCGAGCTTGTACGACCTTCGGAAGAGGTCGACCGACGAAATTCCCCCAAATCTGAGGAGATATTCTTGAATAACTTTTTTTGTGAAGGTCGGAGAGACTTGCAAGTAGGCTCTACCCCCACTAAATGGGGTTGCGCGCATCGATCGGTACCATCCTTGAGCTTCTCCGACTTTCGGAAGGGTTAGGGTTAGGGTTAGGGATGAAAGCACATAGGAGAAAGAGATATTCTTGAATAACTTTTTTTGTGAAGGTCGGAGAGACTTGCAAGTAGGCTCTACCCCCACTAAATGGGGTAGCGCGCATCGATCGGTACCATCTTTGAGCTTCTCCGACTTTCGGAAGGGTTAGGGTTAGGGTTAGGGATGAAAGCACATAGGAGAAAGAGATATTCTTGAATAACTTTTTTTGTGAAGGTCGGAGAGACTTGGAAAGTGGTTGCATCTGGACTAATTTGGGTCCTGCGGATCGATTGGTACCATCCCCGAGCTTGTACGACCTTCGGAAGAGGTCGACCGACGAAATTCCCCCAAATCTGAGGAGATATTCTTGAATAACTTTTTTTGTGAAGGTCGGAGAGACTTGCAAGTAGGCTCTACCCCCACTAAATGGGGTTGCGCGCATCGATCGGTACCATCCTTGAGCTTCTCCGACTTTCGGAAGGGTTAGGGTTAGGGTTAGGGATGAAAGCACATAGGAGAAAGAGATATTCTTGAATAACTTTTTTTGTGAAGGTCGGAGAGACTTGCAAGTAGGCTCTACCCCCACTAAATAGGGTAGCGCGCATCGATCGGTACCATCCTTGAGCTTCTCCGACTTTCGGAAGGGTTAGGGTTAGGGTTAGGGATGAAAGCACATAGGAGAAAGAGATATTCTTGAATAACTTTTTTTGTGAAGGTCGGAGAGACTTGGAAAGTGGTTGCATCTGGACTAATTTGGGTCCTGCGGATCGATTGGTACCATCCCCGAGCTTGTACGACCTTCGGAAGAGGTCGACCGACGAAATTCCCCCAAATCTGAGGAGATATTCTTGAATAACTTTTTTTGTGAAGGTCGGAGAGACTTGCAAGTAGGCTCTACCCCCACTAAATGGGGTTGCGCGCATCGATCGGTACCATCCTTGAGCTTCTCCGACTTTCGGAAGGGTTAGGGTTAGGGTTAGGGATGAAAGCACATAGGAGAAAGAGATATTCTTGAATAACTTTTTTTGTGAAGGTCGGAGAGACTTGCAAGTAGGCTCTACCCCCACTAAATGGGGTAGCGCGCATCGATCGGTACCATCCTTGAGCTTCTCCGACTTTCGGAAGGGTTAGGGTTAGGGTTAGGGATGAAAGCACATAGGAGAAAGAGATATTCTTGAATAACTTTTTTTGTGAAGGTCGGAGAGACTTGCAAGTAGGCTCTACCCCCACTAAATGGGGTAGCGCGCATCGATCGGTACCATCCTTGAGCTTCTCCGACTTTCGAAAGGGTTAGGGTTAGGGATGAAAGCACATAGGAGAAAGAGATATTCTTGAATAACTTTTTTTGTGAAGGTCGGAGAGACTTGGAAAGTGGTTGCATCTGGACTAATTTGGGTCCTGCGGATCGATTGGTACCATCCCCGAGCTTGTACGACCTTCGGAAGAGGTCGACCGACGAAATTCCCCCAAATCTGAGGAGATATTCTTGAATAACTTTTTTTGTGAAGGTCGGAGAGACTTGCAAGTAGGCTCTACCCCCACTAAATGGGGTTGCGCGCATCGATCGGTAACATCCTTGAGCTTCTCCGACTTTCGGAAGGGTTAGGGTTAGGGTTAGGGATGAAAGCACATAGGAGAAAGAGATATTCTTGAATAACTTTTTTTGTGAAGGTCGGAGAGACTTGGAAAGTGGTTGCATCTGGACTAATTTGGGTCCTGCGGATCGATTGGTACCATCCCCGAGCTTGTACGACCTTCGGAAGAGGTCGACCGACGAAATTCCCCCAAATCTGAGGAGATATTCTTGAATAACTTTTTTTGTGAAGGTCGGAGAGACTTGCAAGTAGGCTCTACCCCCACTAAATGGGGTTGCGCGCATCGATCGGTACCATCCTTGAGCTTCTCCGACTTTCGGAAGGGTTAGGGTTAGGGTTAGGGATGAAAGCACATAGGAGAAAGAGATATTCTTGAATAACTTTTTTTGTGAAGGTCGGAGAGACTTGCAAGTAGGCTCTACCCCCACTAAATGGGGTAGCGCGCATCGATCGGTACCATCCTTGAGCTTCTCCGACTTTCGGAAGGGTTAGGGTTAGGGTTAGGGATGAAAGCACATAGGAGAAAGAGATATTCTTGAATAACTTTTTTTGTGAAGGTCGGAGAGACTTGGAAAGTGGTTGCATCTGGACTAATTTGGGTCCTGCGGATCGATTGGTACCATCGCCGAGCTTGTACGACCTTCGGAAGAGGTCGACCGACGAAATTCCCCCAAATCTGAGGAGATATTCTTGAATAACTTTTTTTGTGAAGGTCGGAGAGACTTGCAAGTAGGCTCTACCCCCACTAAATGGGGTTGCGCGCATCGATCGGTACCATCCTTGAGCTTCTCCGACTTTCGGAAGGGTTAGGGTTAGGGTTAGGGATGAAAGCACATAGGAGAAAGAGATATTCTTGAATAACTTTTTTTGTGAAGGTCGGAGAGACTTGCAAGTAGGCTCTACCCCCACTAAATGGGGTAGCGCGCATCGATCGGTACCATCCTTGAGCTTCTCCGACTTTCGGAAGGGTTAGGGTTAGGGTTAGGGATGAAAGCACATAGGAGAAAGAGATATTCTTGAATAACTTTTTTTGTGAAGGTCGGAGAGACTTGGAAAGTGGTTGCATCTGGACTAATTTGGGTCCTGCGGATCGATTGGTACCATCCCCGAGCTTGTACGACCTTCGGAAGAGGTCGACCGACGAAATTCCCCCAAATCTGAGGAGATATTCTTGAATAACTTTTTTTGTGAAGGTCGGAGAGACTTGCAAGTAGGCTCTACCCCCACTAAACGGGGTTGCGCGCATCGATCGGTACCATCCTTGAGCTTCTCCGACTTTCGGAAGGGTTAGGGTTAGGGTTAGGGATGAAAGCACATAGGAGAAAGAGATATTCTTGAATAACTTTTTTTGTGAAGGTCGGAGAGACTTGCAAGTAGGCTCTACCCCCACTAAATGGGGTAGCGCGCATCGATCGGTACCATCTTTGAGCTTCTCCGACTTTCGGAAGGGTTAGGGTTAGGGTTAGGGATGAAAGCACATAGGAGAAAGAGATATTCTTGAATAACTTTTTTTGTGAAGGTCGGAGAGACTTGCAAGTAGGCTCTACCCCCACTAAATGGGGTAGCGCGCATCGATCGGTACCATCCTTGAGCTTCTCCGACTTTCGAAAGGGTTAGGGTTAGGGATGAAAGCACATAGGAGAAAGAGATATTCTTGAATAACTTTTTTTGTGAAGGTCGGAGAGACTTGGAAAGTGGTTGCATCTGGACTAATTTGGGTCCTGCGGATCGATTGGTACCATCCCCGAGCTTGTACGACCTTCGGAAGAGGTCGACCGACGAAATTCCCCCAAATCTGAGGAGATATTCTTGAATAACTTTTTTTGTGAAGGTCGGAGAGACTTGCAAGTAGGCTCTACCCCCACTAAATGGGGTTGCGCGCATCGATCGGTACCATCCTTGAGCTTCTCCGACTTTCGGAAGGGTTAGGGTTAGGGTTAGGGATGAAAGCACATAGGAGAAAGAGATATTCTTGAATAACTTTTTTTGTGAAGGTCGGAGAGACTTGGAAAGTGGTTGCATCTGGACTAATTTGGGTCCTGCGGATCGATTGGTACCATCCCCGAGCTTGTACGACCTTCGGAAGAGGTCGACCGACGAAATTCCCCCAAATCTGAGGAGATATTCTTGAATAACTTTTTTTGTGAAGGTCGGAGAGACTTGCAAGTAGGCTCTACCCCCACTAAATGGGGTTGCGCGCATCGATCGGTACCATCCTTGAGCTTCTCCGACTTTCGGAAGGGTTAGGGTTAGGGTTAGGGATGAAAGCACATAGGAGAAAGAGATATTCTTGAATAACTTTTTTTGTGAAGGTCGGAGAGACTTGCAAGTAGGCTCTACCCCCACTAAATGGGGTAGCGCGCATCGATCGGTACCATCCTTGAGCTTCTCCGACTTTCGGAAGGGTTAGGGTTAGGGTTAGGGATGAAAGCACATAGGAGAAAGAGATATTCTTGAATAACTTTTTTTGTGAAGGTCGGAGAGACTTGGAAAGTGGTTGCATCTGGACTAATTTGGGTCCTGCGGATCGATTGGTACCATCGCCGAGCTTGTACGACCTTCGGAAGAGGTCGACCGACGAAATTCCCCCAAATCTGAGGAGATATTCTTGAATAACTTTTTTTGTGAAGGTCGGAGAGACTTGCAAGTAGGCTCTACCCCCACTAAATGGGGTTGCGCGCATCGATCGGTACCATCCTTGAGCTTCTCCGACTTTCGGAAGGGTTAGGGTTAGGGTTAGGGATGAAAGCACATAGGAGAAAGAGATATTCTTGAATAACTTTTTTTGTGAAGGTCGGAGAGACTTGCAAGTAGGCTCTACCCCCACTAAATGGGGTAGCGCGCATCGATCGGTACCATCCTTGAGCTTCTCCGACTTTCGGAAGGGTTAGGGTTAGGGTTAGGGATGAAAGCACATAGGAGAAAGAGATATTCTTGAATAACTTTTTTTGTGAAGGTCGGAGAGACTTGGAAAGTGGTTGCATCTGGACTAATTTGGGTCCTGCGGATCGATTGGTACCATCCCCGAGCTTGTACGACCTTCGGAAGAGGTCGACCGACGAAATTCCCCCAAATCTGAGGAGATATTCTTGAATAACTTTTTTTGTGAAGGTCGGAGAGACTTGCAAGTAGGCTCTACCCCCACTAAATGGGGTTGCGCGCATCGATCGGTACCATCCTTGAGCTTCTCCGACTTTCGGAAGGGTTAGGGTTAGGGTTAGGGATGAAAGCACATAGGAGAAAGAGATATTCTTGAATAACTTTTTTTGTGAAGGTCGGAGAGACTTGCAAGTAGGCTCTACCCCCACTAAATGGGGTAGCGCGCATCGATCGGTACCATCCTTGAGCTTCTCCGACTTTCGGAAGGGTTAGGGTTAGGGTTAGGGATGAAAGCACATAGGAGAAAGAGATATTCTTGAATAACTTTTTTTGTGAAGGTCGGAGAGACTTGGAAAGTGGTTGCATCTGGACTAATTTGGGTCCTGCGGATCGATTGGTACCATCGCCGAGCTTGTACGACCTTCGGAAGAGGTCGACCGACGAAATTCCCCCAAATCTGAGGAGATATTCTTGAATAACTTTTTTTGTGAAGGTCGGAGAGACTTGCAAGTAGGCTCTACCCCCACTAAATGGGGTTGCGCGCATCGATCGGTACCATCCTTGAGCTTCTCCGACTTTCGGAAGGGTTAGGGTTAGGGTTAGGGATGAAAGCACATAGGAGAAAGAGATATTCTTGAATAACTTTTTTTGTGAAGGTCGGAGAGACTTGCAAGTAGGCTCTACCCCCACTAAATGGGGTAGCGCGCATCGATTGGTACCATCCTTGAGCTTCTCCGACTTTCGGAAGGGTTAGGGTTAGGGTTAGGGATGAAAGCACATAGGAGAAAGAGATATTCTTGAATAACTTTTTTTGTGAAGGTCGGAGAGACTTGGAAAGTGGTTGCATCTGGACTAATTTGGGTCCTGCGGATCGATTGGTACCATCCCCGAGCTTGTACGACCTTCGGAAGAGGTCGACCGACGAAATTCCCCCAAATCTGAGGAGATATTCTTGAATAACTTTTTTTGTGAAGGTCGGAGAGACTTGCAAGTAGGCTCTACCCCCACTAAATGGGGTTGCGCGCATCGATCGGTACCATCCTTGAGCTTCTCCGACTTTCGGAAGGGTTAGGGTTAGGGTTAGGGATGAAAGCACATAGGAGAAAGAGATATTCTTGAATAACTTTTTTTGTGAAGGTCGGAGAGACTTGCAAGTAGGCTCTACCCCCACTAAATGGGGTAGCGCGCATCGATCGGTACCATCTTTGAGCTTCTCCGACTTTCGGAAGGGTTAGGGTTAGGGTTAGGGATGAAAGCACATAGGAGAAAGAGATATTCTTGAATAACTTTTTTTGTGAAGGTCGGAGAGACTTGGAAAGTGGTTGCATCTGGACTAATTTGGGTCCTGCGGATCGATTGGTACCATCCCCGAGCTTGTACGACCTTCGGAAGAGGTCGACCGACGAAATTCCCCCAAATCTGAGGAGATATTCTTGAATAACTTTTTTTGTGAAGGTCGGAGAGACTTGCAAGTAGGCTCTACCCCCACTAAATGGGGTTGCGCGCATCGATCGGTACCATCCTTGAGCTTCTCCGACTTTCGGAAGGGTTAGGGTTAGGGTTAGGGATGAAAGCACATAGGAGAAAGAGATATTCTTGAATAACTTTTTTTGTGAAGGTCGGAGAGACTTGCAAGTAGGCTCTACCCCCACTAAATAGGGTAGCGCGCATCGATCGGTACCATCCTTGAGCTTCTCCGACTTTCGGAAGGGTTAGGGTTAGGGTTAGGGATGAAAGCACATAGGAGAAAGAGATATTCTTGAATAACTTTTTTTGTGAAGGTCGGAGAGACTTGGAAAGTGGTTGCATCTGGACTAATTTGGGTCCTGCGGATCGATTGGTACCATCCCCGAGCTTGTACGACCTTCGGAAGAGGTCGACCGACGAAATTCCCCCAAATCTGAGGAGATATTCTTGAATAACTTTTTTTGTGAAGGTCGGAGAGACTTGCAAGTAGGCTCTACCCCCACTAAATGGGGTTGCGCGCATCGATCGGTACCATCCTTGAGCTTCTCCGACTTTCGGAAGGGTTAGGGTTAGGGTTAGGGATGAAAGCACATAGGAGAAAGAGATATTCTTGAATAACTTTTTTTGTGAAGGTCGGAGAGACTTGCAAGTAGGCTCTACCCCCACTAAATGGGGTAGCGCGCATCGATCGGTACCATCCTTGAGCTTCTCCGACTTTCGGAAGGGTTAGGGTTAGGGTTAGGGATGAAAGCACATAGGAGAAAGAGATATTCTTGAATAACTTTTTTTGTGAAGGTCGGAGAGACTTGCAAGTAGGCTCTACCCCCACTAAATGGGGTAGCGCGCATCGATCGGTACCATCCTTGAGCTTCTCCGACTTTCGAAAGGGTTAGGGTTAGGGATGAAAGCACATAGGAGAAAGAGATATTCTTGAATAACTTTTTTTGTGAAGGTCGGAGAGACTTGGAAAGTGGTTGCATCTGGACTAATTTGGGTCCTGCGGATCGATTGGTACCATCCCCGAGCTTGTACGACCTTCGGAAGAGGTCGACCGACGAAATTCCCCCAAATCTGAGGAGATATTCTTGAATAACTTTTTTTGTGAAGGTCGGAGAGACTTGCAAGTAGGCTCTACCCCCACTAAATGGGGTTGCGCGCATCGATCGGTACCATCCTTGAGCTTCTCCGACTTTCGGAAGGGTTAGGGTTAGGGTTAGGGATGAAAGCACATAGGAGAAAGAGATATTCTTGAATAACTTTTTTTGTGAAGGTCGGAGAGACTTGGAAAGTGGTTGCATCTGGACTAATTTGGGTCCTGCGGATCGATTGGTACCATCCCCGAGCTTGTACGACCTTCGGAAGAGGTCGACCGACGAAATTCCCCCAAATCTGAGGAGATATTCTTGAATAACTTTTTTTGTGAAGGTCGGAGAGACATGCAAGTAGGCTCTACCCCCACTAAATGGGGTTGCGCGCATCGATCGGTACCATCCTTGAGCTTCTCCGACTTTCGGAAGGGTTAGGGTTAGGGTTAGGGATGAAAGCACATAGGAGAAAGAGATATTCTTGAATAACTTTTTTTGTGAAGGTCGGAGAGACTTGGAAAGTGGTTGCATCTGGACTAATTTGGGTCCTGCGGATCGATTGGTACCATCCCCGAGCTTGTACGACCTTCGGAAGAGGTCGACCGACGAAATTCCCCCAAATCTGAGGAGATATTCTTGAATAACTTTTTATGTGAAGGTCGGAGAGACATGCAAGTAGGCTCTACCCCCACTAAATGGGGTAGCGCGCATCGATCGGTACCATCATTGAGCTTCTCCGACTTTCGGAAGGGTTAGGGTTAGGGATGAAAGCACATAGGAGAAAGAGATATTCTTGAATAACTTTTTTTGTGAAGGTCGGAGAGACTTGCAAGTAGGCTCTACCCCCACTAAATGGGGTAGCGCGCATCGATCGGTACCATCCTTGAGCTTCTCCGACTTTCGGAAGGGTTAGGGTTAGGGTTAGGGATGAAAGCACATAGGAGAAAGAGATATTCTTGAATAACTTTTTTTGTGAAGGTCGGAGAGACTTGCAAGTAGGCTCTACCCCCACTAAATGGGGTAGCGCGCATCGATCGGTACCATCCTTGAGCTTCTCCGACTTTCGAAAGGGTTAGGGTTAGGGATGAAAGCACATAGGAGAAAGAGATATTCTTGAATAACTTTTTTTGTGAAGGTCGGAGAGACTTGGAAAGTGGTTGCATCTGGACTAATTTGGGTCCTGCGGATCGATTGGTACCATCCCCGAGCTTGTACGACCTTCGGAAGAGGTCGACCGACGAAATTCCCCCAAATCTGTGGAGATATTCTTGAATAACTTTTTTTGTGAAGGTCGGAGAGACTTGCAAGTAGGCTCTACCCCCACTAAATGGGGTTGCGCGCATCGATCGGTACCATCCTTGAGCTTCTCCGACTTTCGGAAGGGTTAGGGTTAGGGTTAGGGATGAAAGCACATAGGAGAAAGAGATATTCTTGAATAACTTTTTTTGTGAAGGTCGGAGAGACTTGTAAAGTGGTTGCATCTGGACTAATTTGGGTCCTGCGGATCGATTGGTACCATCCCCGAGCTTGTACGACCTTCGGAAGAGGTCGACCGACGAAATTCCCCCAAATCTGAGGAGATATTCTTGAATAACTTTTTTTGTGAAGGTCGGAGAGACTTGCAAGTAGGCTCTACCCCCACTAAATGGGGTTGCGCGCATCGATCGGTACCATCCTTGAGCTTCTCCGACTTTCGGAAGGGTTAGGGTTAGGGTTAGGGATGAAAGCACATAGGAGAAAGAAATATTCTTGAATAACTTTTTTTGTGAAGGTCGGAGAGACTTGGAAAGTGGTTGCATCTGGACTAATTTGGGTCCTGCAGATCGATTGGTACCATCCCCAAGCTTGTACGACCTTCGGAAGAGGTCGACCGACGAAATTCCCCCAAATCTGAGGAGATATTCTTGAATAACTTTTTTTGTGAAGGTCGGAGAGACTTGCAAGTAGGCTCTACCCCCACTAAATGGGGTAGCGCGCATCGATCGGTACCATCCTTGAGCTTCTCCGACTTTCGGAAGGGTTAGGGTTAGGGTTAGGGATGAAAGCACATAGGAGAAAGAGATATTCTTGAATAACTTTTTTTGTGAAGGTCGGAGAGACTTGGAAAGTGGTTGCATCTGGACTAATTTGGGTCCTGCGGATCGATTGGTACCATCCCCGAGCTTGTACGACCTTCGGAAGAGGTCGACCGACGAAATTCCCCCAAATCTGAGGAGATATTCTTGAATAACTTTTTTTGTGAAGGTCGGAGAGACTTGCAAGTAGGCTCTACCCCCACTAAATGGGGTAGCGCGCATCGATCGGTACCATCCTTGAGCTTCTCCGACTTTCGGAAGGGTTAGGGTTAGGGTTAGGGATGAAAGCACATAGGAGAAAGAGATATTCTTGAATAACTTTTTTTGTGAAGGTCGGAGAGACTTGCAAGTAGGCTCTACCCCCACTAAATGGGGTAGCGCGCATCGATCGGTACCATCCTTGAGCTTCTCCGACTTTCGGAAGGGTTAGGGTTAGGGTTAGGGATGAAAGCACATAGGAGAAAGAGATATTCTTGAATAACTTTTTTTGTGAAGGTCGGAGAGACTTGCAAGTAGGCTCTACCCCCACTAAATGGGGTAACGCGCATCGATCGGTACCATCCTTGAGCTTCTCCGACTTTCGGAAGGGTTAGGGTTAGGGATGAAAGCACATAGGAGAAAGAGATATTCTTGAATAACTTTTTTTGTGAAGGTCGGAGAGACTTGGAAAGTGGTTGCATCTGGACTAATTTGGGTCCTGCGGATCGATTGGTACCATCCCCGAGCTTGTACGACCTTCGGAAGAGGTCGACCGACGAAATTCCCCCAAATCTGAGGAGATATTCTTGAATAACTTTTTTTGTGAAGGTCGGAGAGACTTGCAAGTAGGCTCTACCCCCACTAAATGGGGTAGCGCGCATCGATCGGTACCATCCTTGAGCTTCTCCGACTTTCGGAAGGGTTAGGGTTAGGGTTAGGGATGAAAGCACATAGGAGAAAGAGATATTCTTGAATAACGTTTTTTGTGAAGGTCGGAGAGACTTGCAAGTAGGCTCTACCCCCACTAAATGGGGTAGCGCGCATCGATCGGTACCATCCTTGAGCTTCTCCGACTTTCGGAAGGGTTAGGGTTAGGGATGAAAGCACATAGGAGAAAGAGATATTCTTGAATAACTTTTTTTGTGAAGGTCGGAGAGACTTGGAAAGTGGTTGCATCTGGACTAATTTGGGTCCTGCGGATCGATTGGTACCATCCCCGAGCTTGTACGACCTTCGGAAGAGGTCGACCGACGAAATTCCCCCAAATCTGAGGAGATATTCTTGAATAACTTTTTTTGTGAAGGTCGGAGAGACTTGCAAGTAGGCTCTACCCCCACTAAATGGGGTAGCGCGCATCGATCGGTACCATCCTTGAGCTTCTCCGACTTTCGGAAGGGTTAGGGTTAGGGTTAGGGATGAAAGCACATAGGAGAAAGAGATATTCTTGAATAACGTTTTTTGTGAAGGTCGGAGAGACTTGCAAGTAGGCTCTACCCCCACTAAATGGGGTAGCGCGCATCGATCGGTACCATCCTTGAGCTTCTCCGACTTTCGGAAGGGTTAGGGTTAGGGTTAGGGATGAAAGCACATAGGAGAAAGAGATATTCTTGAATAACTTTTTTTGTGAAGGTCGGAGAGACTTGGAAAGTGGTTGCATCTGGACTAATTTGGGTCCTGCGGATCGATTGGTACCATCCCCGAGCTTGTACGACCTTCGGAAGAGGTCGACCGACGAAATTCCCCCAAATCTGAGGAGATATTCTTGAATAACTTTTTTTTTGAAGGTCGGAGAGACTTGCAAGTAGGCTCTACCCCCACTAAATGGGGTAGCGCGCATCGATCGGTACCATCTTTGAGCTTCTCCGACTTTCGGAAGGGTTAGGGTTAGGGTTAGGGATGAAAGCACATAGGAGAAAGAGATATTCTTGAATAACTTTTTTTGTGAAGGTCGGAGAGACTTGGAAAGTGGTTGCATCTGGACTAATTTGGGTCCTGCGGATCGATTGGTACCATCCCCGAGCTTGTACGACCTTCGGAAGAGGTCGACCGACGAAATTCCCCCAAATCTGAGGAGATATTCTTGAATAACTTTTTTTGTGAAGGTCGGAGAGACTTGCAAGTAGGCTCTACCCCCACTAAATGGGGTAGCGCGCATCGATCGGTACCATCCTTGAGCTTCTCCGACTTTCGGAAGGGTTAGGGTTAGGGTTAGGGATGAAAGCACATAGGAGAAAGAGATATTCTTGAATAACTTTTTTTGTGAAGGTCGGAGAGACTTGCAAGTAGGCTCTACCCCCACTAAATGGGGTAGCGCGCATCGATCGGTACCATCCTTGAGCTTCTCCGACTTTCGGAAGGGTTAGGGTTAGGGTTAGGGATGAAAGCACATAGGAGAAAGAGATATTCTTGAATAACTTTTTTTGTGAAGGTCGGAGAGACTTGCAAGTAGGCTCTACCCCCACTAAATGGGGTAACGCGCATCGATCGGTACCATCCTTGAGCTTCTCCGACTTTCGGAAGGGTTAGGGTTAGGGATGAAAGCACATAGGAGAAAGAGATATTCTTGAATAACTTTTTTTGTGAAGGTCGGAGAGACTTGGAAAGTGGTTGCATCTGGACTAATTTGGGTCCTGCGGATCGATTGGTACCATCCCCGAGCTTGTACGACCTTCGGAAGAGGTCGACCGACGAAATTCCCCCAAATCTGAGGAGATATTCTTGAATAACTTTTTTTGTGAAGGTCGGAGAGACTTGCAAGTAGGCTCTACCCCCACTAAATGGGGTAGCGCGCATCGATCGGTACCATCCTTGAGCTTCTCCGACTTTCGGAAGGGTTAGGGTTAGGGTTAGGGATGAAAGCACATAGGAGAAAGAGATATTCTTGAATAACGTTTTTTGTGAAGGTCGGAGAGACTTGCAAGTAGGCTCTACCCCCACTAAATGGGGTAGCGCGCATCGATCGGTACCATCCTTGAGCTTCTCCGACTTTCGGAAGGGTTAGGGTTAGGGATGAAAGCACATAGGAGAAAGAGATATTCTTGAATAACTTTTTTTGTGAAGGTCGGAGAGACTTGGAAAGTGGTTGCATCTGGACTAATTTGGGTCCTGCGGATCGATTGGTACCATCCCCGAGCTTGTACGACCTTCGGAAGAGGTCGACCGACGAAATTCCCCCAAATCTGAGGAGATATTCTTGAATAACTTTTTTTGTGAAGGTCGGAGAGACTTGCAAGTAGGCTCTACCCCCACTAAATGGGGTAGCGCGCATCGATCGGTACCATCCTTGAGCTTCTCCGACTTTCGGAAGGGTTAGGGTTAGGGTTAGGGATGAAAGCACATAGGAGAAAGAGATATTCTTGAATAACGTTTTTTGTGAAGGTCGGAGAGACTTGCAAGTAGGCTCTACCCCCACTAAATGGGGTAGCGCGCATCGATCGGTACCATCCTTGAGCTTCTCCGACTTTCGGAAGGGTTAGGGTTAGGGTTAGGGATGAAAGCACATAGGAGAAAGAGATATTCTTGAATAACTTTTTTTGTGAAGGTCGGAGAGACTTGGAAAGTGGTTGCATCTGGACTAATTTGGGTCCTGCGGATCGATTGGTACCATCCCCGAGCTTGTACGACCTTCGGAAGAGGTCGACCGACGAAATTCCCCCAAATCTGAGGAGATATTCTTGAATAACTTTTTTTTTGAAGGTCGGAGAGACTTGCAAGTAGGCTCTACCCCCACTAAATGGGGTAGCGCGCATCGATCGGTACCATCTTTGAGCTTCTCCGACTTTCGGAAGGGTTAGGGTTAGGGATGAAAGCACATAGGAGAAAGAGATATTCTTGAATAACTTTTTTTGTGAAGGTCGGAGAGACTTGAAAAGTGGTTGCATCTGGACTAATTTGGGTCCTGCGGATCGATTGGTACCATCCCCGAGCTTGTACGACCTTCGGAAGAGGTCGACCGACGAAATTCCCCCAAATCTGAGGAGATATTCTTGAATAACTTTTTTTGTGAAGGTCGGAGAGACTTGCAAGTAGGCTCTACCCCCACTAAATGGGGTAGCGCGCATCGATCGGTACCATCCTTGAGCTTCTCCGACTTTCGGAAGGGTTAGGGTTAGGGTTAGGGATGAAAGCACATAGGAGAAAGAGATATTCTTGAATAACTTTTTTTGTGAAGGTCGGAGAGACTTGGAAAGTGGTTGCATCTGGACTAATTTGGGTCCTGCAGATCGATTGGTACCATCCCCAAGCTTGTACGACCTTCGGAAGAGGTCGACCGACGAAATTCCCCCAAATCTGAGGAGATATTCTTGAATAACTTTTTTTGTGAAGGTCGGAGAGACTTGCAAGTAGGCTCTACCCCCACTAAAAGGGGTAGCGCGCATCGATCGGTACCATCCTTGAGCTTCTCCGACTTTCGGAAGGGTTAGGGTTAGGGTTAGGGATGAAAGCACATAGGAGAAAGAGATATTCTTGAATAACTTTTTTTGTGAAGGTCGGAGAGACTTGGAAAGTGGTTGCATCTGGACTAATTTGGGTCCTGCGGATCGATTGGTACCATCCCCGAGCTTGTACGACCTTCGGAAGAGGTCGACCGACGAAATTCCCCCAAATCTGAGGAGATATTCTTGAATAACTTTTTTTGTGAAGGTCGGAGAGACTTGCAAGTAGGCTCTACCCCCACTAAATGGGGTAGCGCGCATCGATCGGTACCATCCTTGAGCTTCTCCGACTTTCGGAAGGGTTAGGGTTAGGGTTAGGGATGAAAGCACATAGGAGAAAGAGATATTCTTGAATAACTTTTTTTGTGAAGGTCGGAGAGACTTGCAAGTAGGCTCTACCCCCACTAAATGGGGTAGCGCGCATCGATCGGTACCATCCTTGAGCTTCTCCGACTTTCGGAAGGGTTAGGGTTAGGGTTAGGGATGAAAGCACATAGGAGAAAGAGATATTCTTGAATAACTTTTTTTGTGAAGGTCGGAGAGACTTGCAAGTAGGCTCTACCCCCACTAAATGGGGTAACGCGCATCGATCGGTACCATCCTTGAGCTTCTCCGACTTTCGGAAGGGTTAGGGTTAGGGTTAGGGATGAAAGCACATAGGAGAAAGAGATATTCTTGAATAACGTTTTTTGTGAAGGTCGGAGAGACTTGCAAGTAGGCTCTACCCCCACTAAATGGGGTAGCGCGCATCGATCGGTACCATCCTTGAGCTTCTCCGACTTTCGGAAGGGTTAGGGTTAGGGATGAAAGCACATAGGAGAAAGAGATATTCTTGAATAACTTTTTTTGTGAAGGTCGGAGAGACTTGAAAAGTGGTTGCATCTGGACTAATTTGGGTCCTGCCGATCGATTGGTACCATCCCCGAGCTTGTACGACCTTCGGAAGAGGTCGACCGACGAAATTCCCCCAAATCTGAGGAGATATTCTTGAATAACTTTTTTTGTGAAGGTCGGAGAGACTTGCAAGTAGGCTCTACCCCCACTAAATGGGGTAGCGCGCATCGATCGGTACCATCCTTGAGCTTCTCCGACTTTCGGAAGGGTTAGGGTTAGGGTTAGGGATGAAAGCACATAGGAGAAAGAGATATTCTTGAATAACGTTTTTTGTGAAGGTCGGAGAGACTTGCAAGTAGGCTCTACCCCCACTAAATGGGGTAGCGCGCATCGATCGGTACCATCCTTGAGCTTCTCCGACTTTCGGAAGGGTTAGGGTTAGGGTTAGGGATGAAAGCACATAGGAGAAAGAGATATTCTTGAATAACTTTTTTTGTGAAGGTCGGAGAGACTTGGAAAGTGGTTGCATCTGGACTAATTTGGGTCCTGCGGATCGATTGGTACCATCCCCGAGCTTGTACGACCTTCGGAAGAGGTCGACCGACGAAATTCCCCCAAATCTGAGGAGATATTCTTGAATAACTTTTTTTGTGAAGGTCGGAGAGACTTGCAAGTAGGCTCTACCCCCACTAAATGGGGTAGCGCGCATCGATCGGTACCATCTTTGAGCTTCTCCGACTTTCGGAAGGGTTAGGGTTAGGGTTAGGGATGAAAGCACATAGGAGAAAGAGATATTCTTGAATAACTTTTTTTGTGAAGGTCGGAGAGACTTGGAAAGTGGTTGCATCTGGACTAATTTGGGTCCTGCAGATCGATTGGTACCATCCCCGAGCTTGTACGACCTTCGGAAGAGGTCGACCGACGAAATTCCCCCAAATCTGAGGAGATATTCTTGAATAACTTTTTTTGTGAAGGTCGGAGAGACTTGCAAGTAGGCTCTACCCCCACTAAATGGGGTAGCGCGCATCGATCGGTACCATCCTTGAGCTTCTCCGACTTTCGGAAGGGTTAGGGTTAGGGTTAGGGATGAAAGCACATAGGAGAAAGAGATATTCTTGAATAACTTTTTTTGTGAAGGTCGGAGAGACTTGCAAGTAGGCTCTACCCCCACTAAATGGGGTAGCGCGCATCGATCGGTACCATCCTTGAGCTTCTCCGACTTTCGGAAGGGTTAGGGTTAGGGTTAGGGATGAAAGCACATAGGAGAAAGAGATATTCTTGAATAACTTTTTTTGTGAAGGTCGGAGAGACTTGCAAGTAGACTCTACCCCCACTAAATGGGGTAACGCGCATCGATCGGTACCATCCTTGAGCTTCTCCGACTTTCGGAAGGGTTAGGGTTAGGGATGAAAGCACATAGGAGAAAGAGATATTCTTGAATAACTTTTTTTGTGAAGGTCGGAGAGACTTGGAAAGTGGTTGCATCTGGACTAATTTGGGTCCTGCGGATCGATTGGTACCATCCCCGAGCTTGTACGACCTTCGGAAGAGGTCGACCGACGAAATTCCCCCAAATCTGAGGAGATATTCTTGAATAACTTTTTTTGTGAAGGTCGGAGAGACTTGCAAGTAGGCTCTACCCCCACTAAATGGGGTAGCGCGCATCGATCGGTACCATCCTTGAGCTTCTCCGACTTTCGGAAGGGTTAGGGTTAGGGTTAGGGATGAAAGCACATAGGAGAAAGAGATATTCTTGAATAACGTTTTTTGTGAAGGTCGGAGAGACTTGCAAGTAGGCTCTACCCCCACTAAATGGGGTAGCGCGCATCGATCGGTACCATCCTTGAGCTTCTCCGACTTTCGGAAGGGTTAGGGTTAGGGATGAAAGCACATAGGAGAAAGAGATATTCTTGAATAACTTTTTTTGTGAAGGTCGGAGAGACTTGAAAAGTGGTTGCATCTGGACTAATTTGGGTCCTGCCGATCGATTGGTACCATCCCCGAGCTTGTACGACCTTCGGAAGAGGTCGACCGACGAAATTCCCCCAAATCTGAGGAGATATTCTTGAATAACTTTTTTTGTGAAGGTCGGAGAGACTTGCAAGTAGGCTCTACCCCCACTAAATGGGGTAGCGCGCATCGATCGGTACCATCCTTGAGCTTCTCCGACTTTCGGAAGGGTTAGGGTTAGGGTTAGGGATGAAAGCACATAGGAGAAAGAGATATTCTTGAATAACTTTTTTTGTGAAGGTCGGAGAGACTTGCAAGTAGGCTCTACCCCCACTAAATGGGGTAGCGCGCATCGATCGGTACCATCCTTGAGCTTCTCCGACTTTCGGAAGGGTTAGGGTTAGGGTTAGGGATGAAAGCACATAGGAGAAAGAGATATTCTTGAATAACTTTTTTTGTGAAGGTCGGAGAGACTTGCAAGTAGGCTCTACCCCCACTAAATGGGGTAACGCGCATCGATCGGTACCATCCTTGAGCTTCTCCGACTTTCGGAAGGGTTAGGGTTAGGGATGAAAGCACATAGGAGAAAGAGATATTCTTGAATAACTTTTTTTGTGAAGGTCGGAGAGACTTGGAAAGTGGTTGCATCTGGACTAATTTGGGTCCTGCGGATCGATTGGTACCATCCCCGAGCTTGTACGACCTTCGGAAGAGGTCGACCGACGAAATTCCCCCAAATCTGAGGAGATATTCTTGAATAACTTTTTTTGTGAAGGTCGGAGAGACTTGCAAGTAGGCTCTACCCCCACTAAATGGGGTAGCGCGCATCGATCGGTACCATCCTTGAGCTTCTCCGACTTTCGGAAGGGTTAGGGTTAGGGTTAGGGATGAAAGCACATAGGAGAAAGAGATATTCTTGAATAACGTTTTTTGTGAAGGTCGGAGAGACTTGCAAGTAGGCTCTACCCCCACTAAATGGGGTAGCGCGCATCGATCGGTACCATCCTTGAGCTTCTCCGACTTTCGGAAGGGTTAGGGTTAGGGATGAAAGCACATAGGAGAAAGAGATATTCTTGAATAACTTTTTTTGTGAAGGTCGGAGAGACTTGAAAAGTGGTTGCATCTGGACTAATTTGGGTCCTGCCGATCGATTGGTACCATCCCCGAGCTTGTACGACCTTCGGAAGAGGTCGACCGACGAAATTCCCCCAAATCTGAGGAGATATTCTTGAATAACTTTTTTTGTGAAGGTCGGAGAGACTTGCAAGTAGGCTCTACCCCCACTAAATGGGGTAGCGCGCATCGATCGGTACCATCCTTGAGCTTCTCCGACTTTCGGAAGGGTTAGG
Source organism: Limanda limanda (assembly GCF_963576545.1). NCBI lineage: Eukaryota > Metazoa > Chordata > Actinopteri > Pleuronectiformes > Pleuronectidae > Limanda > Limanda limanda. The sequence continues at coordinate 664,509 of NW_026870579.1, read as the reverse complement.
GTTAGGGTTAGGGATGAAAGCACATAGGAGAAAGAGATATTCTTGAATAACGTTTTTTGTGAAGGTCGGAGAGACTTGCAAGTAGGCTCTACCCCCACTAAATGGGGTAGCGCGCATCGATCGGTACCATCCTTGAGCTTCTCCGACTTTCGGAAGGGTTAGGGTTAGGGTTAGGGATGAAAGCACATAGGAGAAAGAGATATTCTTGAATAACTTTTTTTGTGAAGGTCGGAGAGACTTGGAAAGTGGTTGCATCTGGACTAATTTGGGTCCTGCGGATCGATTGGTACCATCCCCGAGCTTGTACGACCTTCGGAAGAGGTCGACCGACGAAATTCCCCCAAATCTGAGGAGATATTCTTGAATAACTTTTTTTGTGAAGGTCGGAGAGACTTGCAAGTAGGCTCTACCCCCACTAAATGGGGTAGCGCGCATCGATCGGTACCATCTTTGAGCTTCTCCGACTTTCGGAAGGGTTAGGGTTAGGGTTAGGGATGAAAGCACATAGGAGAAAGAGATATTCTTGAATAACTTTTTTTGTGAAGGTCGGAGAGACTTGGAAAGTGGTTGCATCTGGACTAATTTGGGTCCTGCAGATCGATTGGTACCATCCCCGAGCTTGTACGACCTTCGGAAGAGGTCGACCGACGAAATTCCCCCAAATCTGAGGAGATATTCTTGAATAACTTTTTTTGTGAAGGTCGGAGAGACTTGCAAGTAGGCTCTACCCCCACTAAATGGGGTAGCGCGCATCGATCGGTACCATCCTTGAGCTTCTCCGACTTTCGGAAGGGTTAGGGTTAGGGTTAGGGATGAAAGCACATAGGAGAAAGAGATATTCTTGAATAACTTTTTTTGTGAAGGTCGGAGAGACTTGCAAGTAGGCTCTACCCCCACTAAATGGGGTAGCGCGCATCGATCGGTACCATCCTTGAGCTTCTCCGACTTTCGGAAGGGTTAGGGTTAGGGTTAGGGATGAAAGCACATAGGAGAAAGAGATATTCTTGAATAACTTTTTTTGTGAAGGTCGGAGAGACTTGCAAGTAGGCTCTACCCCCACTAAATGGGGTAACGCGCATCGATCGGTACCATCCTTGAGCTTCTCCGACTTTCGGAAGGGTTAGGGTTAGGGATGAAAGCACATAGGAGAAAGAGATATTCTTGAATAACTTTTTTTGTGAAGGTCGGAGAGACTTGGAAAGTGGTTGCATCTGGACTAATTTGGGTCCTGCGGATCGATTGGTACCATCCCCGAGCTTGTACGACCTTCGGAAGAGGTCGACCGACGAAATTCCCCCAAATCTGAGGAGATATTCTTGAATAACTTTTTTTGTGAAGGTCGGAGAGACTTGCAAGTAGGCTCTACCCCCACTAAATGGGGTAGCGCGCATCGATCGGTACCATCCTTGAGCTTCTCCGACTTTCGGAAGGGTTAGGGTTAGGGTTAGGGATGAAAGCACATAGGAGAAAGAGATATTCTTGAATAACGTTTTTTGTGAAGGTCGGAGAGACTTGCAAGTAGGCTCTACCCCCACTAAATGGGGTAGCGCGCATCGATCGGTACCATCCTTGAGCTTCTCCGACTTTCGGAAGGGTTAGGGTTAGGGATGAAAGCACATAGGAGAAAGAGATATTCTTGAATAACTTTTTTTGTGAAGGTCGGAGAGACTTGGAAAGTGGTTGCATCTGGACTAATTTGGGTCCTGCGGATCGATTGGTACCATCCCCGAGCTTGTACGACCTTCGGAAGAGGTCGACCGACGAAATTCCCCCAAATCTGAGGAGATATTCTTGAATAACTTTTTTTGTGAAGGTCGGAGAGACTTGCAAGTAGGCTCTACCCCCACTAAATGGGGTAGCGCGCATCGATCGGTACCATCCTTGAGCTTCTCCGACTTTCGGAAGGGTTAGGGTTAGGGTTAGGGATGAAAGCACATAGGAGAAAGAGATATTCTTGAATAACGTTTTTTGTGAAGGTCGGAGAGACTTGCAAGTAGGCTCTACCCCCACTAAATGGGGTAGCGCGCATCGATCGGTACCATCCTTGAGCTTCTCCGACTTTCGGAAGGGTTAGGGTTAGGGTTAGGGATGAAAGCACATAGGAGAAAGAGATATTCTTGAATAACTTTTTTTGTGAAGGTCGGAGAGACTTGGAAAGTGGTTGCATCTGGACTAATTTGGGTCCTGCGGATCGATTGGTACCATCCCCGAGCTTGTACGACCTTCGGAAGAGGTCGACCGACGAAATTCCCCCAAATCTGAGGAGATATTCTTGAATAACTTTTTTTGTGAAGGTCGGAGAGACTTGCAAGTAGGCTCTACCCCCACTAAATGGGGTAGCGCGCATCGATCGGTACCATCTTTGAGCTTCTCCGACTTTCGGAAGGGTTAGGGTTAGGGTTAGGGATGAAAGCACATAGGAGAAAGAGATATTCTTGAATAACTTTTTTTGTGAAGGTCGGAGAGACTTGCAAGTAGGCTCTACCCCCACTAAATGGGGTAGCGCGCATCGATCGGTACCATCCTTGAGCTTCTCCGACTTTCGAAAGGGTTAGGGTTAGGGTTAGGGATGAAAGCACATAGGAGAAAGAGATATTCTTGAATAACTTTTTTTGTGAAGGTCGGAGAGACTTGGAAAGTGGTTGCATCTGGACTAATTTGGGTCCTGCAGATCGATTGGTACTATCCCCGAGCTTGTACGACCTTCGGAAGAGGTCGACCGACGAAATTCCCCCAAATCTGAGGAGATATTCTTGAATAACTTTTTTTGTGAAGGTCGGAGAGACTTGCAAGTAGGCTCTACCCCCACTAAATGGGGTTGCGCGCATCGATCGGTACCATCCTTGAGCTTCTCCGACTTTCGGAAGGGTTAGGGTTAGGGTTAGGGATGAAAGCACATAGGAGAAAGAGATATTCTTGAATAACTTTTTTTGTGAAGGTCGGAGAGACTTGCAAGTAGGCTCTACCCCCACTAAATGGGGTAGCGCGCATCGATCGGTACCATCCTTGAGCTTCTCCGACTTTCGGAAGGGTTAGGGTTAGGGTTAGGGATGAAAGCACATAGGAGAAAGAGATATTCTTGAATAACTTTTTTTGTGAAGGTCGGAGAGACTTGGAAAGTGGTTGCATCTGGACTAATTTGGGTCCTGCGGATCGATTGGTACCATCCCCGAGCTTGTACGACCTTCGGAAGAGGTCGACCGACGAAATTCCCCCAAATCTGAGGAGATATTCTTGAATAACTTTTTTTGTGAAGGTCGGAGAGACTTGCAAGTAGGCTCTACCCCCACTAAATGGGGTTGCGCGCATCGATCGGTACCATCCTTGAGCTTCTCCGACTTTCGGAAGGGTTAGGGTTAGGGTTAGGGATGAAAGCACATAGGAGAAAGAGATATTCTTGAATAACTTTTTTTGTGAAGGTCGGAGAGACTTGGAAAGTGGTTGCATCTGGACTAATTTGGGTCCTGCGGATCGATTGGTACCATCCCCGAGCTTGTACGACCTTCGGAAGAGGTCGACCGACGAAATTCCCCCAAATCTGAGGAGATATTCTTGAATAACTTTTTTTGTGAAGGTCGGAGAGACATGCAAGTAGGCTCTACCCCCACTAAATGGGGTAGCGCGCATCGATCGGTACCATCCTTGAGCTTCTCCGACTTTTGGAAGGGTTAGGGTTAGGGTTAGGGATGAAAGCACATAGGAGAAAGAGATATTCTTGAATAACTTTTTTTGTGAAGGTCGGAGAGACTTGCAAGTAGGCTCTACCCCCACTAAATGGGGTAGCGCGCATCGATCGGTACTATCCTTGAGCTTCTACGACTTTCGGAAGGGTTAGGGTTAGGGTTAGGGATGAAAGCACATAGGAGAAAGAGATATTCTTGAATAACTTTTTTTGTGAAGGTCGGAGAGACTTGCAAGTAGGCTCTACCCCCACTAAATGGGGTAGCGCGCATCGATCGGTACCATCCTTGAGCTTCTCCGACTTTCGGAAGGGTTAGGGTTAGGGTTAGGGATGAAAGCACATAGGAGAAAGAGATATTCTTGAATAACTTTTTTTGTGAAGGTCGGAGAGACTTGCAAGTAGGCTCTACCCCCACTAAATGGGGTAGCGCGCATCGATCGGTACCATCCTTGAGCTTCTCCGACTTTCGGAAGGGTTAGGGTTAGGGTTAGGGATGAAAGCACATAGGAGAAAGAGATATTCTTGAATAACTTTTTTTGTGAAGGTCGGAGAGACTTGGAAAGTGGTTGCATCTGGACTAATTTGGGTCCTGCGGATCGATTGGTACCATCCCCGAGCTTGTACGACCTTCGGAAGAGGTCGACCGACGAAATTCCCCCAAATCTGAGGAGATATTCTTGAATAACTTTTTTTGTGAAGGTCGGAGAGACTTGCAAGTAGGCTCTAACCCCACTAAATGGGGTAGCGCGCATCGATCGGTACCATCCTTGAGCTTCTCCGACTTTCGGAAGGGTTAGGGTTAGGGTTAGGGATGAAAGCACATAGGAGAAAGAGATATTCTTGAATAACGTTTTTTGTGAAGGTCGGAGAGACTTGCAAGTAGGCTCTACCCCCACTAAATGGGGTAGCGCGCATCGATCGGTACCATCCTTGAGCTTCTCCGACTTTCGGAAGGGTTAGGGTTAGGGTTAGGGATGAAAGCACATAGGAGAAAGAGATATTCTTGAATAACTTTTTTTGTGAAGGTCGGAGAGACTTGGAAAGTGGTTGCATCTGGACTAATTTGGGTCCTGCGGATCGATTGGTACTATCCCCGAGCTTGTACGACCTTCGGAAGAGGTCGACCGACGAAATTCCCCCAAATCTGAGGAGATATTCTTGAATAACTTTTTTTGTGAAGGTCGGAGAGACTTGCAAGTAGGCTCTACCCCCACTAAATGGGGTTGCGCGCATCGATCGGTACCATCCTTGAGCTTCTCCGACTTTCGGAAGGGTTAGGGTTAGGGTTAGGGATGAAAGCACATAGGAGAAAGAGATATTCTTGAATAACTTTTTTTGTGAAGGTCGGAGAGACTTGGAAAGTGGTTGCATCTGGCCTAATTTGGGTCCTGCGGATCGATTGGTACCATCCCCGAGCTTGTACGACCTTCGGAAGAGGTCGACCGACGAAATTCCCCCAAATCTGAGGAGATATTCTTGAATAACTTTTTTTGTGAAGGTCGGAGAGACTTGCAAGTAGGCTCTACCCCCACTAAATGGGGTTGCGCGCATCGATCGGTACCATCCTTGAGCTTCTCCGACTTTCGGAAGGGTTAGGGTTAGGGTTAGGGATGAAAGCACATAGGAGAAAGAGATATTCTTGAATAACTTTTTTTGTGAAGGTCGGAGAGACTTGGAAAGTGGTTGCATCTGGACTAATTTGGGTCCTGCGGATCGATTGGTACCATCCCCGAGCTTGTACGACCTTCGGAAGAGGTCGACCGACGAAATTCCCCCAAATCTGAGGAGATATTCTTGAATAACTTTTTTTGTGAAGGTCGGAGAGACATGCAAGTAGGCTCTACCCCCACTAAATGGGGTAGCGCGCATCGATCGGTACCATCTTTGAGCTTCTCCGACTTTTGGAAGGGTTAGGGTTAGGGTTAGGGATGAAAGCACATAGGAGAAAGAGATATTCTTGAATAACTTTTTTTGTGAAGGTCGGAGAGACTTGCAAGTAGGCTCTACCCCCACTAAATGGGGTAGCGCGCATCGATCGGTACCATCCTTGAGCTTCTCCGACTTTCGGAAGGGTTAGGGTTAGGGTTAGGGATGAAAGCACATAGGAGAAAGAGATATTCTTGAATAACTTTTTTTGTGAAGGTCGGAGAGACTTGCAAGTAGGCTCTACCCCCACTAAATGGGGTAGCGCGCATCGATCGGTACCATCCTTGAGCTTCTCCGACTTTCGGAAGGGTTAGGGTTAGGGTTAGGGATGAAAGCACATAGGAGAAAGAGATATTCTTGAATAACTTTTTTTGTGAAGGTCGGAGAGACTTGGAAAGTGGTTGCATCTGGACTAATTTGGGTCCTGCGGATCGATTGGTACCATCCCCGAGCTTGTACGACCTTCGGAAGAGGTCGACCGACGAAATTCCCCCAAATCTGAGGAGATATTCTTGAATAACTTTTTTTGTGAAGGTCGGAGAGACTTGCAAGTAGGCTCTACCCCCACTAAATGGGGTAGCGCGCATCGATCGGTACCATCCTTGAGCTTCTCCGACTTTCGGAAGGGTTAGGGTTAGGGTTAGGGATGAAAGCACATAGGAGAAAGAGATATTCTTGAATAACGTTTTTTGTGAAGGTCGGAGAGACTTGCAAGTAGGCTCTACCCCCACTAAATGGGGTAGCGCGCATCGATCGGTACCATCCTTGAGCTTCTCCGACTTTCGGAAGGGTTAGGGTTAGGGTTAGGGATGAAAGCACATAGGAGAAAGAGATATTCTTGAATAACTTTTTTTGTGAAGGTCGGAGAGACTTGGAAAGTGGTTGCATCTGGACTAATTTGGGTCCTGCAGATCGATTGGTACCATCCCCGAGCTTGTACGACCTTCGGAAGAGGTCGACCGACGAAATTCCCCCAAATCTGAGGAGATATTCTTGAATAACTTTTTTTGTGAAGGTCGGAGAGACTTGCAAGTAGGCTCTACCCCCACTAAATGGGGTAGCGCGCATCGATCGGTACCATCTTTGAGCTTCTCCGACTTTCGGAAGGGTTAGGGTTAGGGTTAGGGATGAAAGCACATAGGAGAAAGAGATATTCTTGAATAACTTTTTTTGTGAAGGTCGGAGAGACTTGCAAGTAGGCTCTACCCCCACTAAATGGGGTAGCGCGCATCGATCGGTACCATCCTTGAGCTTCTCCGACTTTCGAAAGGGTTAGGGTTAGGGTTAGGGATGAAAGCACATAGGAGAAAGAGATATTCTTGAATAACTTTTTTTGTGAAGGTCGGAGAGACTTGGAAAGTGGTTGCATCTGGACTAATTTGGGTCCTGCAGATCGATTGGTACTATCCCCGAGCTTGTACGACCTTCGGAAGAGGTCGACCGACGAAATTCCCCCAAATCTGAGGAGATATTCTTGAATAACTTTTTTTGTGAAGGTCGGAGAGACTTGCAAGTAGGCTCTACCCCCACTAAATGGGGTAGCGCGCATCGATCGGTACCATCCTTGAGCTTCTCCGACTTTCGGAAGGGTTAGGGTTAGGGTTAGGGATGAAAGCACATAGGAGAAAGAGATATTCTTGAATAACGTTTTTTGTGAAGGTCGGAGAGACTTGCAAGTAGGCTCTACCCCCACTAAATGGGGTAGCGCACATCGATCGGTACCATCCTTGAGCTTCTCCGACTTTCGGAAGGGTTAGGGTTAGGGTTAGGGATGAAAGCACATAGGAGAAAGAGATATTCTTGAATAACTTTTTTTGTGAAGGTCGGAGAGACTTGGAAAGTGGTTGCATCTGGACTAATTTGGGTCCTGCGGATCGATTGGTACCATCCCCGAGCTTGTACGACCTTCGGAAGAGGTCGACCGACGAAATTCCCCCAAATCTGAGGAGATATTCTTGAATAACTTTTTTTGTGAAGGTCGGAGAGACATGCAAGTAGGCTCTACCCCCACTAAATGGGGTAGCGCGCATCGATCGGTACCATCTTTGAGCTTCTCCGACTTTTGGAAGGGTTAGGGTTAGGGATGAAAGCACATAGGAGAAAGAGATATTCTTGAATAACTTTTTTTGTGAAGGTCGGAGAGACTTGCAAGTAGGCTCTACCCCCACTAAATGGGGTAGCGCGCATCGATCGGTACCATCCTTGAGCTTCTCCGACTTTCGGAAGGGTTAGGGTTAGGGTTAGGGATGAAAGCACATAGGAGAAAGAGATATTCTTGAATAACTTTTTTTGTGAAGGTCGGAGAGACTTGCAAGTAGGCTCTACCCCCACTAAATGGGGTAGCGCGCATCGATCGGTACCATCCTTGAGCTTCTCCGACTTTCGGAAGGGTTAGGGTTAGGGATGAAAGCACATAGGAGAAAGAGATATTCTTGAATAACTTTTTTTGTGAAGGTCGGAGAGACTTGGAAAGTGGTTGCATCTGGACTAATTTGGGTCCTGCGGATCGATTGGTACCATCCCCGAGCTTGTACGACCTTCGGAAGAGGTCGACCGACGAAATTCCCCCAAATCTGAGGAGATATTCTTGAATAACTTTTTTTGTGAAGGTCGGAGAGACTTGCAAGTAGGCTCTACCCCCACTAAATGGGGTAGCGCGCATCGATCGGTACCATCCTTGAGCTTCTCCGACTTTCGGAAGGGTTAGGGTTAGGGTTAGGGATGAAAGCACATAGGAGAAAGAGATATTCTTGAATAACGTTTTTTGTGAAGGTCGGAGAGACTTGCAAGTAGGCTCTACCCCCACTAAATGGGGTAGCGCGCATCGATCGGTACCATCTTTGAGCTTCTCCGACTTTCGGAAGGGTTAGGGTTAGGGTTAGGGATGAAAGCACATAGGAGAAAGAGATATTCTTGAATAACTTTTTTTGTGAAGGTCGGAGAGACTTGCAAGTAGGCTCTACCCCCACTAAATGGGGTAGCGCGCATCGATCGGTACCATCCTTGAGCTTCTCCGACTTTCGAAAGGGTTAGGGTTAGGGTTAGGGATGAAAGCACATAGGAGAAAGAGATATTCTTGAATAACTTTTTTTGTGAAGGTCGGAGAGACTTGGAAAGTGGTTGCATCTGGACTAATTTGGGTCCTGCAGATCGATTGGTACTATCCCCGAGCTTGTACGACCTTCGGAAGAGGTCGACCGACGAAATTCCCCCAAATCTGAGGAGATATTCTTGAATAACTTTTTTTGTGAAGGTCGGAGAGACTTGCAAGTAGGCTCTACCCCCACTAAATGGGGTAGCGCGCATCGATCGGTACCATCCTTGAGCTTCTCCGACTTTCGGAAGGGTTAGGGTTAGGGTTAGGGATGAAAGCACATAGGAGAAAGAGATATTCTTGAATAACGTTTTTTGTGAAGGTCGGAGAGACTTGCAAGTAGGCTCTACCCCCACTAAATGGGGTAGCGCACATCGATCGGTACCATCCTTGAGCTTCTCCGACTTTCGGAAGGGTTAGGGTTAGGGTTAGGGATGAAAGCACATAGGAGAAAGAGATATTCTTGAATAACTTTTTTTGTGAAGGTCGGAGAGACTTGGAAAGTGGTTGCATCTGGACTAATTTGGGTCCTGCGGATCGATTGGTACCATCCCCGAGCTTGTACGACCTTCGGAAGAGGTCGACCGACGAAATTCCCCCAAATCTGAGGAGATATTCTTGAATAACTTTTTTTGTGAAGGTCGGAGAGACATGCAAGTAGGCTCTACCCCCACTAAATGGGGTAGCGCGCATCGATCGGTACCATCTTTGAGCTTCTCCGACTTTTGGAAGGGTTAGGGTTAGGGTTAGGGATGAAAGCACATAGGAGAAAGAGATATTCTTGAATAACTTTTTTTGTGAAGGTCGGAGAGACTTGCAAGTAGGCTCTACCCCCACTAAATGGGGTAGCGCGCATCGATCGGTACCATCCTTGAGCTTCTCCGACTTTCGGAAGGGTTAGGGTTAGGGTTAGGGATGAAAGCACATAGGAGAAAGAGATATTCTTGAATAACTTTTTTTGTGAAGGTCGGAGAGACTTGCAAGTAGGCTCTACCCCCACTAAATGGGGTAGCGCGCATCGATCGGTACCATCCTTGAGCTTCTCCGACTTTCGGAAGGGTTAGGGTTAGGGTTAGGGATGAAAGCACATAGGAGAAAGAGATATTCTTGAATAACTTTTTTTGTGAAGGTCGGAGAGACTTGGAAAGTGGTTGCATCTGGACTAATTTGGGTCCTGCGGATCGATTGGTACCATCCCCGAGCTTGTACGACCTTCGGAAGAGGTCGACCGACGAAATTCCCCCAAATCTGAGGAGATATTCTTGAATAACTTTTTTTGTGAAGGTCGGAGAGACTTGCAAGTAGGCTCTACCCCCACTAAATGGGGTAGCGCGCATCGATCGGTACCATCCTTGAGCTTCTCCGACTTTCGGAAGGGTTAGGGTTAGGGTTAGGGATGAAAGCACATAGGAGAAAGAGATATTCTTGAATAACGTTTTTTGTGAAGGTCGGAGAGACTTGCAAGTAGGCTCTACCCCCACTAAATGGGGTAGCGCGCATCGATCGGTACCATCCTTGAGCTTCTCCGACTTTCGGAAGGGTTAGGGTTAGGGTTAGGGATGAAAGCACATAGGAGAAAGAGATATTCTTGAATAACTTTTTTTGTGAAGGTCGGAGAGACTTGGAAAGTGGTTGCATCTGGACTAATTTGGGTCCTGCAGATCGATTGGTACCATCCCCGAGCTTGTACGACCTTCGGAAGAGGTCGACCGACGAAATTCCCCCAAATCTGAGGAGATATTCTTGAATAACTTTTTTTGTGAAGGTCGGAGAGACTTGCAAGTAGGCTCTACCCCCACTAAATGGGGTAGCGCGCATCGATCGGTACCATCTTTGAGCTTCTCCGACTTTCGGAAGGGTTAGGGTTAGGGTTAGGGATGAAAGCACATAGGAGAAAGAGATATTCTTGAATAACTTTTTTTGTGAAGGTCGGAGAGACTTGCAAGTAGGCTCTACCCCCACTAAATGGGGTAGCGCGCATCGATCGGTACCATCCTTGAGCTTCTCCGACTTTCGAAAGGGTTAGGGTTAGGGTTAGGGATGAAAGCACATAGGAGAAAGAGATATTCTTGAATAACTTTTTTTGTGAAGGTCGGAGAGACTTGGAAAGTGGTTGCATCTGGACTAATTTGGGTCCTGCAGATCGATTGGTACTATCCCCGAGCTTGTACGACCTTCGGAAGAGGTCGACCGACGAAATTCCCCCAAATCTGAGGAGATATTCTTGAATAACTTTTTTTGTGAAGGTCGGAGAGACTTGCAAGTAGGCTCTACCCCCACTAAATGGGGTAGCGCGCATCGATCGGTACCATCCTTGAGCTTCTCCGACTTTCGGAAGGGTTAGGGTTAGGGTTAGGGATGAAAGCACATAGGAGAAAGAGATATTCTTGAATAACGTTTTTTGTGAAGGTCGGAGAGACTTGCAAGTAGGCTCTACCCCCACTAAATGGGGTAGCGCACATCGATCGGTACCATCCTTGAGCTTCTCCGACTTTCGGAAGGGTTAGGGTTAGGGTTAGGGATGAAAGCACATAGGAGAAAGAGATATTCTTGAATAACTTTTTTTGTGAAGGTCGGAGAGACTTGGAAAGTGGTTGCATCTGGACTAATTTGGGTCCTGCGGATCGATTGGTACCATCCCCGAGCTTGTACGACCTTCGGAAGAGGTCGACCGACGAAATTCCCCCAAATCTGAGGAGATATTCTTGAATAACTTTTTTTGTGAAGGTCGGAGAGACTTGCAAGTAGGCTCTACCCCCACTAAATTGGGTAGCGCGCATCGATCGGTACCATCTTTGAGCTTCTCCGACTTTCGGAAGGGTTAGGGTTAGGGTTAGGGATGAAAGCACATAGGAGAAAGAGATATTCTTGAATAACTTTTTTTGTGAAGGTCGGAGAGACTTGCAAGTAGGCTCTACCCCCACTAAATGGGGTAGCGCGCATCGATCGGTACCATCCTTGAGCTTCTCCGACTTTCGAAAGGGTTAGGGTTAGGGTTAGGGATGAAAGCACATAGGAGAAAGAGATATTCTTGAATAACTTTTTTTGTGAAGGTCGGAGAGACTTGGAAAGTGGTTGCATCTGGACTAATTTGGGTCCTGCAGATCGATTGGTACTATCCCCGAGCTTGTACGACCTTCGGAAGAGGTCGACCGACGAAATTCCCCCAAATCTGAGGAGATATTCTTGAATAACTTTTTTTGTGAAGGTCGGAGAGACTTGCAAGTAGGCTCTACCCCCACTAAATGGGGTTGCGCGCATCGATCGGTACCATCCTTGAGCTTCTCCGACTTTCGGAAGGGTTAGGGTTAGGGTTAGGGATGAAAGCACATAGGAGAAAGAGATATTCTTGAATAACTTTTTTTGTGAAGGTCGGAGAGACTTGCAAGTAGGCTCTACCCCCACTAAATGGGGTTGCGCGCATCGATCGGTACCATCCTTGAGCTTCTCCGACTTTCGGAAGGGTTAGGGTTAGGGTTAGGGATGAAAGCACATAGGAGAAAGAGATATTCTTGAATAACTTTTTTTGTGAAGGTCGGAGAGACTTGGAAAGTGGTTGCATCTGGACTAATTTGCGTCCTGCGGATCGATTGCTACCATCCCCGAGCTTGTACGACCTTCGGAAGAGGTCGACCGACGAAATTCCCCCAAATCTGAGGAGATATTCTTGAATAACTTTTTTTGTGAAGGTCGGAGAGACATGCAAGTAGGCTCTACCCCCACTAAATGGGGTAGCGCGCATCGATCAGTACCATCCTTGAGCTTCTCCGACTTTTGGAAGGGTTAGGGTTAGGGTTAGGGATGAAAGCACATAGGAGAAAGAGATATTCTTGAATAACTTTTTTTGTGAAGGTCAGAGAGACTTGCAAGTAGGCTCTACCCCCACTAAATGGGGTAGCGCGCATCGATCGGTACTATCCTTGAGCTTCTACGACTTTCGGAAGGGTTAGGGTTAGGGTTAGGGATGAAAGCACATAGGAGAAAGAGATATTCTTGAATAACTTTTTTTGTGAAGGTCGGAGAGACTTGCAAGTAGGCTCTACCCCCACTAAATGGGGTAGCGCGCATCGATCGGTACCATCCTTGAGCTTCTCCGACTTTCGGAAGGGTTAGGGTTAGGGTTAGGGATGAAAGCACATAGGAGAAAGAGATATTCTTGAATAACTTTTTTTGTGAAGGTCGGAGAGACTTGCAAGTAGGCTCTACCCCCACTAAATGGGGTAGCGCGCATCGATCGGTACCATCCTTGAGCTTCTCCGACTTTCGGAAGGGTTAGGGTTAGGGTTAGGGATGAAAGCACATAGGAGAAAGAGATATTCTTGAATAACTTTTTTTGTGAAGGTCGGAGAGACTTGGAAAGTGGTTGCATCTGGACTAATTTGGGTCCTGCGGATCGATTGGTACCATCCCCGAGCTTGTACGACCTTCGGAAGAGGTCGACCGACGAAATTCCCCCAAATCTGAGGAGATATTCTTGAATAACTTTTTTTGTGAAGGTCGGAGAGACTTGCAAGTAGGCTCTAACCCCACTAAATGGGGTAGCGCGCATCGATCGGTACCATCCTTGAGCTTCTCCGACTTTCGGAAGGGTTAGGGTTAGGGTTAGGGATGAAAGCACATAGGAGAAAGAGATATTCTTGAATAACGTTTTTTGTGAAGGTCGGAGAGACTTGCAAGTAGGCTCTACCCCCACTAAATGGGGTAGCGCGCATCGATCGGTACCATCCTTGAGCTTCTCCGACTTTCGGAAGGGTTAGGGTTAGGGTTAGGGATGAAAGCACATAGGAGAAAGAGATATTCTTGAATAACTTTTTTTGTGAAGGTCGGAGAGACTTGGAAAGTGGTTGCATCTGGACTAATTTGGGTCCTGCGGATCGATTGGTACTATCCCCGAGCTTGTACGACCTTCGGAAGAGGTCGACCGACGAAATTCCCCCAAATCTGAGGAGATATTCTTGAATAACTTTTTTTGTGAAGGTCGGAGAGACTTGCAAGTAGGCTCTACCCCCACTAAATGGGGTTGCGCGCATCGATCGGTACCATCCTTGAGCTTCTCCGACTTTCGGAAGGGTTAGGGTTAGGGTTAGGGATGAAAGCACATAGGAGAAAGAGATATTCTTGAATAACTTTTTTTGTGAAGGTCGGAGAGACTTGCAAGTAGGCTCTACCCCCACTAAATGGGGTAGCGCGCATCGATCGGTACCATCCTTGAGCTTCTCCGACTTTCGGAAGGGTTAGGGTTAGGGTTAGGGATGAAAGCACATAGGAGAAAGAGATATTCTTGAATAACTTTTTTTGTGAAGGTCGGAGAGACTTGGAAAGTGGTTGCATCTGGACTAATTTGGGTCCTGCGGATCGATTGGTACCATCCCCGAGCTTGTACGACCTTCGGAAGAGGTCGACCGACGAAATTCCCCCAAATCTGAGGAGATATTCTTGAATAACTTTTTTTGTGAAGGTCGGAGAGACTTGCAAGTAGGCTCTACCCCCACTAAATGGGGTAGCGCGCATCGATCGGTACCATCCTTGAGCTTCTCCGACTTTCGGAAGGGTTAGGGTTAGGGTTAGGGATGAAAGCACATAGGAGAAAGAGATATTCTTGAATAACTTTTTTTGTGAAGGTCGGAGAGACTTGGAAAGTGGTTGCATCTGGACTAATTTGGGTCCTGCGGATCGATTGGTACTATCCCCGAGCTTGTACGACCTTCGGAAGAGGTCGACCGACGAAATTCCCCCAAATCTGAGGAGATATTCTTGAATAACTTTTTTTGTGAAGGTCGGAGAGACTTGCAAGTAGGCTCTACCCCCACTAAATGGGGTTGCGCGCATCGATCGGTACCATCCTTGAGCTTCTCCGACTTTCGGAAGGGTTAGGGTTAGGGTTAGGGATGAAAGCACATAGGAGAAAGAGATATTCTTGAATAACTTTTTTTGTGAAGGTCGGAGAGACTTGCAAGTAGGCTCTACCCCACTAAATGGGGTAGCGCGCATCGATCGGTACCATCCTTGAGCTTCTCCGACTTTCGGAAGGGTTAGGGTTAGGGTTAGGGATGAAAGCACATAGGAGAAAGAGATATTCTTGAATAACTTTTTTTGTGAAGGTCGGAGAGACTTGGAAAGTGGTTGCATCTGGACTAATTTGGGTCCTGCGGATCGATTGGTACCATCCCCGAGCTTGTACGACCTTCGAAAGAGGTCGACCGACGAAATTCCCCCAAATCTGAGGAGATATTCTTGAATAACTTTTTTTGTGAAGGTCGGAGAGACTTGCAAGTAGGCTCTACCCCCACTAAATGGGGTTGCGCGCATCGATCGGTACCATCCTTGAGCTTCTCCGACTTTCGGAAGGGTTAGGGTTAGGGTTAGGGATGAAAGCACATAGGAGAAAGAGATATTCTTGAATAACTTTTTTTGTGAAGGTCGGAGAGACTTGCAAGTAGGCTCTACCCCCACTAAATGGGGTAGCGCGCATCGATCGGTACCATCTTTGAGCTTCTCCGACTTTCGGAAGGGTTAGGGTTAGGGTTAGGGATGAAAGCACATAGGAGAAAGAGATATTCTTGAATAACTTTTTTTGTGAAGGTCGGAGAGACTTGGAAAGTGGTTGCATCTGGACTAATTTGGGTCCTGCGGATCGATTGGTACCATCCCCGAGCTTGTACGACCTTCGGAAGAGGTCGACCGACGAAATTCCCCCAAATCTGAGGAGATATTCTTGAATAACTTTTTTTGTGAAGGTCGGAGAGACTTGCAAGTAGGCTCTACCCCCACTAAATGGGGTTGCGCGCATCGATCGGTACCATCCTTGAGCTTCTCCGACTTTCGGAAGGGTTAGGGTTAGGGTTAGGGATGAAAGCACATAGGAGAAAGAGATATTCTTGAATAACTTTTTTTGTGAAGGTCGGAGAGACTTGGAAAGTGGTTGCATCTGGACTAATTTGGGTCCTGCGGATCGATTGGTACCATCCCCGAGCTTGTACGACCTTCGGAAGAGGTCGACCGACGAAATTCCCCCAAATCTGAGGAGATATTCTTGAATAACTTTTTTTGTGAAGGTCGGAGAGACTTGCAAGTAGGCTCTACCCCCACTAAATGGGGTTGCGCGCATCGATCGGTACCATCCTTGAGCTTCTCCGACTTTCGGAAGGGTTAGGGTTAGGGTTAGGGATGAAAGCACATAGGAGAAAGAGATATTCTTGAATAACTTTTTTCGTGAAGGTCGGAGAGACTTGGAAAGTGGTTGCATCTGGACTAATTTGGGTCCTGCGGATCGATTGGTACCATCCCCGAGCTTGTACGACCTTCGGAAGAGGTCGACCGACGAAATTCCCCCAAATCTGAGGAGATATTCTTGAATAACTTTTTTTGTGAAGGTCGGAGAGACATGCAAGTAGGCTCTACCCCCACTAAATGGGGTAGCGCGCATCGATCGGTACCATCTTTGAGCTTCTCCGACTTTTGGAAGGGTTAGGGTTAGGGTTAGGGATGAAAGCACATAGGAGAAAGAGATATTCTTGAATAACTTTTTTTGTGAAGGTCGGAGAGACTTGCAAGTAGGCTCTACCCCCACTAAATGGAGTAGCGCGCATCGATCGGTACCATCCTTGAGCTTCTACGACTTTCGGAAGGGTTAGGGTTAGGGTTAGGGATGAAAGCACATAGGAGAAAGAGATATTCTTGAATAACTTTTTTTGTGAAGGTCGGAGAGACTTGCAAGTAGGCTCTACCCCCACTAAATGGGGTAGCGCGCATCGATCGGTACCATCCTTGAGCTTCTCCGACTTTCGGAAGGGTTAGGGTTAGGGTTAGGGATGAAAGCACATAGGAGAAAGAGATATTCTTGAATAACTTGTTTTGTGAAGGTCGGAGAGACTTGCAAGTAGGCTCTACCCCCACTAAATGGGGTAGCGCGCATCGATCGGTACCATCCTTGAGCTTCTCCGACTTTCGGAAGGGTTAGGGTTAGGGTTAGGGATGAAAGCACATAGGAGAAAGAGATATTCTTGAATAACTTTTTTTGTGAAGGTCGGAGAGACTTGGAAAGTGGTTGCATCTGGACTAATTTGGGTCCTGCGGATCGATTGGTACTATCCCCGAGCTTGTACGACCTTCGGAAGAGGTCGACCGACGAAATTCCCCCAAATCTGAGGAGATATTCTTGAATAACTTTTTTTGTGAAGGTCGGAGAGACTTGCAAGTAGGCTCTACCCCCACTAAATGGGGTTGCGCGCATCGATCGGTACCATCCTTGAGCTTCTCCGACTTTCGGAAGGGTTAGGGTTAGGGTTAGGGATGAAAGCACATAGGAGAAAGAGATATTCTTGAATAACTTTTTTTGTGAAGGTCGGAGAGACTTGCAAGTAGGCTCTACCCCCACTAAATGGGGTAGCGCGCATCGATCGGTACCATCCTTGAGCTTCTCCGACTTTCGGAAGGGTTAGGGTTAGGGTTAGGGATGAAAGCACATAGGAGAAAGAGATATTCTTGAATAACTTTTTTTGTGAAGGTCGGAGAGACTTGGAAAGTGGTTGCATCTGGACTAATTTGGGTCCTGCGGATCGATTGGTACCATCCCCGAGCTTGTACGACCTTCGGAAGAGGTCGACCGACGAAATTCCCCCAAATCTGAGGAGATATTCTTGAATAACTTTTTTTGTGAAGGTCGGAGAGACTTGCAAGTAGGCTCTACCCCCACTAAATGGGGTTGCGCGCATCGATCGGTACCATCCTTGAGCTTCTCCGACTTTCGGAAGGGTTAGGGTTAGGGTTAGGGATGAAAGCACATAGGAGAAAGAGATATTCTTGAATAACTTTTTTTGTGAAGGTCGGAGAGACTTGCAAGTAGGCTCTACCCCCACTAAATGGGGTAGCGCGCATCGATCGGTACCATCTTTGAGCTTCTCCGACTTTCGGAAGGGTTAGGGTTAGGGTTAGGGATGAAAGCACATAGGAGAAAGAGATATTCTTGAATAACTTTTTTTGTGAAGGTCGGAGAGACTTGGAAAGTGGTTGCATCTGGACTAATTTGGGTCCTGCGGATCGATTGGTACCATCCCCGAGCTTGTACGACCTTCGGAAGAGGTCGACCGACGAAATTCCCCCAAATCTGAGGAGATATTCTTGAATAACTTTTTTTGTGAAGGTCGGAGAGACTTGCAAGTAGGCTCTACCCCCACTAAATGGGGTTGCGCGCATCGATCGGTACCATCCTTGAGCTTCTCCGACTTTCGGAAGGGTTAGGGTTAGGGTTAGGGATGAAAGCACATAGGAGAAAGAGATATTCTTGAATAACTTTTTTTGTGAAGGTCGGAGAGACTTGCAAGTAGGCTCTACCCCCACTAAATGGGGTAGCGCGCATCGATCGGTACCATCTTTGAGCTTCTTTGACTTTCGGAAGGGTTAGGGTTAGGGTTAGGGATGAAAGCACATAGGAGAAAGAGATATTCTTGAATAACTTTTTTTGTGAAGGTCGGAGAGACTTGGAAAGTGGTTGCATCTGGACTAATTTGGGTCCTGCGGATCGATTGGTACCATCCCCGAGCTTGTACGACCTTCGGAAGAGGTCGACCGACGAAATTCCCCCAAATCTGAGGAGATATTCTTGAATAACTTTTTTTGTGAAGGTCGGAGAGACTTGCAAGTAGGCTCTACCCCCACTAAATGGGGTTGCGCGCATCGATCGGTACCATCCTTGAGCTTCTCCGACTTTCGGAAGGGTTAGGGTTAGGGTTAGGGATGAAAGCACATAGGAGAAAGAGATATTCTTGAATAACTTTTTTTGTGAAGGTCGGAGAGACTTGCAAGTAGGCTCTACCCCCACTAAATAGGGTAGCGCGCATCGATCGGTACCATCCTTGAGCTTCTCCGACTTTCGGAAGGGTTAGGGTTAGGGTTAGGGATGAAAGCACATAGGAGAAAGAGATATTCTTGAATAACTTTTTTTGTGAAGGTCGGAGAGACTTGGAAAGTGGTTGCATCTGGACTAATTTGGGTCCTGCGGATCGATTGGTACCATCCCCGAGCTTGTACGACCTTCGGAAGAGGTCGACCGACGAAATTCCCCCAAATCTGAGGAGATATTCTTGAATAACTTTTTTTGTGAAGGTCGGAGAGACTTGCAAGTAGGCTCTACCCCCACTAAATGGGGTTGCGCGCATCGATCGGTACCATCCTTGAGCTTCTCCGACTTTCGGAAGGGTTAGGGTTAGGGTTAGGGATGAAAGCACATAGGAGAAAGAGATATTCTTGAATAACTTTTTTTGTGAAGGTCGGAGAGACTTGCAAGTAGGCTCTACCCCCACTAAATGGGGTAGCGCGCATCGATCGGTACCATCCTTGAGCTTCTCCGACTTTCGGAAGGGTTAGGGTTAGGGATGAAAGCACATAGGAGAAAGAGATATTCTTGAATAACTTTTTTTGTGAAGGTCGGAGAGACTTGCAAGTAGGCTCTACCCCCACTAAATGGGGTAGCGCGCATCGATCGGTACCATCCTTGAGCTTCTCCGACTTTCGAAAGGGTTAGGGTTAGGGATGAAAGCACATAGGAGAAAGAGATATTCTTGAATAACTTTTTTTGTGAAGGTCGGAGAGACTTGGAAAGTGGTTGCATCTGGACTAATTTGGGTCCTGCGGATCGATTGGTACCATCCCCGAGCTTGTACGACCTTCGGAAGAGGTCGACCGACGAAATTCCCCCAAATCTGAGGAGATATTCTTGAATAACTTTTTTTGTGAAGGTCGGAGAGACTTGCAAGTAGGCTCTACCCCCACTAAATGGGGTTGCGCGCATCGATCGGTACCATCCTTGAGCTTCTCCGACTTTCGGAAGGGTTAGGGTTAGGGTTAGGGATGAAAGCACATAGGAGAAAGAGATATTCTTGAATAACTTTTTTTGTGAAGGTCGGAGAGACTTGGAAAGTGGTTGCATCTGGACTAATTTGGGTCCTGCGGATCGATTGGTACCATCCCCGAGCTTGTACGACCTTCGGAAGAGGTCGACCGACGAAATTCCCCCAAATCTGAGGAGATATTCTTGAATAACTTTTTTTGTGAAGGTCGGAGAGACATGCAAGTAGGCTCTACCCCCACTAAATGGGGTTGCGCGCATCGATCGGTACCATCCTTGAGCTTCTCCGACTTTCGGAAGGGTTAGGGTTAGGGTTAGGGATGAAAGCACATAGGAGAAAGAGATATTCTTGAATAACTTTTTTTGTGAAGGTCGGAGAGACTTGGAAAGTGGTTGCATCTGGACTAATTTGGGTCCTGCGGATCGATTGGTACCATCCCCGAGCTTGTACGACCTTCGGAAGAGGTCGACCGACGAAATTCCCCCAAATCTGAGGAGATATTCTTGAATAACTTTTTTTGTGAAGGTCGGAGAGACATGCAAGTAGGCTCTACCCCCACTAAATGGGGTAGCGCGCATCGATCGGTACCATCCTTGAGCTTCTCCGACTTTCGGAAGGGTTAGGGTTAGGGATGAAAGCACATAGGAGAAAGAGATATTCTTGAATAACTTTTTTTGTGAAGGTCGGAGAGACTTGCAAGTAGGCTCTACCCCCACTAAATGGGGTAGCGCGCATCGATCGGTACCATCCTTGAGCTTCTCCGACTTTCGGAAGGGTTAGGGTTAGGGTTAGGGTTGAAAGCACATAGGAGAAAGAGATATTCTTGAATAACTTTTTTTGTGAAGGTCGGAGAGACTTGCAAGTAGGCTCTACCCCCACTAAATGGGGTAGCGCGCATCGATCGGTACCATCCTTGAGCTTCTCCGACTTTCGAAAGGGTTAGGGTTAGGGATGAAAGCACATAGGAGAAAGAGATATTCTTGAATAACTTTTTTTGTGAAGGTCGGAGAGACTTGGAAAGTGGTTGCATCTGGACTAATTTGGGTCCTGCGGATCGATTGGTACCATCCCCGAGCTTGTACGACCTTCGGAAGAGGTCGACCGACGAAATTCCCCCAAATCTGAGGAGATATTCTTGAATAACTTTTTTTGTGAAGGTCGGAGAGACTTGCAAGTAGGCTCTACCCCCACTAAATGGGGTTGCGCGCATCGATCGGTACCATCCTTGAGCTTCTCCGACTTTCGGAAGGGTTAGGGTTAGGGTTAGGGATGAAAGCACATAGGAGAAAGAGATATTCTTGAATAACTTTTTTTGTGAAGGTCGGAGAGACTTGCAAGTAGGCTCTACCCCCACTAAATGGGGTAGCGCGCATCGATCGGTACCATCTTTGAGCTTCTCCGACTTTCGGAAGGGTTAGGGTTAGGGTTAGGGATGACAGCACATAGGAGAAAGAGATATTCTTGAATAACTTTTTTTGTGAAGGTCGGAGAGACTTGGAAAGTGGTTGCATCTGGACTAATTTGGGTCCTGCGGATCGATTGGTACCATCCCCGAGCTTGTACGACCTTCGGAAGAGGTCGACCGACGAAATTCCCCCAAATCTGAGGAGATATTCTTGAATAACTTTTTTTGTGAAGGTCGGAGAGACTTGCAAGTAGGCTCTACCCCCACTAAATGGGGTTGCGCGCATCGATCGGTACCATCCTTGAGCTTCTCCGACTTTCGGAAGGGTTAGGGTTAGGGTTAGGGATGAAAGCACATAGGAGAAAGAGATATTCTTGAATAACTTTTTTTGTGAAGGTCGGAGAGACTTGCAAGTAGGCTCTACCCCCACTAAATAGGGTAGCGCGCATCGATCGGTACCATCCTTGAGCTTCTCCGACTTTCGGAAGGGTTAGGGTTAGGGTTAGGGATGAAAGCACATAGGAGAAAGAGATATTCTTGAATAACTTTTTTTGTGAAGGTCGGAGAGACTTGGAAAGTGGTTGCATCTGGACTAATTTGGGTCCTGCGGATCGATTGGTACCATCCCCGAGCTTGTACGACCTTCGAAAGAGGTCGACCGACGAAATTCCCCCAAATCTGAGGAGATATTCTTGAATAACTTTTTTTGTGAAGGTCGGAGAGACTTGCAAGTAGGCTCTACCCCCACTAAATGGGGTTGCGCGCATCGATCGGTACCATCCTTGAGCTTCTCCGACTTTCGGAAGGGTTAGGGTTAGGGTTAGGGATGAAAGCACATAGGAGAAAGAGATATTCTTGAATAACTTTTTTTGTGAAGGTCGGAGAGACTTGCAAGTAGGCTCTACCCCCACTAAATGGGGTAGCGCGCATCGATCGGTACCATCCTTGAGCTTCTCCGACTTTCGGAAGGGTTAGGGTTAGGGTTAGGGATGAAAGCACATAGGAGAAAGAGATATTCTTGAATAACTTTTTTTGTGAAGGTCGGAGAGACTTGCAAGTAGGCTCTACCCCCACTAAATGGGGTAGCGCGCATCGATCGGTACCATCCTTGAGCTTCTCCGACTTTCGAAAGGGTTAGGGTTAGGGATGAAAGCACATAGGAGAAAGAGATATTCTTGAATAACTTTTTTTGTGAAGGTCGGAGAGACTTGGAAAGTGGTTGCATCTGGACTAATTTGGGTCCTGCGGATCGATTGGTACCATCCCCGAGCTTGTACGACCTTCGGAAGAGGTCGACCGACGAAATTCCCCCAAATCTGAGGAGATATTCTTGAATAACTTTTTTTGTGAAGGTCGGAGAGACTTGCAAGTAGGCTCTACCCCCACTAAATGGGGTTGCGCGCATCGATCGGTACCATCCTTGAGCTTCTCCGACTTTCGGAAGGGTTAGGGTTAGGGTTAGGGATGAAAGCACATAGGAGAAAGAGATATTCTTGAATAACTTTTTTTGTGAAGGTCGGAGAGACTTGGAAAGTGGTTGCATCTGGACTAATTTGGGTCCTGCGGATCGATTGGTACCATCCCCGAGCTTGTACGACCTTCGGAAGAGGTCGACCGACGAAATTCCCCCAAATCTGAGGAGATATTCTTGAATAACTTTTTTTGTGAAGGTCGGAGAGACATGCAAGTAGGCTCTACCCCCACTAAATGGGGTAGCGCGCATCGATCGGTACCATCCTTGAGCTTCTCCGACTTTCGGAAGGGTTAGGGTTAGGGATGAAAGCACATAGGAGAAAGAGATATTCTTGAATAACTTTTTTTGTGAAGGTCGGAGAGACTTGCAAGTAGGCTCTACCCCCACTAAATGGGGTAGCGCGCATCGATCGGTACCATCCTTGAGCTTCTCCGACTTTCGGAAGGGTTAGGGTTAGGGTTAGGGATGAAAGCACATAGGAGAAAGAGATATTCTTGAATAACTTTTTTTGTGAAGGTCGGAGAGACTTGCAAGTAGGCTCTACCCCCACTAAATGGGGTAGCGCGCATCGATCGGTACCATCCTTGAGCTTCTCCGACTTTCGAAAGGGTTAGGGTTAGGGATGAAAGCACATAGGAGAAAGAGATATTCTTGAATAACTTTTTTTGTGAAGGTCGGAGAGACTTGGAAAGTGGTTGCATCTGGACTAATTTGGGTCCTGCGGATCGATTGGTACCATCCCCGAGCTTGTACGACCTTCGGAAGAGGTCGACCGACGAAATTCCCCCAAATCTGAGGAGATATTCTTGAATAACTTTTTTTGTGAAGGTCGGAGAGACTTGCAAGTAGGCTCTACCCCCACTAAATGGGGTTGCGCGCATCGATCGGTACCATCCTTGAGCTTCTCCGACTTTCGGAAGGGTTAGGGTTAGGGTTAGGGATGAAAGCACATAGGAGAAAGAGATATTCTTGAATAACTTTTTTTGTGAAGGTCGGAGAGACTTGCAAGTAGGCTCTACCCCCACTAAATGGGGTAGCGCGCATCGATCGGTACCATCTTTGAGCTTCTCCGACTTTCGGAAGGGTTAGGGTTAGGGTTAGGGATGACAGCACATAGGAGAAAGAGATATTCTTGAATAACTTTTTTTGTGAAGGTCGGAGAGACTTGGAAAGTGGTTGCATCTGGACTAATTTGGGTCCTGCGGATCGATTGGTACCATCCCCGAGCTTGTACGACCTTCGGAAGAGGTCGACCGACGAAATTCCCCCAAATCTGAGGAGATATTCTTGAATAACTTTTTTTGTGAAGGTCGGAGAGACTTGCAAGTAGGCTCTACCCCCACTAAATGGGGTTGCGCGCATCGATCGGTACCATCCTTGAGCTTCTCCGACTTTCGGAAGGGTTAGGGTTAGGGTTAGGGATGAAAGCACATAGGAGAAAGAGATATTCTTGAATAACTTTTTTTGTGAAGGTCGGAGAGACTTGCAAGTAGGCTCTACCCCCACTAAATGGGGTTGCGCGCATCGATCGGTACCATCCTTGAGCTTCTCCGACTTTCGGAAGGGTTAGGGTTAGGGTTAGGGATGACAGCACATAGGAGAAAGAGATATTCTTGAATAACTTTTTTTGTGAAGGTCGGAGAGACTTGGAAAGTGGTTGCATCTGGACTAATTTGGGTCCTGCGGATCGATTGGTACCATCCCCGAGCTTGTACGACCTTCGGAAGAGGTCGACCGACGAAATTCCCCCAAATCTGAGGAGATATTCTTGAATAACTTTTTTTGTGAAGGTCGGAGAGACTTGCAAGTAGGCTCTACCCCCACTAAATGGGGTTGCGCGCATCGATCGGTACCATCCTTGAGCTTCTCCGACTTTCGGAAGGGTTAGGGTTAGGGTTAGGGATGAAAGCACATAGGAGAAAGAGATATTCTTGAATAACTTTTTTTGTGAAGGTCGGAGAGACTTGCAAGTAGGCTCTACCCCCACTAAATAGGGTAGCGCGCATCGATCGGTACCATCCTTGAGCTTCTCCGACTTTCGGAAGGGTTAGGGTTAGGGTTAGGGATGAAAGCACATAGGAGAAAGAGATATTCTTGAATAACTTTTTTTGTGAAGGTCGGAGAGACTTGGAAAGTGGTTGCATCTGGACTAATTTGGGTCCTGCGGATCGATTGGTACCATCCCCGAGCTTGTACGACCTTCGAAAGAGGTCGACCGACGAAATTCCCCCAAATCTGAGGAGATATTCTTGAATAACTTTTTTTGTGAAGGTCGGAGAGACTTGCAAGTAGGCTCTACCCCCACTAAATGGGGTTGCGCGCATCGATCGGTACCATCCTTGAGCTTCTCCGACTTTCGGAAGGGTTAGGGTTAGGGTTAGGGATGAAAGCACATAGGAGAAAGAGATATTCTTGAATAACTTTTTTTGTGAAGGTCGGAGAGACTTGCAAGTAGGCTCTACCCCCACTAAATGGGGTAACGCGCATCGATCGGTACCATCCTTGAGCTTCTCCGACTTTCGGAAGGGTTAGGGTTAGGGTTAGGGATGAAAGCACATAGGAGAAAGAGATATTCTTGAATAACTTTTTTTGTGAAGGTCGGAGAGACTTGCAAGTAGGCTCTACCCCCACTAAATGGGGTAGCGCGCATCGATCGGTACCATCCTTGAGCTTCTCCGACTTTCGAAAGGGTTAGGGTTAGGGATGAAAGCACATAGGAGAAAGAGATATTCTTGAATAACTTTTTTTGTGAAGGTCGGAGAGACTTGGAAAGTGGTTGCATCTGGACTAATTTGGGTCCTGCGGATCGATTGGTACCATCCCCGAGCTTGTACGACCTTCGGAAGAGGTCGACCGACGAAATTCCCCCAAATCTGAGGAGATATTCTTGAATAACTTTTTTTGTGAAGGTCGGAGAGACTTGCAAGTAGGCTCTACCCCCACTAAATGGGGTTGCGCGCATCGATCGGTACCATCCTTGAGCTTCTCCGACTTTCGGAAGGGTTAGGGTTAGGGTTAGGGATGAAAGCACATAGGAGAAAGAGATATTCTTGAATAACTTTTTTTGTGAAGGTCGGAGAGACTTGGAAAGTGGTTGCATCTGGACTAATTTGGGTCCTGCGGATCGATTGGTACCATCCCCGAGCTTGTACGACCTTCGGAAGAGGTCGACCGACGAAATTCCCCCAAATCTGAGGAGATATTCTTGAATAACTTTTTTTGTGAAGGTCGGAGAGACATGCAAGTAGGCTCTACCCCCACTAAATGGGGTTGCGCGCATCGATCGGTACCATCCTTGAGCTTCTCCGACTTTCGGAAGGGTTAGGGTTAGGGTTAGGGATGAAAGCACATAGGAGAAAGAGATATTCTTGAATAACTTTTTTTGTGAAGGTCGGAGAGACTTGGAAAGTGGTTGCATCTGGACTAATTTGGGTCCTGCGGATCGATTGGTACCATCCCCGAGCTTGTACGACCTTCGGAAGAGGTCGACCGACGAAATTCCCCCAAATCTGAGGAGATATTCTTGAATAACTTTTTTTGTGAAGGTCGGAGAGACATGCAAGTAGGCTCTACCCCCACTAAATGGGGTAGCGCGCATCGATCGGTACCATCTTTGAGCTTCTCCGACTTTCGGAAGGGTTAGGGTTAGGGATGAAAGCACATAGGAGAAAGAGATATTCTTGAATAACTTTTTTTGTGAAGGTCGGAGAGACTTGCAAGTAGGCTCTACCCCCACTAAATGGGGTAGCGCGCATTGATCGGTACCATCCTTGAGCTTCTCCGACTTTCGGAAGGGTTAGGGTTAGGGTTAGGGATGAAAGCACATAGGAGAAAGAGATATTCTTGAATAACTTTTTTTGTGAAGGTCGGAGAGACTTGCAAGTAGGCTCTACCCCCACTAAATGGGGTAGCGCGCATCGATCGGTACCATCCTTGAGCTTCTCCGACTTTCGAAAGGGTTAGGGTTAGGGATGAAAGCACATAGGAGAAAGAGATATTCTTGAATAACTTTTTTTGTGAAGGTCGGAGAGACTTGGAAAGTGGTTGCATCTGGACTAATTTGGGTCCTGCGGATCGATTGGTACCATCCCCGAGCTTGTACGACCTTCGGAAGAGGTCGACCGACGAAATTCCCCCAAATCTGAGGAGATATTCTTGAATAACTTTTTTCGTGAAGGTCGGAGAGACTTGCAAGTAGGCTCTACCCCCACTAAATGGGGTTGCGCGCATCGATCGGTACCATCCTTGAGCTTCTCCGACTTTCGGAAGGGTTAGGGTTAGGGTTAGGGATGAAAGCACATAGGAGAAAGAGATATTCTTGAATAACTTTTTTTGTGAAGGTCGGAGAGACTTGCAAGTAGGCTCTACCCCCACTAAATGGGGTTGCGCGCATCGATCGGTACCATCCTTGAGCTTCTCCGACTTTCGGAAGGGTTAGGGTTAGGGTTAGGGATGACAGCACATAGGAGAAAGAGATATTCTTGAATAACTTTTTTTGTGAAGGTCGGAGAGACTTGGAAAGTGGTTGCATCTGGACTAATTTGGGTCCTGCGGATCGATTGGTACCATCCCCGAGCTTGTACGACCTTCGGAAGAGGTCGACCGACGAAATTCCCCCAAATCTGAGGAGATATTCTTGAATAACTTTTTTTGTGAAGGTCGGAGAGACTTGCAAGTAGGCTCTACCCCCACTAAATGGGGTTGCGCGCATCGATCGGTACCATCCTTGAGCTTCTCCGACTTTCGGAAGGGTTAGGGTTAGGGTTAGGGATGAAAGCACATAGGAGAAAGAGATATTCTTGAATAACTTTTTTTGTGAAGGTCGGAGAGACTTGCAAGTAGGCTCTACCCCCACTAAATAGGGTAGCGCGCATCGATCGGTACCATCCTTGAGCTTCTCCGACTTTCGGAAGGGTTAGGGTTAGGGTTAGGGATGAAAGCACATAGGAGAAAGAGATATTCTTGAATAACTTTTTTTGTGAAGGTCGGAGAGACTTGGAAAGTGGTTGCATCTGGACTAATTTGGGTCCTGCGGATCGATTGGTACCATCCCCGAGCTTGTACGACCTTCGAAAGAGGTCGACCGACGAAATTCCCCCAAATCTGAGGAGATATTCTTGAATAACTTTTTTTGTGAAGGTCGGAGAGACTTGCAAGTAGGCTCTACCCCCACTAAATGGGGTTGCGCGCATCGATCGGTACCATCCTTGAGCTTCTCCGACTTTCGGAAGGGTTAGGGTTAGGGTTAGGGATGAAAGCACATAGGAGAAAGAGATATTCTTGAATAACTTTTTTTGTGAAGGTCGGAGAGACTTGCAAGTAGGCTCTACCCCCACTAAATGGGGTAGCGCGCATCGATCGGTACCATCCTTGAGCTTCTCCGACTTTCGGAAGGGTTAGGGTTAGGGTTAGGGATGAAAGCACATAGGAGAAAGAGATATTCTTGAATAACTTTTTTTGTGAAGGTCGGAGAGACTTGCAAGTAGGCTCTACCCCCACTAAATGGGGTAGCGCGCATCGATCGGTACCATCCTTGAGCTTCTCCGACTTTCGAAAGGGTTAGGGTTAGGGATGAAAGCACATAGGAGAAAGAGATATTCTTGAATAACTTTTTTTGTGAAGGTCGGAGAGACTTGGAAAGTGGTTGCATCTGGACTAATTTGGGTCCTGCGGATCGATTGGTACCATCCCCGAGCTTGTACGACCTTCGGAAGAGGTCGACCGACGAAATTCCCCCAAATCTGAGGAGATATTCTTGAATAACTTTTTTTGTGAAGGTCGGAGAGACTTGCAAGTAGGCTCTACCCCCACTAAATGGGGTTGCGCGCATCGATCGGTACCATCCTTGAGCTTCTCCGACTTTCGGAAGGGTTAGGGTTAGGGTTAGGGATGAAAGCACATAGGAGAAAGAGATATTCTTGAATAACTTTTTTTGTGAAGGTCGGAGAGACTTGGAAAGTGGTTGCATCTGGACTAATTTGGGTCCTGCGGATCGATTGGTACCATCCCCGAGCTTGTACGACCTTCGGAAGAGGTCGACCGACGAAATTCCCCCAAATCTGAGGAGATATTCTTGAATAACTTTTTTTGTGAAGGTCGGAGAGACATGCAAGTAGGCTCTACCCCCACTAAATGGGGTTGCGCGCATCGATCGGTACCATCCTTGAGCTTCTCCGACTTTCGGAAGGGTTAGGGTTAGGGTTAGGGATGAAAGCACATAGGAGAAAGAGATATTCTTGAATAACTTTTTTTGTGAAGGTCGGAGAGACTTGGAAAGTGGTTGCATCTGGACTAATTTGGGTCCTGCGGATCGATTGGTACCATCCCCGAGCTTGTACGACCTTCGGAAGAGGTCGACCGACGAAATTCCCCCAAATCTGAGGAGATATTCTTGAATAACTTTTTTTGTGAAGGTCGGAGAGACATGCAAGTAGGCTCTACCCCCACTAAATGGGGTAGCGCGCATCGATCGGTACCATCTTTGAGCTTCTCCGACTTTCGGAAGGGTTAGGGTTAGGGATGAAAGCACATAGGAGAAAGAGATATTCTTGAATAACTTTTTTTGTGAAGGTCGGAGAGACTTGCAAGTAGGCTCTACCCCCACTAAATGGGGTAGCGCGCATTGATCGGTACCATCCTTGAGCTTCTCCGACTTTCGGAAGGGTTAGGGTTAGGGTTAGGGATGAAAGCACATAGGAGAAAGAGATATTCTTGAATAACTTTTTTTGTGAAGGTCGGAGAGACTTGCAAGTAGGCTCTACCCCCACTAAATGGGGTAGCGCGCATCGATCGGTACCATCCTTGAGCTTCTCCGACTTTCGAAAGGGTTAGGGTTAGGGATGAAAGCACATAGGAGAAAGAGATATTCTTGAATAACTTTTTTTGTGAAGGTCGGAGAGACTTGGAAAGTGGTTGCATCTGGACTAATTTGGGTCCTGCGGATCGATTGGTACCATCCCCGAGCTTGTACGACCTTCGGAAGAGGTCGACCGACGAAATTCCCCCAAATCTGTGGAGATATTCTTGAATAACTTTTTTTGTGAAGGTCGGAGAGACTTGCAAGTAGGCTCTACCCCCACTAAATGGGGTTGCGCGCATCGATCGGTACCATCCTTGAGCTTCTCCGACTTTCGGAAGGGTTAGGGTTAGGGTTAGGGATGAAAGCACATAGGAGAAAGAGATATTCTTGAATAACTTTTTTTGTGAAGGTCGGAGAGACTTGTAAAGTGGTTGCATCTGGACTAATTTGGGTCCTGCGGATCGATTGGTACCATCCCCGAGCTTGTACGACCTTCGGAAGAGGTCGACCGACGAAATTCCCCCAAATCTGAGGAGATATTCTTGAATAACTTTTTTTGTGAAGGTCGGAGAGACATGCAAGTAGGCTCTACCCCCACTAAATGGGGTTGCACGCATCGATCGGTACCATCCTTGAGCTTCTCCGACTTTCGGAAGGGTTAGGGTTAGGGTTAGGGATGAAAGCACATAGGAGAAAGAGATATTCTTGAATAACTTTTTTTGTGAAGGTCGGAGAGACTTGCAAGTAGGCTCTACCCCCACTAAATGGGGTAGCGCGCATCGATCGGTACCATCCTTGAGCTTCTCCGACTTTCGGAAGGGTTAGGGTTAGGGTTAGGGATGAAAGCACATAGGAGAAAGAGATATTCTTGAATAACTTTTTTTGTGAAGGTCGGAGAGACTTGGAAAGTGGTTGCATCTGGACTAATTTGGGTCCTGCGGATCGATTGGTACCATCCCCGAGCTTGTACGACCTTCGGAAGAGGTCGACCGACGAAATTCCCCCAAATCTGAGGAGATATTCTTGAATAACTTTTTTTGTGAAGGTCGGAGAGACTTGCAAGTAGGCTCTACCCCCACTAAATGGGGTTGCGCGCATCGATCGGTACCATCCTTGAGCTTCTCCGACTTTCGGAAGGGTTAGGGTTAGGGTTAGGGATGAAAGCACATAGGAGAAAGAGATATTCTTGAATAACTTTTTTTGTGAAGGTCGGAGAGACTTGCAAGTAGGCTCTACCCCCACTAAATGGGGTAGCGCGCATCGATCGGTACCATCCTTGAGCTTCTCCGACTTTCGGAAGGGTTAGGGTTAGGGTTAGGGATGAAAGCACATAGGAGAAAGAGATATTCTTGAATAACTTTTTTTGTGAAGGTCGGAGAGACTTGGAAAGTGGTTGCATCTGGACTAATTTGGGTCCTGCGGATCGATTGGTACCATCCCCGAGCTTGTACGACCTTCGGAAGAGGTCGACCGACGAAATTCCCCCAAATCTGAGGAGATATTCTTGAATAACTTTTTTTGTGAAGGTCGGAGAGACTTGCAAGTAGGCTCTACCCCCACTAAATGGGGTAGCGCGCATCGATCGGTACCATCCTTGAGCTTCTCCGACTTTCGGAAGGGTTAGGGTTAGGGTTAGGGATGAAAGCACATAGGAGAAAGAGATATTCTTGAATAACTTTTTTTGTGAAGGTCGGAGAGACTTGCAAGTAGGCTCTACCCCCACTAAATGGGGTAGCGCGCATCGATCGGTACCATCCTTGAGCTTCTCCGACTTTCGGAAGGGTTAGGGTTAGGGTTAGGGATGAAAGCACATAGGAGAAAGAGATATTCTTGAATAACTTTTTTTGTGAAGGTCGGAGAGACTTGGAAAGTGGTTGCATCTGGACTAATTTGGGTCCTGCGGATCGATTGGTACCATCGCCGAGCTTGTACGACCTTCGGAAGAGGTCGACCGACGAAATTCCCCCAAATCTGAGGAGATATTCTTGAATAACTTTTTTTGTGAAGGTCGGAGAGACTTGCAAGTAGGCTCTACCCCCACTAAATGGGGTTGCGCGCATCGATCGGTACCATCCTTGAGCTTCTCCGACTTTCGGAAGGGTTAGGGTTAGGGTTAGGGATGAAAGCACATAGGAGAAAGAGATATTCTTGAATAACTTTTTTTGTGAAGGTCGGAGAGACTTGCAAGTAGGCTCTACCCCCACTAAATGGGGTAGCGCGCATCGATCGGTACCATCCTTGAGCTTCTCCGACTTTCGGAAGGGTTAGGGTTAGGGTTAGGGATGAAAGCACATAGGAGAAAGAGATATTCTTGAATAACTTTTTTTGTGAAGGTCGGAGAGACTTGGAAAGTGGTTGCATCTGGACTAATTTGGGTCCTGCGGATCGATTGGTACCATCCCCGAGCTTGTACGACCTTCGGAAGAGGTCGACCGACGAAATTCCCCCAAATCTGAGGAGATATTCTTGAATAACTTTTTTTGTGAAGGTTGGAGAGACATGCAAGTAGGCTCTACCCCCACTAAATGGGGTAGCGCACATCGATCGGTACCATCCTTGAGCTTCTCCGACTTTTGGAAGGGTTAGGGTTAGGGTTAGGGATGAAAGCACATAGGAGAAAGAGATATTCTTGAATAACTTTTTTTGTGAAGGTCGGAGAGACTTGCAAGTAGGCTCTACCCCCACTAAATGGGGTAGCGCGCATCGATCGGTACCATCCTTGAGCTTCTACGACTTTCGGAAGGGTTAGGGTTAGGGTTAGGGATGAAAGCACATAGGAGAAAGAGATATTCTTGAATAACTTTTTTTGTGAAGGTCGGAGAGACTTGCAAGTAGGCTCTACCCCCACTAAATGGGGTAGCGCGCATCGATCGGTACCATCCTTGAGCTTCTCCGACTTTCGGAAGGGTTAGGGTTAGGGTTAGGGATGAAAGCACATAGGAGAAAGAGATATTCTTGAATAACTTTTTTTGTGAAGGTCGGAGAGACTTGCAAGTAGGCTCTACCCCCACTAAATGGGGTAGCGCGCATCGATCGGTACCATCCTTGAGCTTCTCCGACTTTCGGAAGGGTTAGGGTTAGGGTTAGGGATGAAAGCACATAGGAGAAAGAGATATTCTTGAATAACTTTTTTTGTGAAGGTCGGAGAGACTTGCAAAGTGGTTGCATTTGGACTAATTTGGGTCCTGCGGATCGATTGGTACCATCCCCGAGCTTGTACGACCTTCGGAAGAGGTCGACCGACGAAATTCCCCCAAATCTGAGGAGATATTCTTGAATAACTTTTTTTGTGAAGGTCGGAGAGACTTGCAAGTAGGCTCTACCCCCACTAAATGGGGTTGCGCGCATCGATCAGTACCATCCTTGAGCTTCTCCGACTTTCGGAAGGGTTAGGGTTAGGGTTAGGGATGAAAGCACATAGGAGAAAGAGATATTCTTGAATAACTTTTTTTGTGAAGGTCGGAGAGACTTGGAAAGTGGTTGCATCTGGACTAATTTGGGTCCTGCGGATCGATTGGTACCATCCCCGAGCTTGTACGACCTTCGGAAGAGGTCGACCGACGAAATTCCCCCAAATCTGAGGAGATATTCTTGAATAACTTTTTTTGTGAAGGTCGGAGAGACATGCAAGTAGGCTCTACCCCCACTAATTGGGGTTGCGCGCATCGATCGGTACCATCCTTGAGCTTCTCCGACTTTCGGAAGGGTTAGGGTTAGGGTTAGGGATGAAAGCACATAGGAGAAAGAGATATTCTTGAATAACTTTTTTTTGAAGGTCGGAGAGACTTGCAAGTAGGCTCTACCCCCACTAAATGGGGTAGCGCGCATCGATCGGTACCATCCTTGAGCTTCTCCGACTTTCGAAAGGGTTAGGGTTAGGGATGAAAGCACATAGGAGAAAGAGATATTCTTGAATAACTTTTTTTGTGAAGGTCGGAGAGACTTGGAAAGTGGTTGCATCTGGACTAATTTGGGTCCTGCGGATCGATTGGTACCATCCCCGAGCTTGTACGACCTTCGGAAGAGGTCGACCGACGAAATTCCCCCAAATCTGAGGAGATATTCTTGAATAACTTTTTTTGTGAAGGTCGGAGAGACTTGCAAGTAGGCTCTACCCCCACTAAATGGGGTTGCGCGCATCGATCGGTACCATCCTTGAGCTTCTCCGACTTTCGGAAGGGTTAGGGTTAGGGTTAGGGATGAAAGCACATAGGAGAAAGAGATATTCTTGAATAACTTTTTTTGTGAAGGTCGGAGAGACTTGGAAAGTGGTTGCATCTGGACTAATTTGGGTCCTGCGGATCGATTGGTACCATCCCCGAGCTTGTACGACCTTCGGAAGAGGTCGACCGACGAAATTCCCCCAAATCTGAGGAGATATTCTTGAATAACTTTTTTTGTGAAGGTCGGAGAGACATGCAAGTAGGCTCTACCCCCACTAAATGGGGTTGCGCGCATCGATCGGTACCATCCTTGAGCTTCTCCGACTTTCGGAAGGGTTAGGGTTAGGGTTAGGGATGAAAGCACATAGGAGAAAGAGATATTCTTGAATAACTTTTTTTGTGAAGGTCGGAGAGACTTGGAAAGTGGTTGCATCTGGACTAATTTGGGTCCTGCGGATCGATTGGTACCATCCCCGAGCTTGTACGACCTTCGGAAGAGGTCGACCGACGAAATTCCCCCAAATCTGAGGAGATATTCTTGAATAACTTTTTTTGTGAAGGTCGGAGAGACATGCAAGTAGGCTCTACCCCCACTAAATGGGGTAGCGCGCATCGATCGGTACCATCCTTGAGCTTCTCCGACTTTCGGAAGGGTTAGGGTTAGGGATGAAAGCACATAGGAGAAAGAGATATTCTTGAATAACTTTTTTTGTGAAGGTCGGAGAGACTTGCAAGTAGGCTCTACCCCCACTAAATGGGGTAGCGCGCATCGATCGGTACCATCCTTGAGCTTCTCCGACTTTCGGAAGGGTTAGGGTTAGGGTTAGGGATGAAAGCACATAGGAGAAAGAGATATTCTTGAATAACTTTTTTTGTGAAGGTCGGAGAGACTTGCAAGTAGGCTCTACCCCCACTAAATGGGGTAGCGCGCATCGATCGGTACCATCCTTGAGCTTCTCCGACTTTCGAAAGGGTTAGGGTTAGGGATGAAAGCACATAGGAGAAAGAGATATTCTTGAATAACTTTTTTTGTGAAGGTCGGAGAGACTTGGAAAGTGGTTGCATCTGGACTAATTTGGGTCCTGCGGATCGATTGGTACCATCCCCGAGCTTGTACGACCTTCGGAAGAGGTCGACCGACGAAATTCCCCCAAATCTGTGGAGATATTCTTGAATAACTTTTTTTGTGAAGGTCGGAGAGACTTGCAAGTAGGCTCTACCCCCACTAAATGGGGTTGCGCGCATCGATCGGTACCATCCTTGAGCTTCTCCGACTTTCGGAAGGGTTAGGGTTAGGGTTAGGGATGAAAGCACATAGGAGAAAGAGATATTCTTGAATAACTTTTTTTGTGAAGGTCGGAGAGACTTGCAAGTAGGCTCTACCCCCACTAAATGGGGTAGCGCGCATCGATCGGTACCATCCTTGAGCTTCTCCGACTTTCGGAAGGGTTAGGGTTAGGGTTAGGGATGAAAGCACATAGGAGAAAGAGATATTCTTGAATAACTTTTTTTGTGAAGGTCGGAGAGACTTGGAAAGTGGTTGCATCTGGACTAATTTGGGTCCTGCGGATCGATTGGTACCATCCCCGAGCTTGTACGACCTTCGGAAGAGGTCGACCGACGAAATTCCCCCAAATCTGAGGAGATATTCTTGAATAACTTTTTTTGTGAAGGTCGGAGAGACTTGCAAGTAGGCTCTACCCCCACTAAATGGGGTAGCGCGCATCGATCGGTACCATCCTTGAGCTTCTCCGACTTTCGGAAGGGTTAGGGTTAGGGTTAGGGATGAAAGCACATAGGAGAAAGAGATATTCTTGAATAACTTTTTTTGTGAAGGTCGGAGAGACTTGCAAGTAGGCTCTACCCCCACTAAATGGGGTAGCGCGCATCGATCGGTACCATCCTTGAGCTTCTCCGACTTTCGGAAGGGTTAGGGTTAGGGTTAGGGATGAAAGCACATAGGAGAAAGAGATATTCTTGAATAACTTTTTTTGTGAAGGTCGGAGAGACTTGGAAAGTGGTTGCATCTGGACTAATTTGGGTCCTGCGGATCGATTGGTACCATCGCCGAGCTTGTACGACCTTCGGAAGAGGTCGACCGACGAAATTCCCCCAAATCTGAGGAGATATTCTTGAATAACTTTTTTTGTGAAGGTCGGAGAGACTTGCAAGTAGGCTCTACCCCCACTAAATGGGGTTGCGCGCATCGATCGGTACCATCCTTGAGCTTCTCCGACTTTCGGAAGGGTTAGGGTTAGGGTTAGGGATGAAAGCACATAGGAGAAAGAGATATTCTTGAATAACTTTTTTTGTGAAGGTCGGAGAGACTTGCAAGTAGGCTCTACCCCCACTAAATGGGGTAGCGCGCATCGATCGGTACCATCCTTGAGCTTCTCCGACTTTCGGAAGGGTTAGGGTTAGGGTTAGGGATGAAAGCACATAGGAGAAAGAGATATTCTTGAATAACTTTTTTTGTGAAGGTCGGAGAGACTTGGAAAGTGGTTGCATCTGGACTAATTTGGGTCCTGCGGATCGATTGGTACCATCCCCGAGCTTGTACGACCTTCGGAAGAGGTCGACCGACGAAATTCCCCCAAATCTGAGGAGATATTCTTGAATAACTTTTTTTGTGAAGGTTGGAGAGACATGCAAGTAGGCTCTACCCCCACTAAATGGGGTAGCGCACATCGATCGGTACCATCCTTGAGCTTCTCCGACTTTTGGAAGGGTTAGGGTTAGGGTTAGGGATGAAAGCACATAGGAGAAAGAGATATTCTTGAATAACTTTTTTTGTGAAGGTCGGAGAGACTTGCAAGTAGGCTCTACCCCCACTAAATGGGGTAGCGCGCATCGATCGGTACCATCCTTGAGCTTCTACGACTTTCGGAAGGGTTAGGGTTAGGGTTAGGGATGAAAGCACATAGGAGAAAGAGATATTCTTGAATAACTTTTTTTGTGAAGGTCGGAGAGACTTGCAAGTAGGCTCTACCCCCACTAAATGGGGTAGCGCGCATCGATCGGTACCATCCTTGAGCTTCTCCGACTTTCGGAAGGGTTAGGGTTAGGGTTAGGGATGAAAGCACATAGGAGAAAGAGATATTCTTGAATAACTTTTTTTGTGAAGGTCGGAGAGACTTGCAAGTAGGCTCTACCCCCACTAAATGGGGTAGCGCGCATCGATCGGTACCATCCTTGAGCTTCTCCGACTTTCGGAAGGGTTAGGGTTAGGGTTAGGGATGAAAGCACATAGGAGAAAGAGATATTCTTGAATAACTTTTTTTGTGAAGGTCGGAGAGACTTGGAAAGTGGTTGCATCTGGACTAATTTGGGTCCTGCGGATCGATTGGTACCATCCCCGAGCTTGTACGACCTTCGGAAGAGGTCGACCGACGAAATTCCCCCAAATCTGAGGAGATATTCTTGAATAACTTTTTTTGTGA
Organism: Limanda limanda; assembly: GCF_963576545.1. Lineage (NCBI taxonomy): Eukaryota > Metazoa > Chordata > Actinopteri > Pleuronectiformes > Pleuronectidae > Limanda > Limanda limanda. Next base: position 627,679 of record NW_026870579.1, on the reverse strand, counting down.
AGGTCGGAGAGACATGCAAGTAGGCTCTACCCCCACTAAATGGGGTAGCGCGCATCGATCGGTACCATCCTTGAGCTTCTCCGACTTTCGGAAGGGTTAGGGTTAGGGATGAAAGCACATAGGAGAAAGAGATATTCTTGAATAACTTTTTTTGTGAAGGTCGGAGAGACTTGCAAGTAGGCTCTACCCCCACTAAATGGGGTAGCGCGCATCGATCGGTACCATCCTTGAGCTTCTCCGACTTTCGGAAGGGTTAGGGTTAGGGTTAGGGATGAAAGCACATAGGAGAAAGAGATATTCTTGAATAACTTTTTTTGTGAAGGTCGGAGAGACTTGCAAGTAGGCTCTACCCCCACTAAATGGGGTAGCGCGCATCGATCGGTACCATCCTTGAGCTTCTCCGACTTTCGAAAGGGTTAGGGTTAGGGATGAAAGCACATAGGAGAAAGAGATATTCTTGAATAACTTTTTTTGTGAAGGTCGGAGAGACTTGGAAAGTGGTTGCATCTGGACTAATTTGGGTCCTGCGGATCGATTGGTACCATCCCCGAGCTTGTACGACCTTCGGAAGAGGTCGACCGACGAAATTCCCCCAAATCTGTGGAGATATTCTTGAATAACTTTTTTTGTGAAGGTCGGAGAGACTTGCAAGTAGGCTCTACCCCCACTAAATGGGGTTGCGCGCATCGATCGGTACCATCCTTGAGCTTCTCCGACTTTCGGAAGGGTTAGGGTTAGGGTTAGGGATGAAAGCACATAGGAGAAAGAGATATTCTTGAATAACTTTTTTTGTGAAGGTCGGAGAGACTTGCAAGTAGGCTCTACCCCCACTAAATGGGGTAGCGCGCATCGATCGGTACCATCCTTGAGCTTCTCCGACTTTCGGAAGGGTTAGGGTTAGGGTTAGGGATGAAAGCACATAGGAGAAAGAGATATTCTTGAATAACTTTTTTTGTGAAGGTCGGAGAGACTTGGAAAGTGGTTGCATCTGGACTAATTTGGGTCCTGCGGATCGATTGGTACCATCCCCGAGCTTGTACGACCTTCGGAAGAGGTCGACCGACGAAATTCCCCCAAATCTGAGGAGATATTCTTGAATAACTTTTTTTGTGAAGGTCGGAGAGACTTGCAAGTAGGCTCTACCCCCACTAAATGGGGTAGCGCGCATCGATCGGTACCATCCTTGAGCTTCTCCGACTTTCGGAAGGGTTAGGGTTAGGGTTAGGGATGAAAGCACATAGGAGAAAGAGATATTCTTGAATAACTTTTTTTGTGAAGGTCGGAGAGACTTGCAAGTAGGCTCTACCCCCACTAAATGGGGTAGCGCGCATCGATCGGTACCATCCTTGAGCTTCTCCGACTTTCGGAAGGGTTAGGGTTAGGGTTAGGGATGAAAGCACATAGGAGAAAGAGATATTCTTGAATAACTTTTTTTGTGAAGGTCGGAGAGACTTGGAAAGTGGTTGCATCTGGACTAATTTGGGTCCTGCGGATCGATTGGTACCATCGCCGAGCTTGTACGACCTTCGGAAGAGGTCGACCGACGAAATTCCCCCAAATCTGAGGAGATATTCTTGAATAACTTTTTTTGTGAAGGTCGGAGAGACTTGCAAGTAGGCTCTACCCCCACTAAATGGGGTTGCGCGCATCGATCGGTACCATCCTTGAGCTTCTCCGACTTTCGGAAGGGTTAGGGTTAGGGTTAGGGATGAAAGCACATAGGAGAAAGAGATATTCTTGAATAACTTTTTTTGTGAAGGTCGGAGAGACTTGCAAGTAGGCTCTACCCCCACTAAATGGGGTAGCGCGCATCGATCGGTACCATCCTTGAGCTTCTCCGACTTTCGGAAGGGTTAGGGTTAGGGTTAGGGATGAAAGCACATAGGAGAAAGAGATATTCTTGAATAACTTTTTTTGTGAAGGTCGGAGAGACTTGGAAAGTGGTTGCATCTGGACTAATTTGGGTCCTGCGGATCGATTGGTACCATCCCCGAGCTTGTACGACCTTCGGAAGAGGTCGACCGACGAAATTCCCCCAAATCTGAGGAGATATTCTTGAATAACTTTTTTTGTGAAGGTTGGAGAGACATGCAAGTAGGCTCTACCCCCACTAAATGGGGTAGCGCACATCGATCGGTACCATCCTTGAGCTTCTCCGACTTTTGGAAGGGTTAGGGTTAGGGTTAGGGATGAAAGCACATAGGAGAAAGAGATATTCTTGAATAACTTTTTTTGTGAAGGTCGGAGAGACTTGCAAGTAGGCTCTACCCCCACTAAATGGGGTAGCGCGCATCGATCGGTACCATCCTTGAGCTTCTACGACTTTCGGAAGGGTTAGGGTTAGGGTTAGGGATGAAAGCACATAGGAGAAAGAGATATTCTTGAATAACTTTTTTTGTGAAGGTCGGAGAGACTTGCAAGTAGGCTCTACCCCCACTAAATGGGGTAGCGCGCATCGATCGGTACCATCCTTGAGCTTCTCCGACTTTCGGAAGGGTTAGGGTTAGGGTTAGGGATGAAAGCACATAGGAGAAAGAGATATTCTTGAATAACTTTTTTTGTGAAGGTCGGAGAGACTTGCAAGTAGGCTCTACCCCCACTAAATGGGGTAGCGCGCATCGATCGGTACCATCCTTGAGCTTCTCCGACTTTCGGAAGGGTTAGGGTTAGGGTTAGGGATGAAAGCACATAGGAGAAAGAGATATTCTTGAATAACTTTTTTTGTGAAGGTCGGAGAGACTTGCAAAGTGGTTGCATTTGGACTAATTTGGGTCCTGCGGATCGATTGGTACCATCCCCGAGCTTGTACGACCTTCGGAAGAGGTCGACCGACGAAATTCCCCCAAATCTGAGGAGATATTCTTGAATAACTTTTTTTGTGAAGGTCGGAGAGACTTGCAAGTAGGCTCTACCCCCACTAAATGGGGTTGCGCGCATCGATCAGTACCATCCTTGAGCTTCTCCGACTTTCGGAAGGGTTAGGGTTAGGGTTAGGGATGAAAGCACATAGGAGAAAGAGATATTCTTGAATAACTTTTTTTGTGAAGGTCGGAGAGACTTGGAAAGTGGTTGCATCTGGACTAATTTGGGTCCTGCGGATCGATTGGTACCATCCCCGAGCTTGTACGACCTTCGGAAGAGGTCGACCGACGAAATTCCCCCAAATCTGAGGAGATATTCTTGAATAACTTTTTTTGTGAAGGTCGGAGAGACATGCAAGTAGGCTCTACCCCCACTAATTGGGGTTGCGCGCATCGATCGGTACCATCCTTGAGCTTCTCCGACTTTCGGAAGGGTTAGGGTTAGGGTTAGGGATGAAAGCACATAGGAGAAAGAGATATTCTTGAATAACTTTTTTTTGAAGGTCGGAGAGACTTGCAAGTAGGCTCTACCCCCACTAAATGGGGTAGCGCGCATCGATCGGTACCATCCTTGAGCTTCTCCGACTTTCGAAAGGGTTAGGGTTAGGGATGAAAGCACATAGGAGAAAGAGATATTCTTGAATAACTTTTTTTGTGAAGGTCGGAGAGACTTGGAAAGTGGTTGCATCTGGACTAATTTGGGTCCTGCGGATCGATTGGTACCATCCCTGAGCTTGTACGACCTTCGGAAGAGGTCGACCGACGAAATTCCCCCAAATCTGAGGAGATATTCTTGAATAACTTTTTTTGTGAAGGTCGGAGAGACTTGCAAGTAGGCTCTACCCCCACTAAATGGGGTTGCGCGCATCGATCGGTACCATCCTTGAGCTTCTCCGACTTTCGGAAGGGTTAGGGTTAGGGTTAGGGATGAAAGCACATAGGAGAAAGAGATATTCTTGAATAACTTTTTTTGTGAAGGTCGGAGAGACTTGGAAAGTGGTTGCATCTGGACTAATTTGGGTCCTGCGGATCGATTGGTACCATCCCCGAGCTTGTACGACCTTCGGAAGAGGTCGACCGACGAAATTCCCCCAAATCTGAGGAGATATTCTTGAATAACTTTTTTTGTGAAGGTCGGAGAGACATGCAAGTAGGCTCTACCCCCACTAAATGGGGTTGCGCGCATCGATCGGTACCATCCTTGAGCTTCTCCGACTTTCGGAAGGGTTAGGGTTAGGGTTAGGGATGAAAGCACATAGGAGAAAGAGATATTCTTGAATAACTTTTTTTGTGAAGGTCGGAGAGACTTGGAAAGTGGTTGCATCTGGACTAATTTGGGTCCTGCGGATCGATTGGTACCATCCCCGAGCTTGTACGACCTTCGGAAGAGGTCGACCGACGAAATTCCCCCAAATCTGAGGAGATATTCTTGAATAACTTTTTTTGTGAAGGTCGGAGAGACATGCAAGTAGGCTCTACCCCCACTAAATGGGGTAGCGCGCATCGATCGGTACCATCCTTGAGCTTCTCCGACTTTCGGAAGGGTTAGGGTTAGGGATGAAAGCACATAGGAGAAAGAGATATTCTTGAATAACTTTTTTTGTGAAGGTCGGAGAGACTTGCAAGTAGGCTCTACCCCCACTAAATGGGGTAGCGCGCATCGATCGGTACCATCCTTGAGCTTCTCCGACTTTCGGAAGGGTTAGGGTTAGGGTTAGGGATGAAAGCACATAGGAGAAAGAGATATTCTTGAATAACTTTTTTTGTGAAGGTCGGAGAGACTTGCAAGTAGGCTCTACCCCCACTAAATGGGGTAGCGCGCATCGATCGGTACCATCCTTGAGCTTCTCCGACTTTCGAAAGGGTTAGGGTTAGGGATGAAAGCACATAGGAGAAAGAGATATTCTTGAATAACTTTTTTTGTGAAGGTCGGAGAGACTTGGAAAGTGGTTGCATCTGGACTAATTTGGGTCCTGCGGATCGATTGGTACCATCCCCGAGCTTGTACGACCTTCGGAAGAGGTCGACCGACGAAATTCCCCCAAATCTGTGGAGATATTCTTGAATAACTTTTTTTGTGAAGGTCGGAGAGACTTGCAAGTAGGCTCTACCCCCACTAAATGGGGTTGCGCGCATCGATCGGTACCATCCTTGAGCTTCTCCGACTTTCGGAAGGGTTAGGGTTAGGGTTAGGGATGACAGCACATAGGAGAAAGAGATATTCTTGAATAACTTTTTTTGTGAAGGTCGGAGAGACTTGTAAAGTGGTTGCATCTGGACTAATTTGGGTCCTGCGGATCGATTGGTACCATCCCCGAGCTTGTACGACCTTCGGAAGAGGTCGACCGACGAAATTCCCCCAAATCTGAGGAGATATTCTTGAATAACTTTTTTTGTGAAGGTCGGAGAGACATGCAAGTAGGCTCTACCCCCACTAAATGGGGTTGCACGCATCGATCGGTACCATCCTTGAGCTTCTCCGACTTTCGGAAGGGTTAGGGTTAGGGTTAGGGATGAAAGCACATAGGAGAAAGAGATATTCTTGAATAACTTTTTTTGTGAAGGTCGGAGAGACTTGCAAGTAGGCTCTACCCCCACTAAATGGGGTAGCGCGCATCGATCGGTACCATCCTTGAGCTTCTCCGACTTTCGGAAGGGTTAGGGTTAGGGTTAGGGATGAAAGCACATAGGAGAAAGAGATATTCTTGAATAACTTTTTTTGTGAAGGTCGGAGAGACTTGGAAAGTGGTTGCATCTGGACTAATTTGGGTCCTGCGGATCGATTGGTACCATCCCCGAGCTTGTACGACCTTCGGAAGAGGTCGACCGACGAAATTCCCCCAAATCTGAGGAGATATTCTTGAATAACTTTTTTTGTGAAGGTCGGAGAGACTTGCAAGTAGGCTCTACCCCCACTAAATGGGGTTGCGCGCATCGATCGGTACCATCCTTGAGCTTCTCCGACTTTCGGAAGGGTTAGGGTTAGGGTTAGGGATGAAAGCACATAGGAGAAAGAGATATTCTTGAATAACTTTTTTTGTGAAGGTCGGAGAGACTTGCAAGTAGGCTCTACCCCCACTAAATGGGGTAGCGCGCATCGATCGGTACCATCCTTGAGCTTCTCCGACTTTCGGAAGGGTTAGGGTTAGGGTTAGGGATGAAAGCACATAGGAGAAAGAGATATTCTTGAATAACTTTTTTTGTGAAGGTCGGAGAGACTTGGAAAGTGGTTGCATCTGGACTAATTTGGGTCCTGCGGATCGATTGGTACCATCCCCGAGCTTGTACGACCTTCGGAAGAGGTCGACCGACGAAATTCCCCCAAATCTGAGGAGATATTCTTGAATAACTTTTTTTGTGAAGGTCGGAGAGACTTGCAAGTAGGCTCTACCCCCACTAAATGGGGTTGCGCGCATCGATCGGTACCATCCTTGAGCTTCTCCGACTTTCGGAAGGGTTAGGGTTAGGGTTAGGGATGAAAGCACATAGGAGAAAGAGATATTCTTGAATAACTTTTTTTGTGAAGGTCGGAGAGACTTGCAAGTAGGCTCTACCCCCACTAAATGGGGTAGCGCGCATCGATCGGTACCATCCTTGAGCTTCTCCGACTTTCGGAAGGGTTAGGGTTAGGGTTAGGGATGAAAGCACATAGGAGAAAGAGATATTCTTGAATAACTTTTTTTGTGAAGGTCGGAGAGACTTGCAAAGTGGTTGCATCTGGACTAATTTGGGTCCTGCAGATCGATTGGTACCATCCCCGAGCTTGTACGACCTTCGGAAGAGGTCGACCGACGAAATTCCCCCAAATCTGAGGAGATATTCTTGAATAACTTTTTTTGTGAAGGTCGGAGAGACTTGCAAGTAGGCTCTACCCCCACTAAATGGGGTTGCGCGCATCGATCGGTACCATCCTTGAGCTTCTCCGACTTTCGGAAGGGTTAGGGTTAGGGTTAGGGATGAAAGCACATAGGAGAAAGAGATATTCTTGAATAACTTTTTTTGTGAAGGTCGGAGAGACTTGGAAAGTGGTTGCATCTGGACTAATTTGGGTCCTGCGGATCGATTGGTACCACCCCCGAGCTTGTACGACCTTCGGAAGAGGTCGACCGACGAAATTCCCCCAAATCTGAGGAGATATTCTTGAATAACTTTTTTTGTGAAGGTCGGAGAGACATGCAAGTAGGCTCTACCCCCACTAATTGGGGTTGCGCGCATCGATCGGTACCATCCTTGAGCTTCTCCGACTTTCGGAAGGGTTAGGGTTAGGGTTAGGGATGAAAGCACATAGGAGAAAGAGATATTCTTGAATAACTTTTTTTGTGAAGGTCGGAGAGACTTGGAAAGTGGTTGCATCTGGACTAATTTGGGTCCTGCGGATCGATTGGTACCATCCCCGAGCTTGTACGACCTTCGGAAGAGGTCGACCGACGAAATTCCCCCAAATCTGAGGAGATATTCTTGAATAACTTTTTTTGTGAAGGTCGGAGAGACATGCAAGTAGGCTCTACCCCCACTAAATGGGGTAGCGCGCATCGATCGGTACCATCCTTGAGCTTCTCCGACTTTCGGAAGGGTTAGGGTTAGGGTTAGGGATGAAAGCACATAGGAGAAAGAGATATTCTTGAATAACTTTTTTTGTGAAGGTCGGAGAGACTTGCAAGTAGGCTCTACCCCCACTAAATGGGGTAGCGCGCATCGATCGGTACCATCCTTGAGCTTCTCCGACTTTCGGAAGGGTTAGGGTTAGGGTTAGGGATGAAAGCACATAGGAGAAAGAGATATTCTTGAATAACTTTTTTTGTGAAGGTCAGAGAGACTTGCAAGTAGGCTCTACCCCCACTAAATGGGGTAGCGCGCATCGATCGGTACCATCCTTGAGCTTCTCCGACTTTCGAAAGGGTTAGGGTTAGGGATGAAAGCACATAGGAGAAAGAGATATTCTTGAATAACTTTTTTTGTGAAGGTCGGAGAGACTTGGAAAGTGGTTGCATCTGGACTAATTTGGGTCCTGCGGATCGATTGGTACCATCCCCGAGCTTGTACGACCTTCGGAAGAGGTCGACCGACGAAATTCCCCCAAATCTGAGGAGATATTCTTGAATAACTTTTTTTGTGAAGGTCGGAGAGACTTGCAAGTAGGCTCTACCCCCACTAAATGGGGTTGCGCGCATCGATCGGTACCATCCTTGAGCTTCTCCGACTTTCGGAAGGGTTAGGGTTAGGGTTAGGGATGAAAGCACATAGGAGAAAGAGATATTCTTGAATAACTTTTTTTGTGAAGGTCAGAGAGACTTGCAAGTAGGCTCTACCCCCACTAAATGGGGTAGCGCGCATCGATCGGTACCATCCTTGAGCTTCTCCGACTTTCGAAAGGGTTAGGGTTAGGGATGAAAGCACATAGGAGAAAGAGATATTCTTGAATAACTTTTTTTGTGAAGGTCGGAGAGACTTGGAAAGTGGTTGCATCTGGACTAATTTGGGTCCTGCGGATCGATTGGTACCATCCCCGAGCTTGTACGACCTTCGGAAGAGGTCGACCGACGAAATTCCCCCAAATCTGAGGAGATATTCTTGAATAACTTTTTTTGTGAAGGTCGGAGAGACTTGCAAGTAGGCTCTACCCCCACTAAATGGGGTTGCGCGCATCGATCGGTACCATCCTTGAGCTTCTCCGACTTTCGGAAGGGTTAGGGTTAGGGTTAGGGATGAAAGCACATAGGAGAAAGAGATATTCTTGAATAACTTTTTTTGTGAAGGTCGGAGAGACTTGCAAGTAGGCTCTACCCCCACTAAATGGGGTAGCGCGCATCGATCGGTACCATCCTTGAGCTTCTCCGACTTTCGGAAGGGTTAGGGTTAGGGTTAGGGATGAAAGCACATAGGAGAAAGAGATATTCTTGAATAACTTTTTTTGTGAAGGTCGGAGAGACTTGGAAAGTGGTTGCATCTGGACTAATTTGGGTCCTGCGGATCGATTGGTACCATCCCCGAGCTTGTACGACCTTCGGAAGAGGTCGACCGACGAAATTCCCCCAAATCTGAGGAGATATTCTTGAATAACTTTTTTTGTGAAGGTTGGAGAGACTTGCAAGTAGGCTCTACCCCCACTAAATGGGGTTGCGCGCATCGATCGGTACCATCCTTGAGCTTCTCCGACTTTCGGAAGGGTTAGGGTTAGGGTTAGGGATGAAAGCACATAGGAGAAAGAGATATTCTTGAATAACTTTTTTTGTGAAGGTCGGAGAGACTTGCAAGTAGGCTCTACCCCCACTAAATGGGGTAGCGCGCATCGATCGGTACCATCCTTGAGCTTCTCCGACTTTCGGAAGGGTTAGGGTTAGGGTTAGGGATGAAAGCACATAGGAGAAAGAGATATTCTTGAATAACTTTTTTTGTGAAGGTCGGAGAGACTTGCAAAGTGGTTGCATCTGGACTAATTTGGGTCCTGCGGATCGATTGGTACCATCCCCGAGCTTGTACGACCTTCGGAAGAGGTCGACCGACGAAATTCCCCCAAATCTGAGGAGATATTCTTGAATAACTTTTTTTGTGAAGGTCGGAGAGACTTGCAAGTAGGCTCTACCCCCACTAAATGGGGTTGCGCGCATCGATCGGTACCATCCTTGAGCTTCTCCGACTTTCGGAAGGGTTAGGGTTAGGGTTAGGGATGAAAGCACATAGGAGAAAGAGATATTCTTGAATAACTTTTTTTGTGAAGGTCGGAGAGACTTGGAAAGTGGTTGCATCTGGACTAATTTGGGTCCTGCGGATCGATTGGTACCATCCCCGAGCTTGTACGACCTTCGGAAGAGGTCGACCGACGAAATTCCCCCAAATCTGAGGAGATATTCTTGAATAACTTTTTTTGTGAAGGTCGGAGAGACATGCAAGTAGGCTCTACCCCCACTAAATGGGGTTGCGCGCATCGATCGGTACCATCCTTGAGCTTCTCCGACTTTCGGAAGGGTTAGGGTTAGGGTTAGGGATGAAAGCACATAGGAGAAAGAGATATTCTTGAATAACTTTTTTTGTGAAGGTCGGAGAGACTTGGAAAGTGGTTGCATCTGGACTAATTTGGGTCCTGCGGATCGATTGGTACCATCCCCGAGCTTGTACGACCTTCGGAAGAGGTCGACCGACGAAATTCCCCCAAATCTGAGGAGATATTCTTGAATAACTTTTTTTGTGAAGGTCGGAGAGACATGCAAGTAGGCTCTACCCCCACTAAATGGGGTAGCGCGCATCGATCGGTACCATTCTTGAGCTTCTCCGACTTTCGGAAGGGTTAGGGTTAGGGTTAGGGATGAAAGCACATAGGAGAAAGAGATATTCTTGAATAACTTTTTTTGTGAAGGTCGGAGAGACTTGCAAGTAGGCTCTACCCCCACTAAATGGGGAAGCGCGCATCGATCGGTACCATCCTTGAGCTTCTCCGACTTTCGGAAGGGTTAGGGTTAGGGTTAGGGATGAAAGCACATAGGAGAAAGAGATATTCTTGAATAACTTTTTTTTGAAGGTCGGAGAGACTTGCAAGTAGGCTCTACCCCCACTAAATGGGGTAGCGCGCATCGATCGGTACCATCCTTGAGCTTCTCCGACTTTCGAAAGGGTTAGGGTTAGGGATGAAAGCACATAGGAGAAAGAGATATTCTTGAATAACTTTTTTTGTGAAGGTCGGAGAGACTTGGAAAGTGGTTGCATCTGGACTAATTTGGGTCCTGCGGATCGATTGGTACCATCCCCGAGCTTGTACGACCTTCGGAAGAGGTCGACCGACGAAATTCCCCCAAATCTGAGGAGATATTCTTGAATAACTTTTTTTGTGAAGGTCGGAGAGACTTGCAAGTAGGCTCTACCCCCACTAAATGGGGTTGCGCGCATCGATCGGTACCATCCTTGAGCTTCTCCGACTTTCGGAAGGGTTAGGGTTAGGGTTAGGGATGAAAGCACATAGGAGAAAGAGATATTCTTGAATAACTTTTTTTGTGAAGGTCGGAGAGACTTGCAAGTAGGCTCTACCCCCACTAAATGGGGTAGCGCGCATCGATCGGTACCATCCTTGAGCTTCTCCGACTTTCGGAAGGGTTAGGGTTAGGGTTAGGGATGAAAGCACATAGGAGAAAGAGATATTCTTGAATAACTTTTTTTGTGAAGGTCGGAGAGACTTGGAAAGTGGTTGCATCTGGACTAATTTGGGTCCTGCGGATCGATTGGTACCATCCCCGAGCTTGTACGACCTTCGGAAGAGGTCGACCGACGAAATTCCCCCAAATCTGAGGAGATATTCTTGAATAACTTTTTTTGTGAAGGTCGGAGAGACTTGCAAGTAGGCTCTACCCCCACTAAATGGGGTTGCGCGCATCGATCGGTACCATCCTTGAGCTTCTCCGACTTTCGGAAGGGTTAGGGTTAGGGTTAGGGATGAAAGCACATAGGAGAAAGAGATATTCTTGAATAACTTTTTTTGTGAAGGTCGGAGAGACTTGCAAGTAGGCTCTACCCCCACTAAATGGGGTAGCGCGCATCGATCGGTACCATCCTTGAGCTTCCCCGACTTTCGGAAGGGTTAGGGTTAGGGTTAGGGATGAAAGCACATAGGAGAAAGAGATATTCTTGAATAACTTTTTTTGTGAAGGTCGGAGAGACTTGGAAAGTGGTTGCATCTGGACTAATTTGGGTCCTGCGGATCGATTGGTACCATCCCCGAGCTTGTACGACCTTCGGAAGAGGTCGACCGACGAAATTCCCCCAAATCTGAGGAGATATTCTTGAATAACTTTTTTTGTGAAGGTCGGAGAGACTTGCAAGTAGGCTCTACCCCCACTAAATGGGGTTGCGCGCATCGATCGGTACCATCCTTGAGCTTCTCCGACTTTCGGAAGGGTTAGGGTTAGGGTTAGGGATGAAAGCACATAGGAGAAAGAGATATTCTTGAATAACTTTTTTTGTGAAGGTCGGAGAGACTTGGAAAGTGGTTGCATCTGGACTAATTTGGGTCCTGCGGATCGATTGGTACCATCCCCGAGCTTGTACGACCTTCGAAAGAGGTCGACCGACGAAATTCCCCCAAATCTGAGGAGATATTCTTGAATAACTTTTTTTGTGAAGGTCGGAGAGACATGCAAGTAGGCTCTACCCCCACTAAATGGGGTAGCGCGCATCGATCGGTACCATCCTTGAGCTTCTCCGACTTTTGGAAGGGTTAGGGTTAGGGTTAGGGATGAAAGCACATAGGAGAAAGAGATATTCTTGAATAACTTTTTTTGTGAAGGTCGGAGAGACTTGCAAGTAGGCTCTACCCCCACTAAATGGGGTAGCGCGCATCGATCGGTACCATCCTTGAGCTTCTACGACTTTCGGAAGGGTTAGGGTTAGGGTTAGGGATGAAAGCACATAGGAGAAAGAGATATTCTTGAATAACTTTTTTTGTGAAGGTCGGAGAGACTTGCAAGTAGGCTCTACCCCCACTAAATGGGGTAGCGCGCATCGATCGGTACCATCCTTGAGCTTCTCCGACTTTCGGAAGGGTTAGGGTTAGGGTTAGGGATGAAAGCACATAGGAGAAAGAGATATTCTTGAATAACTTTTTTTGTGAAGGTCGGAGAGACTTGCAAGTAGGCTCTACCCCCACTAAATGGGGTAGCGCGCATCGATCGGTACCATCCTTGAGCTTCTCCGACTTTCGGAAGGGTTAGGGTTAGGGTTAGGGATGAAAGCACATAGGAGAAAGAGATATTCTTGAATAACTTTTTTTGTGAAGGTCGGAGAGACTTGGAAAGTGGTTGCATCTGGACTAATTTGGGTCCTGCGGATCGATTGGTACCATCCCCGAGCTTGTACGACCTTCGGAAGAGGTCGACCGACGAAATTCCCCCAAATCTGAGGAGATATTCTTGAATAACTTTTTTTGTGAAGGTCGGAGAGACTTGCAAGTAGGCTCTACCCCCACTAAATGGGGTTGCGCGCATCGATCGGTACCATCTTTGAGCTTCTCCGACTTTCGGAAGGGTTAGGGTTAGGGTTAGGGATGAAAGCACATAGGAGAAAGAGATATTCTTGAATAACTTTTTTTGTGAAGGTCGGAGAGACTTGGAAAGTGGTTGCATCTGGACTAATTTGGGTCCTGCGGATCGATTGGTACCATCCCCGAGCTTGTACGACCTTCGGAAGAGGTCGACCGACGAAATTCCCCCAAATCTGAGGAGATATTCTTGAATAACTTTTTTTGTGAAGGTCGGAGAGACATGCAAGTAGGCTCTACCCCCACTAAATGGGGTTGCGCGCATCGATCGGTACCATCCTTGAGCTTCTCCGACTTTCGGAAGGGTTAGGGTTAGGGTTAGGGATGAAAGCACATAGGAGAAAGAGATATTCTTGAATAACTTTTTTTGTGAAGGTCGGAGAGACTTGGAAAGTGGTTGCATCTGGACTAATTTGGGTCCTGCGGATCGATTGGTACCATCCCCGAGCTTGTACGACCTTCGGAAGAGGTCGACCGACGAAATTCCCCCAAATCTGAGGAGATATTCTTGAATAACTTTTTTTGTGAAGGTCGGAGAGACTTGCAAGTAGGCTCTACCCCCACTAAATGGGGTAGCGCGCATCGATCGGTACCATCCTTGAGCTTCTCCGACTTTCGAAAGGGTTAGGGTTAGGGATGAAAGCACATAGGAGAAAGAGATATTCTTGAATAACTTTTTTTGTGAAGGTCGGAGAGACTTGGAAAGTGGTTGCATCTGGACTAATTTGGGTCCTGCGGATCGATTGGTACCATCCCCGAGCTTGTACGACCTTCGGAAGAGGTCGACCGACGAAATTCCCCCAAATCTGAGGAGATATTCTTGAATAACTTTTTTTGTGAAGGTCGGAGAGACTTGCAAGTAGGCTCTACCCCCACTAAATGGGGTTGCGCGCATCGATCGGTACCATCCTTGAGCTTCTCCGACTTTCGGAAGGGTTAGGGTTAGGGTTAGGGATGAAAGCACATAGGAGAAAGAGATATTCTTGAATAACTTTTTTTGTGAAGGTCGGAGAGACTTGCAAGTAGGCTCTACCCCCACTAAATGGGGTAGCGCGCATCGATCGGTACCATCCTTGAGCTTCTCCGACTTTCGGAAGGGTTAGGGTTAGGGTTAGGGATGAAAGCACATAGGAGAAAGAGATATTCTTGAATAACTTTTTTTGTGAAGGTCGGAGAGACTTGCAAGTAGGCTCTACCCCCACTAAATGGGGTAGCGCGCATCGATCGGTACCATCCTTGAGCTTCTCCGACTTTCGAAAGGGTTAGGGTTAGGGATGAAAGCACATAGGAGAAAGAGATATTCTTGAATAACTTTTTTTGTGAAGGTCGGAGAGACTTGGAAAGTGGTTGCATCTGGACTAATTTGGGTCCTGCGGATCGATTGGTACCATCCCCGAGCTTGTACGACCTTCGGAAGAGGTCGACCGACGAAATTCCCCCAAATCTGAGGAGATATTCTTGAATAACTTTTTTTGTGAAGGTCGGAGAGACTTGCAAGTAGGCTCTACCCCCACTAAATGGGGTTGCGCGCATCGATCGGTACCATCCTTGAGCTTCTCCGACTTTCGGAAGGGTTAGGGTTAGGGTTAGGGATGAAAGCACATAGGAGAAAGAGATATTCTTGAATAACTTTTTTTGTGAAGGTCGGAGAGACTTGCAAGTAGGCTCTACCCCCACTAAATGGGGTAGCGCGCATCGATCGGTACCATCCTTGAGCTTCTCCGACTTTCGGAAGGGTTAGGGTTAGGGTTAGGGATGAAAGCACATAGGAGAAAGAGATATTCTTGAATAACTTTTTTTGTGAAGGTCGGAGAGACTTGCAAGTAGGCTCTACCCCCACTAAATGGGGTAGCGCGCATCGATCGGTACCATCCTTGAGCTTCTCCGACTTTCGAAAGGGTTAGGGTTAGGGATGAAAGCACATAGGAGAAAGAGATATTCTTGAATAACTTTTTTTGTGAAGGTCGGAGAGACTTGGAAAGTGGTTGCATCTGGACTAATTTGGGTCCTGCGGATCGATTGGTACCATCCCCGAGCTTGTACGACCTTCGGAAGAGGTCGACCGACGAAATTCCCCCAAATCTGAGGAGATATTCTTGAATAACTTTTTTTGTGAAGGTCGGAGAGACTTGCAAGTAGGCTCTACCCCCACTAAATGGGGTTGCGCGCATCGATCGGTACCATCTTTGAGCTTCTCCGACTTTCGGAAGGGTTAGGGTTAGGGTTAGGGATGAAAGCACATAGGAGAAAGAGATATTCTTGAATAACTTTTTTTGTGAAGGTCGGAGAGACTTGCAAGTAGGCTCTACCCCCACTAAATGGGGTAGCGCGCATCGATCGGTACCATCCTTGAGCTTCTCCGACTTTCGGAAGGGTTAGGGTTAGGGTTAGGGATGAAAGCACATAGGAGAAAGAGATATTCTTGAATAACTTTTTTTGTGAAGGTCGGAGAGACTTGGAAAGTGGTTGCATCTGGACTAATTTGGGTCCTGCGGATCGATTGGTACCATCCCCGAGCTTGTACGACCTTCGGAAGAGGTCGACCGACGAAATTCCCCCAAATCTGAGGAGATATTCTTGAATAACTTTTTTTGTGAAGGTCGGAGAGACTTGCAAGTAGGCTCTACCCCCACTAAATGGGGTTGCGCGCATCGATCGGTACCATCCTTGAGCTTCTCCGACTTTCGGAAGGGTTAGGGTTAGGGTTAGGGATGAAAGCACATAGGAGAAAGAGATATTCTTGAATAACTTTTTTTGTGAAGGTCGGAGAGACTTGCAAGTAGGCTCTACCCCCACTAAATGGGGTAGCGCGCATCGATCGGTACCATCCTTGAGCTTCTCCGACTTTCGGAAGGGTTAGGGTTAGGGTTAGGGATGAAAGCACATAGGAGAAAGAGATATTCTTGAATAACTTTTTTTGTGAAGGTCGGAGAGACTTGCAAGTAGGCTCTACCCCCACTAAATGGGGTAGCGCGCATCGATCGGTACCATCCTTGAGCTTCTCCGACTTTCGAAAGGGTTAGGGTTAGGGATGAAAGCACATAGGAGAAAGAGATATTCTTGAATAACTTTTTTTGTGAAGGTCGGAGAGACTTGGAAAGTGGTTGCATCTGGACTAATTTGGGTCCTGCGGATCGATTGGTACCATCCCCGAGCTTGTACGACCTTCGGAAGAGGTCGACCGACGAAATTCCCCCAAATCTGAGGAGATATTCTTGAATAACTTTTTTTGTGAAGGTCGGAGAGACTTGCAAGTAGGCTCTACCCCCACTAAATGGGGTTGCGCGCATCGATCGGTACCATCTTTGAGCTTCTCCGACTTTCGGAAGGGTTAGGGTTAGGGTTAGGGATGAAAGCACATAGGAGAAAGAGATATTCTTGAATAACTTTTTTTGTGAAGGTCGGAGAGACTTGCAAGTAGGCTCTACCCCCACTAAATGGGGTAGCGCGCATCGATCGGTACCATCCTTGAGCTTCTCCGACTTTCGGAAGGGTTAGGGTTAGGGTTAGGGATGAAAGCACATAGGAGAAAGAGATATTCTTGAATAACTTTTTTTGTGAAGGTCGGAGAGACTTGCAAGTAGGCTCTACCCCCACTAAATGGGGTAGCGCGCATCGATCGGTACCATCCTTGAGCTTCTCCGACTTTCGGAAGGGTTAGGGTTAGGGTTAGGGATGAAAGCACATAGGAGAAAGAGATATTCTTGAATAACTTTTTTTGTGAAGGTCGGAGAGACTTGCAAAGTGGTTGCATCTGGACTAATTTGGGTCCTGCGGATCGATTGGTACCATCCCCGAGCTTGTACGACCTTCGGAAGAGGTCGACCGACGAAATTCCCCCAAATCTGAGGAGATATTCTTGAATAACTTTTTTTGTGAAGGTCGGAGAGACTTGCAAGTAGGCTCTACCCCCACTAAATGGCGTTGCGCGCATCGATCGGTACCATCCTTGAGCTTCTCCGACTTTCGGAAGGGTTAGGGTTAGGGTTAGGGATGAAAGCACATAGGAGAAAGAGATATTCTTGAATAACTTTTTTTGTGAAGGTCGGAGAGACTTGGAAAGTGGTTGCATCTGGACTAATTTGGGTCCTGCGGATCGATTGGTACCATCCCCGAGCTTGTACGACCTTCGGAAGAGGTCGACCGACGAAATTCCCCCAAATCTGAGGAGATATTCTTGAATAACTTTTTTTGTGAAGGTCGGAGAGACATGCAAGTAGGCTCTACCCCCACTAAATGGGGTTGCGCGCATCGATCGGTACCATCCTTGAGCTTCTCCGACTTTCGGAAGGGTTAGGGTTAGGGTTAGGGATGAAAGCACATAGGAGAAAGAGATATTCTTGAATAACTTTTTTTGTGAAAGTCGGAGAGACTTGGAAAGTGGTTGCATCTGGACTAATTTGGGTCCTGCGGATCGATTGGTACCATCCGCGAGCTTGTACGACCTTCGGAAGAGGTCGACCGACGAAATTCCCCCAAATCTGAGGAGATATTCTTGAATAACTTTTTTTGTGAAGGTCGGAGAGACATGCAAGTAGGCTCTACCCCCACTAAATGGGGTAGCGCGCATCGATCGGTACCATCCTTGAGCTTCTCCGACTTTCGGAAGGGTTAGGGTTAGGGTTAGGGATGAAAGCACATAGGAGAAAGAGATATTCTTGAATAACTTTTTTTGTGAAGGTCGGAGAGACTTGCAAGTAGGCTCTACCCCCACTAAATGGGGTAGCGCGCATCGATCGGTACCATCCTTGAGCTTCTCCGACTTTCGGAAGGGTTAGGGTTAGGGTTAGGGATGAAAGCACATAGGAGAAAGAGATATTCTTGAATAACTTTTTTTTGAAGGTCGGAGAGACTTGCAAGTAGGCTCTACCCCCACTAAATGGGGTAGCGCGCATCGATCGGTACCATCCTTGAGCTTCTCCGACTTTCGAAAGGGTTAGGGTTAGGGATGAAAGCACATAGGAGAAAGAGATATTCTTGAATAACTTTTTTTGTGAAGGTCGGAGAGACTTGGAAAGTGGTTGCATCTGGACTAATTTGGGTCCTGCGGATCGATTGGTACCATCCCCGAGCTTGTACGACCTTCGGAAGAGGTCGACCGACGAAATTCCCCCAAATCTGAGGAGATATTCTTGAATAACTTTTTTTGTGAAGGTCGGAGAGACTTGCAAGTAGGCTCTACCCCCACTAAATGGGGTTGCGCGCATCGATCGGTACCATCCTTGAGCTTCTCCGACTTTCGGAAGGGTTAGGGTTAGGGTTAGGGATGAAAGCACATAGGAGAAAGAGATATTCTTGAATAACTTTTTTTGTGAAGGTCGGAGAGACTTGCAAGTAGGCTCTACCCCCACTAAATGGGGTAGCGCACATCGATCGGTACCATCCTTGAGCTTCTCCGACTTTCGGAAGGGTTAGGGTTAGGGTTAGGGATGAAAGCACATAGGAGAAAGAGATATTCTTGAATAACTTTTTTTGTGAAGGTCGGAGAGACTTGGAAAGTGGTTGCATCTGGACTAATTTGGGTCCTGCGGATCGATTGGTACCATCCCCGAGCTTGTACGACCTTCGGAAGAGGTCTACCGACGAAATTCCCCCAAATCTGAGGAGATATTCTTGAATAACTTTTTTTGTGAAGGTCGGAGAGACTTGCAAGTAGGCTCTACCCCCACTAAATGGGGTTGCGCGCATCGATCAGTACCATCCTTGAGCTTCTCCGACTTTCGGAAGGGTTAGGGTTAGGGTTAGGGATGAAAGCACATAGGAGAAAGAGATATTCTTGAATAACTTTTTTTGTGAAGGTCGGAGAGACTTGCAAGTAGGCTCTACCCCCACTAAATGGGGTAGCGCGCATCGATCGGTACCATCCTTGAGCTTCCCCGACTTTCGGAAGGGTTAGGGTTAGGGTTAGGGATGAAAGCACATAGGAGAAAGAGATATTCTTGAATAACTTTTTTTGTGAAGGTCGGAGAGACTTGGAAAGTGGTTGCATCTGGACTAATTTGGGTCCTGCGGATCGATTGGTACCATCCCCGAGCTTGTACGACCTTCGGAAGAGGTCGACCGACGAAATTCCCCCAAATCTGAGGAGATATTCTTGAATAACTTTTTTTGTGAAGGTCGGAGAGACTTGCAAGTAGGCTCTACCCCCACTAAATGGGGTTGCGCGCATCGATCGGTACCATCCTTGAGCTTCTCCGACTTTCGGAAGGGTTAGGGTTAGGGTTAGGGATGAAAGCACATAGGAGAAAGAGATATTCTTGAATAACTTTTTTTGTGAAGGTCGGAGAGACTTGGAAAGTGGTTGCATCTGGACTAATTTGGGTCCTGCGGATCGATTGGTACCATCCCCGAGCTTGTACGACCTTCGGAAGAGGTCGACCGACGAAATTCCCCCAAATCTGAGGAGATATTCTTGAATAACTTTTTTTGTGAAGGTCGGAGAGACATGCAAGTAGGCTCTACCCCCACTAAATGGGGTAGCGCGCATCGATCGGTACCATCCTTGAGCTTCTCCGACTTTTG
The DNA here is from genome assembly GCF_963576545.1 of Limanda limanda. Classification (NCBI taxonomy): domain Eukaryota; kingdom Metazoa; phylum Chordata; class Actinopteri; order Pleuronectiformes; family Pleuronectidae; genus Limanda; species Limanda limanda. The sequence goes on along the minus strand of NW_026870579.1, from coordinate 608,275 downwards.
GAAGGGTTAGGGTTAGGGTTAGGGATGAAAGCACATAGGAGAAAGAGATATTCTTGAATAACTTTTTTTGTGAAGGTCGGAGAGACTTGCAAGTAGGCTCTACCCCCACTAAATGGGGTAGCGCGCATCGATCGGTACCATCCTTGAGCTTCTACGACTTTCGGAAGGGTTAGGGTTAGGGTTAGGGATGAAAGCACATAGGAGAAAGAGATATTCTTGAATAACTTTTTTTGTGAAGGTCGGAGAGACTTGCAAGTAGGCTCTACCCCCACTAAATGGGGTAGCGCGCATCGATCGGTACCATCCTTGAGCTTCTCCGACTTTCGGAAGGGTTAGGGTTAGGGTTAGGGATGAAAGCACATAGGAGAAAGAGATATTCTTGAATAACTTTTTTTGTGAAGGTCGGAGAGACTTGCAAGTAGGCTCTACCCCCACTAAATGGGGTAGCGCGCATCGATCGGTACCATCCTTGAGCTTCTCCGACTTTCGGAAGGGTTAGGGTTAGGGTTAGGGATGAAAGCACATAGGAGAAAGAAATATTCTTGAATAACTTTTTTTGTGAAGGTCGGAGAGACTTGGAAAGTGGTTGCATCTGGACTAATTTGGGTCCTGCAGATCGATTGGTACCATCTCCGAGCTTGTACGACCTTCGGAAGAGGTCGACCGACGAAATTCCCCCAAATCTGAGGAGATATTCTTGAATAACTTTTTTTGTGAAGGTCGGAGAGACTTGCAAGTAGGCTCTACCCCCACTAAATGGGGTTGCGCGCATCGATCGGTACCATCCTTGAGCTTCTCCGACTTTCGGAAGGGTTAGGGTTAGGGATGAAAGCACATAGGAGAAAGAGATATTCTTGAATAACTTTTTTTGTGAAGGTCGGAGAGACTTGGAAAGTGGTTGCATCTGGACTAATTTGGGTCCTGCGGATCGATTGGTACCATCCCCGAGCTTGTACGACCTTCGGAAGCGGTCGACCGACGAAATTCCCCCAAATCTGAGGAGATATTCTTGAATAACTTTTTTTGTGAAGGTCGGAGAGACATGCAAGTAGGCTCTACCCCCACTAAATGGGGTTGCGCGCATCGATCGGTACCATCCTTGAGCTTCTCCGACTTTCGGAAGGGTTAGGGTTAGGGTTAGGGATGAAAGCACATAGGAGAAAGAGATATTCTTGAATAACTTTTTTTGTGAAGGTCGGAGAGACTTGGAAAGTGGTTGCATCTGGACTAATTTGGGTCCTGCGGATCGATTGGTACCATCCCCGAGCTTGTACGACCTTCGGAAGAGGTCGACCGACGAAATTCCCCCAAATCTGAGGAGATATTCTTGAATAACTTTTTTTGTGAAGGTCGGAGAGACTTGCAAGTAGGCTCTACCCCCACTAAATGGGGTAGCGCGCATCGATCGGTACCATCCTTGAGCTTCTCCGACTTTCGAAAGGGTTAGGGTTAGGGATGAAAGCACATAGGAGAAAGAGATATTCTTGAATAACTTTTTTTGTGAAGGTCGGAGAGACTTGGAAAGTGGTTGCATCTGGACTAATTTGGGTCCTGCGGATCGATTGGTACCATCCCCGAGCTTGTACGACCTTCGGAAGAGGTCGACCGACGAAATTCCCCCAAATCTGAGGAGATATTCTTGAATAACTTTTTTTGTGAAGGTCGGAGAGACTTGCAAGTAGGCTCTACCCCCACTAAATGGGGTTGCGCGCATCGATCGGTACCATCCTTGAGCTTCTCCGACTTTCGGAAGGGTTAGGGTTAGGGTTAGGGATGAAAGCACATAGGAGAAAGAGATATTCTTGAATAACTTTTTTTGTGAAGGTCGGAGAGACTTGCAAGTAGGCTCTACCCCCACTAAATGGGGTAGCGCGCATCGATCGGTACCATCCTTGAGCTTCTCCGACTTTCGGAAGGGTTAGGGTTAGGGTTAGGGATGAAAGCACATAGGAGAAAGAGATATTCTTGAATAACTTTTTTTGTGAAGGTCGGAGAGACTTGGAAAGTGGTTGCATCTGGACTAATTTGGGTCCTGCGGATCGATTGGTACCATCTCCGAGCTTGTACGACCTTCGGAAGAGGTCGACCGACGAAATTCCCCCAAATCTGAGGAGATATTCTTGAATAACTTTTTTTGTGAAGGTCGGAGAGACTTGCAAGTAGGCTCTACCCCCACTAAATGGGGTTGCGCGCATCGATCGGTACCATCCTTGAGCTTCTCCGACTTTCGGAAGGGTTAGGGTTAGGGTTAGGGATGAAAGCACATAGGAGAAAGAGATATTCTTGAATAACTTTTTTTGTGAAGGTCGGAGAGACTTGCAAGTAGGCTCTACCCCCACTAAATGGGGTAGCGCGCATCGATCGGTACCATCCTTGAGCTTCCCCGACTTTCGGAAGGGTTAGGGTTAGGGTTAGGGATGAAAGCACATAGGAGAAAGAGATATTCTTGAATAACTTTTTTTGTGAAGGTCGGAGAGACTTGGAAAGTGGTTGCATCTGGACTAATTTGGGTCCTGCGGATCGATTGGTACCATCCCCGAGCTTGTACGACCTTCGGAAGAGGTCGACCGACGAAATTCCCCCAAATCTGAGGAGATATTCTTGAATAACTTTTTTTGTGAAGGTCGGAGAGACTTGCAAGTAGGCTCTACCCCCACTAAATGGGGTTGCGCGCATCGATCGGTACCATCCTTGAGCTTCTCCGACTTTCGGAAGGGTTAGGGTTAGGGTTAGGGATGAAAGCACATAGGAGAAAGAGATATTCTTGAATAACTTTTTTTGTGAAGGTCGGAGAGACTTGGAAAGTGGTTGCATCTGGACTAATTTGGGTCCTGCGGATCGATTGGTACCATCCCCGAGCTTGTACGACCTTCGGAAGAGGTCGACCGACGAAATTCCCCCAAATCTGAGGAGATATTCTTGAATAACTTTTTTTGTGAAGGTCGGAGAGACATGCAAGTAGGCTCTACCCCCACTAAATGGGGTAGCGCGCATCGATCGGTACCATCCTTGAGCTTCTCCGACTTTTGGAAGGGTTAGGGTTAGGGTTAGGGATGAAAGCACATAGGAGAAAGAGATATTCTTGAATAACTTTTTTTGTGAAGGTCGGAGAGACTTGCAAGTAGGCTCTACCCCCACTAAATGGGGTAGCGCGCATCGATCGGTACCATCCTTGAGCTTCTACGACTTTCGGAAGGGTTAGGGTTAGGGTTAGGGATGAAAGCACATAGGAGAAAGAGATATTCTTGAATAACTTTTTTTGTGAAGGTCGGAGAGACTTGCAAGTAGGCTCTACCCCCACTAAATGGGGTAGCGCGCATCGATCGGTACCATCCTTGAGCTTCTCCGACTTTCGGAAGGGTTAGGGTTAGGGTTAGGGATGAAAGCACATAGGAGAAAGAGATATTCTTGAATAACTTTTTTTGTGAAGGTCGGAGAGACTTGCAAGTAGGCTCTACCCCCACTAAATGGGGTAGCGCGCATCGATCGGTACCATCCTTGAGCTTCTCCGACTTTCGGAAGGGTTAGGGTTAGGGTTAGGGATGAAAGCACATAGGAGAAAGAGATATTCTTGAATAACTTTTTTTGTGAAGGTCGGAGAGACTTGCAAGTAGGCTCTACCCCCACTAAATGGGGTAGCGCGCATCGATCGGTACCATCCTTGAGCTTCTCCGACTTTCGAAAGGGTTAGGGTTAGGGATGAAAGCACATAGGAGAAAGAGATATTCTTGAATAACTTTTTTTGTGAAGGTCGGAGAGACTTGGAAAGTGGTTGCATCTGGACTAATTTGGGTCCTGCGGATCGATTGGTACCATCCCCGAGCTTGTACGACCTTCGGAAGAGGTCGACCGACGAAATTCCCCCAAATCTGAGGAGATATTCTTGAATAACTTTTTTTGTGAAGGTCGGAGAGACTTGCAAGTAGGCTCTACCCCCACTAAATGGGGTTGCGCGCATCGATCGGTACCATCCTTGAGCTTCTCCGACTTTCGGAAGGGTTAGGGTTAGGGTTAGGGATGAAAGCACATAGGAGAAAGAGATATTCTTGAATAACTTTTTTTGTGAAGGTCGGAGAGACTTGCAAGTAGGCTCTACCCCCACTAAATGGGGTAGCGCGCATCGATCGGTACCATCCTTGAGCTTCTCCGACTTTCGGAAGGGTTAGGGTTAGGGTTAGGGATGAAAGCACATAGGAGAAAGAGATATTCTTGAATAACTTTTTTTGTGAAGGTCGGAGAGACTTGGAAAGTGGTTGCATCTGGACTAATTTGGGTCCTGCGGATCGATTGGTACCATCCCCGAGCTTGTACGACCTTCGGAAGAGGTCGACCGACGAAATTCCCCCAAATCTGAGGAGATATTCTTGAATAACTTTTTTTGTGAAGGTCGGAGAGACTTGCAAGTAGGCTCTACCCCCACTAAATGGGGTTGCGCGCATCGATCGGTACCATCCTTGAGCTTCTCCGACTTTCGGAAGGGTTAGGGTTAGGGTTAGGGATGAAAGCACATAGGAGAAAGAGATATTCTTGAATAACTTTTTTTGTGAAGGTCGGAGAGACTTGCAAGTAGGCTCTACCCCCACTAAATGGGGTAGCGCGCATCGATCGGTACCATCCTTGAGCTTCCCCGACTTTCGGAAGGGTTAGGGTTAGGGTTAGGGATGAAAGCACATAGGAGAAAGAGATATTCTTGAATAACTTTTTTTGTGAAGGTCGGAGAGACTTGGAAAGTGGTTGCATCTGGACTAATTTGGGTCCTGCGGATCGATTGGTACCATCCCCGAGCTTGTACGACCTTCGGAAGAGGTCGACCGACGAAATTCCCCCAAATCTGAGGAGATATTCTTGAATAACTTTTTTTGTGAAGGTCGGAGAGACTTGCAAGTAGGCTCTACCCCCACTAAATGGGGTTGCGCGCATCGATCGGTACCATCCTTGAGCTTCTCCGACTTTCGGAAGGGTTAGGGTTAGGGTTAGGGATGAAAGCACATAGGAGAAAGAAATATTCTTGAATAACTTTTTTTGTGAAGGTCGGAGAGACTTGGAAAGTGGTTGCATCTGGACTAATTTGGGTCCTGCGGATCGATTGGTACCATCCCCGAGCTTGTACGACCTTCGGAAGAGGTCGACCGACGAAATTCCCCCAAATCTGAGGAGATATTCTTGAATAACTTTTTTTGTGAAGGTCGGAGAGACATGCAAGTAGGCTCTACCCCCACTAAATGGGGTAGCGCGCATCGATCGGTACCATCCTTGAGCTTCTCCGACTTTTGGAAGGGTTAGGGTTAGGGTTAGGGATGAAAGCACATAGGAGAAAGAGATATTCTTGAATAACTTTTTTTGTGAAGGTCGGAGAGACTTGCAAGTAGGCTCTACCCCCACTAAATGGGGTAGCGCGCATCGATCGGTACCATCCTTGAGCTTCTACGACTTTCGGAAGGGTTAGGGTTAGGGTTAGGGATGAAAGCACATAGGAGAAAGAGATATTCTTGAATAACTTTTTTTGTGAAGGTCGGAGAGACTTGCAAGTAGGCTCTACCCCCACTAAATGGGGTAGCGCGCATCGATCGGTACCATCCTTGAGCTTCTCCGACTTTCGGAAGGGTTAGGGTTAGGGTTAGGGATGAAAGCACATAGGAGAAAGAGATATTCTTGAATAACTTTTTTTGTGAAGGTCGGAGAGACTTGCAAGTAGGCTCTACCCCCACTAAATGGGGTAGCGCGCATCGATCGGTACCATCCTTGAGCTTCTCCGACTTTCGGAAGGGTTAGGGTTAGGGTTAGGGATGAAAGCACATAGGAGAAAGAGATATTCTTGAATAACTTTTTTTGTGAAGGTCGGAGAGACTTGGAAAGTGGTTGCATCTGGACTAATTTGGGTCCTGCGGATCGATTGGTACCATCCCCGAGCTTGTACGACCTTCGGAAGAGGTCGACCGACGAAATTCCCCCAAATCTGAGGAGATATTCTTGAATAACTTTTTTTGTGAAGGTCGGAGAGACTTGCAAGTAGGCTCTACCCCCACTAAATGGGGTTGCGCGCATCGATCGGTACCATCCTTGAGCTTCTCCGACTTTCGGAAGGGTTAGGGTTAGGGTTAGGGATGAAAGCACATAGGAGAAAGAGATATTCTTGAATAACTTTTTTTGTGAAGGTCGGAGAGACTTGGAAAGTGGTTGCATCTGGACTAATTTGGGTCCTGCGGATCGATTGGTACCATCCCCGAGCTTGTACGACCTTCGGAAGAGGTCGACCGACGAAATTCCCCCAAATCTGAGGAGATATTCTTGAATAACTTTTTTTGTGAAGGTCGGAGAGACATGCAAGTAGGCTCTACCCCCACTAAATGGGGTTGCGCGCATCGATCGGTACCATCCTTGAGCTTCTCCGACTTTCGGAAGGGTTAGGGTTAGGGTTAGGGATGAAAGCACATAGGAGAAAGAGATATTCTTGAATAACTTTTTTTGTGAAGGTCGGAGAGACTTGGAAAGTGGTTGCATCTGGACTAATTTGGGTCCTGCGGATCGATTGGTACCATCCCCGAGCTTGTACGACCTTCGGAAGAGGTCGACCGACGAAATTCCCCCAAATCTGAGGAGATATTCTTGAATAACTTTTTTTGTGAAGGTCGGAGAGACTTGCAAGTAGGCTCTACCCCCACTAAATGGGGTAGCGCGCATCGATCGGTACCATCCTTGAGCTTCTCCGACTTTCGAAAGGGTTAGGGTTAGGGATGAAAGCACATAGGAGAAAGAGATATTCTTGAATAACTTTTTTTGTGAAGGTCGGAGAGACTTGGAAAGTGGTTGCATCTGGACTAATTTGGGTCCTGCGGATCGATTGGTACCATCCCCGAGCTTGTACGACCTTCGGAAGAGGTCGACCGACGAAATTCCCCCAAATCTGAGGAGATATTCTTGAATAACTTTTTTTGTGAAGGTCGGAGAGACTTGCAAGTAGGCTCTACCCCCACTAAATGGGGTTGCGCGCATCGATCGGTACCATCCTTGAGCTTCTCCGACTTTCGGAAGGGTTAGGGTTAGGGTTAGGGATGAAAGCACATAGGAGAAAGAGATATTCTTGAATAACTTTTTTTGTGAAGGTCGGAGAGACTTGCAAGTAGGCTCTACCCCCACTAAATGGGGTAGCGCGCATCGATCGGTACCATCCTTGAGCTTCTCCGACTTTCGGAAGGGTTAGGGTTAGGGTTAGGGATGAAAGCACATAGGAGAAAGAGATATTCTTGAATAACTTTTTTTGTGAAGGTCGGAGAGACTTGCAAGTAGGCTCTACCCCCACTAAATGGGGTAGCGCGCATCGATCGGTACCATCCTTGAGCTTCTCCGACTTTCGAAAGGGTTAGGGTTAGGGATGAAAGCACATAGGAGAAAGAGATATTCTTGAATAACTTTTTTTGTGAAGGTCGGAGAGACTTGGAAAGTGGTTGCATCTGGACTAATTTGGGTCCTGCGGATCGATTGGTACCATCCCCGAGCTTGTACGACCTTCGGAAGAGGTCGACCGACGAAATTCCCCCAAATCTGAGGAGATATTCTTGAATAACTTTTTTTGTGAAGGTCGGAGAGACTTGCAAGTAGGCTCTACCCCCACTAAATGGGGTTGCGCGCATCGATCGGTACCATCCTTGAGCTTCTCCGACTTTCGGAAGGGTTAGGGTTAGGGTTAGGGATGAAAGCACATAGGAGAAAGAGATATTCTTGAATAACTTTTTTTGTGAAGGTCGGAGAGACTTGCAAGTAGGCTCTACCCCCACTAAATGGGGTAGCGCGCATCGATCGGTACCATCCTTGAGCTTCTCCGACTTTCGGAAGGGTTAGGGTTAGGGTTAGGGATGAAAGCACATAGGAGAAAGAGATATTCTTGAATAACTTTTTTTGTGAAGGTCGGAGAGACTTGCAAGTAGGCTCTACCCCCACTAAATGGGGTAGCGCGCATCGATCGGTACCATCCTTGAGCTTCTCCGACTTTCGAAAGGGTTAGGGTTAGGGATGAAAGCACATAGGAGAAAGAGATATTCTTGAATAACTTTTTTTGTGAAGGTCGGAGAGACTTGGAAAGTGGTTGCATCTGGACTAATTTGGGTCCTGCGGATCGATTGGTACCATCCCCGAGCTTGTACGACCTTCGGAAGAGGTCGACCGACGAAATTCCCCCAAATCTGAGGAGATATTCTTGAATAACTTTTTTTGTGAAGGTCGGAGAGACTTGCAAGTAGGCTCTACCCCCACTAAATGGGGTTGCGCGCATCGATCGGTACCATCCTTGAGCTTCTCCGACTTTCGGAAGGGTTAGGGTTAGGGTTAGGGATGAAAGCACATAGGAGAAAGAGATATTCTTGAATAACTTTTTTTGTGAAGGTCGGAGAGACTTGCAAGTAGGCTCTACCCCCACTAAATGGGGTAGCGCGCATCGATCGGTACCATCCTTGAGCTTCTCCGACTTTCGGAAGGGTTAGGGTTAGGGTTAGGGATGAAAGCACATAGGAGAAAGAGATATTCTTGAATAACTTTTTTTGTGAAGGTCGGAGAGACTTGGAAAGTGGTTGCATCTGGACTAATTTGGGTCCTGCGGATCGATTGGTACCATCCCCGAGCTTGTACGACCTTCGGAAGAGGTCGACCGACGAAATTCCCCCAAATCTGAGGAGATATTCTTGAATAACTTTTTTTGTGAAGGTCGGAGAGACTTGCAAGTAGGCTCTACCCCCACTAAATGGGGTTGCGCGCATCGATCGGTACCATCCTTGAGCTTCTCCGACTTTCGGAAGGGTTAGGGTTAGGGTTAGGGATGAAAGCACATAGGAGAAAGAGATATTCTTGAATAACTTTTTTTGTGAAGGTCGGAGAGACTTGCAAGTAGGCTCTACCCCCACTAAATGGGGTAGCGCCCATCGATCGGTACCATCCTTGAGCTTCTCCGACTTTCGGAAGGGTTAGGGTTAGGGTTAGGGATGAAAGCACATAGGAGAAAGAGATATTCTTGAATAACTTTTTTTGTGAAGGTCGGAGAGACTTGCAAGTAGGCTCTACCCCCACTAAATGGGGTAGCGCGCATCGATCGGTACCATCCTTGAGCTTCTCCGACTTTCGAAAGGGTTAGGGTTAGGGATGAAAGCACATAGGAGAAAGAGATATTCTTGAATAACTTTTTTTGTGAAGGTCGGAGAGACTTGGAAAGTGGTTGCATCTGGACTAATTTGGGTCCTGCGGATCGATTGGTACCATCCCCGAGCTTGTACGACCTTCGGAAGAGGTCGACCGACGAAATTCCCCCAAATCTGAGGAGATATTCTTGAATAACTTTTTTTGTGAAGGTCGGAGAGACTTGCAAGTAGGCTCTACCCCCACTAAATGGGGTAGCGCGCATCGATCGGTACAATCCTTGAGCTTCTCCGACTTTCGGAAGGGTTAGGGTTAGGGTTAGGGATGAAAGCACATAGGAGAAAGAGATATTCTTGAATAACTTTTTTTGTGAAGGTCGGAGAGACTTGGAAAGTGGTTGCATCTGGACTAATTTGGGTCCTGCGGATCGATTGGTACCATCCCCGAGCTTGTACGACCTTCGGAAGAGGTCGACCGACGAAATTCCCCCAAATCTGAGGAGATATTCTTGAATAACTTTTTTTGTGAAGGTCGGAGAGACTTGCAAGTAGGCTCTACCCCCACTAAATGGGGTTGCGCGCATCGATCGGTACCATCCTTGAGCTTCTCCGACTTTCGGAAGGGTTAGGGTTAGGGTTAGGGATGAAAGCACATAGGAGAAAGAGATATTCTTGAATAACTTTTTTTGTGAAGGTCGGAGAGACTTGGAAAGTGGTTGCATCTGGACTAATTTGGGTCCTGCGGATCGATTGGTACCATCCCCGAGCTTGTACGACCTTCGGAAGAGGTCGACCGACGAAATTCCCCCAAATCTGAGGAGATATTCTTGAATAACTTTTTTTGTGAAGGTCGGAGAGACATGCAAGTAGGCTCTACCCCCACTAAATGGGGTAGCGCGCATCGATCGGTACCATCCTTGAGCTTCTCCGACTTTTGGAAGGGTTAGGGTTAGGGTTAGGGATGAAAGCACATAGGAGAAAGAGATATTCTTGAATAACTTTTTTTGTGAAGGTCGGAGAGACTTGCAAGTAGGCTCTACCCCCACTAAATGGGGTAGCGCGCATCGATCGGTACCATCCTTGAGCTTCTACGACTTTCGGAAGGGTTAGGGTTAGGGTTAGGGATGAAAGCACATAGGAGAAAGAGATATTCTTGAATAACTTTTTTTGTGAAGGTCGGAGAGACTTGCAAGTAGGCTCTACCCCCACTAAATGGGGTAGCGCGCATCGATCGGTACCATCCTTGAGCTTCTCCGACTTTCGGAAGGGTTAGGGTTAGGGTTAGGGATGAAAGCACATAGGAGAAAGAGATATTCTTGAATAACTTTTTTTGTGAAGGTCGGAGAGACTTGCAAGTAGGCTCTACCCCCACTAAATGGGGTAGCGCGCATCGATCGGTACCATCCTTGAGCTTCTCCGACTTTCGGAAGGGTTAGGGTTAGGGTTAGGGATGAAAGCACATAGGAGAAAGAGATATTCTTGAATAACTTTTTTTGTGAAGGTCGGAGAGACTTGGAAAGTGGTTGCATCTGGACTAATTTGGGTCCTGCGGATCGATTGGTACCATCCCCGAGCTTGTACGACCTTCGGAAGAGGTCGACCGACGAAATTCCCCCAAATCTGAGGAGATATTCTTGAATAACTTTTTTTGTGAAGGTCGGAGAGACTTGCAAGTAGGCTCTACCCCCACTAAATGGGGTTGCGCGCATCGATCGGTACCATCCTTGAGCTTCTCCGACTTTCGGAAGGGTTAGGGTTAGGGTTAGGGATGAAAGCACATAGGAGAAAGAGATATTCTTGAATAACTTTTTTTGTGAAGGTCGGAGAGACTTGGAAAGTGGTTGCATCTGGACTAATTTGGGTCCTGCGGATCGATTGGTACCATCCCCGAGCTTGTACGACCTTCGGAAGAGGTCGACCGACGAAATTCCCCCAAATCTGAGGAGATATTCTTGAATAACTTTTTTTGTGAAGGTCGGAGAGACATGCAAGTAGGCTCTACCCCCACTAAATGGGGTTGCGCGCATCGATCGGTACCATCCTTGAGCTTCTCCGACTTTCGGAAGGGTTAGGGTTAGGGTTAGGGATGAAAGCACATAGGAGAAAGAGATATTCTTGAATAACTTTTTTTGTGAAGGTCGGAGAGACTTGGAAAGTGGTTGCATCTGGACTAATTTGGGTCCTGCGGATCGATTGGTACCATCCCCGAGCTTGTACGACCTTCGGAAGAGGTCGACCGACGAAATTCCCCCAAATCTGAGGAGATATTCTTGAATAACTTTTTTTGTGAAGGTCGGAGAGACTTGCAAGTAGGCTCTACCCCCACTAAATGGGGTAGCGCGCATCGATCGGTACCATCCTTGAGCTTCTCCGACTTTCGAAAGGGTTAGGGTTAGGGATGAAAGCACATAGGAGAAAGAGATATTCTTGAATAACTTTTTTTGTGAAGGTCGGAGAGACTTGGAAAGTGGTTGCATCTGGACTAATTTGGGTCCTGCGGATCGATTGGTACCATCCCCGAGCTTGTACGACCTTCGGAAGAGGTCGACCGACGAAATTCCCCCAAATCTGAGGAGATATTCTTGAATAACTTTTTTTGTGAAGGTCGGAGAGACTTGCAAGTAGGCTCTACCCCCACTAAATGGGGTTGCGCGCATCGATCGGTACCATCCTTGAGCTTCTCCGACTTTCGGAAGGGTTAGGGTTAGGGTTAGGGATGAAAGCACATAGGAGAAAGAGATATTCTTGAATAACTTTTTTTGTGAAGGTCGGAGAGACTTGCAAGTAGGCTCTACCCCCACTAAATGGGGTAGCGCGCATCGATCGGTACCATCCTTGAGCTTCTCCGACTTTCGGAAGGGTTAGGGTTAGGGTTAGGGATGAAAGCACATAGGAGAAAGAGATATTCTTGAATAACTTTTTTTGTGAAGGTCGGAGAGACTTGGAAAGTGGTTGCATCTGGACTAATTTGGGTCCTGCGGATCGATTGGTACCATCCCCGAGCTTGTACGACCTTCGGAAGAGGTCGACCGACGAAATTCCCCCAAATCTGAGGAGATATTCTTGAATAACTTTTTTTGTGAAGGTCGGAGAGACTTGCAAGTAGGCTCTACCCCCACTAAATGGGGTTGCGCGCATCGATCGGTACCATCCTTGAGCTTCTCCGACTTTCGGAAGGGTTAGGGTTAGGGTTAGGGATGAAAGCACATAGGAGAAAGAGATATTCTTGAATAACTTTTTTTGTGAAGGTCGGAGAGACTTGCAAGTAGGCTCTACCCCCACTAAATGGGGTAGCGCGCATCGATCGGTACCATCCTTGAGCTTCTCCGACTTTCGGAAGGGTTAGGGTTAGGGTTAGGGATGAAAGCACATAGGAGAAAGAGATATTCTTGAATAACTTTTTTTGTGAAGGTCGGAGAGACTTGGAAAGTGGTTGCATCTGGACTAATTTGGGTCCTGCGGATCGATTGGTACCATCCCCGAGCTTGTACGACCTTCGGAAGAGGTCGACCAACGAAATTCCCCCAAATCTGAGGAGATATTCTTGAATAACTTTTTTTGTGAAGGTCGGAGAGACTTGCAAGTAGGCTCTACCCCCACTAAATGGGGTTGCGCGCATCGATCGGTACCATCCTTGAGCTTCTCCGACTTTCGGAAGGGTTAGGGTTAGGGTTAGGGATGAAAGCACATAGGAGAAAGAGATATTCTTGAATAACTTTTTTTGTGAAGGTCGGAGAGACTTGGAAAGTGGTTGCATCTGGACTAATTTGGGTCCTGCAGATCGATTGGTACCATCCCCGAGCTTGTACGACCTTCGGAAGAGGTCGACCGACGAAATTCCCCCAAATCTGAGGAGATATTCTTGAATAACTTTTTTTGTGAAGGTCGGAGAGACATGCAAGTAGGCTCTACCCCCACTAAATGGGGTAGCGCGCATCGATCGGTACCATCCTTGAGCTTCTCCGACTTTTGGAAGGGTTAGGGTTAGGGTTAGGGATGAAAGCACATAGGAGAAAGAGATATTCTTGAATAACTTTTTTTGTGAAGGTCGGAGAGACTTGCAAGTAGGCTCTACCCCCACTAAATGGGGTAGCGCGCATCGATCGGTACCATCCTTGAGCTTCTACGACTTTCGGAAGGGTTAGGGTTAGGGTTAGGGATGAAAGCACATAGGAGAAAGAGATATTCTTGAATAACTTTTTTTGTGAAGGTCGGAGAGACTTGCAAGTAGGCTCTACCCCCACTAAATGGGGTAGCGCGCATCGATCGGTACCATCCTTGAGCTTCTCCGACTTTCGGAAGGGTTAGGGTTAGGGTTAGGGATGAAAGCACATAGGAGAAAGAGATATTCTTGAATAACTTTTTTTGTGAAGGTCGGAGAGACTTGCAAGTAGGCTCTACCCCCACTAAATGGGGTAGCGCGCATCGATCGGTACCATCCTTGAGCTTCTCCGACTTTCGGAAGGGTTAGGGTTAGGGTTAGGGATGAAAGCACATAGGAGAAAGAGATATTCTTGAATAACTTTTTTTGTGAAGGTCGGAGAGACTTGGAAAGTGGTTGCATCTGGACTAATTTGGGTCCTGCGGATCGATTGGTACCATCCCCGAGCTTGTACGACCTTCGGAAGAGGTCGACCGACGAAATTCCCCCAAATCTGAGGAGATATTCTTGAATAACTTTTTTTGTGAAGGTCGGAGAGACTTGCAAGTAGGCTCTACCCCCACTAAATGGGGTTGCGCGCATCGATCGGTACCATCCTTGAGCTTCTCCGACTTTCGGAAGGGTTAGGGTTAGGGTTAGGGATGAAAGCACATAGGAGAAAGAGATATTCTTGAATAACTTTTTTTGTGAAGGTCGGAGAGACTTGCAAGTAGGCTCTACCCCCACTAAATGGGGTAGCGCGCATCGATTGGTACCATCCTTGAGCTTTTCCGACTTTCGGAAGGGTTAGGGTTAGGGTTAGGGATGAAAGCACATAGGAGAAAGAGATATTCTTGAATAACTTTTTTTGTGAAGGTCGGAGAGACTTGCAAGTAGGCTCTACCCCCACTAAATGGGGTAGCGCGCATCGATCGGTACCATCCTTGAGCTTCTCCGACTTTCGAAAGGGTTAGGGTTAGGGATGAAAGCACATAGGAGAAAGAGATATTCTTGAATAACTTTTTTTGTGAAGGTCGGAGAGACTTGGAAAGTGGTTGCATCTGGACTAATTTGGGTCCTGCGGATCGATTGGTACCATCCCCGAGCTTGTACGACCTTCGGAAGAGGTCGACCGACGAAATTCCCCCAAATCTGAGGAGATATTCTTGAATAACGTTTTTTGTGAAGGTCGGAGAGACTTGCAAGTAGGCTCTACCCCCACTAAATGGGGTTGCGCGCATCGATCGGTACCATCCTTGAGCTTCTCCGACTTTCGGAAGGGTTAGGGTTAGGGTTAGGGATGAAAGCACATAGGAGAAAGAGATATTCTTGAATAACTTTTTTTGTGAAGGTCGGAGAGACTTGGAAAGTGGTTGCATCTGGACTAATTTGGGTCCTGCGGATCGATTGGTACCATCCCCGAGCTTGTACGACCTTCGGAAGAGGTCGACCGACGAAATTCCCCCAAATCTGAGGAGATATTCTTGAATAACTTTTTTTGTGAAGGTCGGAGAGACATGCAAGTAGGCTCTACCCCCACTAAATGGGGTAGCGCGCATCGATCGGTACCATCCTTGAGCTTCTCCGACTTTTGGAAGGGTTAGGGTTAGGGTTAGGGATGAAAGCACATAGGAGAAAGAGATATTCTTGAATAACTTTTTTTGTGAAGGTCGGAGAGACTTGCAAGTAGGCTCTACCCCCACTAAATGGGGTAGCGCGCATCGATCGGTACCATCCTTGAGCTTCTCCGACTTTCGGAAGGGTTAGGGTTAGGGTTAGGGATGAAAGCACATAGGAGAAAGAGATATTCTTGAATAACTTTTTTTGTGAAGGTCGGAGAGACTTGCAAGTAGGCTCTACCCCCACTAAATGGGGTAGCGCGCATCGATCGGTACCATCCTTGAGCTTCTCCGACTTTCGGAAGGGTTAGGGTTAGGGTTAGGGATGAAAGCACATAGGAGAAAGAGATATTCTTGAATAACTTTTTTTGTGAAGGTCGGAGAGACTTGCAAGTAGGCTCTACCCCCACTAAATGGGGTAGCGCGCATCGATCGGTACCATCCTTGAGCTTCTCCGACTTTCGGAAGGGTTAGGGTTAGGGTTAGGGATGAAAGCACATAGGAGAAAGAGATATTCTTGAATAACTTTTTTTGTGAAGGTCGGAGAGACTTGGAAAGTGGTTGCATCTGGACTAATTTGGGTCCTGCGGATCGATTGGTACCATCCCCGAGCTTGTACGACCTTCGGAAGAGGTCGACCGACGAAATTCCCCCAAATCTGAGGAGATATTCTTGAATAACTTTTTTTGTGAAGGTCGGAGAGACTTGCAAGTAGGCTCTACCCCCACTAAATGGGGTTGCGCGCATCGATCGGTACCATCTTTGAGCTTCTCCGACTTTCGGAAGGGTTAGGGTTAGGGTTAGGGATGAAAGCACATAGGAGAAAGAGATATTCTTGAATAACTTTTTTTGTGAAGGTCGGAGAGACTTGGAAAGTGGTTGCATCTGGACTAATTTGGGTCCTGCGGATCGATTGGTACCATCCCCGAGCTTGTACGACCTTCGGAAGAGGTCGACCGACGAAATTCCCCCAAATCTGAGGAGATATTCTTGAATAACTTTTTTTGTAAAGGTCGGAGAGACATGCAAGTAGGCTCTACCCCCACTAAATGGGGTAGCGCGCATCGATCGGTACCATCCTTGAGCTTCTCCGACTTTTGGAAGGGTTAGGGTTAGGGTTAGGGATGAAAGCACATAGGAGAAAGAGATATTCTTGAATAACTTTTTTTGTGAAGGTCGGAGAGACTTGCAAGTAGGCTCTACCCCCACTAAATGGGGTAGCGCGCATCGATCGGTACCATCCTTGAGCTTCTACGACTTTCGGAAGGGTTAGGGTTAGGGTTAGGGATGAAAGCACATAGGAGAAAGAGATATTCTTGAATAACTTTTTTTGTGAAGGTCGGAGAGACTTGCAAGTAGGCTCTACCCCCACTAAATGGGGTAGCGCGCATCGATCGGTACCATCCTTGAGCTTCTCTGACTTTCGGAAGGGTTAGGGTTAGGGTTAGGGATGAAAGCACATAGGAGAAAGAGATATTCTTGAATAACTTTTTTTGTGAAGGTCGGAGAGACTTGCAAGTAGGCTCTACCCCCACTAAATGGGGTAGCGCGCATCGATCGGTACCATCCTTGAGCTTCTCCGACTTTCGGAAGGGTTAGGGTTAGGGTTAGGGATGAAAGCACATAGGAGAAAGAGATATTCTTGAATAACTTTTTTTGTGAAGGTCGGAGAGACTTGGAAAGTGGTTGCATCTGGACTAATTTGGGTCCTGCGGATCGATTGGTACCATCCCCGAGCTTGTACGACCTTCGGAAGAGGTCGACCGACGAAATTCCCCCAAATCTGAGGAGATATTCTTGAATAACTTTTTTTGTGAAGGTCGGAGAGACTTGCAAGTAGGCTCTACCCCCACTAAATGGGGTTGCACGCATCGATCGGTACCATCCTTGAGCTTCTCCGACTTTCGGAAGGGTTAGGGTTAGGGTTAGGGATGAAAGCACATAGGAGAAAGAGATATTCTTGAATAACTTTTTTTGTGAAGGTCGGAGAGACTTGCAAGTAGGCTCTACCCCCACTAAATGGGGTAGCGCGCATCGATTGGTACCATCCTTGAGCTTCTCCGACTTTCGGAAGGGTTAGGGTTAGGGTTAGGGATGAAAGCACATAGGAGAAAGAGATATTCTTGAATAACTTTTTTTGTGAAGGTCGGAGAGACTTGCAAGTAGGCTCTACCCCCACTAAATGGGGTAGCGCGCATCGATCGGTACCATCCTTGAGCTTCTCCGACTTTCGAAAGGGTTAGGGTTAGGGATGAAAGCACATAGGAGAAAGAGATATTCTTGAATAACTTTTTTTGTGAAGGTCGGAGAGACTTGGAAAGTGGTTGCATCTGGACTAATTTGGGTCCTGCGGATCGATTGGTACCATCCCCGAGCTTGTACGACCTTCGGAAGAGGTCGACCGACGAAATTCCCCCAAATCTGAGGAGATATTCTTGAATAACTTTTTTTGTGAAGGTCGGAGAGACTTGCAAGTAGGCTCTACCCCCACTAAATGGGGTTGCGCGCATCGATCGGTACCATCCTTGAGCTTCTCCGACTTTCGGAAGGGTTAGGGTTAGGGTTAGGGATGAAAGCACATAGGAGAAAGAGATATTCTTGAATAACTTTTTTTGTGAAGGTCGGAGAGACTTGGAAAGTGGTTGCATCTGGACTAATTTGGGTCCTGCGGATCGATTGGTACCATCCCCGAGCTTGTACGACCTTCGGAAGAGGTCGACCGACGAAATTCCCCCAAATCTGAGGAGATATTCTTGAATAACTTTTTTTGTGAAGGTCGGAGAGACATGCAAGTAGGCTCTACCCCCACTAAATGGGGTAGCGCGCATCGATCGGTACCATCCTTGAGCTTCTCCGACTTTTGGAAGGGTTAGGGTTAGGGTTAGGGATGAAAGCACATAGGAGAAAGAGATATTCTTGAATAACTTTTTTTGTGAAGGTCGGAGAGACTTGCAAGTAGGCTCTACCCCCACTAAATGGGGTAGCGCGCATCGATCGGTACCATCCTTGAGCTTCTCCGACTTTCGGAAGGGTTAGGGTTAGGGATGAAAGCACATAGGAGAAAGAGATATTCTTGAATAACTTTTTTTGTGAAGGTCGGAGAGACTTGCAAGTAGGCTCTACCCCCACTAAATGGGGTAGCGCGCATCGATCGGTACCATCCTTGAGCTTCTCCGACTTTCGGAAGGGTTAGGGTTAGGGTTAGGGATGAAAGCACATAGGAGAAAGAGATATTCTTGAATATCTTTTTTTGTGAAGGTCGGAGAGACTTGCAAGTAGGCTCTACCCCCACTAAATGGAGTAGCGCGCATCGATCGGTACCATCCTTGAGCTTCTCCGACTTTCGGAAGGGTTAGGGTTAGGGATGAAAGCACATAGGAGAAAGAGATATTCTTGAATAACTTTTTTTGTGAAGGTCGGAGAGACTTGGAAAGTGGTTGCATCTGGACTAATTTGGGTCCTGCGGATCGATTGGTACCATCCCCGAGCTTGTACGACCTTCGGAAGAGGTCGACCGACGAAATTCCCCCAAATCTGAGGAGATATTCTTGAATAACTTTTTTTGTGAAGGTCGGAGAGACTTGCAAGTAGGCTCTACCCCCACTAAATGGGGTTGCGCGCATCGATCGGTACCATCCTTGAGCTTCTCCGACTTTCGGAAGGGTTAGGGTTAGGGTTAGGGATGAAAGCACATAGGAGAAAGAGATATTCTTGAATAACTTTTTTTGTGAAGGTCGGAGAGACTTGGAAAGTGGTTGCATCTGGACTAATTTGGGTCCTGCGGATCGATTGGTACCATCCCCGAGCTTGTACGACCTTCGGAAGAGGTCGACCGACGAAATTCCCCCAAATCTGAGGAGATATTCTTGAATAACTTTTTTTGTGAAGGTCGGAGAGACATGCAAGTAGGCTCTACCCCCACTAAATGGGGTAGCGCGCATCGATCGGTACCATCCTTGAGCTTCTCCGACTTTTGGAAGGGTTAGGGTTAGGGTTAGGGATGAAAGCACATAGGAGAAAGAGATATTCTTGAATAACTTTTTTTGTGAAGGTCGGAGAGACTTGCAAGTAGGCTCTACCCCCACTAAATGGGGTAGCGCGCATCGATCGGTACCATCCTTGAGCTTCTACGACTTTCGGAAGGGTTAGGGTTAGGGTTAGGGATGAAAGCACATAGGAGAAAGAGATATTCTTGAATAACTTTTTTTGTGAAGGTCGGAGAGACTTGCAAGTAGGCTCTACCCCCACTAAATGGGGTAACGCGCATCGATCGGTACCATCCTTGAGCTTCTCTGACTTTCGGAAGGGTTAGGGTTAGGGTTAGGGATGAAAGCACATAGGAGAAAGAGATATTCTTGAATAACTTTTTTTGTGAAGGTCGGAGAGACTTGCAAGTAGGCTCTACCCCCACTAAATGGGGTAGCGCGCATCGATCGGTACCATCCTTGAGCTTCTCCGACTTTCGGAAGGGTTAGGGTTAGGGTTAGGGATGAAAGCACATAGGAGAAAGAGATATTCTTGAATAACTTTTTTTGTGAAGGTCGGAGAGACTTGGAAAGTGGTTGCATCTGGACTAATTTGGGTCCTGCGGATCGATTGGTACCATCCCCGAGCTTGTACGACCTTCGGAAGAGGTCGACCGACGAAATTCCCCCAAATCTGAGGAGATATTCTTGAATAACTTTTTTTGTGAAGGTCGGAGAGACTTGCAAGTAGGCTCTACCCCCACTAAATGGGGTTGCACGCATCGATCGGTACCATCCTTGAGCTTCTCCGACTTTCGGAAGGGTTAGGGTTAGGGTTAGGGATGAAAGCACATAGGAGAAAGAGATATTCTTGAATAACTTTTTTTGTGAAGGTCGGAGAGACTTGCAAGTAGGCTCTACCCCCACTAAATGGGGTAGCGCGCATCGATTGGTACCATCCTTGAGCTTCTCCGACTTTCGGAAGGGTTAGGGTTAGGGATGAAAGCACATAGGAGAAAGAGATATTCTTGAATAACTTTTTTTGTGAAGGTCGGAGAGACTTGCAAGTAGGCTCTACCCCCACTAAATGGGGTAGCGCGCATCGATCGGTACCATCCTTGAGCTTCTCCGACTTTCGAAAGGGTTAGGTTTAGGGATGAAAGCACATAGGAGAAAGAGATATTCTTGAATAACTTTTTTTGTGAAGGTCGGAGAGACTTGGAAAGTGGTTGCATCTGGACTAATTTGGGTCCTGCGGATCGATTGGTACCATCCCCGAGCTTGTACGACCTTCGGAAGAGGTCGACCGACGAAATTCCCCCAAATCTGAGGAGATATTCTTGAATAACTTTTTTTGTGAAGGTCGGAGAGACTTGCAAGTAGGCTCTACCCCCACTAAATGGGGTTGCGCGCATCGATCGGTACCATCCTTGAGCTTCTCCGACTTTCGGAAGGGTTAGGGTTAGGGTTAGGGATGAAAGCACATAGGAGAAAGAGATATTCTTGAATAACTTTTTTTGTGAAGGTCGGAGAGACTTGGAAAGTGGTTGCATCTGGACTAATTTGGGTCCTGCGGATCGATTGGTACCATCCCC
Organism: Limanda limanda; assembly: GCF_963576545.1. Classification (NCBI taxonomy): domain Eukaryota; kingdom Metazoa; phylum Chordata; class Actinopteri; order Pleuronectiformes; family Pleuronectidae; genus Limanda; species Limanda limanda. The sequence goes on along the minus strand of NW_026870579.1, from coordinate 587,833 downwards.
GAGCTTGTACGACCTTCGGAAGAGGTCGACCGACGAAATTCCCCCAAATCTGAGGAGATATTCTTGAATAACTTTTTTTGTGAAGGTCGGAGAGACATGCAAGTAGGCTCTACCCCCACTAAATGGGGTAGCGCGCATCGATCGGTACCATCCTTGAGCTTCTCCGACTTTTGGAAGGGTTAGGGTTAGGGTTAGGGATGAAAGCACATAGGAGAAAGAGATATTCTTGAATAACTTTTTTTGTGAAGGTCGGAGAGACTTGCAAGTAGGCTCTACCCCCACTAAATGGGGTAGCGCGCATCGATCGGTACCATCCTTGAGCTTCTCCGACTTTCGGAAGGGTTAGGGTTAGGGTTAGGGATGAAAGCACATAGGAGAAAGAGATATTCTTGAATAACTTTTTTTGTGAAGGTCGGAGAGACTTGGAAAGTGGTTGCATCTGGACTAATTTGGGTCCTGCGGATCGATTGGTACCATCCCCGAGCTTGTACGACCTTCGGAAGAGGTCGACCGACGAAATTCCCCCAAATCTGAGGAGATATTCTTGAATAACTTTTTTTGTGAAGGTCGGAGAGACTTGCAAGTAGGCTCTACCCCCACTAAATGGGGTTGCACGCATCGATCGGTACCATCCTTGAGCTTCTCCGACTTTCGGAAGGGTTAGGGTTAGGGTTAGGGATGAAAGCACATAGGAGAAAGAGATATTCTTGAATAACTTTTTTTGTGAAGGTCGGAGAGACTTGCAAGTAGGCTCTACCCCCACTAAATGGGGTAGCGCGCATCGATTGGTACCATCCTTGAGCTTCTCCGACTTTCGGAAGGGTTAGGGTTAGGGATGAAAGCACATAGGAGAAAGAGATATTCTTGAATAACTTTTTTTGTGAAGGTCGGAGAGACTTGCAAGTAGGCTCTACCCCCACTAAATGGGGTAGCGCGCATCGATCGGTACCATCCTTGAGCTTCTCCGACTTTCGAAAGGGTTAGGGTTAGGGATGAAAGCACATAGGAGAAAGAGATATTCTTGAATAACTTTTTTTGTGAAGGTCGGAGAGACTTGGAAAGTGGTTGCATCTGGACTAATTTGGGTCCTGCGGATCGATTGGTACCATCCCCGAGCTTGTACGACCTTCGGAAGAGGTCGACCGACGAAATTCCCCCAAATCTGAGGAGATATTCTTGAATAACTTTTTTTGTGAAGGTCGGAGAGACTTGCAAGTAGGCTCTACCCCCACTAAATGGGGTTGCGCGCATCGATCGGTACCATCCTTGAGCTTCTCCGACTTTCGGAAGGGTTAGGGTTAGGGTTAGGGATGAAAGCACATAGGAGAAAGAGATATTCTTGAATAACTTTTTTTGTGAAGGTCGGAGAGACTTGGAAAGTGGTTGCATCTGGACTAATTTGGGTCCTGCGGATCGATTGGTACCATCCCCGAGCTTGTACGACCTTCGGAAGAGGTCGACCGACGAAATTCCCCCAAATCTGAGGAGATATTCTTGAATAACTTTTTTTGTGAAGGTCGGAGAGACATGCAAGTAGGCTCTACCCCCACTAAATGGGGTAGCGCGCATCGATCGGTACCATCCTTGAGCTTCTCCGACTTTTGGAAGGGTTAGGGTTAGGGTTAGGGATGAAAGCACATAGGAGAAAGAGATATTCTTGAATAACTTTTTTTGTGAAGGTCGGAGAGACTTGCAAGTAGGCTCTACCCCCACTAAATAGGGTAGCGCGCATCGATCGGTACCATCCTTGAGCTTCTCCGACTTTCGGAAGGGTTAGGGTTAGGGTTAGGGATGAAAGCACATAGGAGAAAGAGATATTCTTGAATAACTTTTTTTGTGAAGGTCGGAGAGACTTGCAAGTAGGCTCTACCCCCACTAAATGGGGTAGCGCGCATCGATCGGTACCATCCTTGAGCTTCTCCGACTTTCGGAAGGGTTAGGGTTAGGGTTAGGGATGAAAGCACATAGGAGAAAGAGATATTCTTGAATATCTTTTTTTGTGAAGGTCGGAGAGACTTGCAAGTAGGCTCTACCCCCACTAAATGGAGTAGCGCGCATCGATCGGTACCATCCTTGAGCTTCTCCGACTTTCGGAAGGGTTAGGGTTAGGGATGAAAGCACATAGGAGAAAGAGATATTCTTGAATAACTTTTTTGTGAAGGTCGGAGAGACTTGGAAAGTGGTTGCATCTGGACTAATTTGGGTCCTGCGGATCGATTGGTACCATCCCCGAGCTTGTACGACCTTCGGAAGAGGTCGACCGACGAAATTCCCCCAAATCTGAGGAGATATTCTTGAATAACTTTTTTTGTGAAGGTCGGAGAGACTTGCAAGTAGGCTCTACCCCCACTAAATGGGGTTGCGCGCATCGATCGGTACCATCCTTGAGCTTCTCCGACTTTCGGAAGGGTTAGGGTTAGGGTTAGGGATGAAAGCACATAGGAGAAAGAGATATTCTTGAATAACTTTTTTTGTGAAGGTCGGAGAGACTTGGAAAGTGGTTGCATCTGGACTAATTTGGGTCCTGCGGATCGATTGGTACCATCCCCGAGCTTGTACGACCTTCGGAAGAGGTCGACCGACGAAATTCCCCCAAATCTGAGGAGATATTCTTGAATAACTTTTTTTGTGAAGGTCGGAGAGACATGCAAGTAGGCTCTACCCCCACTAAATGGGGTAGCGCGCATCGATCGGTACCATCCTTGAGCTTCTCCGACTTTTGGAAGGGTTAGGGTTAGGGTTAGGGATGAAAGCACATAGGAGAAAGAGATATTCTTGAATAACTTTTTTTGTGAAGGTCGGAGAGACTTGCAAGTAGGCTCTACCCCCACTAAATGGGGTAGCGCGCATCGATCGGTACCATCCTTGAGCTTCTACGACTTTCGGAAGGGTTAGGGTTAGGGTTAGGGATGAAAGCACATAGGAGAAAGAGATATTCTTGAATAACTTTTTTTGTGAAGGTCGGAGAGACTTGCAAGTAGGCTCTACCCCCACTAAATGGGGTAGCGCGCATCGATCGGTACCATCCTTGAGCTTCTCCGACTTTCGGAAGGGTTAGGGTTAGGGTTAGGGATGAAAGCACATAGGAGAAAGAGATATTCTTGAATAACTTTTTTTGTGAAGGTCGGAGAGACTTGCAAGTAGGCTCTACCCCCACTAAATGGGGTAGCGCGCATCGATCGGTACCATCCTTGAGCTTCTCCGACTTTCGGAAGGGTTAGGGTTAGGGTTAGGGATGAAAGCACATAGGAGAAAGAGATATTCTTGAATAACTTTTTTTGTGAAGGTCGGAGAGACTTGGAAAGTGGTTGCATCTGGACTAATTTGGGTCCTGCGGATCGATTGGTACCATCCCCGAGCTTGTACGACCTTCGGAAGAGGTCGACCGACGAAATTCCCCCAAATCTGAGGAGATATTCTTGAATAACTTTTTTTGTGAAGGTCGGAGAGACTTGCAAGTAGGCTCTACCCCCACTAAATGGGGTTGCACGCATCGATCGGTACCATCCTTGAGCTTCTCCGACTTTCGGAAGGGTTAGGGTTAGGGTTAGGGATGAAAGCACATAGGAGAAAGAGATATTCTTGAATAACTTTTTTTGTGAAGGTCGGAGAGACTTGCAAGTAGGCTCTACCCCCACTAAATGGGGTAGCGCGCATCGATTGGTACCATCCTTGAGCTTCTCCGACTTTCGGAAGGGTTAGGGTTAGGGTTAGGGATGAAAGCACATAGGAGAAAGAGATATTCTTGAATAACTTTTTTTGTGAAGGTCGGAGAGACTTGCAAGTAGGCTCTACCCCCACTAAATGGGGTAGCGCGCATCGATCGGTACCATCCTTGAGCTTCTCCGACTTTCGAAAGGGTTAGGGTTAGGGATGAAAGCACATAGGAGAAAGAGATATTCTTGAATAACTTTTTTTGTGAAGGTCGGAGAGACTTGGAAAGTGGTTGCATCTGGACTAATTTGGGTCCTGCGGATCGATTGGTACCATCCCCGAGCTTGTACGACCTTCGGAAGAGGTCGACCGACGAAATTCCCCCAAATCTGAGGAGATATTCTTGAATAACTTTTTTTGTGAAGGTCGGAGAGACTTGCAAGTAGGCTCTACCCCCACTAAATGGGGTTGCGCGCATCGATCGGTACCATCCTTGAGCTTCTCCGACTTTCGGAAGGGTTAGGGTTAGGGTTAGGGATGAAAGCACATAGGAGAAAGAGATATTCTTGAATAACTTTTTTTGTGAAGGTCGGAGAGACTTGGAAAGTGGTTGCATCTGGACTAATTTGGGTCCTGCGGATCGATTGGTACCATCCCCGAGCTTGTACGACCTTCGGAAGAGGTCGACCGACGAAATTCCCCCAAATCTGAGGAGATATTCTTGAATAACTTTTTTTGTGAAGGTCGGAGAGACATGCAAGTAGGCTCTACCCCCACTAAATGGGGTAGCGCGCATCGATCGGTACCATCCTTGAGCTTCTCCGACTTTTGGAAGGGTTAGGGTTAGGGTTAGGGATGAAAGCACATAGGAGAAAGAGATATTCTTGAATAACTTTTTTTGTGAAGGTCGGAGAGACTTGCAAGTAGGCTCTACCCCCACTAAATGGGGTAGCGCGCATCGATCGGTACCATCCTTGAGCTTCTCCGACTTTTGGAAGGGTTAGGGTTAGGGTTAGGGATGAAAGCACATAGGAGAAAGAGATATTCTTGAATAACTTTTTTTGTGAAGGTCGGAGAGACTTGCAAGTAGGCTCTACCCCCACTAAATGGGGTAGCGCGCATCGATCGGTACCATCCTTGAGCTTCTCCGACTTTCGGAAGGGTTAGGGTTAGGGTTAGGGATGAAAGCACATAGGAGAAAGAGATATTCTTGAATATCTTTTTTTGTGAAGGTCGGAGAGACTTGCAAGTAGGCTCTACCCCCACTAAATGGGGTAGCGCGCATCGATCGGTACCATCCTTGAGCTTCTCCGACTTTCGGAAGGGTTAGGGTTAGGGTTAGGGATGAAAGCACATAGGAGAAAGAGATATTCTTGAATAACTTTTTTTGTGAAGGTCGGAGAGACTTGGAAAGTGGTTGCATCTGGACTAATTTGGGTCCTGCGGATCGATTGGTACCATCCCCGAGCTTGTACGACCTTCGGAAGAGGTCGACCGACGAAATTCCCCCAAATCTGAGGAGATATTCTTGAATAACTTTTTTTGTGAAGGTCGGAGAGACTTGCAAGTAGGCTCTACCCCCACTAAATGGAGTAGCGCGCATCGATCGGTACCATCCTTGAGCTTCTCCGACTTTCGGAAGGGTTAGGGTTAGGGTTAGGGATGAAAGCACATAGGAGAAAGAGATATTCTTGAATAACTTTTTTTGTGAAGGTCGGAGAGACTTGCAAGTAGGCTCTACCCCCACTAAATGGGGTAGCGCGCATCGATCGGTACCATCCTTGAGCTTCTCCGACTTTCGGAAGGGTTAGGGTTAGGGTTAGGGATGAAAGCACATAGGAGAAAGAGATATTCTTGAATAACTTTTTTTGTGAAGGTCGGAGAGACTTGCAAGTAGGCTCTACCCCCACTAAATGGGGTAGCGCGCATCGATTGGTACCATCCTTGAGCTTCTCCGACTTTCGGAAGGGTTAGGGTTAGGGTTAGGGATGAAAGCACATAGGAGAAAGAGATATTCTTGAATAACTTTTTTTGTGAAGGTCGGAGAGACTTGCAAGTAGGCTCTACCCCCACTAAATGGGGTAGCGCGCATCGATCGGTACCATCCTTGAGCTTCTCCGACTTTCGAAAGGGTTAGGGTTAGGGATGAAAGCACATAGGAGAAAGAGATATTCTTGAATAACTTTTTTTGTGAAGGTCGGAGAGACTTGGAAAGTGGTTGCATCTGGACTAATTTGGGTCCTGCGGATCGATTGGTACCATCCCCGAGCTTGTACGACCTTCGGAAGAGGTCGACCGACGAAATTCCCCCAAATCTGAGGAGATATTCTTGAATAACTTTTTTTGTGAAGGTCGGAGAGACTTGCAAGTAGGCTCTACCCCCACTAAATGGGGTTGCGCGCATCGATCGGTACCATCCTTGAGCTTCTCCGACTTTCGGAAGGGTTAGGGTTAGGGTTAGGGATGAAAGCACATAGGAGAAAGAGATATTCTTGAATAACTTTTTTTGTGAAGGTCGGAGAGACTTGGAAAGTGGTTGCATCTGGACTAATTTGGGTCCTGCGGATCGATTGGTACCATCCCCGAGCTTGTACGACCTTCGGAAGAGGTCGACCGACGAAATTCCCCCAAATCTGAGGAGATATTCTTGAATAACTTTTTTTGTGAAGGTCGGAGAGACATGCAAGTAGGCTCTACCCCCACTAAATGGGGTAGCGCGCATCGATCGGTACCATCCTTGAGCTTCTCCGACTTTTGGAAGGGTTAGGGTTAGGGTTAGGGATGAAAGCACATAGGAGAAAGAGATATTCTTGAATAACTTTTTTTGTGAAGGTCGGAGAGACTTGCAAGTAGGCTCTACCCCCACTAAATGGGGTAGCGCGCATCGATCGGTACCATCCTTGAGCTTCTCCGACTTTCGGAAGGGTTAGGGTTAGGGTTAGGGATGAAAGCACATAGGAGAAAGAGATATTCTTGAATAACTTTTTTTGTGAAGGTCGGAGAGACTTGCAAGTAGGCTCTACCCCCACTAAATGGGGTAGCGCGCATCGATCGGTACCATCCTTGAGCTTCTCCGACTTTCGGAAGGGTTAGGGTTAGGGTTAGGGATGAAAGCACATAGGAGAAAGAGATATTCTTGAATATCTTTTTTTGTGAAGGTCGGAGAGACTTGCAAGTAGGCTCTACCCCCACTAAATGGGGTAGCGCGCATCGATCGGTACCATCCTTGAGCTTCTCCGACTTTCGGAAGGGTTAGGGTTAGGGTTAGGGATGAAAGCACATAGGAGAAAGAGATATTCTTGAATAACTTTTTTTGTGAAGGTCGGAGAGACTTGGAAAGTGGTTGCATCTGGACTAATTTGGGTCCTGCGGATCGATTGGTACCATCCCCGAGCTTGTACGACCTTCGGAAGAGGTCGACCGACGAAATTCCCCCAAATCTGAGGAGATATTCTTGAATAACTTTTTTTGTGAAGGTCGGAGAGACTTGCAAGTAGGCTCTACCCCCACTAAATGGGGTTGCGTGCATCGATCGGTACCATCCTTGAGATTCTCCGACTTTCGGAAGGGTTAGGGTTAGGGTTAGGGATGAAAGCACATAGGAGAAAGAGATATTCTTGAATAACTTTTTTTGTGAAGGTCGGAGAGACTTGGAAAGTGGTTGCATCTGGACTAATTTGGGTCCTGCGGATCGATTGGTACCATCCCCGAGCTTGTACGACCTTCGGAAGAGGTCGACCGACGAAATTCCCCCAAATCTGAGGAGATATTCTTGAATAACTTTTTTTGTGAAGGTCGGAGAGACTTGCAAGTAGGCTCTACCCCCACTAAATGGGGTTGCGTGCATCGATCGGTACCATCCTTGAGATTCTCCGACTTTCGGAAGGGTTAGGGTTAGGGTTAGGGATGAAAGCACATAGGAGAAAGAGATATTCTTGAATAACTTTTTTTGTGAAGGTCGGAGAGACTTGCAAGTAGGCTCTACCCCCACTAAATGGGGTAGCGCGCATCGATCGGTACCATCTTTGAGCTTCTCCGACTTTCGGAAGGGTTAGGGTTAGGGTTAGGGATGAAAGCACATAGGAGAAAGAGATATTCTTGAATAACTTTTTTTGTGAAGGTCGGAGAGACTTGCAAGTAGGCTCTACCCCCACTAAATGGGGTAGCGCGCATCGATCGGTACCATCCTTGAGCTTCTCCGACTTTTGGAAGGGTTAGGGTTAGGGTTAGGGATGAAAGCACATAGGAGAAAGAGATATTCTTGAATAACTTTTTTTGTGAAGGTCGGAGAGACTTGGAAAGAGGTTGCATCTGGAATAATTTGGGTCCTGCGGATCGATTGGTACCATCCCCGAGCTTGTACGACCTTCGGAAGAGGTCGACCGACGAAATTCCCCCAAATCTGAGGAGATATTCTTGAATAACTTTTTTTGTGAAGGTCGGAGAGCCTTGCAAGTAGGCTCTACCCCCACTAAATGGGGTTGCGCGCATCGATCGGTACCATCCTTGAGCTTCTCCGACTTTCGGAAGGGTTAGGGTTAGGGTTAGGGATGAAAGCACATAGGAGAAAGAGATATTCTTGAATAACTTTTTTTGTGAAGGTCGGAGAGACTTGGAAAGTGGTTGCATCTGGACTAATTTGGGTCCTGCGGATCGATTGGTACCATCCCCGAGCTTGTACGACCTTCGGAAGAGGTCGACCGACGAAATTCCCCCAAATCTGAGGAGATATTCTTGAATAACTTTTTTTGTGAAGGTCGGAGAGACATGCAAGTAGGCTCTACCCCCACTAAATGGGGTAGCGCACATCGATCGGTACCATCCTTGAGCTTCTCCGACTTTTGGAAGGGTTAGGGTTAGGGTTAGGGATGAAAGCACATAGGAGAAAGAGATATTCTTGAATAACTTTTTTTGTGAAGGTCGGAGAGACTTGCAAGTAGGCTCTACCCCCACTAAATGGGGTAGCGCGCATCGATCGGTACCATCCTTGAGCTTCTCCGACTTTCGGAAGGGTTAGGGTTAGGGTTAGGGATGAAAGCACATAGGAGAAAGAGATATTCTTGAATAACTTTTTTTGTGAAGGTCGGAGAGACTTGCAAGTAGGCTCTACCCCCACTAAATGGGGTAGCGCGCATCGATCGGTACCATCTTTGAGCTTCTCCGACTTTCGGAAGGGTTAGGGTTAGGGTTAGGGATGAAAGCACATAGGAGAAAGAGATATTCTTGAATAACTTTTTTTGTGAAGGTCGGAGAGACTTGCAAGTAGGCTCTACCCCCACTAAATGGGGTAGCGCGCATCGATCGGTACCATCCTTGAGCTTCTCCGACTTTCGGAAGGGTTAGGGTTAGGGATGAAAGCACATAGGAGAAAGAGATATTCTTGAATAACTTTTTTTGTGAAGGTCGGAGAGACTTGGAAAGAGGTTGCATCTGGAATAATTTGGGTCCTGCGGATCGATTGGTACCATCCCCGAGCTTGTACGACCTTCGGAAGAGGTCGACCGACGAAATTCCCCCAAATCTGAGGAGATATTCTTGAATAACTTTTTTTGTGAAGGTCGGAGAGCCTTGCAAGTAGGCTCTACCCCCACTAAATGGGGTTGCGCGCATCGATCGGTACCATCCTTGAGCTTCTCCGACTTTCGGAAGGGTTAGGGTTAGGGTTAGGGATGAAAGCACATAGGAGAAAGAGATATTCTTGAATAACTTTTTTTGTGAAGGTCGGAGAGACTTGGAAAGTGGTTGCATCTGGACTAATTTGGGTCCTGCGGATCGATTGGTACCATCCCCGAGCTTGTACGACCTTCGGAAGAGGTCGACCGACGAAATTCCCCCAAATCTGAGGAGATATTCTTGAATAACTTTTTTTGTGAAGGTCGGAGAGACATGCAAGTAGGCTCTACCCCCACTAAATGGGGTAGCGCGCATCGATCGGTACCATCCTTGAGCTTCTCCGACTTTTGGAAGGGTTAGGGTTAGGGTTAGGGATGAAAGCACATAGGAGAAAGAGATATTCTTGAATAACTTTTTTTGTGAAGGTCGGAGAGACTTGCAAGTAGGCTCTACCCCCACTAAATGGGGTAGCGCGCATCGATCGGTACCATCCTTGAGCTTCTACGACTTTCGGAAGGGTTAGGGTTAGGGTTAGGGATGAAAGCACATAGGAGAAAGAGATATTCTTGAATAACTTTTTTTGTGAAGGTCGGAGAGACTTGCAAGTAGGCTCTACCCCCACTAAATGGGGTAGCGCGCATCGATCGGTACCATCCTTGAGCTTCTCCGACTTTCGGAAGGGTTAGGGTTAGGGTTAGGGATGAAAGCACATAGGAGAAAGAGATATTCTTGAATAACTTTTTTTGTGAAGGTCGGAGAGACTTGGAAAGTGGTTGCATCTGGACTAATTTGGGTCCTGCGAATCGATTGGTACCATCCCCGAGCTTGTACGACCTTCGGAAGAGGTCGACCGACGAAATTCCCCCAAATCTGAGGAGATATTCTTGAATAACTTTTTTTGTGAAGGTCGGAGAGACTTGCAAGTAGGCTCTCCCCCCACTAAATGGGGTAGCGCGCATCGATCGGTTCCATCCTTGAGCTTCTCCGACTTTCGGAAGGGTTAGGGTTAGGGTTAGGGATGAAAGCACATAGGAGAAAGAGATATTCTTGAATAACTTTTTTTGTGAAGGTCGGAGAGACTTGCAAGTAGGCTCTACCCCCACTAAATGGGGTAGCGCGCATCGATCGGTACCATCCTTGAGCTTCTCCGACTTTCGGAAGGGTTAGGGTTAGGGTTAGGGATGAAAGCACATAGGAGAAAGAGATATTCTTGAATAACTTTTTTGTGAAGGTCGGAGAGACTTGCAAGTAGGCTCTACCCCCACTAAATGGGGTAGCGCGCATCGATCGGTACCATCCTTGAGCTTCTCCGACTTTCGGAAGGGTTAGGGTTAGGGTTAGGGATGAAAGCACATAGGAGAAAGAGATATTCTTGAATAACTTTTTTTGTGAAGGTCGGAGAGACTTGGAAAGTGGTTGCATCTGGACTAATTTGGGTCCTGCGGATCGATTGGTACCATCCCCGAGCTTGTACGACCTTCGGAAGAGGTCGACCGACGAAATTCCCCCAAATCTGAGGAGATATTCTTGAATAACTTTTTTTGTGAAGGTCGGAGAGACTTGCAAGTAGGCTCTACCCCCACTAAATGGGGTTGCGCGCATCGATCGGTACCATCCTTGAGCTTCTCCGACTTTCGGAAGGGTTAGGGTTAGGGATGAAAGCACATAGGAGAAAGAGATATTCTTGAATAACTTTTTTTGTGAAGGTCTGAGAGACTTGCAAGTAGGCTCTACCCCCACTAAATGGGGTAGCGCGCATCGATCGGTACCATCCTTGAGCTTCTCCGACTTTCGGAAGGGTTAGGGTTAGGGATGAAAGCACATAGGAGAAAGAGATATTCTTGAATAACTTTTTTTGTGAAGGTCGGAGAGACTTGGAAAGTGGTTGCATCTGGACTAATTTGGGTCCTGCGGATCGATTGGTACCATCCCCGAGCTTGTACGACCTTCGGAAGAGGTCGACCGACGAAATTCCCCCAAATCTGAGGAGATATTCTTGAATAACTTTTTTTGTGAAGGTCGGAGAGACTTGCAAGTAGGCTCTACCCCCACTAAATGGGGTAGCGCGCATCGATCGGTACCATTCTTGAGCTTCTCCGACTTTCGGAAGGGTTAGGGTTAGGGTTAGGGATGAAAGCACATAGGAGAAAGAGATATTCTTGAATAACTTTTTTTGTGAAGGTCGGAGAGACTTGGAAAGTGGTTGCATCTGGACTAATTTGGGTCCTGCGGATCGATTGGTACCATCCCCGAGCTTGTACGACCTTCGGAAAAGGTCGACCGACGAAATTCCCCCAAATCTGAGGAGATATTCTTGAATAACTTTTTTTGTGAAGGTCGGAGAGACTTGCAAGTAGGCTCTACCCCCACTAAATGGGGTAGCGCGCATCGATCGGTTCCATCCTTGAGCTTCTCCGACTTTCGGAAGGGTTAGGGTTAGGGTTAGGGATGAAAGCACATAGGAGAAAGAGATATTCTTGAATAACTTTTTTTGTGAAGGTCGGAGAGACTTGCAAGTAGGCTCTACCCCCACTAAATGTGGTAACGCGCATCGATCGGTACCATCCTTGAGCTTCTCCGACTTTCGGAAGGGTTAGGGTTAGGGTTAGGGATGAAAGCACATAGGAGAAAGAGATATTCTTGAATAACTTTTTTTGTGAAGGTCGGAAAGACTTGCAAGTAGGCTCTACCCCCACTAAATGGGGTAGCGCGCATCGATCGGTACCATCCTTGAGCTTCTCCGACTTTCGGAAGGGTTAGGGTTAGGGATGAAAGCACATAGGAGAAAGAGATATTCTTGAATAACTTTTTTTGTGAAGGTCGGAGAGACTTGGAAAGTGGTTGCATCTGGACTAATTTGGGTCCTGCGGATCGATTGGTACCATCCCCGAGCTTGTACGACCTTCGGAAGAGGTCGACCGACGAAATTCCCCCAAATCTGAGGAGATATTCTTGAATAACTTTTTTTGTGAAGGTCGGAGAGACTTGCAAGTAGGCTCTACCCCCACTAAATGGGGTTGCGCGCATCGATCGGTACCATCCTTGAGCTTCTCCGACTTTCGGAAGGGTTAGGGTTAGGGTTAGGGATGAAAGCACATAGGAGAAAGAGATATTCTTGAATAACTTTTTTTGTGAAGGTCGGAGAGACTTGCAAGTAGGCTCTACCCCCACTAAATGGGGTAGCGCACATCGATCGGTACCATCCTTGAGCTTCTCCGACTTTCGGAAGGGTTAGGGATGAAAGCACATAGGAGAAAGAGATATTCTTGAATAACTTTTTTTGTGAAGGTCGGAGAGACTTGGAAAGTGGTTGCATCTGGACTAATTTGGGTCCTGCGGATCGATTGGTACCATCCCCGAGCTTGTACGACCTTCGGAAGAGGTCGACCGACGAAATTCCCCCAAATCTGAGGAGATATTCTTGAATAACTTTTTTTGTGAAGGTCGGAGAGACTTGCAAGTAGGCTCTACCCCCACTAAATGGGGTTGCGCGCATCGATCGGTACCATCCTTGAGCTTCTCCGACTTTCGGAAGGGTTAGGGTTAGGGTTAGGGATGAAAGCACATAGGAGAAAGAGATATTCTTGAATAACTTTTTTTGTGAAGGTCGGAGAGACTTGGAAAGTGGTTGCATCTGGACTAATTTGGGTCCTGCGGATCGATTGGTACCATCCCCGAGCTTGTACGACCTTCGGAAGAGGTCGACCGACGAAATTCCCCCAAATCTGAGGAGATATTCTTGAATAACTTTTTTTGTGAAGGTCGGAGAGACTTGCAAGTAGGCTCTACCCCCACTAAATGGGGTAGCGCGCATCGATCGGTTCCATCCTTGAGCTTTTCCGACTTTCGGAAGGGTTAGGGTTAGGGTTAGGGATGAAAGCACATAGGAGAAAGAGATATTCTTGAATAACTTTTTTTGTGAAGGTCGGAGAGACTTGCAAGTAGGCTCTACCCCCACTAAATGGGGTAGCGCGCATCGATCGGTACCATCCTTGAGCTTCTCCGACTTTCGGAAGGGTTAGGGTTAGGGTTAGGGATGAAAGCACATAGGAGAAAGAGATATTCTTGAATAACTTTTTTTGTGAAGGTCGGAGAGACTTGCAAGTAGGCTCTACCCCCACTAAATGGGGTAGCGCGCATCGATCGGTACCATCTTTGAGCTTCTCCGACTTTCGGAAGGGTTAGGGTTAGGGTTAGGGATGAAAGCACATAGGAGAAAGAGATATTCTTGAATAACTTTTTTTGTGAAGGTCGGAGAGACTTGGAAAGTGGTTGCATCTGGACTAATTTGGGTCCTGCGGATCGATTGGTACCATCCCCGAGCTTGTACGACCTTCGGAAGAGGTCGACCGACGAAATTCCCCCAAATCTGAGGAGATATTCTTGAATAACTTTTTTTGTGAAGGTCGGAGAGACTTGCAAGTAGGCTCTACCCCCACTAAATGGGGTTGCGCGCATCGATCGGTACCATCCTTGAGCTTCTCCGACTTTCGGAAGGGTTAGGGTTAGGGTTAGGGATGAAAGCACATAGGAGAAAGAGATATTCTTGAATAACTTTTTTTGTGAAGGTCGGAGAGACTTGCAAGTAGGCTCTACCCCCACTAAATGGGGTAGCGCGCATCGATCGGTACCATCCTTGAGCTTCTCCGACTTTCGGAAGGGTTAGGGTTAGGGATGAAAGCACATAGGAGAAAGAGATATTCTTGAATAACTTTTTTTGTGAAGGTCGGAGAGACTTGCAAGTAGGCTCTACCCCCACTAAATGGGGTAGCGCGCATCGATCGGTACCATCCTTGAGCTTCTCCGACTTTCGGAAGGGTTAGGGTTAGGGTTAGGGATGAAAGCACATAGGAGAAAGAGATATTCTTGAATAACTTTTTTTGTGAAGGTCGGAGAGACTTGGAAAGTGGTTGCATCTGGAATAATTTGGGTCCTGCGGATCGATTGGTACCATCCCCGAGCTTGTACGACCTTCGGAAGAGGTCGACCGACGAAATTCCCCCAAATCTGAGGAGATATTCTTGAATAACTTTTTTTGTGAAGGTCGGAGAGACTTGCAAGTAGGCTCTACCCCCACTAAATGGGGTTGCGCGCATCGATCGGTACCATCCTTGAGCTTCTCCGACTTTCGGAAGGGTTAGGGTTAGGGTTAGGGATGAAAGCACATAGGAGAAAGAGATATTCTTGAATAACTTTTTTTGTGAAGGTCGGAGAGACTTGGAAAGTGGTTGCATCTGGACTAATTTGGGTCCTGCGGATCGATTGGTACCATCCCCGAGCTTGTACGACCTTCGGAAGAGGTCGACCGACGAAATTCCCCCAAATCTGAGGAGATATTCTTGAATAACTTTTTTTGTGAAGGTCGGAGAGACATGCAAGTAGGCTCTACCCCCACTAAATGGGGTAGCGCGCATCGATCGGTACCATCCTTGAGCTTCTCCGACTTTTGGAAGGGTTAGGGTTAGGGTTAGGGATGAAAGCACATAGGAGAAAGAGATATTCTTGAATAACTTTTTTTGTGAAGGTCGGAGAGACTTGCAAGTAGGCTCTACCCCCACTAAATGGGGTAGCGCGCATCGATCGGTACCATCCTTGAGCTTCTACGACTTTCGGAAGGGTTAGGGTTAGGGTTAGGGCTGAAAGCACATAGGAGAAAGAGATATTCTTGAATAACTTTTTTTGTGAAGGTCGGAGAGACTTGCAAGTAGGCTCTACCCCCACTAAATGGGGTAGCGCGCATCGATCGGTACCATCCTTGAGCTTCTCCGACTTTCGGAAGGGTTAGGGTTAGGGTTAGGGATGAAAGCACATAGGAGAAAGAGATATTCTTGAATAACTTTTTTTGTGAAGGTCGGAGAGACTTGGAAAGTGGTTGCATCTGGACTAATTTGGGTCCTGCGGATCGATTGGTACCATCCCCGAGCTTGTACGACCTTCGGAAGAGGTCGACCGACGAAATTCCCCCAAATCTGAGGAGATATTCTTGAATAACTTTTTTTGTGAAGGTCGGAGAGACTTGCAAGTAGGCTCTACCCCCACTAAATGGGGTAGCGCGCATCGATCAGTTCCATCCTTGAGCTTCTCCGACTTTCGGAAGGGTTAGGGTTAGGGTTAGGGATGAAAGCACATAGGAGAAAGAGATATTCTTGAATAACTTTTTTTGTGAAGGTCGGAGAGACTTGCAAGTAGGCTCTACCCCCACTAAATGGGGTAGCGCGCATCGATCGGTACCATCCTTGAGCTTCTCCGACTTTCGGAAGGGTTAGGGTTAGGGTTAGGGATGAAAGCACATAGGAGAAAGAGATATTCTTGAATAACTTTTTTTGTGAAGGTCGGAGAGACTTGGAAAGTGGTTGCATCTGGACTAATTTGGGTCCTGCGGATCGATTGGTACCATCCCCGAGCTTGTACGACCTTCGGAAGAGGTCGACCGACGAAATTCCCCCAAATCTGAGGAGATATTCTTGAATAACTTTTTTTGTGAAGGTCGGAGAGACTTGCAAGTAGGCTCTACCCCCACTAAATGGGGTTGCGCGCATCGATCGGTACCATCCTTGAGCTTCTCCGACTTTCGGAAGGGTTAGGGTTAGGGTTAGGGATGAAAGCACATAGGAGAAAGAGATATTCTTGAATAACTTTTTTTGTGAAGGTCGGAGAGACTTGCAAGTAGGCTCTACCCCCACTAAATGGGGTAGCGCGCATCGATCGGTACCATCCTTGAGCTTCTCCGACTTTCGGAAGGGTTAGGGTTAGGGATGAAAGCACATAGGAGAAAGAGATATTCTTGAATAACTTTTTTTGTGAAGGTCGGAGAGACTTGTAAAGTGGTTGCATCTGGACTAATTTGGGTCCTGCGGATCGATTGGTACCATCCCCGAGCTTGTACGACCTTCGGAAGAGGTCGACCGACGAAATTCCCCCAAATCTGAGGAGATATTCTTGAATAACTTTTTTTGTGAAGGTCGGAGAGACTTGCAAGTAGGCTCTACCCCCACTAAATGGGGTTGCGCGCATCGATCGGTACCATCCTTGAGCTTCTCCGACTTTCGGAAGGGTTAGGGTTAGGGTTAGGGATGAAAGCACATAGGAGAAAGAGATATTCTTGAATAACTTTTTTTGTGAAGGTCGGAGAGACTTGGAAAGTGGTTGCATCTGGACTAATTTGGGTCCTGCGGATCGATTGGTACCATCCCCGAGCTTGTACGACCTTCGGAAGAGGTCGACCGACGAAATTCCCCCAAATCTGAGGAGATATTCTTGAATAACTTTTTTTGTGAAGGTCGGAGAGACATGCAAGTAGGCTCTACCCCCACTAAATGGGGTAGCGCACATCGATCGGTACCATCCTTGAGCTTCTCCGACTTTTGGAAGGGTTAGGGTTAGGGTTAGGGATGAAAGCACATAGGAGAAAGAGATATTCTTGAATAACTTTTTTTGTGAAGGTCGGAGAGACTTGCAAGTAGGCTCTACCCCCACTAAATGGGGTAGCGCGCATCGATCGGTACCATCCTTGAGCTTCTACGACTTTCGGAAGGGTTAGGGTTAGGGTTAGGGATGAAAGCACATAGGAGAAAGAGATATTCTTGAATAACTTTTTTTGTGAAGGTCGGAGAGACTTGCAAGTAGGCTCTACCCCCACTAAATGGGGTAGCGCTCATCGATCGGTACCATCCTTGAGCTTCTCCGACTTTCGGAAGGGTTAGGGTTAGGGTTAGGGATGAAAGCACATAGGAGAAAGAGATATTCTTGAATAACTTTTTTTGTGAAGGTCGGAGAGACTTGCAAGTAGGCTCTACCCCCACTAAATGGGGTAGCGCGCATCGATCGGTACCATCCTTGAGCTTCTCCGACTTTCGGAAGGGTTAGGGTTAGGGTTAGGGATGAAAGCACATAGGAGAAAGAGATATTCTTGAATAACTTTTTTTGTGAAGGTCGGAGAGACTTGGAAAGTGGTTGCATCTGGAATAATTTGGGTCCTGCGGATCGATTGGTACCATCCCCGAGCTTGTACGACCTTCGGAAGAGGTCGACCGACGAAATTCCCCCAAATCTGAGGAGATATTCTTGAATAACTTTTTTTGTGAAGGTCGGAGAGACTTGCAAGTAGGCTCTACCCCCACTAAATGGGGTAGCGCGCATCGATCGGTTCCATCCTTGAGCTTTTCCGACTTTCGGAAGGGTTAGGGTTAGGGTTAGGGATGAAAGCACATAGGAGAAAGAGATATTCTTGAATAACTTTTTTTGTGAAGGTCGGAGAGACTTGCAAGTAGGCTCTACCCCCACTAAATGGGGTAGCGCGCATCGATCGGTACCATCCTTGAGCTTCTCCGACTTTCGGAAGGGTTAGGGTTAGGGTTAGGGATGAAAGCACATAGGAGAAAGAGATATTCTTGAATAACTTTTTTTGTGAAGGTCGGAGAGACTTGCAAGTAGGCTCTACCCCCACTAAATGGGGTAGCGCGCATCGATCGGTACCATCTTTGAGCTTCTCCGACTTTCGGAAGGGTTAGGGTTAGGGTTAGGGATGAAAGCACATAGGAGAAAGAGATATTCTTGAATAACTTTTTTTGTGAAGGTCGGAGAGACTTGGAAAGTGGTTGCATCTGGACTAATTTGGGTCCTGCGGATCGATTGGTACCATCCCCGAGCTTGTACGACCTTCGGAAGAGGTCGACCGACGAAATTCCCCCAAATCTGAGGAGATATTCTTGAATAACTTTTTTTGTGAAGGTCGGAGAGACTTGCAAGTAGGCTCTACCCCCACTAAATGGGGTTGCGCGCATCGATCGGTACCATCCTTGAGCTTCTCCGACTTTCGGAAGGGTTAGGGTTAGGGTTAGGGATGAAAGCACATAGGAGAAAGAGATATTCTTGAATAACTTTTTTTGTGAAGGTCGGAGAGACTTGCAAGTAGGCTCTACCCCCACTAAATGGGGTAGCGCGCATCGATCGGTACCATCCTTGAGCTTCTCCGACTTTCGGAAGGGTTAGGGTTAGGGATGAAAGCACATAGGAGAAAGAGATATTCTTGAATAACTTTTTTTGTGAAGGTCGGAGAGACTTGCAAGTAGGCTCTACCCCCACTAAATGGGGTAGCGCGCATCGATCGGTACCATCCTTGAGCTTCTCCGACTTTCGGAAGGGTTAGGGTTAGGGTTAGGGATGAAAGCACATAGGAGAAAGAGATATTCTTGAATAACTTTTTTTGTGAAGGTCGGAGAGACTTGGAAAGTGGTTGCATCTGGAATAATTTGGGTCCTGCGGATCGATTGGTACCATCCCCGAGCTTGTACGACCTTCGGAAGAGGTCGACCGACGAAATTCCCCCAAATCTGAGGAGATATTCTTGAATAACTTTTTTTGTGAAGGTCGGAGAGACTTGCAAGTAGGCTCTACCCCCACTAAATGGGGTTGCGCGCATCGATCGGTACCATCCTTGAGCTTCTCCGACTTTCGGAAGGGTTAGGGTTAGGGTTAGGGATGAAAGCACATAGGAGAAAGAGATATTCTTGAATAACTTTTTTTGTGAAGGTCGGAGAGACTTGGAAAGTGGTTGCATCTGGACTAATTTGGGTCCTGCGGATCGATTGGTACCATCCCCGAGCTTGTACGACCTTCGGAAGAGGTCGACCGACGAAATTCCCCCAAATCTGAGGAGATATTCTTGAATAACTTTTTTTGTGAAGGTCGGAGAGACATGCAAGTAGGCTCTACCCCCACTAAATGGGGTAGCGCGCATCGATCGGTACCATCCTTGAGCTTCTCCGACTTTTGGAAGGGTTAGGGTTAGGGTTAGGGATGAAAGCACATAGGAGAAAGAGATATTCTTGAATAACTTTTTTTGTGAAGGTCGGAGAGACTTGCAAGTAGGCTCTACCCCCACTAAATGGGGTAGCGCGCATCGATCGGTACCATCCTTGAGCTTCTACGACTTTCGGAAGGGTTAGGGTTAGGGTTAGGGCTGAAAGCACATAGGAGAAAGAGATATTCTTGAATAACTTTTTTTGTGAAGGTCGGAGAGACTTGCAAGTAGGCTCTACCCCCACTAAATGGGGTAGCGCGCATCGATCGGTACCATCCTTGAGCTTCTCCGACTTTCGGAAGGGTTAGGGTTAGGGTTAGGGATGAAAGCACATAGGAGAAAGAGATATTCTTGAATAACTTTTTTTGTGAAGGTCGGAGAGACTTGGAAAGTGGTTGCATCTGGACTAATTTGGGTCCTGCGGATCGATTGGTACCATCCCCGAGCTTGTACGACCTTCGGAAGAGGTCGACCGACGAAATTCCCCCAAATCTGAGGAGATATTCTTGAATAACTTTTTTTGTGAAGGTCGGAGAGACTTGCAAGTAGGCTCTACCCCCACTAAATGGGGTAGCGCGCATCGATCAGTTCCATCCTTGAGCTTCTCCGACTTTCGGAAGGGTTAGGGTTAGGGTTAGGGATGAAAGCACATAGGAGAAAGAGATATTCTTGAATAACTTTTTTTGTGAAGGTCGGAGAGACTTGCAAGTAGGCTCTACCCCCACTAAATGGGGTAGCGCGCATCGATCGGTACCATCCTTGAGCTTCTCCGACTTTCGGAAGGGTTAGGGTTAGGGTTAGGGATGAAAGCACATAGGAGAAAGAGATATTCTTGAATAACTTTTTTTGTGAAGGTCGGAGAGACTTGGAAAGTGGTTGCATCTGGACTAATTTGGGTCCTGCGGATCGATTGGTACCATCCCCGAGCTTGTACGACCTTCGGAAGAGGTCGACCGACGAAATTCCCCCAAATCTGAGGAGATATTCTTGAATAACTTTTTTTGTGAAGGTCGGAGAGACTTGCAAGTAGGCTCTACCCCCACTAAATGGGGTTGCGCGCATCGATCGGTACCATCCTTGAGCTTCTCCGACTTTCGGAAGGGTTAGGGTTAGGGTTAGGGATGAAAGCACATAGGAGAAAGAGATATTCTTGAATAACTTTTTTTGTGAAGGTCGGAGAGACTTGCAAGTAGGCTCTACCCCCACTAAATGGGGTAGCGCGCATCGATCGGTACCATCCTTGAGCTTCTCCGACTTTCGGAAGGGTTAGGGTTAGGGATGAAAGCACATAGGAGAAAGAGATATTCTTGAATAACTTTTTTTGTGAAGGTCGGAGAGACTTGTAAAGTGGTTGCATCTGGACTAATTTGGGTCCTGCGGATCGATTGGTACCATCCCCGAGCTTGTACGACCTTCGGAAGAGGTCGACCGACGAAATTCCCCCAAATCTGAGGAGATATTCTTGAATAACTTTTTTTGTGAAGGTCGGAGAGACTTGCAAGTAGGCTCTACCCCCACTAAATGGGGTTGCGCGCATCGATCGGTACCATCCTTGAGCTTCTCCGACTTTCGGAAGGGTTAGGGTTAGGGTTAGGGATGAAAGCACATAGGAGAAAGAGATATTCTTGAATAACTTTTTTTGTGAAGGTCGGAGAGACTTGGAAAGTGGTTGCATCTGGACTAATTTGGGTCCTGCGGATCGATTGGTACCATCCCCGAGCTTGTACGACCTTCGGAAGAGGTCGACCGACGAAATTCCCCCAAATCTGAGGAGATATTCTTGAATAACTTTTTTTGTGAAGGTCGGAGAGACATGCAAGTAGGCTCTACCCCCACTAAATGGGGTAGCGCACATCGATCGGTACCATCCTTGAGCTTCTCCGACTTTTGGAAGGGTTAGGGTTAGGGTTAGGGATGAAAGCACATAGGAGAAAGAGATATTCTTGAATAACTTTTTTTGTGAAGGTCGGAGAGACTTGCAAGTAGGCTCTACCCCCACTAAATGGGGTAGCGCGCATCGATCGGTACCATCCTTGAGCTTCTACGACTTTCGGAAGGGTTAGGGTTAGGGTTAGGGATGAAAGCACATAGGAGAAAGAGATATTCTTGAATAACTTTTTTTGTGAAGGTCGGAGAGACTTGCAAGTAGGCTCTACCCCCACTAAATGGGGTAGCGCTCATCGATCGGTACCATCCTTGAGCTTCTCCGACTTTCGGAAGGGTTAGGGTTAGGGTTAGGGATGAAAGCACATAGGAGAAAGAGATATTCTTGAATAACTTTTTTTGTGAAGGTCGGAGAGACTTGCAAGTAGGCTCTACCCCCACTAAATGGGGTAGCGCGCATCGATCGGTACCATCCTTGAGCTTCTCCGACTTTCGGAAGGGTTAGGGTTAGGGTTAGGGATGAAAGCACATAGGAGAAAGAGATATTCTTGAATAACTTTTTTTGTGAAGGTCGGAGAGACTTGGAAAGTGGTTGCATCTGGAATAATTTGGGTCCTGCGGATCGATTGGTACCATCCCCGAGCTTGTACGACCTTCGGAAGAGGTCGACCGACGAAATTCCCCCAAATCTGAGGAGATATTCTTGAATAACTTTTTTTGTGAAGGTCGGAGAGACTTGCAAGTAGGCTCTACCCCCACTAAATGGGGTAGCGCGCATCGATCGGTTCCATCCTTGAGCTTTTCCGACTTTCGGAAGGGTTAGGGTTAGGGTTAGGGATGAAAGCACATAGGAGAAAGAGATATTCTTGAATAACTTTTTTTGTGAAGGTCGGAGAGACTTGCAAGTAGGCTCTACCCCCACTAAATGGGGTAGCGCGCATCGATCGGTACCATCCTTGAGCTTCTCCGACTTTCGGAAGGGTTAGGGTTAGGGTTAGGGATGAAAGCACATAGGAGAAAGAGATATTCTTGAATAACTTTTTTTGTGAAGGTCGGAGAGACTTGCAAGTAGGCTCTACCCCCACTAAATGGGGTAGCGCGCATCGATCGGTACCATCTTTGAGCTTCTCCGACTTTCGGAAGGGTTAGGGTTAGGGTTAGGGATGAAAGCACATAGGAGAAAGAGATATTCTTGAATAACTTTTTTTGTGAAGGTCGGAGAGACTTGGAAAGTGGTTGCATCTGGACTAATTTGGGTCCTGCGGATCGATTGGTACCATCCCCGAGCTTGTACGACCTTCGGAAGAGGTCGACCGACGAAATTCCCCCAAATCTGAGGAGATATTCTTGAATAACTTTTTTTGTGAAGGTCGGAGAGACTTGCAAGTAGGCTCTACCCCCACTAAATGGGGTTGCGCGCATCGATCGGTACCATCCTTGAGCTTCTCCGACTTTCGGAAGGGTTAGGGTTAGGGTTAGGGATGAAAGCACATAGGAGAAAGAGATATTCTTGAATAACTTTTTTTGTGAAGGTCGGAGAGACTTGCAAGTAGGCTCTACCCCCACTAAATGGGGTAGCGCGCATCGATCGGTACCATCCTTGAGCTTCTACGACTTTCGGAAGGGTTAGGGTTAGGGATGAAAGCACATAGGAGAAAGAGATATTCTTGAATAACTTTTTTTGTGAAGGTCGGAGAGACTTGCAAGTAGGCTCTACCCCCCACTAAATGGGGTAGCGCGCATCGATCGGTACCATCCTTGAGCTTCTCCGACTTTCGGAAGGGTTAGGGTTAGGGTTAGGGATGAAAGCACATAGGAGAAAGAGATATTCTTGAATAACTTTTTTTGTGAAGGTCGGAGAGACTTGGAAAGTGGTTGCATCTGGAATAATTTGGGTCCTGCGGATCGATTGGTACCATCCCCGAGCTTGTACGACCTTCGGAAGAGGTCGACCGACGAAATTCCCCCAAATCTGAGGAGATATTCTTGAATAACTTTTTTTGTGAAGGTCGGAGAGACTTGCAAGTAGGCTCTACCCCCACTAAATGGGGTTGCGCGCATCGATCGGTACCATCCTTGAGCTTCTCCGACTTTCGGAAGGGTTAGGGTTAGGGTTAGGGATGAAAGCACATAGGAGAAAGAGATATTCTTGAATAACTTTTTTTGTGAAGGTCGGAGAGACTTGGAAAGTGGTTGCATCTGGACTAATTTGGGTCCTGCGGATCGATTGGTACCATCCCCGAGCTTGTACGACCTTCGGAAGAGGTCGACCGACGAAATTCCCCCAAATCTGAGGAGATATTCTTGAATAACTTTTTTTGTGAAGGTCGGAGAGACATGCAAGTAGGCTCTACCCCCACTAAATGGGGTAGCGCGCATCGATCGGTACCATCCTTGAGCTTCTCCGACTTTTGGAAGGGTTAGGGTTAGGGTTAGGGATGAAAGCACATAGGAGAAAGAGATATTCTTGAATAACTTTTTTTGTGAAGGTCGGAGAGACTTGCAAGTAGGCTCTACCCCCACTAAATGGGGTAGCGCGCATCGATCGGTACCATCCTTGAGCTTCTACGACTTTCGGAAGGGTTAGGGTTAGGGTTAGGGCTGAAAGCACATAGGAGAAAGAGATATTCTTGAATAACTTTTTTTGTGAAGGTCGGAGAGACTTGCAAGTAGGCTCTACCCCCACTAAATGGGGTAGCGCGCATCGATCGGTACCATCCTTGAGCTTCTCCGACTTTCGGAAGGGTTAGGGTTAGGGTTAGGGATGAAAGCACATAGGAGAAAGAGATATTCTTGAATAACTTTTTTTGTGAAGGTCGGAGAGACTTGGAAAGTGGTTGCATCTGGACTAATTTGGGTCCTGCGGATCGATTGGTACCATCCCCGAGCTTGTACGACCTTCGGAAGAGGTCGACCGACGAAATTCCCCCAAATCTGAGGAGATATTCTTGAATAACTTTTTTTGTGAAGGTCGGAGAGACTTGCAAGTAGGCTCTACCCCCACTAAATGGGGTAGCGCGCATCGATCAGTTCCATCCTTGAGCTTCTCCGACTTTCGGAAGGGTTAGGGTTAGGGTTAGGGATGAAAGCACATAGGAGAAAGAGATATTCTTGAATAACTTTTTTTGTGAAGGTCGGAGAGACTTGCAAGTAGGCTCTACCCCCACTAAATGGGGTAGCGCGCATCGATCGGTACCATCCTTGAGCTTCTCCGACTTTCGGAAGGGTTAGGGTTAGGGTTAGGGATGAAAGCACATAGGAGAAAGAGATATTCTTGAATAACTTTTTTTGTGAAGGTCGGAGAGACTTGGAAAGTGGTTGCATCTGGACTAATTTGGGTCCTGCGGATCGATTGGTACCATCCCCGAGCTTGTACGACCTTCGGAAGAGGTCGACCGACGAAATTCCCCCAAATCTGAGGAGATATTCTTGAATAACTTTTTTTGTGAAGGTCGGAGAGACTTGCAAGTAGGCTCTACCCCCACTAAATGGGGTTGCGCGCATCGATCGGTACCATCCTTGAGCTTCTCCGACTTTCGGAAGGGTTAGGGTTAGGGTTAGGGATGAAAGCACATAGGAGAAAGAGATATTCTTGAATAACTTTTTTTGTGAAGGTCGGAGAGACTTGGAAAGTGGTTGCATCTGGACTAATTTGGGTCCTGCGGATCGATTGGTACCATCCCCGAGCTTGTACGACCTTCGGAAGAGGTCGACCGACGAAATTCCCCCAAATCTGAGGAGATATTCTTGAATAACTTTTTTTGTGAAGGTCGGAGAGACATGCAAGTAGGCTCTACCCCCACTAAATGGGGTAGCGCACATCGATCGGTACCATCCTTGAGCTTCTCCGACTTTTGGAAGGGTTAGGGTTAGGGTTAGGGATGAAAGCACATAGGAGAAAGAGATATTCTTGAATAACTTTTTTTGTGAAGGTCGGAGAGACTTGCAAGTAGGCTCTACCCCCACTAAATGGGGTAGCGCGCATCGATCGGTACCATCCTTGAGCTTCTACGACTTTCGGAAGGGTTAGGGTTAGGGTTAGGGATGAAAGCACATAGGAGAAAGAGATATTCTTGAATAACTTTTTTTGTGAAGGTCGGAGAGACTTGCAAGTAGGCTCTACCCCCACTAAATGGGGTAGCGCGCATCGATCGGTACCATCCTTGAGCTTCTCCGACTTTCGGAAGGGTTAGGGTTAGGGTTAGGGATGAAAGCACATAGGAGAAAGAGATATTCTTGAATAACTTTTTTTGTGAAGGTCGGAGAGACTTGCAAGTAGGCTCTACCCCCACTAAATGGGGTAGCGCACATCGATCGGTACCATCCTTGAGCTTCTCCGACTTTCGGAAGGGTTAGGGATGAAAGCACATAGGAGAAAGAGATATTCTTGAATAACTTTTTTTGTGAAGGTCGGAGAGACTTGGAAAGTGGTTGCATCTGGACTAATTTGGGTCCTGCGGATCGATTGGTACCATCCCCGAGCTTGTACGACCTTCGGAAGAGGTCGACCGACGAAATTCCCCCAAATCTGAGGAGATATTCTTGAATAACTTTTTTTGTGAAGGTCGGAGAGACTTGCAAGTAGGCTCTACCCCCACTAAATGGGGTAGCGCGCATCGATCAGTTCCATCCTTGAGCTTCTCCGACTTTCGGAAGGGTTAGGGTTAGGGTTAGGGATGAAAGCACATAGGAGAAAGAGATATTCTTGAATAACTTTTTTTGTGAAGGTCGGAGAGACTTGCAAGTAGGCTCTACCCCCACTAAATGGGGTAGCGCGCATCGATCGGTACCATCCTTGAGCTTCTCCGACTTTCGGAAGGGTTAGGGTTAGGGTTAGGGATGAAAGCACATAGGAGAAAGAGATATTCTTGAATAACTTTTTTTGTGAAGGTCGGAGAGACTTGGAAAGTGGTTGCATCTGGACTAATTTGGGTCCTGCGGATCGATTGGTACCATCCCCGAGCTTGTACGACCTTCGGAAGAGGTCGACCGACGAAATTCCCCCAAATCTGAGGAGATATTCTTGAATAACTTTTTTTGTGAAGGTCGGAGAGACTTGCAAGTAGGCTCTACCCCCACTAAATGGGGTTGCGCGCATCGATCGGTACCATCCTTGAGCTTCTCCGACTTTCGGAAGGGTTAGGGTTAGGGTTAGGGATGAAAGCACATAGGAGAAAGAGATATTCTTGAATAACTTTTTTTGTGAAGGTCGGAGAGACTTGCAAGTAGGCTCTACCCCCACTAAATGGGGTAGCGCGCATCGATCGGTACCATCCTTGAGCTTCTCCGACTTTCGGAAGGGTTAGGGTTAGGGATGAAAGCACATAGGAGAAAGAGATATTCTTGAATAACTTTTTTTGTGAAGGTCGGAGAGACTTGTAAAGTGGTTGCATCTGGACTAATTTGGGTCCTGCGGATCGATTGGTACCATCCCCGAGCTTGTACGACCTTCGGAAGAGGTCGACCGACGAAATTCCCCCAAATCTGAGGAGATATTCTTGAATAACTTTTTTTGTGAAGGTCGGAGAGACTTGCAAGTAGGCTCTACCCCCACTAAATGGGGTTGCGCGCATCGATCGGTACCATCCTTGAGCTTCTCCGACTTTCGGAAGGGTTAGGGTTAGGGTTAGGGATGAAAGCACATAGGAGAAAGAGATATTCTTGAATAACTTTTTTTGTGAAGGTCGGAGAGACTTGGAAAGTGGTTGCATCTGGACTAATTTGGGTCCTGCGGATCGATTGGTACCATCCCCGAGCTTGTACGACCTTCGGAAGAGGTCGACCGACGAAATTCCCCCAAATCTGAGGAGATATTCTTGAATAACTTTTTTTGTGAAGGTCGGAGAGACATGCAAGTAGGCTCTACCCCCACTAAATGGGGTAGCGCACATCGATCGGTACCATCCTTGAGCTTCTCCGACTTTTGGAAGGGTTAGGGTTAGGGTTAGGGATGAAAGCACATAGGAGAAAGAGATATTCTTGAATAACTTTTTTTGTGAAGGTCGGAGAGACTTGCAAGTAGGCTCTACCCCCACTAAATGGGGTAGCGCGCATCGATCGGTACCATCCTTGAGCTTCTACGACTTTCGGAAGGGTTAGGGTTAGGGTTAGGGATGAAAGCACATAGGAGAAAGAGATATTCTTGAATAACTTTTTTTGTGAAGGTCGGAGAGACTTGCAAGTAGGCTCTACCCCCACTAAATGGGGTAGCGCGCATCGATCGGTACCATCCTTGAGCTTCTCCGACTTTCGGAAGGGTTAGGGTTAGGGTTAGGGATGAAAGCACATAGGAGAAAGAGATATTCTTGAATAACTTTTTTTGTGAAGGTCGGAGAGACTTGCAAGTAGGCTCTACCCCCACTAAATGGGGTAGCGCGCATCGATCGGTACCATCTTTGAGCTTCTCCGACTTTCGGAAGGGTTAGGGTTAGGGTTAGGGATGAAAGCACATAGGAGAAAGAGATATTCTTGAATAACTTTTTTTGTGAAGGTCGGAGAGACTTGGAAAGTGGTTGCATCTGGAATAATTTGGGTCCTGCGGATCGATTGGTACCATCCCCGAGCTTGTACGACCTTCGGAAGAGGTCGACCGACGAAATTCCCCCAAATCTGAGGAGATATTCTTGAATAACTTTTTTTGTGAAGGTCGGAGAGACTTGCAAGTAGGCTCTACCCCCACTAAATGGGGTTGCGCGCATCGATCGGTACCATCCTTGAGCTTCTCCGACTTTCGGAAGGGTTAGGGTTAGGGTTAGGGATGAAAGCACATAGGAGAAAGAGATATTCTTGAATAACTTTTTTTGTGAAGGTCGGAGAGACTTGGAAAGTGGTTGCATCTGGACTAATTTGGGTCCTGCGGATCGATTGGTACCATCCCCGAGCTTGTACGACCTTCGGAAGAGGTCGACCGACGAAATTCCCCCAAATCTGAGGAGATATTCTTGAATAACTTTTTTTGTGAAGGTCGGAGAGACATGCAAGTAGGCTCTACCCCCACTAAATGGGGTAGCGCGCATCGATCGGTACCATCCTTGAGCTTCTCCGACTTTTGGAAGGGTTAGGGTTAGGGTTAGGGATGAAAGCACATAGGAGAAAGAGATATTCTTGAATAACTTTTTTTGTGAAGGTCGGAGAGACTTGCAAGTAGGCTCTACCCCCACTAAATGGGGTAGCGCGCATCGATCGGTACCATCCTTGAGCTTCTACGACTTTCAGAAGGGTTAGGGTTAGGGTTAGGGCTGAAAGCACATAGGAGAAAGAGATATTCTTGAATAACTTTTTTTGTGAAGGTCGGAGAGACTTGCAAGTAGGCTCTACCCCCACTAAATGGGGTAGCGCGCATCGATCGGTACCATCCTTGAGCTTCTCCGACTTTCGGAAGGGTTAGGGTTAGGGTTAGGGATGAAAGCACATAGGAGAAAGAGATATTCTTGAATAACTTTTTTTGTGAAGGTCGGAGAGACTTGGAAAGTGGTTGCATCTGGACTAATTTGGGTCCTGCGGATCGATTGGTACCATCCCCGAGCTTGTACGACCTTCGGAAGAGGTCGACCGACGAAATTCCCCCAAATCTGAGGAGATATTCTTGAATAACTTTTTTTGTGAAGGTCGGAGAGACTTGCAAGTAGGCTCTACCCCCACTAAATGGGGTAGCGCGCATCGATCAGTTCCATCCTTGAGCTTCTCCGACTTTCGGAAGGGTTAGGGTTAGGGTTAGGGATGAAAGCACATAGGAGAAAGAGATATTCTTGAATAACTTTTTTTGTGAAGGTCGGAGAGACTTGCAAGTAGGCTCTACCCCCACTAAATGGGGTAGCGCGCATCGATCGGTACCATCCTTGAGCTTCTCCGACTTTCGGAAGGGTTAGGGTTAGGGTTAGGGATGAAAGCACATAGGAGAAAGAGATATTCTTGAATAACTTTTTTTGTGAAGGTCGGAGAGACTTGCAAGTAGGCTCTACCCCCACTAAATGGGGTAGCGCGCATCGATCGGTACCATCCTTGAGCTTCTCCGACTTTCGGAAGGGTTAGGGTTAGGGATGAAAGCACATAGGAGAAAGAGATATTCTTGAATAACTTTTTTTTTGAAGGTCGGAGAGACTTGGAAAGTGGTTGCATCTGGACTAATTTGGGTCCTGCGGATCGATTGGTACCATCCCCGAGCTTGTACGACCTTCGGAAGAGGTCGACCGACGAAATTCCCCCAAATCTGAGGAGATATTCTTGAATAACTTTTTTTGTGAAGGTCGGAGAGACTTGCAAGTAGGCTCTACCCCCACTAAATGGGGTTGCGCGCATCGATCGGTACCATCCTTGAGCTTCTCCGACTTTCGGAAGGGTTAGGGTTAGGGTTAGGGATGAAAGCACATAGGAGAAAGAGATATTCTTGAATAACTTTTTTTGTGAAGGTCGGAGAGACTTGCAAGTAGGCTCTACCCCCACTAAATGGGGTAGCGCGCATCGATCGGTACCATCCTTGAGCTTCTCCGACTTTCGGAAGGGTTAGGGTTAGGGATGAAAGCACATAGGAGAAAGAGATATTCTTGAATAACTTTTTTTGTGAAGGTCGGAGAGACTTGTAAAGTGGTTGCATCTGGACTAATTTGGGTCCTGCGGATCGATTGGTACCATCCCCGAGCTTGTACGACCTTCGGAAGAGGTCGACCGACGAAATTCCCCCAAATCTGAGGAGATATTCTTGAATAACTTTTTTTGTGAAGGTCGGAGAGACTTGCAAGTAGGCTCTACCCCCACTAAATGGGGTTGCGCGCATCGATCGGTACCATCCTTGAGCTTCTCCGACTTTCGGAAGGGTTAGGGTTAGGGTTAGGGATGAAAGCACATAGGAGAAAGAGATATTCTTGAATAACTTTTTTTGTGAAGGTCGGAGAGACTTGAAAAGTGGTTGCATCTGGACTAATTTGGGTCCTGCGGATCGATTGGTACCATCCCCGAGCTTGTACGACCTTCGGAAGAGGTCGACCGACGAAATTCCCCCAAATCTGAGGAGATATTCTTGAATAACTTTTTTTGTGAAGGTCGGAGAGACATGCAAGTAGGCTCTACCCCCACTAAATGGGGTAGCGCACATCGATCGGTACCATCCTTGAGCTTCTCCGACTTTTGGAAGGGTTAGGGTTAGGGTTAGGGATGAAAGCACATAGGAGAAAGAGATATTCTTGAATAACTTTTTTTGTGAAGGTCGGAGAGACTTGCAAGTAGGCTCTACCCCCACTAAATGGGGTAGCGCGCATCGATCGGTACCATCCTTGAGCTTCTACGACTTTCGGAAGGGTTAGGGTTAGGGTTAGGGATGAAAGCACATAGGAGAAAGAGATATTCTTGAATAACTTTTTTTGTGAAGGTCGGAGAGACTTGCAAGTAGGCTCTACCCCCACTAAATGGGGTAGCGCGCATCGATCGGTACCATCCTTGAGCTTCTCCGACTTTCGGAAGGGTTAGGGTTAGGGTTAGGGATGAAAGCACATAGGAGAAAGAGATATTCTTGAATAACTTTTTTTGTGAAGGTCGGAGAGACTTGCAAGTAGGCTCTACCCCCACTAAATGGGGTAGCGCGCATCGATCGGTACCATCCTTGAGCTTCTCCGACTTTCGGAAGGGTTAGGGTTAGGGTTAGGGATGAAAGCACATAGGAGAAAGAGATATTCTTGAATAACTTTTTTTTTGAAGGTCGGAGAGACTTGGAAAGTGGTTGCATCTGGACTAATTTGGGTCCTGCGGATCGATTGGTACCATCCCCGAGCTTGTACGACCTTCGGAAGAGGTCGACCGACGAAATTCCCCCAAATCTGAGGAGATATTCTTGAATAACTTTTTTTGTGAAGGTCGGAGAGACTTGCAAGTAGGCTCTACCCCCACTAAATGGGGTTGCGCGCATCGATCGGTACCATCCTTGAGCTTCTCCGACTTTCGGAAGGGTTAGGGTTAGGGTTAGGGATGAAAGCACATAGGAGAAAGAGATATTCTTGAATAACTTTTTTTGTGAAGGTCGGAGAGACTTGCAAGTAGGCTCTACCCCCACTAAATGGGGTAGCGCGCATCGATCGGTACCATCCTTGAGCTTCTCCGACTTTCGGAAGGGTTAGGGTTAGGGATGAAAGCACATAGGAGAAAGAGATATTCTTGAATAACTTTTTTTGTGAAGGTCGGAGAGACTTGTAAAGTGGTTGCATCTGGACTAATTTGGGTCCTGCGGATCGATTGGTACCATCCCCGAGCTTGTACGACCTTCGGAAGAGGTCGACCGACGAAATTCCCCCAAATCTGAGGAGATATTCTTGAATAACTTTTTTTGTGAAGGTCGGAGAGACTTGCAAGTAGGCTCTACCCCCACTAAATGGGGTTGCGCGCATCGATCGGTACCATCCTTGAGCTTCTCCGACTTTCGGAAGGGTTAGGGTTAGGGTTAGGGATGAAAGCACATAGGAGAAAGAGATATTCTTGAATAACTTTTTTTGTGAAGGTCGGAGAGACTTGAAAAGTGGTTGCATCTGGACTAATTTGGGTCCTGCGGATCGATTGGTACCATCCCCGAGCTTGTACGACCTTCGGAAGAGGTCGACCGACGAAATTCCCCCAAATCTGAGGAGATATTCTTGAATAACTTTTTTTGTGAAGGTCGGAGAGACATGCAAGTAGGCTCTACCCCCACTAAATGGGGTAGCGCACATCGATCGGTACCATCCTTGAGCTTCTCCGACTTTTGGAAGGGTTAGGGTTAGGGTTAGGGATGAAAGCACATAGGAGAAAGAGATATTCTTGAATAACTTTTTTTGTGAAGGTCGGAGAGACTTGCAAGTAGGCTCTACCCCCACTAAATGGGGTAGCGCGCATCGATCGGTACCATCCTTGAGCTTCTACGACTTTCGGAAGGGTTAGGGTTAGGGTTAGGGATGAAAGCACATAGGAGAAAGAGATATTCTTGAATAACTTTTTTTGTGAAGGTCGGAGAGACTTGCAAGTAGGCTCTACCCCCACTAAATGGGGTAGCGCGCATCGATCGGTACCATCCTTGAGCTTCTCCGACTTTC
Source organism: Limanda limanda (assembly GCF_963576545.1). NCBI lineage: Eukaryota > Metazoa > Chordata > Actinopteri > Pleuronectiformes > Pleuronectidae > Limanda > Limanda limanda. The sequence goes on along the minus strand of NW_026870579.1, from coordinate 555,829 downwards.
GGAAGGGTTAGGGTTAGGGTTAGGGATGAAAGCACATAGGAGAAAGAGATATTCTTGAATAACTTTTTTTGTGAAGGTCGGAGAGACTTGCAAGTAGGCTCTACCCCCACTAAATGGGGTAGCGCGCATCGATCGGTACCATCCTTGAGCTTCTCCGACTTTCGGAAGGGTTAGGGTTAGGGTTAGGGATGAAAGCACATAGGAGAAAGAGATATTCTTGAATAACTTTTTTTGTGAAGGTCGGAGAGACTTGGAAAGTGGTTGCATCTGGAATAATTTGGGTCCTGCGGATCGATTGGTACCATCCCCGAGCTTGTACGACCTTCGGAAGAGGTCGACCGACGAAATTCCCCCAAATCTGAGGAGATATTCTTGAATAACTTTTATTGTGAAGGTCGGAGAGACTTGCAAGTAGGCTCTACCCCCACTAAATGGGGTTGCGCGCATCGATCGGTACCATCCTTGAGCTTCTCCGACTTTCGGAAGGGTTAGGGTTAGGGTTAGGGATGAAAGCACATAGGAGAAAGAGATATTCTTGAATAACTTTTTTTGTGAAGGTCGGAGAGACTTGGAAAGTGGTTGCATCTGGACTAATTTGGGTCCTGCAGATCGATTGGTACCATCCCCGAGCTTGTACGACCTTCGGAAGAGGTCGACCGACGAAATTCCCCCAAATCTGAGGAGATATTCTTGAATAACTTTTTTTGTGAAGGTCGGAGAGACATGCAAGTAGGCTCTACCCCCACTAAATGGGGTAGCGCGCATCGATCGGTACCATCCTTGAGCTTCTCCGACTTTTGGAAGGGTTAGGGTTAGGGTTAGGGATGAAAGCACATAGGAGAAAGAGATATTCTTGAATAACTTTTTTTGTGAAGGTCGGAGAGACTTGCAAGTAGGCTCTACCCCCACTAAATGGGGTAGCGCGCATCGATCGGTACCATCCTTGAGCTTCTCCGACTTTCGGAAGGGTTAGGGTTAGGGTTAGGGATGAAAGCACATAGGAGAAAGAGATATTCTTGAATAACTTTTTTTGTGAAGGTCGGAGAGACTTGGAAAGTGGTTGCATCTGGACTAATTTGGGTCCTGCGGATCGATTGGTACCATCCCCGAGCTTGTACGACCTTCGGAAGAGGTCGACCGACGAAATTCCCCCAAATCTGAGGAGATATTCTTGAATAACTTTTTTTGTGAAGGTCGGAGAGACTTGCAAGTAGGCTCTACCCCCACTAAATGGGGTTGCGCGCATCGATCGGTACCATCCTTGAGCTTCTCCGACTTTCGGAAGGGTTAGGGTTAGGGTTAGGGATGAAAGCACATAGGAGAAAGAGATATTCTTGAATAACTTTTTTTGTGAAGGTCGGAGAGACTTGCAAGTAGGCTCTACCCCCACTAAATGGGGTAGCGCGCATCGATCGGTACCATCCTTGAGCTTCTCCGACTTTCGGAAGGGTTAGGGTTAGGGATGAAAGCACATAGGAGAAAGAGATATTCTTGAATAACTTTTTTTGTGAAGGTCGGAGAGACTTGTAAAGTGGTTGCATCTGGACTAATTTGGGTCCTGCGGATCGATTGGTACCATCCCCGAGCTTGTACGACCTTCGGAAGAGGTCGACCGACGAAATTCCCCCAAATCTGAGGAGATATTCTTGAATAACTTTTTTTGTGAAGGTCGGAGAGACTTGCAAGTAGGCTCTACCCCCACTAAATGGGGTTGCGCGCATCGATCGGTACCATCCTTGAGCTTCTCCGACTTTCGGAAGGGTTAGGGTTAGGGTTAGGGATGAAAGCACATAGGAGAAAGAGATATTCTTGAATAACTTTTTTTGTGAAGGTCGGAGAGACTTGGAAAGTGGTTGCATCTGGACTAATTTGGGTCCTGCGGATCGATTGGTACCATCCCCGAGCTTGTACGACCTTCGGAAGAGGTCGACCGACGAAATTCCCCCAAATCTGAGGAGATATTCTTGAATAACTTTTTTTGTGAAGGTCGGAGAGACTTGCAAGTAGGCTCTACCCCCACTAAATGGGGTTGCGCGCATCGATCGGTACCATCCTTGAGCTTCTCCGACTTTCGGAAGGGTTAGGGTTAGGGTTAGGGATGAAAGCACATAGGAGAAAGAGATATTCTTGAATAACTTTTTTTGTGAAGGTCGGAGAGACTTGCAAGTAGGCTCTACCCCCACTAAATGGGGTAGCGCGCATCGATCGGTACCATCCTTGAGCTTCTCCGACTTTCGGAAGGGTTAGGGTTAGGGATGAAAGCACATAGGAGAAAGAGATATTCTTGAATAACTTTTTTTGTGAAGGTCGGAGAGACTTGTAAAGTGGTTGCATCTGGACTAATTTGGGTCCTGCGGATCGATTGGTACCATCCCCGAGCTTGTACGACCTTCGGAAGAGGTCGACCGACGAAATTCCCCCAAATCTGAGGAGATATTCTTGAATAACTTTTTTTGTGAAGGTCGGAGAGACTTGCAAGTAGGCTCTACCCCCACTAAATGGGGTTGCGCGCATCGATCGGTACCATCCTTGAGCTTCTCCGACTTTCGGAAGGGTTAGGGTTAGGGTTAGGGATGAAAGCACATAGGAGAAAGAGATATTCTTGAATAACTTTTTTTGTGAAGGTCGGAGAGACTTGAAAAGTGGTTGCATCTGGACTAATTTGGGTCCTGCGGATCGATTGGTACCATCCCCGAGCTTGTACGACCTTCGGAAGAGGTCGACCGACGAAATTCCCCCAAATCTGAGGAGATATTCTTGAATAACTTTTTTTGTGAAGGTCGGAGAGACATGCAAGTAGGCTCTACCCCCACTAAATGGGGTAGCGCACATCGATCGGTACCATCCTTGAGCTTCTCCGACTTTTGGAAGGGTTAGGGTTAGGGTTAGGGATGAAAGCACATAGGAGAAAGAGATATTCTTGAATAACTTTTTTTGTGAAGGTCGGAGAGACTTGCAAGTAGGCTCTACCCCCACTAAATGGGGTAGCGCGCATCGATCGGTACCATCCTTGAGCTTCTACGACTTTCGGAAGGGTTAGGGTTAGGGTTAGGGATGAAAGCACATAGGAGAAAGAGATATTCTTGAATAACTTTTTTTGTGAAGGTCGGAGAGACTTGCAAGTAGGCTCTACCCCCACTAAATGGGGTAGCGCGCATCGATCGGTACCATCCTTGAGCTTCTCCGACTTTCGGAAGGGTTAGGGTTAGGGTTAGGGATGAAAGCACATAGGAGAAAGAGATATTCTTGAATAACTTTTTTTGTGAAGGTCGGAGAGACTTGCAAGTAGGCTCTACCCCCACTAAATGGGGTAGCGCGCATCGATCGGTACTATCCTTGAGCTTCTCCGACTTTCGGAAGGGTTAGGGTTAGGGTTAGGGATGAAAGCACATAGGAGAAAGAGATATTCTTGAATAACTTTTTTTGTGAAGGTCGGAGAGACTTGGAAAGTGGTTGCATCTGGAATAATTTGGGTCCTGCGGATCGATTGGTACCATCCCCGAGCTTGTACGACCTTCGGAAGAGGTCGACCGACGAAATTCCCCCAAATCTGAGGAGATATTCTTGAATAACTTTTTTTGTGAAGGTCGGAGAGACTTGCAAGTAGGCTCTACCCCCACTAAATGGGGTTGCGCGCATCGATCGGTACCATCCTTGAGCTTCTCCGACTTTCGGAAGGGTTAGGGTTAGGGTTAGGGATGAAAGCACATAGGAGAAAGAGATATTCTTGAATAACTTTTTTTGTGAAGGTCGGAGAGACTTGAAAAGTGGTTGCATCTGGACTAATTTGGGTCCTGCGGATCGATTGGTACCATCCCCGAGCTTGTACGACCTTCGGAAGAGGTCGACCGACGAAATTCCCCCAAATCTGAGGAGATATTCTTGAATAACTTTTTTTGTGAAGGTCGGAGAGACATGCAAGTAGGCTCTACCCCCACTAAATGGGGTAGCGCACATCGATCGGTACCATCCTTGAGCTTCTCCGACTTTTGGAAGGGTTAGGGTTAGGGTTAGGGATGAAAGCACATAGGAGAAAGAGATATTCTTGAATAACTTTTTTTGTGAAGGTCGGAGAGACTTGCAAGTAGGCTCTACCCCCACTAAATGGGGTAGCGCGCATCGATCGGTACCATCCTTGAGCTTCTACGACTTTCGGAAGGGTTAGGGTTAGGGTTAGGGATGAAAGCACATAGGAGAAAGAGATATTCTTGAATAACTTTTTTTGTGAAGGTCGGAGAGACTTGCAAGTAGGCTCTACCCCCACTAAATGGGGTAGCGCGCATCGATCGGTACCATCCTTGAGCTTCTCCGACTTTCGGAAGGGTTAGGGTTAGGGTTAGGGATGAAAGCACATAGGAGAAAGAGATATTCTTGAATAACTTTTTTTGTGAAGGTCGGAGAGACTTGCAAGTAGGCTCTACCCCCACTAAATGGGGTAGCGCGCATCGATCGGTACTATCCTTGAGCTTCTCCGACTTTCGGAAGGGTTAGGGTTAGGGTTAGGGATGAAAGCACATAGGAGAAAGAGATATTCTTGAATAACTTTTTTTGTGAAGGTCGGAGAGACTTGGAAAGTGGTTGCATCTGGAATAATTTGGGTCCTGCGGATCGATTGGTACCATCCCCGAGCTTGTACGACCTTCGGAAGAGGTCGACCGACGAAATTCCCCCAAATCTGAGGAGATATTCTTGAATAACTTTTTTTGTGAAGGTCGGAGAGACTTGCAAGTAGGCTCTACCCCCACTAAATGGGGTTGCGCGCATCGATCGGTACCATCCTTGAGCTTCTCCGACTTTCGGAAGGGTTAGGGTTAGGGTTAGGGATGAAAGCACATAGGAGAAAGAGATATTCTTGAATAACTTTTTTTGTGAAGGTCGGAGAGACTTGCAAGTAGGCTCTACCCCCACTAAATGGGGTAGCGCACATCGATCGGTACCATCCTTGAGCTTCTCCGACTTTTGGAAGGGTTAGGGTTAGGGTTAGGGATGAAAGCACATAGGAGAAAGAGATATTCTTGAATAACTTTTTTTGTGAAGGTCGGAGAGACTTGCAAGTAGGCTCTACCCCCACTAAATGGGGTAGCGCGCATCGATCGGTACCATCCTTGAGCTTCTACGACTTTCGGAAGGGTTAGGGTTAGGGTTAGGGATGAAAGCACATAGGAGAAAGAGATATTCTTGAATAACTTTTTTTGTGAAGGTCGGAGAGACTTGCAAGTAGGCTCTACCCCCACTAAATGGGGTAGCGCGCATCGATCGGTACCATCCTTGAGCTTCTCCGACTTTCGGAAGGGTTAGGGTTAGGGTTAGGGATGAAAGCACATAGGAGAAAGAGATATTCTTGAATAACTTTTTTTGTGAAGGTCGGAGAGACTTGGAAAGTGGTTGCATCTGGAATAATTTGGGTCCTGCGGATCGATTGGTACCATCCCCGAGCTTGTACGACCTTCGGAAGAGGTCGACCGACGAAATTCCCCCAAATCTGAGGAGATATTCTTGAATAACTTTTTTTGTGAAGGTCGGAGAGACTTGCAAGTAGGCTCTACCCCCACTAAATGGGGTTGCGCGCATCGATCGGTACCATCCTTGAGCTTCTCCGACTTTCGGAAGGGTTAGGGTTAGGGATGAAAGCACATAGGAGAAAGAGATATTCTTGAATAACTTTTTTTGTGAAGGTCGGAGAGACTTGGAAAGTGGTTGCATCTGGACTAATTTGGGTCCTGCGGATCGATTGGTACCATCCCCGAGCTTGTACGACCTTCGGAAGAGGTCGACCGACGAAATTCCCCCAAATCTGAGGAGATATTCTTGAATAACTTTTTTTGTGAAGGTCGGAGAGACATGCAAGTAGGCTCTACCCCCACTAAATGGGGTAGCGCGCATCGATCGGTACCATCCTTGAGCTTCTCCGACTTTTGGAAGGGTTAGGGTTAGGGTTAGGGATGAAAGCACATAGGAGAAAGAGATATTCTTGAATAACTTTTTTTGTGAAGGTCGGAGAGACTTGCAAGTAGGCTCTACCCCCACTAAATGGGGTAGCGCGCATCGATCGGTACCATCCTTGAGCTTCTACGACTTTCGGAAGGGTTAGGGTTAGGGTTAGGGCTGAAAGCACATAGGAGAAAGAGATATTCTTGAATAACTTTTTTTGTGAAGGTCGGAGAGACTTGCAAGTAGGCTCTACCCCCACTAAATGGGGTAGCGCGCATCGATCGGTACCATCCTTGAGCTTCTCCGACTTTCGGAAGGGTTAGGGTTAGGGTTAGGGATGAAAGCACATAGGAGAAAGAGATATTCTTGAATAACTTTTTTTGTGAAGGTCGGAGAGACTTGGAAAGTGGTTGCATCTGGACTAATTTGGGTCCTGCGGATCGATTGGTACCATCCCCGAGCTTGTACGACCTTCGAAAGAGGTCGACCGACGAAATTCCCCCAAATCTGAGGAGATATTCTTGAATAACTTTTTTTGTGAAGGTCGGAGAGACTTGCAAGTAGGCTCTACCCCCACTAAATGGGGTAGCGCGCATCGATCGGTTCCATCCTTGAGCTTCTCCGACTTTCGGAAGGGTTAGGGTTAGGGTTAGGGATGAAAGCACATAGGAGAAAGAGATATTCTTGAATAACTTTTTTTGTGAAGGTCGGAGAGACTTGCAAGTAGGCTCTACCCCCACTAAATGGGGTAGCGCGCATCGATCGGTACCATCCTTGAGCTTCTCCGACTTTCGGAAGGGTTAGGGTTAGGGTTAGGGATGAAAGCACATAGGAGAAAGAGATATTCTTGAATAACTTTTTTTGTGAAGGTCGGAGAGACTTGCAAGTAGGCTCTACCCCCACTAAATGGGGTAGCGCGCATCGATCGGTACCATCCTTGAGCTTCTCCGACTTTCGGAAGGGTTAGGGTTAGGGTTAGGGATGAAAGCACATAGGAGAAAGAGATATTCTTGAATAACTTTTTTTGTGAAGGTCGGAGAGACTTGGAAAGTGGTTGCATCTGGACTAATTTGGGTCCTGCGGATCGATTGGTACCATCCCCGAGCTTGTACGACCTTCGGAAGAGGTCGACCGACGAAATTCCCCCAAATCTGAGGAGATATTCTTGAATAACTTTTTTTGTGAAGGTCGGAGAGACTTGCAAGTAGGCTCTACCCCCACTAAATGGGGTTGCGCGCATCGATCGGTACCATCTTTGAGCTTCTCCGACTTTCGGAAGGGTTAGGGTTAGGGTTAGGGATGAAAGCACATAGGAGAAAGAGATATTCTTGAATAACTTTTTTTGTGAAGGTCGGAGAGACTTGCAAGTAGGCTCTACCCCCACTAAATGGGGTAGCGCGCATCGATCGGTACCATCCTTGAGCTTCTCCGACTTTCGGAAGGGTTAGGGTTAGGGATGAAAGCACATAGGAGAAAGAGATATTCTTGAATAACTTTTTTTGTGAAGGTCGGAAAGACTTGTAAAGTGGTTGCATCTGGACTAATTTGGGTCCTGCGGATCGATTGGTACCATCCCCGAGCTTGTACGACCTTCGGAAGAGGTCGACCGACGAAATTCCCCCAAATCTGAGGAGATATTCTTGAATAACTTTTTTTGTGAAGGTCGGAGAGACTTGCAAGTAGGCTCTACCCCCACTAAATGGGGTTGCGCGCATCGATCGGTACCATCCTTGAGCTTCTCCGACTTTCGGAAGGGTTAGGGTTAGGGTTAGGGATGAAAGCACATAGGAGAAAGAGATATTCTTGAATAACTTTTTTTGTGAAGGTCGGAGAGACTTGAAAAGTGGTTGCATCTGGACTAATTTGGGTCCTGCGGATCGATTGGTACCATCCCCGAGCTTGTACGACCTTCGGAAGAGGTCGACCGACGAAATTCCCCCAAATCTGAGGAGATATTCTTGAATAACTTTTTTTGTGAAGGTCGGAGAGACATACAAGTAGGCTCTACCCCCACTAAATGGGGTAGCGCACATCGATCGGTACCATCCTTGAGCTTCTCCGACTTTTGGAAGGGTTAGGGTTAGGGTTAGGGATGAAAGCACATAGGAGAAAGAGATATTCTTGAATAACTTTTTTTGTGAAGGTCGGAGAGACTTGCAAGTAGGCTCTACCCCCACTAAATGGGGTAGCGCGCATCGATCGGTACCATCCTTGAGCTTCTACGACTTTCGGAAGGGTTAGGGTTAGGGTTAGGGATGAAAGCACATAGGAGAAAGAGATATTCTTGAATAACTTTTTTTGTGAAGGTCGGAGAGACTTGCAAGTAGGCTCTACCCCCACTAAATGGGGTAGCGCGCATCGATCGGTACCATCCTTGAGCTTCTCCGACTTTCGGAAGGGTTAGGGTTAGGGTTAATGATGAAAGCACATAGGAGAAAGAGATATTCTTGAATAACTTTTTTTGTGAAGGTCGGAGAGACTTGCAAGTAGGCTCTACCCCCACTAAATGGGGTAGCGCGCATCGATCGGTACCATCCTTGAGCTTCTCCGACTTCTGGAAGGGTTAGGGTTAGGGTTAGGGATGAAAGCACATAGGAGAAAGAGATATTCTTGAATAACTTTTTTTGTGAAGGTCGGAGAGACTTGGAAAGTGGTTGCATCTGGAATAATTTGGGTCCTGCGGATCGATTGGTACCATCCCCGAGCTTGTACGACCTTCGGAAGAGGTCGACCGACGAAATTGCCCCAAATCTGAGGAGATATTCTTGAATAACTTTTTTTGTGAAGGTCGGAGAGACATACAAGTAGGCTCTACCCCCACTAAATGGGGTAGCGCACATCGATCGGTACCATCCTTGAGCTTCTCCGACTTTTGGAAGGGTTAGGGTTAGGGTTAGGGATGAAAGCACATAGGAGAAAGAGATATTCTTGAATAACTTTTTTTGTGAAGGTCGGAGAGACTTGCAAGTAGGCTCTACCCCCACTAAATGGGGTAGCGCGCATCGATCGGTACCATCCTTGAGCTTCTACGACTTTCGGAAGGGTTAGGGTTAGGGTTAGGGATGAAAGCACATAGGAGAAAGAGATATTCTTGAATAACTTTTTTTGTGAAGGTCGGAGAGACTTGCAAGTAGGCTCTACCCCCACTAAATGGGGTAGCGCGCATCGATCGGTACCATCCTTGAGCTTCTCCGACTTTCGGAAGGGTTAGGGTTAGGGTTAATGATGAAAGCACATAGGAGAAAGAGATATTCTTGAATAACTTTTTTTGTGAAGGTCGGAGAGACTTGCAAGTAGGCTCTACCCCCACTAAATGGGGTAGCGCGCATCGATCGGTACCATCCTTGAGCTTCTCCGACTTTCGGAAGGGTTAGGGTTAGGGTTAGGGATGAAAGCACATAGGAGAAAGAGATATTCTTGAATAACTTTTTTTGTGAAGGTCGGAGAGACTTGGAAAGTGGTTGCATCTGGAATAATTTGGGTCCTGCGGATCGATTGGTACCATCCCCGAGCTTGTACGACCTTCGGAAGAGGTCGACCGACGAAATTCCCCCAAATCTGAGGAGATATTCTTGAATAACTTTTTTTGTGAAGGTCGGAGAGACTTGCAAGTAGGCTCTACCCCCACTAAATGGGGTTGCGCGCATCGATCGGTACCATCCTTGAGCTTCTCCGACTTTCGGAAGGGTTAGGGTTAGGGTTAGGGATGAAAGCACATAGGAGAAAGAGATATTCTTGAATAACTTTTTTTGTGAAGGTCGGAGAGACTTGGAAAGTGGTTGCATCTGGACTAATTTGGGTCCTGCGGATCGATTGGTACCATCCCCGAGCTTGTACGACCTTCGGAAGAGGTCGACCGACGAAATTCCCCCAAATCTGAGGAGATATTCTTGAATAACTTTTTTTGTGAAGGTCGGAGAGACATGCAAGTAGGCTCTACCCCCACTAAATGGGGTAGCGCGCATCGATCGGTACCATCCTTGAGCTTCTCCGACTTTTGGAAGGGTTAGGGTTAGGGTTAGGGATGAAAGCACATAGGAGAAAGAGATATTCTTGAATAACTTTTTTTGTGAAGGTCGGAGAGACTTGCAAGTAGGCTCTACCCCCACTAAATGGGGTAGCGCGCATCGATCGGTACCATCCTTGAGCTTCTCCGACTTTCGGAAGGGTTAGGGTTAGGGTTAGGGATGAAAGCACATAGGAGAAAGAGATATTCTTGAATAACTTTTTTTGTGAAGGTCGGAGAGACTTGGAAAGTGGTTGCATCTGGACTAATTTGGGTCCTGCGGATCGATTGGTACCATCCCCGAGCTTGTACGACCTTCGGAAGAGGTCGACCGACGAAATTCCCCCAAATCTGAGGAGATATTCTTGAATAACTTTTTTTGTGAAGGTCGGAGAGACTTGCAAGTAGGCTCTACCCCCACTAAATGGGGTAGCGCGCATCGATCGGTTCCATCCTTGAGCTTCTCCGACTTTCGGAAGGGTTAGGGTTAGGGTTAGGGATGAAAGCACATAGGAGAAAGAGATATTCTTGAATAACTTTTTTTGTGAAGGTCGGAGAGACTTGCAAGTAGGCTCTACCCCCACTAAATGGGGTAGCGCGCATCGATCGGTACCATCCTTGAGCTTCTCCGACTTTCGGAAGGGTTAGGGTTAGGGTTAGGGATGAAAGCACATAGGAGAAAGAGATATTCTTGAATAACTTTTTTTGTGAAGGTCGGAGAGACTTGCAAGTAGGCTCTACCCCCACTAAATGGGGTAGCGCGCATCGATCGGTACCATCCTTGAGCTTCTCCGACTTTCGGAAGGGTTAGGGTTAGGGTTAGGGATGAAAGCACATAGGAGAAAGAGATATTCTTGAATAACTTTTTTTGTGAAGGTCGGAGAGACTTGGAAAGTGGTTGCATCTGGACTAATTTGGGTCCTGCGGATCGATTGGTACCATCCCCGAGCTTGTACGACCTTCGGAAGAGGTCGACCGACGAAATTCCCCCAAATCTGAGGAGATATTCTTGAATAACTTTTTTTGTGAAGGTCGGAGAGACTTGCAAGTAGGCTCTACCCCCACTAAATGGGGTTGCGCGCATCGATCGGTACCATCCTTGAGCTTCTCCGACTTTCGGAAGGGTTAGGGTTAGGGTTAGGGATGAAAGCACATAGGAGAAAGAGATATTCTTGAATAACTTTTTTTGTGAAGGTCGGAGAGACTTGCAAGTAGGCTCTACCCCCACTAAATGGGGTAGCGCGCATCGATCGGTACCATCCTTGAGCTTCTCCGACTTTCGGAAGGGTTAGGGTTAGGGATGAAAGCACATAGGAGAAAGAGATATTCTTGAATAACTTTTTTTGTGAAGGTCGGAGAGACTTGTAAAGTGGTTGCATCTGGACTAATTTGGGTCCTGCGGATCGATTGGTACCATCCCCGAGCTTGTACGACCTTCGGAAGAGGTCGACCGACGAAATTCCCCCAAATCTGAGGAGATATTCTTGAATAACTTTTTTTGTGAAGGTCGGAGAGACTTGCAAGTAGGCTCTACCCCCACTAAATGGGGTTGCGCGCATCGATCGGTACCATCCTTGAGCTTCTCCGACTTTCGGAAGGGTTAGGGTTAGGGTTAGGGATGAAAGCACATAGGAGAAAGAGATATTCTTGAATAACTTTTTTTGTGAAGGTCGGAGAGACTTGAAAAGTGGTTGCATCTGGACTAATTTGGGTCCTGCGGATCGATTGGTACCATCCCCGAGCTTGTACGACCTTCGGAAGAGGTCGACCGACGAAATTCCCCCAAATCTGAGGAGATATTCTTGAATAACTTTTTTTGTGAAGGTCGGAGAGACATACAAGTAGGCTCTACCCCCACTAAATGGGGTAGCGCACATCGATCGGTACCATCCTTGAGCTTCTCCGACTTTTGGAAGGGTTAGGGTTAGGGTTAGGGATGAAAGCACATAGGAGAAAGAGATATTCTTGAATAACTTTTTTTGTGAAGGTCGGAGAGACTTGCAAGTAGGCTCTACCCCCACTAAATGGGGTAGCGCGCATCGATCGGTACCATCCTTGAGCTTCTACGACTTTCGGAAGGGTTAGGGTTAGGGTTAGGGATGAAAGCACATAGGAGAAAGAGATATTCTTGAATAACTTTTTTTGTGAAGGTCGGAGAGACTTGCAAGTAGGCTCTACCCCCACTAAATGGGGTAGCGCGCATCGATCGGTACCATCCTTGAGCTTCTCCGACTTTCGGAAGGGTTAGGGTTAGGGTTAATGATGAAAGCACATAGGAGAAAGAGATATTCTTGAATAACTTTTTTTGTGAAGGTCGGAGAGACTTGCAAGTAGGCTCTACCCCCACTAAATGGGGTAGCGCGCATCGATCGGTACCATCCTTGAGCTTCTCCGACTTTCGGAAGGGTTAGGGTTAGGGTTAGGGATGAAAGCACATAGGAGAAAGAGATATTCTTGAATAACTTTTTTTGTGAAGGTCGGAGAGACTTGGAAAGTGGTTGCATCTGGAATAATTTGGGTCCTGCGGATCGATTGGTACCATCCCCGAGCTTGTACGACCTTCGGAAGAGGTCGACCGACGAAATTCCCCCAAATCTGAGGAGATATTCTTGAATAACTTTTTTTGTGAAGGTCGGAGAGACTTGCAAGTAGGCTCTACCCCCACTAAATGGGGTTGCGCGCATCGATCGGTACCATCCTTGAGCTTCTCCGACTTTCGGAAGGGTTAGGGTTAGGGTTAGGGATGAAAGCACATAGGAGAAAGAGATATTCTTGAATAACTTTTTTTGTGAAGGTCGGAGAGACTTGGAAAGTGGTTGCATCTGGACTAATTTGGGTCCTGCGGATCGATTGGTACCATCCCCGAGCTTGTACGACCTTCGGAAGAGGTCGACCGACGAAATTCCCCCAAATCTGAGGAGATATTCTTGAATAACTTTTTTTGTGAAGGTCGGAGAGACTTGCAAGTAGGCTCTACCCCCACTAAATGGGGTTGCGCGCATCGATCGGTACCATCTTTGAGCTTCTCCGACTTTCGGAAGGGTTAGGGTTAGGGTTAGGGATGAAAGCACATAGGAGAAAGAGATATTCTTGAATAACTTTTTTTGTGAAGGTCGGAGAGACTTGCAAGTAGGCTCTACCCCCACTAAATGGGGTAGCGCGCATCGATCGGTACCATCCTTGAGCTTCTCCGACTTTCGGAAGGGTTAGGGTTAGGGATGAAAGCACATAGGAGAAAGAGATATTCTTGAATAACTTTTTTTGTGAAGGTCGGAAAGACTTGTAAAGTGGTTGCATCTGGACTAATTTGGGTCCTGCGGATCGATTGGTACCATCCCCGAGCTTGTACGACCTTCGGAAGAGGTCGACCGACGAAATTCCCCCAAATCTGAGGAGATATTCTTGAATAACTTTTTTTGTGAAGGTCGGAGAGACTTGCAAGTAGGCTCTACCCCCACTAAATGGGGTTGCGCGCATCGATCGGTACCATCCTTGAGCTTCTCCGACTTTCGGAAGGGTTAGGGTTAGGGTTAGGGATGAAAGCACATAGGAGAAAGAGATATTCTTGAATAACTTTTTTTGTGAAGGTCGGAGAGACTTGAAAAGTGGTTGCATCTGGACTAATTTGGGTCCTGCGGATCGATTGGTACCATCCCCGAGCTTGTACGACCTTCGGAAGAGGTCGACCGACGAAATTCCCCCAAATCTGAGGAGATATTCTTGAATAACTTTTTTTGTGAAGGTCGGAGAGACATACAAGTAGGCTCTACCCCCACTAAATGGGGTAGCGCACATCGATCGGTACCATCCTTGAGCTTCTCCGACTTTTGGAAGGGTTAGGGTTAGGGATGAAAGCACATAGGAGAAAGAGATATTCTTGAATAACTTTTTTTGTGAAGGTCGGAGAGACTTGCAAGTAGGCTCTACCCCCACTAAATGGGGTAGCGCGCATCGATCGGTACCATCCTTGAGCTTCTACGACTTTCGGAAGGGTTAGGGTTAGGGTTAGGGATGAAAGCACATAGGAGAAAGAGATATTCTTGAATAACTTTTTTTGTGAAGGTCGGAGAGACTTGCAAGTAGGCTCTACCCCCACTAAATGGGGTAGCGCGCATCGATCGGTACCATCCTTGAGCTTCTCCGACTTTCGGAAGGGTTAGGGTTAGGGTTAATGATGAAAGCACATAGGAGAAAGAGATATTCTTGAATAACTTTTTTTGTGAAGGTCGGAGAGACTTGCAAGTAGGCTCTACCCCCACTAAATGGGGTAGCGCGCATCGATCGGTACCATCCTTGAGCTTCTCCGACTTCTGGAAGGGTTAGGGTTAGGGTTAGGGATGAAAGCACATAGGAGAAAGAGATATTCTTGAATAACTTTTTTTGTGAAGGTCGGAGAGACTTGGAAAGTGGTTGCATCTGGAATAATTTGGGTCCTGCGGATCGATTGGTACCATCCCCGAGCTTGTACGACCTTCGGAAGAGGTCGACCGACGAAATTGCCCCAAATCTGAGGAGATATTCTTGAATAACTTTTTTTGTGAAGGTCGGAGAGACATACAAGTAGGCTCTACCCCCACTAAATGGGGTAGCGCACATCGATCGGTACCATCCTTGAGCTTCTCCGACTTTTGGAAGGGTTAGGGTTAGGGTTAGGGATGAAAGCACATAGGAGAAAGAGATATTCTTGAATAACTTTTTTTGTGAAGGTCGGAGAGACTTGCAAGTAGGCTCTACCCCCACTAAATGGGGTAGCGCGCATCGATCGGTACCATCCTTGAGCTTCTACGACTTTCGGAAGGGTTAGGGTTAGGGTTAGGGATGAAAGCACATAGGAGAAAGAGATATTCTTGAATAACTTTTTTTGTGAAGGTCGGAGAGACTTGCAAGTAGGCTCTACCCCCACTAAATGGGGTAGCGCGCATCGATCGGTACCATCCTTGAGCTTCTCCGACTTTCGGAAGGGTTAGGGTTAGGGTTAATGATGAAAGCACATAGGAGAAAGAGATATTCTTGAATAACTTTTTTTGTGAAGGTCGGAGAGACTTGCAAGTAGGCTCTACCCCCACTAAATGGGGTAGCGCGCATCGATCGGTACCATCCTTGAGCTTCTCCGACTTTCGGAAGGGTTAGGGTTAGGGTTAGGGATGAAAGCACATAGGAGAAAGAGATATTCTTGAATAACTTTTTTTGTGAAGGTCGGAGAGACTTGGAAAGTGGTTGCATCTGGAATAATTTGGGTCCTGCGGATCGATTGGTACCATCCCCGAGCTTGTACGACCTTCGGAAGAGGTCGACCGACGAAATTCCCCCAAATCTGAGGAGATATTCTTGAATAACTTTTTTTGTGAAGGTCGGAGAGACTTGCAAGTAGGCTCTACCCCCACTAAATGGGGTTGCGCGCATCGATCGGTACCATCCTTGAGCTTCTCCGACTTTCGGAAGGGTTAGGGTTAGGGTTAGGGATGAAAGCACATAGGAGAAAGAGATATTCTTGAATAACTTTTTTTGTGAAGGTCGGAGAGACTTGGAAAGTGGTTGCATCTGGACTAATTTGGGTCCTGCGGATCGATTGGTACCATCCCCGAGCTTGTACGACCTTCGGAAGAGGTCGACCGACGAAATTCCCCCAAATCTGAGGAGATATTCTTGAATAACTTTTTTTGTGAAGGTCGGAGAGACATGCAAGTAGGCTCTACCCCCACTAAATGGGGTAGCGCGCATCGATCGGTACCATCCTTGAGCTTCTCCGACTTTTGGAAGGGTTAGGGTTAGGGTTAGGGATGAAAGCACATAGGAGAAAGAGATATTCTTGAATAACTTTTTTTGTGAAGGTCGGAGAGACTTGCAAGTAGGCTCTACCCCCACTAAATGGGGTAGCGCGCATCGATCGGTACCATCCTTGAGCTTCTCCGACTTTCGGAAGGGTTAGGGTTAGGGTTAGGGATGAAAGCACATAGGAGAAAGAGATATTCTTGAATAACTTTTTTTGTGAAGGTCGGAGAGACTTGGAAAGTGGTTGCATCTGGACTAATTTGGGTCCTGCGGATCGATTGGTACCATCCCCGAGCTTGTACGACCTTCGGAAGAGGTCGACCGACGAAATTCCCCCAAATCTGAGGAGATATTCTTGAATAACTTTTTTTGTGAAGGTCGGAGAGACTTGCAAGTAGGCTCTACCCCCACTAAATGGGGTAGCGCGCATCGATCGGTTCCATCCTTGAGCTTCTCCGACTTTCGGAAGGGTTAGGGTTAGGGTTAGGGATGAAAGCACATAGGAGAAAGAGATATTCTTGAATAACTTTTTTTGTGAAGGTCGGAGAGACTTGCAAGTAGGCTCTACCCCCACTAAATGGGGTAGCGCGCATCGATCGGTACCATCCTTGAGCTTCTCCGACTTTCGGAAGGGTTAGGGTTAGGGTTAGGGATGAAAGCACATAGGAGAAAGAGATATTCTTGAATAACTTTTTTTGTGAAGGTCGGAGAGACTTGCAAGTAGGCTCTACCCCCACTAAATGGGGTAGCGCGCATCGATCGGTACCATCCTTGAGCTTCTCCGACTTTCGGAAGGGTTAGGGTTAGGGTTAGGGATGAAAGCACATAGGAGAAAGAGATATTCTTGAATAACTTTTTTTGTGAAGGTCGGAGAGACTTGGAAAGTGGTTGCATCTGGACTAATTTGGGTCCTGCGGATCGATTGGTACCATCCCCGAGCTTGTACGACCTTCGGAAGAGGTCGACCGACGAAATTCCCCCAAATCTGAGGAGATATTCTTGAATAACTTTTTTTGTGAAGGTCGGAGAGACTTGCAAGTAGGCTCTACCCCCACTAAATGGGGTTGCGCGCATCGATCGGTACCATCCTTGAGCTTCTCCGACTTTCGGAAGGGTTAGGGTTAGGGTTAGGGATGAAAGCACATAGGAGAAAGAGATATTCTTGAATAACTTTTTTTGTGAAGGTCGGAGAGACTTGCAAGTAGGCTCTACCCCCACTAAATGGGGTAGCGCGCATCGATCGGTACCATCCTTGAGCTTCTCCGACTTTCGGAAGGGTTAGGGTTAGGGATGAAAGCACATAGGAGAAAGAGATATTCTTGAATAACTTTTTTTGTGAAGGTCGGAGAGACTTGTAAAGTGGTTGCATCTGGACTAATTTGGGTCCTGCGGATCGATTGGTACCATCCCCGAGCTTGTACGACCTTCGGAAGAGGTCGACCGACGAAATTCCCCCAAATCTGAGGAGATATTCTTGAATAACTTTTTTTGTGAAGGTCGGAGAGACTTGCAAGTAGGCTCTACCCCCACTAAATGGGGTTGCGCGCATCGATCGGTACCATCCTTGAGCTTCTCCGACTTTCGGAAGGGTTAGGGTTAGGGTTAGGGATGAAAGCACATAGGAGAAAGAGATATTCTTGAATAACTTTTTTTGTGAAGGTCGGAGAGACTTGAAAAGTGGTTGCATCTGGACTAATTTGGGTCCTGCGGATCGATTGGTACCATCCCCGAGCTTGTACGACCTTCGGAAGAGGTCGACCGACGAAATTCCCCCAAATCTGAGGAGATATTCTTGAATAACTTTTTTTGTGAAGGTCGGAGAGACATACAAGTAGGCTCTACCCCCACTAAATGGGGTAGCGCACATCGATCGGTACCATCCTTGAGCTTCTCCGACTTTTGGAAGGGTTAGGGTTAGGGTTAGGGATGAAAGCACATAGGAGAAAGAGATATTCTTGAATAACTTTTTTTGTGAAGGTCGGAGAGACTTGCAAGTAGGCTCTACCCCCACTAAATGGGGTAGCGCGCATCGATCGGTACCATCCTTGAGCTTCTACGACTTTCGGAAGGGTTAGGGTTAGGGTTAGGGATGAAAGCACATAGGAGAAAGAGATATTCTTGAATAACTTTTTTTGTGAAGGTCGGAGAGACTTGCAAGTAGGCTCTACCCCCACTAAATGGGGTAGCGCGCATCGATCGGTACCATCCTTGAGCTTCTCCGACTTTCGGAAGGGTTAGGGTTAGGGTTAATGATGAAAGCACATAGGAGAAAGAGATATTCTTGAATAACTTTTTTTGTGAAGGTCGGAGAGACTTGCAAGTAGGCTCTACCCCCACTAAATGGGGTAGCGCGCATCGATCGGTACCATCCTTGAGCTTCTCCGACTTTCGGAAGGGTTAGGGTTAGGGTTAGGGATGAAAGCACATAGGAGAAAGAGATATTCTTGAATAACTTTTTTTGTGAAGGTCGGAGAGACTTGGAAAGTGGTTGCATCTGGAATAATTTGGGTCCTGCGGATCGATTGGTACCATCCCCGAGCTTGTACGACCTTCGGAAGAGGTCGACCGACGAAATTCCCCCAAATCTGAGGAGATATTCTTGAATAACTTTTTTTGTGAAGGTCGGAGAGACTTGCAAGTAGGCTCTACCCCCACTAAATGGGGTTGCGCGCATCGATCGGTACCATCCTTGAGCTTCTCCGACTTTCGGAAGGGTTAGGGTTAGGGTTAGGGATGAAAGCACATAGGAGAAAGAGATATTCTTGAATAACTTTTTTTGTGAAGGTCGGAGAGACTTGGAAAGTGGTTGCATCTGGACTAATTTGGGTCCTGCGGATCGATTGGTACCATCCCCGAGCTTGTACGACCTTCGGAAGAGGTCGACCGACGAAATTCCCCCAAATCTGAGGAGATATTCTTGAATAACTTTTTTTGTGAAGGTCGGAGAGACATGCAAGTAGGCTCTACCCCCACTAAATGGGGTAGCGCGCATCGATCGGTACCATCCTTGAGCTTCTCCGACTTTTGGAAGGGTTAGGGTTAGGGTTAGGGATGAAAGCACATAGGAGAAAGAGATATTCTTGAATAACTTTTTTTGTGAAGGTCGGAGAGACTTGCAAGTAGGCTCTACCCCCACTAAATGGGGTAGCTCGCATCGATCGGTACCATCCTTGAGCTTCTCCGACTTTCGGAAGGGTTAGGGTTAGGGTTAGGGATGAAAGCACATAGGAGAAAGAGATATTCTTGAATAACTTTTTTTGTGAAGGTCGGAGAGACTTGGAAAGTGGTTGCATCTGGACTAATTTGGGTCCTGCGGATCGATTGGTACCATCCCCGAGCTTGTACGACCTTCGGAAGAGGTCGACCGACGAAATTCCCCCAAATCTGAGGAGATATTCTTGAATAACTTTTTTTGTGAAGGTCGGAGAGACTTGCAAGTAGGCTCTACCCCCACTAAATGGGGTTGCGCGCATCGATCGGTACCATCCTTGAGCTTCTCCGACTTTCGGAAGGGTTAGGGTTAGGGTTAGGGATGAAAGCACATAGGAGAAAGAGATATTCTTGAATAACTTTTTTTGTGAAGGTCGGAGAGACTTGCAAGTAGGCTCTACCCCCACTAAATGGGGTAGCGCGCATCGATCGGTACCATCCTTGAGCTTCTCCGACTTTCGGAAGGGTTAGGGTTAGGGATGAAAGCACATAGGAGAAAGAGATATTCTTGAATAACTTTTTTTGTGAAGGTCGGAGAGACTTGTAAAGTGGTTGCATCTGGACTAATTTGGGTCCTGCGGATCGATTGGTACCATCCCCGAGCTTGTACGACCTTCGGAAGAGGATGACCGACGAAATTCCCCCAAATCTGAGGAGATATTCTTGAATAACTTTTTTTGTGAAGGTCGGAGAGACTTGCAAGTAGGCTCTACCCCCACTAAATGGGGTTGCGCGCATCGATCGGTACCATCCTTGAGCTTCTCCGACTTTCGGAAGGGTTAGGGTTAGGGTTAGGGATGAAAGCACATAGGAGAAAGAGATATTCTTGAATAACTTTTTTTGTGAAGGTCGGAGAGACTTGAAAAGTGGTTGCATCTGGACTAATTTGGGTCCTGCGGATCGATTGGTACCATCCCCGAGCTTGTACGACCTTCGGAAGAGGTCGACCGACGAAATTCCCCCAAATCTGAGGAGATATTCTTGAATAACTTTTTTTGTGAAGGTCGGAGAGACATGCAAGTAGGCTCTACCCCCACTAAATGGGGTAGCGCACATCGATCGGTACCATCCTTGAGCTTCTCCGACTTTTGGAAGGGTTAGGGTTAGGGTTAGGGATGAAAGCACATAGGAGAAAGAGATATTCTTGAATAACTTTTTTTGTGAAGGTCGGAGAGACTTGCAAGTAGGCTCTACCCCCACTAAATGGGGTAGCGCGCATCGATCGGTACCATCCTTGAGCTTCTACGACTTTCGGAAGGGTTAGGGTTAGGGTTAGGGATGAAAGCACATAGGAGAAAGAGATATTCTTGAATAACTTTTTTTGTGAAGGTCGGAGAGACTTGCAAGTAGGCTCTACCCCCACTAAATGGGGTAGCGCGCATCGATCGGTACCATCCTTGAGCTTCTCCGACTTTCGGAAGGGTTAGGGTTAGGGTTAGGGATGAAAGCACATAGGAGAAAGAGATATTCTTGAATAACTTTTTTTGTGAAGGTCGGAGAGACTTGCAAGTAGGCTCTACCCCCACTAAATGGGGTAGCGCGCATCGATCGGTACCATCCTTGAGCTTCTCCGACTTTCGGAAGGGTTAGGGTTAGGGTTAGGGATGAAAGCACATAGGAGAAAGAGATATTCTTGAATAACTTTTTTTGTGAAGGTCGGAGAGACTTGGAAAGTGGTTGCATCTGGAATAATTTGGGTCCTGCGGATCGATTGGTACCATCCCCGAGCTTGTACGACCTTCGGAAGAGGTCGACCGACGAAATTCCCCCAAATCTGAGGAGATATTCTTGAATAACTTTTTTTGTGAAGGTCGGAGAGACTTGCAAGTAGGCTCTACCCCCACTAAATGGGGTTGCGCGCATCGATCGGTACCATCCTTGAGCTTCTCCGACTTTCGGAAGGGTTAGGGTTAGGGTTAGGGATGAAAGCACATAGGAGAAAGAGATATTCTTGAATAACTTTTTTTGTGAAGGTCGGAGAGACTTGCAAGTAGGCTCTACCCCCACTAAATGGGGTAGCGCACATCGATCGGTACCATCCTTGAGCTTCTCCGACTTTTGGAAGGGTTAGGGTTAGGGTTAGGGATGAAAGCACATAGGAGAAAGAGATATTCTTGAATAACTTTTTTTTTGAAGGTCGGAGAGACTTGCAAGTAGGCTCTACCCCCACTAAATGGGGTAGCGCGCATCGATCGGTACCATCCTTGAGCTTCTACGACTTTCGGAAGGGTTAGGGTTAGGGTTAGGGATGAAAGCACATAGGAGAAAGAGATATTCTTGAATAACTTTTTTTGTGAAGGTCGGAGAGACTTGCAAGTAGGCTCTACCCCCACTAAATGGGGTAGCGCGCATCGATCGGTACTATCCTTGAGCTTCTCCGACTTTCGGAAGGGTTAGGGTTAGGGTTAGGGATGAAAGCACATAGGAGAAAGAGATATTCTTGAATAACTTTTTTTGTGAAGGTCGGAGAGACTTGCAAGTAGGCTCTACCCCCACTAAATGGGGTAGCGCGCATCGATCGGTACCATCCTTGAGCTTCTCCGACTTTCGGAAGGGTTAGGGTTAGGGTTAGGGATGAAAGCACATAGGAGAAAGAGATATTCTTGAATAACTTTTTTTGTGAAGGTCGGAGAGACTTGGAAAGTGGTTGCATCTGGAATAATTTGGGTCCTGCGGATCGATTGGTACCATCCCCGAGCTTGTACGACCTTCGGAAGAGGTCGACCGACGAAATTCCCCCAAATCTGAGGAGATATTCTTGAATAACTTTTTTTGTGAAGGTCGGAGAGACTTGCAAGTAGGCTCTACCCCCACTAAATGGGGTTGCGCGCATCGATCAGTACCATCCTTGAGCTTCTCCGACTTTCGGAAGGGTTAGGGTTAGGGTTAGGGATGAAAGCACATAGGAGAAAGAGATATTCTTGAATAACTTTTTTTGTGAAGGTCGGAGAGACTTGGAAAGTGGTTGCATCTGGACTAATTTGGGTCCTGCGGATCGATTGGTACCATCCCCGAGCTTGTACGACCTTCGGAAGAGGTCGACCGACGAAATTCCCCCAAATCTGAGGAGATATTCTTGAATAACTTTTTTTGTGAAGGTCGGAGAGACATGCAAGTAGGCTCTACCCCCACTAAATGGGGTAGCGCGCATCGATCGGTACCATCCTTGAGCTTCTCCGACTTTTGGAAGGGTTAGGGTTAGGGTTAGGGATGAAAGCACATAGGAGAAAGAGATATTCTTGAATAACTTTTTTTGTGAAGGTCGGAGAGACTTGCAAGTAGGCTCTACCCCCACTAAATGGGGTAGCGCGCATCGATCGGTACCATCCTTGAGCTTCTACGACTTTCGGAAGGGTTAGGGTTAGGGTTAGGGCTGAAAGCACATAGGAGAAAGAGATATTCTTGAATAACTTTTTTTGTGAAGGTCGGAGAGACTTGCAAGTAGGCTCTACCCCCACTAAATGGGGTAGCGCGCATCGATCGGTACCATCCTTGAGCTTCTCCGACTTTCGGAAGGGTTAGGGTTAGGGTTAGGGATGAAAGCACATAGGAGAAAGAGATATTCTTGAATAACTTTTTTTGTGAAGGTCGGAGAGACTTGGAAAGTGGTTGCATCTGGACTAATTTGGGTCCTGCGGATCGATTGGTACCATCCCCGAGCTTGTACGACCTTCGGAAGAGGTCGACCGACGAAATTCCCCCAAATCTGAGGAGATATTCTTGAATAACTTTTTTTGTGAAGGTCGGAGAGACTTGCAAGTAGGCTCTACCCCCACTAAATGGGGTAGCGCGCATCGATCGGTTCCATCCTTGAGCTTCTCCGACTTTCGGAAGGGTTAGGGTTAGGGTTAGGGATGAAAGCACATAGGAGAAAGAGATATTCTTGAATAACTTTTTTTGTGAAGGTCGGAGAGACTTGCAAGTAGGCTCTACCCCCACTAAATGGGGTAGCGCGCATCGATCGGTACCATCCTTGAGCTTCTCCGACTTTCGGAAGGCTTAGGGTTAGGGTTAGGGATGAAAGCACATAGGAGAAAGAGATATTCTTGAATAACTTTTTTTGTGAAGGTCGGAGAGACTTGCAAGTAGGCTCTACCCCCACTAAATGGGGTAGCGCGCATCGATCGGTACCATCCTTGAGCTTCTCCGACTTTCGGAAGGGTTAGGGTTAGGGTTAGGGATGAAAGCACATAGGAGAAAGAGATATTCTTGAATAACTTTTTTTGTGAAGGTCGGAGAGACTTGGAAAGTGGTTGCATCTGGACTAATTTGGGTCCTGCGGATCGATTGGTACCATCCCCGAGCTTGTACGACCTTCGGAAGAGGTCGACCGACGAAATTCCCCCAAATCTGAGGAGATATTCTTGAATAACTTTTTTTGTGAAGGTCGGAGAGACTTGCAAGTAGGCTCTACCCCCACTAAATGGGGTTGCGCGCATCGATCGGTACCATCCTTGAGCTTCTCCGACTTTCGGAAGGGTTAGGGTTAGGGATGAAAGCACATAGGAGAAAGAGATATTCTTGAATAACTTTTTTTGTGAAGGTCGGAGAGACTTGCAAGTAGGCTCTACTCCCACTAAATGGGGTAGCGCGCATCGATCGGTACCATCCTTGAGCTTCTCCGACTTTCGGAAGGGTTAGGGTTAGGGTTAGGGATGAAAGCACATAGGAGAAAGAGATATTCTTGAATAACTTTTTTTGTGAAGGTCGGAGAGACTTGGAAAGTGGTTGCATCTGGACTAATTTGGGTCCTGCGGATCGATTGGTACCATCCCCGAGCTTGTACGACCTTCGGAAGAGGTCGACCGACGAAATTCCCCCAAATCTGAGGAGATATTCTTGAATAACTTTTTTTGTGAAGGTCGGAGAGACTTGCAAGTAGGCTCTACCCCCACTAAATGGGGTAGCGCGCATCGATCGGTTCCATCTTTGAGCTTCTCCGACTTTCGGAAGGGTTAGGGTTAGGGTTAGGGATGAAAGCACATAGGAGAAAGAGATATTCTTGAATAACTTTTTTTGTGAAGGTCGGAGAGACTTGCAAGTAGGCTCTACCCCCACTAAATGGGGTAGCGCGCATCGATCGGTACCATCCTTGAGCTTCTCCGACTTTCGGAAGGCTTAGGGTTAGGGTTAGGGATGAAAGCACATAGGAGAAAGAGATATTCTTGAATAACTTTTTTTGTGAAGGTCGGAGAGACTTGCAAGTAGGCTCTACCCCCACTAAATGGGGTAGCGCGCATCGATCGGTACCATCCTTGAGCTTCTCCGACTTTCGGAAGGGTTAGGGTTAGGGTTAGGGATGAAAGCACATAGGAGAAAGAGATATTCTTGAATAACTTTTTTTGTGAAGGTCGGAGAGACTTGGAAAGTGGTTGCATCTGGACTAATTTGGGTCCTGCGGATCGATTGGTACCATCCCCGAGCTTGTACGACCTTCGGAAGAGGTCGACCGACGAAATTCCCCCAAATCTGAGGAGATATTCTTGAATAACTTTTTTTGTGAAGGTCGGAGAGACTTGCAAGTAGGCTCTACCCCCACTAAATGGGGTTGCGCGCATCGATCGGTACCATCCTTGAGCTTCTCCGACTTTCGGAAGGGTTAGGGTTAGGGATGAAAGCACATAGGAGAAAGAGATATTCTTGAATAACTTTTTTTGTGAAGGTCGGAGAGACTTGCAAGTAGGCTCTACCCCCACTAAATGGGGTAGCGCGCATCGATCGGTACCATCCTTGAGCTTCTCCGACTTTCGGAAGGGTTAGGGTTAGGGTTAGGGATGAAAGCACATAGGAGAAAGAGATATTCTTGAATAACTTTTTTTGTGAAGGTCGGAGAGACTTGGAAAGTGGTTGCATCTGGACTAATTTGGGTCCTGCGGATCGATTGGTACCATCCCCGAGCTTGTACGACCTTCGGAAGAGGTCGACCGACGAAATTCCCCCAAATCTGAGGAGATATTCTTGAATAACTTTTTTTGTGAAGGTCGGAGAGACTTGCAAGTAGGCTCTACCCCCACTAAATGGGGTAGCGCGCATCGATCGGTTCCATCCTTGAGCTTCTCCGACTTTCGGAAGGGTTAGGGTTAGGGTTAGGGATGAAAGCACATAGGAGAAAGAGATATTCTTGAATAACTTTTTTTGTGAAGGTCGGAGAGACTTGCAAGTAGGCTCTACCCCCACTAAATGGGGTAGCGCGCATCGATCGGTACCATCCTTGAGCTTCTCCGACTTTCGGAAGGCTTAGGGTTAGGGTTAGGGATGAAAGCACATAGGAGAAAGAGATATTCTTGAATAACTTTTTTTGTGAAGGTCGGAGAGACTTGCAAGTAGGCTCTACCCCCACTAAATGGGGTAGCGCGCATCGATCGGTACCATCCTTGAGCTTCTCCGACTTTCGGAAGGGTTAGGGTTAGGGTTAGGGATGAAAGCACATAGGAGAAAGAGATATTCTTGAATAACTTTTTTTGTGAAGGTCGGAGAGACTTGGAAAGTGGTTGCATCTGGACTAATTTGGGTCCTGCGGATCGATTGGTACCATCCCCGAGCTTGTACGACCTTCGGAAGAGGTCGACCGACGAAATTCCCCCAAATCTGAGGAGATATTCTTGAATAACTTTTTTTGTGAAGGTCGGAGAGACTTGCAAGTAGGCTCTACCCCCACTAAATGGGGTTGCGCGCATCGATCGGTACCATCCTTGAGCTTCTCCGACTTTCGGAAGGGTTAGGGTTAGGGATGAAAGCACATAGGAGAAAGAGATATTCTTGAATAACTTTTTTTGTGAAGGTCGGAGAGACTTGCAAGTAGGCTCTACCCCCACTAAATGGGGTAGCGCGCATCGATCGGTACCATCCTTGAGCTTCTCCGACTTTCGGAAGGGTTAGGGTTAGGGATGAAAGCACATAGGAGAAAGAGATATTCTTGAATAACTTTTTTTGTGAAGGTCGGAGAGACTTGGAAAGTGGTTGCATCTGGACTAATTTGGGTCCTGCGGATCGATTGGTACCATCCCCGAGCTTGTACGACCTTCGGAAGAGGTCGACCGACGAAATTCCCCCAAATCTGAGGAGATATTCTTGAATAACTTTTTTTGTGAAGGTCGGAGAGACTTGCAAGTAGGCTCTACCCCCACTAAATGGGGTTGCGCGCATCGATCGGTACCATCCTTGAGCTTCTCCGACTTTCGGAAGGGTTAGGGTTAGGGTTAGGGATGAAAGCACATAGGAGAAAGAGATATTCTTGAATAACTTTTTTTGTGAAGGTCGGAGAGACTTGGAAAGTGGTTGCATCTGGACTAATTTGGGTCCTGCGGATCGATTGGTACCATCCCCGAGCTTGTACGACCTTCGGAAGAGGTCGACCGACGAAATTCCCCCAAATCTGAGGAGATATTCTTGAATAACTTTTTTTGTGAAGGTCGGAGAGACTTGCAAGTAGGCTCTACCCCCACTAAATGGGGTTGCGCGCATCGATCGGTACCATCCTTGAGCTTCTCCGACTTTCGGAAGGGTTAGGGTTAGGGTTAGGGATGAAAGCACATAGGAGAAAGAGATATTCTTGAATAACTTTTTTTGTGAAGGTCGGAGAGACTTGCAAGTAGGCTCTACCCCCACTAAATGGGGTAGCGCGCATCGATCGGTACCATCCTTGAGCTTCTCCGACTTTCGGAAGGGTTAGGGTTAGGGATGAAAGCACATAGGAGAAAGAGATATTCTTGAATAACTTTTTTTGTGAAGGTCGGAGAGACTTGTAAAGTGGTTGCATCTGGACTAATTTGGGTCCTGCGGATCGATTGGTACCATCCCCGAGCTTGTACGACCTTCGGAAGAGGTCGACCGACGAAATTCCCCCAAATCTGAGGAGATATTCTTGAATAACTTTTTTTGTGAAGGTCGGAGAGACTTGCAAGTAGGCTCTACCCCCACTAAATGGGGTTGCGCGCATCGATCGGTACCATCCTTGAGCTTCTCCGACTTTCGGAAGGGTTAGGGTTAGGGATGAAAGCACATAGGAGAAAGAGATATTCTTGAATAACTTTTTTGTGAAGGTCGGAGAGACTTGGAAAGTGGTTGCATCTGGACTAATTTGGGTCCTGCGGATCGATTGGTACCATCCCCGAGCTTGTACGACCTTCGGAAGAGGTCGACCGACGAAATTCCCCCAAATCTGAGGAGATATTCTTGAATAACTTTTTTTGTGAAGGTCGGAGAGAC
Organism: Limanda limanda; assembly: GCF_963576545.1. NCBI lineage: Eukaryota > Metazoa > Chordata > Actinopteri > Pleuronectiformes > Pleuronectidae > Limanda > Limanda limanda. Next base: position 528,702 of record NW_026870579.1, on the reverse strand, counting down.
ATGCAAGTAGGCTCTACCCCCACTAAATGGGGTAGCGCACATCGATCGGTACCATCCTTGAGCTTCTCCGACTTTTGGAAGGGTTAGGGTTAGGGTTAGGGATGAAAGCACATAGGAGAAAGAGATATTCTTGAATAACTTTTTTTGTGAAGGTCGGAGAGACTTGCAAGTAGGCTATACCCCCACTAAATGGGGTAGCGCGCATCGATCGGTACCATCCTTGAGCTTCTACGACTTTCGGAAGGGTTAGGGTTAGGGTTAGGGATGAAAGCACATAGGAGAAAGAGATATTCTTGAATAACTTTTTTTGTGAAGGTCGGAGAGACTTGCAAGTAGGCTCTACCCCCACTAAATGGGGTAGCGCGCATCGATCGGTACCATCCTTGAGCTTCTCCGACTTTCGGAAGGGTTAGGGTTAGGGTTAGGGATGAAAGCACATAGGAGAAAGAGATATTCTTGAATAACTTTTTTTGTGAAGGTCGGAGAGACTTGTAAAGTGGTTGCATCTGGAATAATTTGGGTCCTGCGGATCGATTGGTACCATCCCCGAGCTTGTACGACCTTCGGAAGAGGTCGACCGACGAAATTCCCCCAAATCTGAGGAGATATTCTTGAATAACTTTTTTTGTGAAGGTCGGAGAGACTTGCAAGTAGGCTCTACCCCCACTAAATGGGGTTGCGCGCATCGATCGGTACCATCCTTGAGCTTCTCCGACTTTCGGAAGGGTTAGGGTTAGGGTTAGGGATGAAAGCACATAGGAGAAAGAGATATTCTTGAATAACTTTTTTTGTGAAGGTCGGAGAGACTTGGAAAGTGGTTGCATCTGGACTAATTTGGGTCCTGCGGATCGATTGGTACCATCCCCGAGCTTGTACGACCTTCGGAAGAGGTCGACCGACGAAATTCCCCCAAATCTGAGGAGATATTCTTGAATAACTTTTTTTGTGAAGGTCGGAGAGACATGCAAGTAGGCTCTACCCCCACTAAATGGGGTAGCGCGCATCGATCGGTACCATCCTTGAGCTTCTACGACTTTCGGAAGGGTTAGGGTTAGGGTTAGGGATGAAAGCACATAGGAGAAAGAGATATTCTTGAATAACTTTTTTTGTGAAGGTCGGAGAGACTTGCAAGTAGGCTCTACCCCCACTAAATGGGGTAGCGCGCATCGATCGGTACCATCCTTGAGCTTCTCCGACTTTCGGAAGGGTTAGGGTTAGGGTTAGGGATGAAAGCACATAGGAGAAAGAGATATTCTTGAATAACTTTTTTTGTGAAGGTCGGAGAGACTTGGAAAGTGGTTGCATCTGGACTAATTTGGGTCCTGCGGATCGATTGGTACCATCCCCGAGCTTGTACGACCTTCGGAAGAGGTCGACCGACGAAATTCCCCCAAATCTGAGGAGATATTCTTGAATAACTTTTTTTGTGAAGGTCGGAGAGACTTGCAAGTAGGCTCTACCCCCACTAAATGGGGTAGCGCGCATCGATCGGTTCCATCCTTGAGCTTCTCCGACTTTCGGAAGGGTTAGGGTTAGGGTTAGGGATGAAAGCACATAGGAGAAAGAGATATTCTTGAATAACTTTTTTTGTGAAGGTCGGAGAGACTTGCAAGTAGGCTCTACCCCCACTAAATGGGGTAGCGCACATCGATCGGTACCATCCTTGAGCTTCTCCGACTTTCGGAAGGGTTAGGGTTAGGGTTAGGGATGAAAGCACATAGGAGAAAGAGATATTCTTGAATAACTTTTTTTGTGAAGGTCGGAGAGACTTGCAAGTAGGCTCTACCCCCACTAAATGGGGTAGCGCGCATCGATCGGTACCATCCTTGAGCTTCTCCGACTTTCGGAAGGGTTAGGGTTAGGGTTAGGGATGAAAGCACATAGGAGAAAGAGATATTCTTGAATAACTTTTTTTGTGAAGGTCGGAGAGACTTGGAAAGTGGTTGCATCTGGACTAATTTGGGTCCTGCGGATCGATTGGTACCATCCTCGAGCTTGTACGACCTTCGGAAGAGGTCGACCGACGAAATTCCCCCAAATCTGAGGAGATATTCTTGAATAACTTTTTTTGTGAAGGTCGGAGAGACTTGCAAGTAGGCTCTACCCCCACTAAATGGGGTTGCGCGCATCGATCGGTACCATCCTTGAGCTTCTCCGACTTTCGGAAGGGTTAGGGTTAGGGATGAAAGCACATAGGAGAAAGAGATATTCTTGAATAACTTTTTTTGTGAAGGTCGGAGAGACTTGCAAGTAGGCTCTACCCCCACTAAATGGGGTAGCGCGCATCGATCGGTACCATCCTTGAGCTTCTCCGACTTTCGGAAGGGTTAGGGTTAGGGATGAAAGCACATAGGAGAAAGAGATATTCTTGAATAACTTTTTTTGTGAAGGTCGGAGAGACTTGGAAAGTGGTTGCATCTGGACTAATTTGGGTCCTGCGGATCGATTGGTACCATCCCCGAGCTTGTACGACCTTCGGAAGAGGTCGACCGACGAAATTCCCCCAAATCTGAGGAGATATTCTTGAATAACTTTTTTTGTGAAGGTCGGAGAGACTTGCAAGTAGGCTCTACCCCCACTAAATGGGGTTGCGCGCATCGATCGGTACCATCCTTGAGCTTCTCCGACTTTCGGAAGGGTTAGGGTTAGGGTTAGGGATGAAAGCACATAGGAGAAAGAGATATTCTTGAATAACTTTTTTTGTGAAGGTCGGAGAGACTTGGAAAGTGGTTGCATCTGGACTAATTTGGGTCCTGCGGATCGATTGGTACCATCCCCGAGCTTGTACGACCTTCGGAAGAGGTCGACCGACGAAATTCCCCCAAATCTGAGGAGATATTCTTGAATAACTTTTTTTGTGAAGGTCGGAGAGACTTGCAAGTAGGCTCTACCCCCACTAAATGGGGTAGCGCGCATCGATCGGTACCATCCTTGAGCTTCTCCGACTTTCGGAAGGGTTAGGGTTAGGGATGAAAGCACATAGGAGAAAGAGATATTCTTGAATAACTTTTTTTGTGAAGGTCGGAGAGACTTGGAAAGTGGTTGCATCTGGACTAATTTGGGTCCTGCGGATCGATTGGTACCATCCCCGAGCTTGTACGACCTTCGGAAGAGGTCGACCGACGAAATTCCCCCAAATCTGAGGAGATATTCTTGAATAACTTTTTTTGTGAAGGTCGGAGAGACTTGCAAGTAGGCTCTACCCCCACTAAATGGGGTAGCGCGCATCGATCGGTTCCATCCTTGAGCTTCTCCGACTTTCGGAAGGGTTAGGGTTAGGGTTAGGGATGAAAGCACATAGGAGAAAGAGATATTCTTGAATAACTTTTTTTGTGAAGGTCGGAGAGACTTGCAAGTAGGCTCTACCCCCACTAAATGGGGTAGCGCGCATCGATCGGTACCATCCTTGAGCTTCTCCGACTTTCGGAAGGGTTAGGGTTAGGGTTAGGGATGAAAGCACATAGGAGAAAGAGATATTCTTGAATAACTTTTTTTGTGAAGGTCGGAGAGACTTGCAAGTAGGCTCTACCCCCACTAAATGGGGTAGCGCGCATCGATCGGTACCATCCTTGAGCTTCTCCGACTTTCGGAAGGGTTAGGGTTAGGGTTAGGGATGAAAGCACATAGGAGAAAGAGATATTCTTGAATAACTTTTTTTGTGAAGGTCGGAGAGACTTGGAAAGTGGTTGCATCTGGACTAATTTGGGTCCTGCGGATCGATTGGTACCATCCCCGAGCTTGTACGACCTTCGGAAGAGGTCGACCGACGAAATTCCCCCAAATCTGAGGAGATATTCTTGAATAACTTTTTTTGTGAAGGTCGGAGAGACTTGCAAGTAGGCTCTACCCCCACTAAATGGGGTTGCGCGCATCGATCGGTACCATCCTTGAGCTTCTCCGACTTTCGGAAGGGTTAGGGTTAGGGTTAGGGATGAAAGCACATAGGAGAAAGAGATATTCTTGAATAACTTTTTTTGTGAAGGTCGGAGAGACTTGCAAGTAGGCTCTACCCCCACTAAATGGGGTAGCGCGCATCGATCGGTACCATCCTTGAGCTTCTCCGACTTTCGGAAGGGTTAGGGTTAGGGATGAAAGCACATAGGAGAAAGAGATATTCTTGAATAACTTTTTTTGTGAAGGTCGGAGAGACTTGGAAAGTGGTTGCATCTGGACTAATTTGGGTCCTGCGGATCGATTGGTACCATCCCCGAGCTTGTACGACCTTCGGAAGAGGTCGACCGACGAAATTCCCCCAAATCTGAGGAGATATTCTTGAATAACTTTTTTTGTGAAGGTCGGAGAGACTTGCAAGTAGGCTCTACCCCCACTAAATGGGGTAGCGCGCATCGATCGGTTCCATCCTTGAGCTTCTCCGACTTTCGGAAGGGTTAGGGTTAGGGTTAGGGATGAAAGCACATAGGAGAAAGAGATATTCTTGAATAACTTTTTTTGTGAAGGTCGGAGAGACTTGCAAGTAGGCTCTACCCCCACTAAATGGGGTAGCGCGCATCGATCGGTACCATCCTTGAGCTTCTCCGACTTTCGGAAGGGTTAGGGTTAGGGTTAGGGATGAAAGCACATAGGAGAAAGAGATATTCTTGAATAACTTTTTTTGTGAAGGTCGGAGAGACTTGCAAGTAGGCTCTACCCCCACTAAATGGGGTAGCGCGCATCGATCGGTACCATCCTTGAGCTTCTCCGACTTTCGGAAGGGTTAGGGTTAGGGTTAGGGATGAAAGCACATAGGAGAAAGAGATATTCTTGAATAACTTTTTTTGTGAAGGTCGGAGAGACTTGGAAAGTGGTTGCATCTGGACTAATTTGGGTCCTGCGGATCGATTGGTACCATCCCCGAGCTTGTACGACCTTCGGAAGAGGTCGACCGACGAAATTCCCCCAAATCTGAGGAGATATTCTTGAATAACTTTTTTTGTGAAGGTCGGAGAGACTTGCAAGTAGGCTCTACCCCCACTAAATGGGGTTGCGCGCATCGATCGGTACCATCCTTGAGCTTCTCCGACTTTCGGAAGGGTTAGGGTTAGGGATGAAAGCACATAGGAGAAAGAGATATTCTTGAATAACTTTTTTTGTGAAGGTCGGAGAGACTTGCAAGTAGGCTCTACCCCCACTAAATGGGGTAGCGCGCATCGATCGGTACCATCTTTGAGCTTCTCCGACTTTCGGAAGGGTTAGGGTTAGGGATGAAAGCACATAGGAGAAAGAGATATTCTTGAATAACTTTTTTTGTGAAGGTCGGAGAGACTTGGAAAGTGGTTGCATCTGGACTAATTTGGGTCCTGCGGATCGATTGGTACCATCCCCGAGCTTGTACGACCTTCGGAAGAGGTCGACCGACGAAATTCCCCCAAATCTGAGGAGATATTCTTGAATAACTTTTTTTGTGAAGGTCGGAGAGACTTGCAAGTAGGCTCTACCCCCACTAAATGGGGTTGCGCGCATCGATCGGTACCATCCTTGAGCTTCTCCGACTTTCGGAAGGGTTAGGGTTAGGGTTAGGGATGAAAGCACATAGGAGAAAGAGATATTCTTGAATAACTTTTTTTGTGAAGGTCGGAGAGACTTGGAAAGTGGTTGCATCTGGACTAATTTGGGTCCTGCGGATCGATTAGTACCATCCCCGAGCTTGTACGACCTTTGGAAGAGGTCGACCGACGAAATTCCCCCAAATCTGAGGAGATATTCTTGAATAACTTTTTTTGTGAAGGTCGGAGAGACTTGCAAGTAGGCTCTACCCCCACTAAATGGGGTTGCGCGCATCGATCGGTACCATCCTTGAGCTTCTCCGACTTTCGGAAGGGTTAGGGTTAGGGTTAGGGATGAAAGCACATAGGAGAAAGAGATATTCTTGAATAACTTTTTTTGTGAAGGTCGGAGAGACTTGCAAGTAGGCTCTACCCCCACTAAATGGGGTAGCGCGCATCGATCGGTACCATCCTTGAGCTTCTCCGACTTTCGGAAGGGTTAGGGTTAGGGATGAAAGCACATAGGAGAAAGAGATATTCTTGAATAACTTTTTTTGTGAAGGTCGGAGAGACTTGTAAAGTGGTTGCATCTGGACTAATTTGGGTCCTGCGGATCGATTGGTACCATCCCCGAGCTTGTACGACCTTCGGAAGAGGTCGACCGACGAAATTCCCCCAAATCTGAGGAGATATTCTTGAATAACTTTTTTTGTGAAGGTCGGAGAGACTTGCAAGTAGGCTCTACCCCCACTAAATGGGGTTGCGCGCATCGATCGGTACCATCCTTGAGCTTCTCCGACTTTCGGAAGGGTTAGGGTTAGGGTTAGGGATGAAAGCACATAGGAGAAAGAGATATTCTTGAATAACCTTTTTTGTGAAGGTCGGAGAGACTTGGAAAGTGGTTGCATCTGGACTAATTTGGGTCCTGCGGATCGATTGGTACCATCCCCGAGCTTGTACGACCTTCGGAAGAGGTCGACCGACGAAATTCCCCCAAATCTGAGGAGATATTCTTGAATAACTTTTTTTGTGAAGGTCGGAGAGACATGCAAGTAGGCTCTACCCCCACTAAATGGGGTAGCGCACATCGATCGGTACCATCCTTGAGCTTCTCCGACTTTTGGAAGGGTTAGGGTTAGGGTTAGGGATGAAAGCACATAGGAGAAAGAGATATTCTTGAATAACTTTTTTTGTGAAGGTCGGAGAGACTTGCAAGTAGGCTCTACCCCCACTAAATGGGGTAGCGCGCATCGATCGGTACCATCCTTGAGCTTCTACGACTTTCGGAAGGGTTAGGGTTAGGGTTAGGGATGAAAGCACATAGGAGAAAGAGATATTCTTGAATAACTTTTTTTGTGAAGGTCGGAGAGACTTGCAAGTAGGCTCTACCCCCACTAAATGGGGTAGCGCGCATCGATCGGTACCATCCTTGAGCTTCTCCGACTTTCGGAAGGGTTAGGGTTAGGGTTAGGGATGAAAGCACATAGGAGAAAGAGATATTCTTGAATAACTTTTTTTGTGAAGGTCGGAGAGACTTGCAAGTAGGCTCTACCCCCACTAAATGGGGTAGCGCGCATCGATCGGTACCATCCTTGAGCTTCTCCGACTTTCGGAAGGGTTAGGGTTAGGGTTAGGGATGAAAGCACATAGGAGAAAGAGATATTCTTGAATAACTTTTTTTGTGAAGGTCGGAGAGACTTGTAAAGTGGTTGCATCTGGAATAATTTGGGTCCTGCGGATCGATTGGTACCATCCCCGAGCTTGTACGACCTTCGGAAGAGGTCGACCGACGAAATTCCCCCAAATCTGAGGAGATATTCTTGAATAACTTTTTTTGTGAAGGTCGGAGAGACTTGCAAGTAGGCTCTACCCCCACTAAATGGGGTTGCGCGCATCGATCGGTACCATCCTTGAGCTTCTCCGACTTTCGGAAGGGTTAGGGTTAGGGTTAGGGATGAAAGCACATAGGAGAAAGAGATATTCTTGAATAACTTTTTTTGTGAAGGTCGGAGAGACTTGGAAAGTGGTTGCATCTGGACTAATTTGGGTCCTGCAGATCGATTGGTACCATCCCCGAGCTTGTACGACCTTCGGAAGAGGTCGACCGACGAAATTCCCCCAAATCTGAGGAGATATTCTTGAATAACTTTTTTTGTGATGGTCGGAGAGACATGCAAGTAGGCTCTACCCCCACTAAATGGGGTAGCGCGCATCGATCAGTACCATCCTTGAGCTTCTCCGACTTTTGGAAGGGTTAGGGTTAGGGTTAGGGATGAAAGCACATAGGAGAAAGAGATATTCTTGAATAACTTTTTTTGTGAAGGTCGGAGAGACTTGCAAGTAGGCTCTACCCCCACTAAATGGGGTAGCGCGCATCGATCGGTACCATCCTTGAGCTTCTACGACTTTCGGAAGGGTTAGGGTTAGGGTTAGGGATGAAAGCACATAGGAGAAAGAGATATTCTTGAATAACTTTTTTTGTGAAGGTCGGAGAGACTTGCAAGTAGGCTCTACCCCCACTAAATGGGGTAGCGCGCATCGATCGGTACCATCCTTGAGCTTCTCCGACTTTCGGAAGGGTTAGGGTTAGGGTTAGGGATGAAAGCACATAGGAGAAAGAGATATTCTTGAATAACTTTTTTTGTGAAGGTCGGAGAGACTTGGAAAGTGGTTGCATCTGGACTAATTTGGGTCCTGCGGATCGATTGGTACCATCCCCGAGCTTGTACGACCTTCGGAAGAGGTCGACCGACGAAATTCCCCCAAATCTGAGGAGATATTCTTGAATAACTTTTTTTGTGAAGGTCGGAGAGACTTGCAAGTAGGCTCTACCCCCACTAAATGGGGTAGCGCGCATCGATCGGTTCCATCCTTGAGCTTCTCCGACTTTCGGAAGGGTTAGGGTTAGGGTTAGGGATGAAAGCACATAGGAGAAAGAGATATTCTTGAATAACTTTTTTTGTGAAGGTCGGAGAGACTTGCAAGTAGGCTCTACCCCCACTAAATGGGGTAGCGCACATCGATCGGTACCATCCTTGAGCTTCTCCGACTTTCGGAAGGGTTAGGGTTAGGGTTAGGGATGAAAGCACATAGGAGAAAGAGATATTCTTGAATAACTTTTTTTGTGAAGGTCGGAGAGACTTGCAAGTAGGCTCTACCCCCACTAAATGGGGTAGCGCGCATCGATCGGTACCATCCTTGAGCTTCTCCGACTTTCGGAAGGGTTAGGGTTAGGGTTAGGGATGAAAGCACATAGGAGAAAGAGATATTCTTGAATAACTTTTTTTGTGAAGGTCGGAGAGACTTGGAAAGTGGTTGCATCTGGACTAATTTGGGTCCTGCGGATCGATTGGTACCATCCTCGAGCTTGTACGACCTTCGGAAGAGGTCGACCGACGAAATTCCCCCAAATCTGAGGAGATATTCTTGAATAACTTTTTTTGTGAAGGTCGGAGAGACTTGCAAGTAGGCTCTACCCCCACTAAATGGGGTTGCGCGCATCGATCGGTACCATCCTTGAGCTTCTCCGACTTTCGGAAGGGTTAGGGTTAGGGATGAAAGCACATAGGAGAAAGAGATATTCTTGAATAACTTTTTTTGTGAAGGTCGGAGAGACTTGCAAGTAGGCTCTACCCCCACTAAATGGGGTAGCGCGCATCGATCGGTACCATCCTTGAGCTTCTCCGACTTTCGGAAGGGTTAGGGTTAGGGATGAAAGCACATAGGAGAAAGAGATATTCTTGAATAACTTTTTTTGTGAAGGTCGGAGAGACTTGGAAAGTGGTTGCATCTGGACTAATTTGGGTCCTGCGGATCGATTGGTACCATCCCCGAGCTTGTACGACCTTCGGAAGAGGTCGACCGACGAAATTCCCCCAAATCTGAGGAGATATTCTTGAATAACTTTTTTTGTGAAGGTCGGAGAGACTTGCAAGTAGGCTCTACCCCCACTAAATGGGGTTGCGCGCATCGATCGGTACCATCCTTGAGCTTCTCCGACTTTCGGAAGGGTTAGGGTTAGGGTTAGGGATGAAAGCACATAGGAGAAAGAGATATTCTTGAATAACTTTTTTTGTGAAGGTCGGAGAGACTTGGAAAGTGGTTGCATCTGGACTAATTTGGGTCCTGCGGATCGATTGGTACCATCCCCGAGCTTGTACGACCTTCGGAAGAGGTCGACCGACGAAATTCCCCCAAATCTGAGGAGATATTCTTGAATAACTTTTTTTGTGAAGGTCGGAGAGACTTGCAAGTAGGCTCTACCCCCACTAAATGGGGTAGCGCGCATCGATCGGTACCATCCTTGAGCTTCTCCGACTTTCGGAAGGGTTAGGGTTAGGGATGAAAGCACATAGGAGAAAGAGATATTCTTGAATAACTTTTTTTGTGAAGGTCGGAGAGACTTGGAAAGTGGTTGCATCTGGACTAATTTGGGTCCTGCGGATCGATTGGTACCATCCCCGAGCTTGTACGACCTTCGGAAGAGGTCGACCGACGAAATTCCCCCAAATCTGAGGAGATATTCTTGAATAACTTTTTTTGTGAAGGTCGGAGAGACTTGCAAGTAGGCTCTACCCCCACTAAATGGGGTAGCGCGCATCGATCGGTTCCATCCTTGAGCTTCTCCGACTTTCGGAAGGGTTAGGGTTAGGGTTAGGGATGAAAGCACATAGGAGAAAGAGATATTCTTGAATAACTTTTTTTGTGAAGGTCGGAGAGACTTGCAAGTAGGCTCTACCCCCACTAAATGGGGTAGCGCGCATCGATCGGTACCATCCTTGAGCTTCTCCGACTTTCGGAAGGGTTAGGGTTAGGGTTAGGGATGAAAGCACATAGGAGAAAGAGATATTCTTGAATAACTTTTTTTGTGAAGGTCGGAGAGACTTGCAAGTAGGCTCTACCCCCACTAAATGGGGTAGCGCGCATCGATCGGTACCATCCTTGAGCTTCTCCGACTTTCGGAAGGGTTAGGGTTAGGGTTAGGGATGAAAGCACATAGGAGAAAGAGATATTCTTGAATAACTTTTTTTGTGAAGGTCGGAGAGACTTGGAAAGTGGTTGCATCTGGACTAATTTGGGTCCTGCGGATCGATTGGTACCATCCCCGAGCTTGTACGACCTTCGGAAGAGGTCGACCGACGAAATTCCCCCAAATCTGAGGAGATATTCTTGAATAACTTTTTTTGTGAAGGTCGGAGAGACTTGCAAGTAGGCTCTACCCCCACTAAATGGGGTAGCGCGCATCGATCGGTACCATCCTTGAGCTTCTCCGACTTTCGGAAGGGTTAGGGTTAGGGATGAAAGCACATAGGAGAAAGAGATATTCTTGAATAACTTTTTTTGTGAAGGTCGGAGAGACTTGGAAAGTGGTTGCATCTGGACTAATTTGGGTCCTGCGGATCGATTGGTACCATCCCCGAGCTTGTACGACCTTCGGAAGAGGTCGACCGACGAAATTCCCCCAAATCTGAGGAGATATTCTTGAATAACTTTTTTTGTGAAGGTCGGAGAGACTTGCAAGTAGGCTCTACCCCCACTAAATGGGGTAGCGCGCATCGATCGGTTCCATCCTTGAGCTTCTCCGACTTTCGGAAGGGTTAGGGTTAGGGTTAGGGATGAAAGCACATAGGAGAAAGAGATATTCTTGAATAACTTTTTTTGTGAAGGTCGGAGAGACTTGCAAGTAGGCTCTACCCCCACTAAATGGGGTAGCGCGCATCGATCGGTACCATCCTTGAGCTTCTCCGACTTTCGGAAGGGTTAGGGTTAGGGTTAGGGATGAAAGCACATAGGAGAAAGAGATATTCTTGAATAACTTTTTTTGTGAAGGTCGGAGAGACTTGCAAGTAGGCTCTACCCCCACTAAATGGGGTAGCGCGCATCGATCGGTACCATCCTTGAGCTTCTCCGACTTTCGGAAGGGTTAGGGTTAGGGTTAGGGATGAAAGCACATAGGAGAAAGAGATATTCTTGAATAACTTTTTTTGTGAAGGTCGGAGAGACTTGGAAAGTGGTTGCATCTGGACTAATTTGGGTCCTGCGGATCGATTGGTACCATCCCCGAGCTTGTACGACCTTCGGAAGAGGTCGACCGACGAAATTCCCCCAAATCTGAGGAGATATTCTTGAATAACTTTTTTTGTGAAGGTCGGAGAGACTTGCAAGTAGGCTCTACCCCCACTAAATGGGGTTGCGCGCATCGATCGGTACCATCCTTGAGCTTCTCCGACTTTCGGAAGGGTTAGGGTTAGGGTTAGGGATGAAAGCACATAGGAGAAAGAGATATTCTTGAATAACTTTTTTTGTGAAGGTCGGAGAGACTTGCAAGTAGGCTCTACCCCCACTAAATGGGGTAGCGCGCATCGATCGGTACCATCCTTGAGCTTCTCCGACTTTCGGAAGGGTTAGGGTTAGGGATGAAAGCACATAGGAGAGAGAGATATTCTTGAATAACTTTTTTTGTGAAGGTCGGAGAGACTTGGAAAGTGGTTGCATCTGGACTAATTTGGGTCCTGCGGATCGATTGGTACCATCCCCGAGCTTGTACGACCTTCGGAAGAGGTCGACCGACGAAATTCCCCCAAATCTGAGGAGATATTCTTGAATAACTTTTTTTGTGAAGGTCGGAGAGACTTGCAAGTAGGCTCTACCCCCACTAAATGGGGTAGCGCGCATCGATCGGTTCCATCCTTGAGCTTCTCCGACTTTCGGAAGGGTTAGGGTTAGGGTTAGGGATGAAAGCACATAGGAGAAAGAGATATTCTTGAATAACTTTTTTTGTGAAGGTCGGAGAGACTTGCAAGTAGGCTCTACCCCCACTAAATGGGGTAGCGCGCATCGATCGGTACCATCCTTGAGCTTCTCCGACTTTCGGAAGGGTTAGGGTTAGGGTTAGGGATGAAAGCACATAGGAGAAAGAGATATTCTTGAATAACTTTTTTTGTGAAGGTCGGAGAGACTTGCAAGTAGGCTCTACCCCCACTAAATGGGGTAGCGCGCATCGATCGGTACCATCCTTGAGCTTCTCCGACTTTCGGAAGGGTTAGGGTTAGGGTTAGGGATGAAAGCACATAGGAGAAAGAGATATTCTTGAATAACTTTTTTTGTGAAGGTCGGAGAGACTTGGAAAGTGGTTGCATCTGGACTAATTTGGGTCCTGCGGATCGATTGGTACCATCCCCGAGCTTGTACGACCTTCGGAAGAGGTCGACCGACGAAATTCCCCCAAATCTGAGGAGATATTCTTGAATAACTTTTTTTGTGAAGGTCGGAGAGACTTGCAAGTAGGCTCTACCCCCACTAAATGGGGTTGCGCGCATCGATCGGTACCATCCTTGAGCTTCTCCGACTTTCGGAAGGGTTAGGGTTAGGGATGAAAGCACATAGGAGAAAGAGATATTCTTGAATAACTTTTTTTGTGAAGGTCGGAGAGACTTGCAAGTAGGCTCTACCCCCACTAAATGGGGTAGCGCGCATCGATCGGTACCATCCTTGAGCTTCTCCGACTTTCGGAAGGGTTAGGGTTAGGGATGAAAGCACATAGGAGAAAGAGATATTCTTGAATAACTTTTTTTGTGAAGGTCGGAGAGACTTGGAAAGTGGTTGCATCTGGACTAATTTGGGTCCTGCGGATCGATTGGTACCATCCCCGAGCTTGTACGACCTTCGGAAGAGGTCGACCGACGAAATTCCCCCAAATCTGAGGAGATATTCTTGAATAACTTTTTTTGTGAAGGTCGGAGAGACTTGCAAGTAGGCTCTACCCCCACTAAATGGGGTTGCGCGCATCGATCGGTACCATCCTTGAGCTTCTCCGACTTTCGGAAGGGTTAGGGTTAGGGTTAGGGATGAAAGCACATAGGAGAAAGAGATATTCTTGAATAACTTTTTTTGTGAAGGTCGGAGAGACTTGGAAAGTGGTTGCATCTGGACTAATTTGGGTCCTGCGGATCGATTAGTACCATCCCCGAGCTTGTACGACCTTCGGAAGAGGTCGACCGACGAAATTCCCCCAAATCTGAGGAGATATTCTTGAATAACTTTTTTTGTGAAGGTCGGAGAGACTTGCAAGTAGGCTCTACCCCCACTAAATGGGGTTGCGCGCATCGATCGGTACCATCCTTGAGCTTCTCCGACTTTCGGAAGGGTTAGGGTTAGGGTTAGGGATGAAAGCACATAGGAGAAAGAGATATTCTTGAATAACTTTTTTTGTGAAGGTCGGAGAGACTTGCAAGTAGGCTCTACCCCCACTAAATGGGGTAGCGCGCATCGATCGGTACCATCCTTGAGCTTCTCCGACTTTCGGAAGGGTTAGGGTTAGGGATGAAAGCACATAGGAGAAAGAGATATTCTTGAATAACTTTTTTTGTGAAGGTCGGAGAGACTTGTAAAGTGGTTGCATCTGGACTAATTTGGGTCCTGCGGATCGATTGGTACCATCCCCGAGCTTGTACGACCTTCGGAAGAGGTCGACCGACGAAATTCCCCCAAATCTGAGGAGATATTCTTGAATAACTTTTTTTGTGAAGGTCGGAGAGACTTGCAAGTAGGCTCTACCCCCACTAAATGGGGTTGCGCGCATCGATCGGTACCATCCTTGAGCTTCTCCGACTTTCGGAAGGGTTAGGGTTAGGGTTAGGGATGAAAGCACATAGGAGAAAGAGATATTCTTGAATAACCTTTTTTGTGAAGGTCGGAGAGACTTGGAAAGTGGTTGCATCTGGACTAATTTGGGTCCTGCGGATCGATTGGTACCATCCCCGAGCTTGTACGACCTTCGGAAGAGGTCGACCGACGAAATTCCCCCAAATCTGAGGAGATATTCTTGAATAACTTTTTTTGTGAAGGTCGGAGAGACATGCAAGTAGGCTCTACCCCCACTAAATGGGGTAGCGCACATCGATCGGTACCATCCTTGAGCTTCTCCGACTTTTGGAAGGGTTAGGGTTAGGGATGAAAGCACATAGGAGAAAGAGATATTCTTGAATAACTTTTTTTGTGAAGGTCGGAGAGACTTGCAAGTAGGCTCTACCCCCACTAAATGGGGTAGCGCGCATCGATCGGTACCATCCTTGAGCTTCTACGACTTTTGGAAGGGTTAGGGTTAGGGTTAGGGATGAAAGCACATAGGAGAAAGAGATATTCTTGAATAACTTTTTTTGTGAAGGTCGGAGAGACTTGCAAGTAGGCTCTACCCCCACTAAATGGGGTAGCGCGCATCGATCGGTACCATCCTTGAGCTTCTCCGACTTTCGGAAGGGTTAGGGTTAGGGTTAGGGATGAAAGCACATAGGAGAAAGAGATATTCTTGAATAACTTTTTTTGTGAAGGTCGGAGAGACTTGCAAGTAGGCTCTACCCCCACTAAATGGGGTAGCGCGCATCGATCGGTACCATCCTTGAGCTTCTCCGACTTTCGGAAGGGTTAGGGTTAGGGTTAGGGATGAAAGCACATAGGAGAAAGAGATATTCTTGAATAACTTTTTTTGTGAAGGTCGGAGAGACTTGCAAGTAGGCTCTACCCCCACTAAATGGGGTAGCGCGCATCGATCGGTACCATCCTTGAGCTTCTCCGACTTTCGGAAGGGTTAGGGTTAGGGTTAGGGATGAAAGCACATAGGAGAAAGAGATATTCTTGAATAACTTTTTTTGTGAAGGTCGGAGAGACTTGTAAAGTGGTTGCATCTGGAATAATTTGGGTCCTGCGGATCGATTGGTACCATCCCCGAGCTTGTACGACCTTCGGAAGAGGTCGACCGACGAAATTCCCCCAAATCTGAGGAGATATTCTTGAATAACTTTTTTTGTGAAGGTCGGAGAGACTTGCAAGTAGGCTCTACCCCCACTAAATGGGGTTGCGCGCATCGATCGGTACCATCCTTGAGCTTCTCCGACTTTCGGAAGGGTTAGGGTTAGGGTTAGGGATGAAAGCACATAGGAGAAAGAGATATTCTTGAATAACTTTTTTTGTGAAGGTCGGAGAGACTTGGAAAGTGGTTGCATCTGGACTAATTTGGGTCCTGCAGATCGATTGGTACCATCCCCGAGCTTGTACGACCTTCGGAAGAGGTCGACCGACGAAATTCCCCCAAATCTGAGGAGATATTCTTGAATAACTTTTTTTGTGAAGGTCGGAGAGACATGCAAGTAGGCTCTACCCCCACTAAATGGGGTAGCGCGCATCGATCAGTACCATCCTTGAGCTTCTCCGACTTTTGGAAGGGTTAGGGTTAGGGTTAGGGATGAAAGCACATAGGAGAAAGAGATATTCTTGAATAACTTTTTTTGTGAAGGTCGGAGAGACTTGCAAGTAGGCTCTACCCCCACTAAATGGGGTAGCGCGCATCGATCGGTACCATCCTTGAGCTTCTACGACTTTCGGAAGGGTTAGGGTTAGGGTTAGGGATGAAAGCACATAGGAGAAAGAGATATTCTTGAATAACTTTTTTTGTGAAGGTCGGAGAGACTTGCAAGTAGGCTCTACCCCCACTAAATGGGGTAGCGCGCATCGATCGGTACCATCCTTGAGCTTCTCCGACTTTCGGAAGGGTTAGGGTTAGGGTTAGGGATGAAAGCACATAGGAGAAAGAGATATTCTTGAATAACTTTTTTTGTGAAGGTCGGAGAGACTTGGAAAGTGGTTGCATCTGGACTAATTTGGGTCCTGCGGATCGATTGGTACCATCCCCGAGCTTGTACGACCTTCGGAAGAGGTCGACCGACGAAATTCCCCCAAATCTGAGGAGATATTCTTGAATAACTTTTTTTGTGAAGGTCGGAGAGACTTGCAAGTAGGCTCTACCCCCACTAAATGGGGTAGCGCGCATCGATCGGTTCCATCCTTGAGCTTCTCCGACTTTCGGAAGGGTTAGGGTTAGGGTTAGGGATGAAAGCACATAGGAGAAAGAGATATTCTTGAATAACTTTTTTTGTGAAGGTCGGAGAGACTTGCAAGTAGGCTCTACCCCCACTAAATGGGGTAGCGCACATCGATCGGTACCATCCTTGAGCTTCTCCGACTTTCGGAAGGGTTAGGGTTAGGGTTAGGGATGAAAGCACATAGGAGAAAGAGATATTCTTGAATAACTTTTTTTGTGAAGGTCGGAGAGACTTGCAAGTAGGCTCTACCCCCACTAAATGGGGTAGCGCGCATCGATCGGTACCATCCTTGAGCTTCTCCGACTTTCGGAAGGGTTAGGGTTAGGGTTAGGGATGAAAGCACATAGGAGAAAGAGATATTCTTGAATAACTTTTTTTGTGAAGGTCGGAGAGACTTGGAAAGTGGTTGCATCTGGACTAATTTGGGTCCTGCGGATCGATTGGTACCATCCTCGAGCTTGTACGACCTTCGGAAGAGGTCGACCGACGAAATTCCCCCAAATCTGAGGAGATATTCTTGAATAACTTTTTTTGTGAAGGTCGGAGAGACTTGCAAGTAGGCTCTACCCCCACTAAATGGGGTTGCGCGCATCGATCGGTACCATCCTTGAGCTTCTCCGACTTTCGGAAGGGTTAGGGTTAGGGATGAAAGCACATAGGAGAAAGAGATATTCTTGAATAACTTTTTTTGTGAAGGTCGGAGAGACTTGCAAGTAGGCTCTACCCCCACTAAATGGGGTAGCGCGCATCGATCGGTACCATCCTTGAGCTTCTCCGACTTTCGGAAGGGTTAGGGTTAGGGATGAAAGCACATAGGAGAAAGAGATATTCTTGAATAACTTTTTTTGTGAAGGTCGGAGAGACTTGGAAAGTGGTTGCATCTGGACTAATTTGGGTCCTGCGGATCGATTGGTACCATCCCCGAGCTTGTACGACCTTCGGAAGAGGTCGACCGACGAAATTCCCCCAAATCTGAGGAGATATTCTTGAATAACTTTTTTTGTGAAGGTCGGAGAGACTTGCAAGTAGGCTCTACCCCCACTAAATGGGGTTGCGCGCATCGATCGGTACCATCCTTGAGCTTCTCCGACTTTCGGAAGGGTTAGGGTTAGGGTTAGGGATGAAAGCACATAGGAGAAAGAGATATTCTTGAATAACTTTTTTTGTGAAGGTCGGAGAGACTTGGAAAGTGGTTGCATCTGGACTAATTTGGGTCCTGCGGATCGATTGGTACCATCCCCGAGCTTGTACGACCTTCGGAAGAGGTCGACCGACGAAATTCCCCCAAATCTGAGGAGATATTCTTGAATAACTTTTTTTGTGAAGGTCGGAGAGACTTGCAAGTAGGCTCTACCCCCACTAAATGGGGTAGCGCGCATCGATCGGTACCATCCTTGAGCTTCTCCGACTTTCGGAAGGGTTAGGGTTAGGGATGAAAGCACATAGGAGAAAGAGATATTCTTGAATAACTTTTTTTGTGAAGGTCGGAGAGACTTGGAAAGTGGTTGCATCTGGACTAATTTGGGTCCTGCGGATCGATTGGTACCATCCCCGAGCTTGTACGACCTTCGGAAGAGGTCGACCGACGAAATTCCCCCAAATCTGAGGAGATATTCTTGAATAACTTTTTTTGTGAAGGTCGGAGAGACTTGCAAGTAGGCTCTACCCCCACTAAATGGGGTAGCGCGCATCGATCGGTTCCATCCTTGAGCTTCTCCGACTTTCGGAAGGGTTAGGGTTAGGGTTAGGGATGAAAGCACATAGGAGAAAGAGATATTCTTGAATAACTTTTTTTGTGAAGGTCGGAGAGACTTGCAAGTAGGCTCTACCCCCACTAAATGGGGTAGCGCGCATCGATCGGTACCATCCTTGAGCTTCTCCGACTTTCGGAAGGGTTAGGGTTAGGGTTAGGGATGAAAGCACATAGGAGAAAGAGATATTCTTGAATAACTTTTTTTGTGAAGGTCGGAGAGACTTGCAAGTAGGCTCTACCCCCACTAAATGGGGTAGCGCGCATCGATCGGTACCATCCTTGAGCTTCTCCGACTTTCGGAAGGGTTAGGGTTAGGGTTAGGGATGAAAGCACATAGGAGAAAGAGATATTCTTGAATAACTTTTTTTGTGAAGGTCGGAGAGACTTGGAAAGTGGTTGCATCTGGACTAATTTGGGTCCTGCGGATCGATTGGTACCATCCCCGAGCTTGTACGACCTTCGCAAGAGGTCGACCGACGAAATTCCCCCAAATCTGAGGAGATATTCTTGAATAACTTTTTTTGTGAAGGTCGGAGAGACTTGCAAGTAGGCTCTACCCCCACTAAATGGGGTTGCGCGCATCGATCGGTACCATCCTTGAGCTTCTCCGACTTTCGGAAGGGTTAGGGTTAGGGTTAGGGATGAAAGCACATAGGAGAAAGAGATATTCTTGAATAACTTTTTTTGTGAAGGTCGGAGAGACTTGCAAGTAGGCTCTACCCCCACTAAATGGGGTAGCGCGCATCGATCGGTACCATCCTTGAGCTTCTCCGACTTTCGGAAGGGTTAGGGTTAGGGATGAAAGCACATAGGAGAAAGAGATATTCTTGAATAACTTTTTTTGTGAAGGTCGGAGAGACTTGGAAAGTGGTTGCATCTGGACTAATTTGGGTCCTGCGGATCGATTGGTACCATCCCCGAGCTTGTACGACCTTCGGAAGAGGTCGACCGACGAAATTCCCCCAAATCTGAGGAGATATTCTTGAATAACTTTTTTTGTGAAGGTCGGAGAGACTTGCAAGTAGGCTCTACCCCCACTAAATGGGGTTGCGCGCATCGATCGGTACCATCCTTGAGCTTCTCCGACTTTCGGAAGGGTTAGGGTTAGGGTTAGGGATGAAAGCACATAGGAGAAAGAGATATTCTTGAATAACTTTTTTTGTGAAGGTCGGAGAGACTTGAAAAGTGGTTGCATCTGGACTAATTTGGGTCCTGCGGATCGATTGGTACCATCCCCGAGCTTGTACGACCTTCGGAAGAGGTCGACCGACGAAATTCCCCCAAATCTGAGGAGATATTCTTGAATAACTTTTTTTGTGAAGGTCGGAGAGACTTGCAAGTAGGCTCTACCCCCACTAAATGGGGTAGCGCGCATCGATCGGTTCCATCCTTGAGCTTCTCCGACTTTCGGAAGGGTTAGGGTTAGGGTTAGGGATGAAAGCACATAGGAGAAAGAGATATTCTTGAATAACTTTTTTTGTGAAGGTCGGAGAGACTTGCAAGTAGGCTCTACCCCCACTAAATGGGGTAGCGCGCATCGATCGGTACCATCCTTGAGCTTCTCCGACTTTCGGAAGGGTTAGGGTTAGGGTTAGGGATGAAAGCACATAGGAGAAAGAGATATTCTTGAATAACTTTTTTTGTGAAGGTCGGAGAGACTTGCAAGTAGGCTCTACCCCCACTAAATGGGGTAGCGCGCATCGATCGGTACCATCCTTGAGCTTCTCCGACTTTCGGAAGGGTTAGGGTTAGGGTTAGGGATGAAAGCACATAGGAGAAAGAGATATTCTTGAATAACTTTTTTTGTGAAGGTCGGAGAGACTTGGAAAGTGGTTGCATCTGGACTAATCTGGGTCCTGCGGATCGATTGGTACCATCCCCGAGCTTGTACGACCTTCGGAAGAGGTCGACCGACGAAATTCCCCCAAATCTGAGGAGATATTCTTGAATAACTTTTTTTGTGAAGGTCGGAGAGACTTGCAAGTAGGCTCTACCCCCACTAAATGGGGTTGCGCGCATCGATCGGTACCATCCTTGAGCTTCTCCGACTTTCGGAAGGGTTAGGGTTAGGGTTAGGGATGAAAGCACATAGGAGAAAGAGATATTCTTGAATAACTTTTTTTGTGAAGGTCGGAGAGACTTGCAAGTAGGCTCTACCCCCACTAAATGGGGTAGCGCGCATCGATCGGTACCATCCTTGAGCTTCTCCGACTTTCGGAAGGGTTAGGGTTAGGGTTAGGGTTGAAAGCACATAGGAGAAAGAGATATTCTTGAATAACTTTTTTTGTGAAGGTCGGAGAGACTTGCAAGTAGGCTCTACCCCCACTAAATGGGGTAGCGCGCATCGATCGGTACCATCCTTGAGCTTCTCCGACTTTCGAAAGGGTTAGGGTTAGGGATGAAAGCACATAGGAGAAAGAGATATTCTTGAATAACTTTTTTTGTGAAGGTCGGAGAGACTTGGAAAGTGGTTGCATCTGGACTAATTTGGGTCCTGCGGATCGATTGGTACCATCCCCGAGCTTGTACGACCTTCGGAAGAGGTCGACCGACGAAATTCCCCCAAATCTGAGGAGATATTCTTGAATAACTTTTTTTGTGAAGGTCGGAGAGACTTGCAAGTAGGCTCTACCCCCACTAAATGGGGTTGCGCGCATCGATCGGTACCATCCTTGAGCTTCTCCGACTTTCGGAAGGGTTAGGGTTAGGGTTAGGGATGAAAGCACATAGGAGAAAGAGATATTCTTGAATAACTTTTTTTGTGAAGGTCGGAGAGACTTGCAAGTAGGCTCTACCCCCACTAAATGGGGTAGCGCGCATCGATCGGTACCATCCTTGAGCTTCTCCGACTTTCGGAAGGGTTAGGGTTAGGGTTAGGGATGAAAGCACATAGGAGAAAGAGATATTCTTGAATAACTTTTTTTGTGAAGGTCGGAGAGACTTGGAAAGTGGTTGCATCTGGACTAATTTGGGTCCTGCGGATCGATTGGTACCATCCCCGAGCTTGTACGACCTTCGGAAGAGGTCGACCGACGAAATTCCCCCAAATCTGAGGAGATATTCTTGAATAACTTTTTTTGTGAAGGTCGGAGAGACTTGCAAGTAGGCTCTACCCCCACTAAATGGGGTTGCGCGCATCGATCGGTACCATCCTTGAGCTTCTCCGACTTTCGGAAGGGTTAGGGTTAGGGTTAGGGATGAAAGCACATAGGAGAAAGAGATATTCTTGAATAACTTTTTTTGTGAAGGTCGGAGAGACTTGCAAGTAGGCTCTACCCCCACTAAATGGGGTAGCGCGCATCGATCGGTACCATCCTTGAGCTTCTCCGACTTTCGGAAGGGTTAGGGTTAGGGTTAGGGATGAAAGCACATAGGAGAAAGAGATATTCTTGAATAACTTTTTTTGTGAAGGTCGGAGAGACTTGGAAAGTGGTTGCATCTGGACTAATTTGGGTCCTGCGGATCGATTGGTACCATCCTCGAGCTTGTACGACCTTCGGAAGAGGTCGACCGACGAAATTCCCCCAAATCTGAGGAGATATTCTTGAATAACTTTTTTTGTGAAGGTCGGAGAGACTTGCAAGTAGGCTCTACCCCCACTAAATGGGGTTGCGCGCATCGATCGGTACTATCCTTGAGCTTCTCCGACTTTCGGAAGGGTTAGGGTTAGGGATGAAAGCACATAGGAGAAAGAGATATTCTTGAATAACTTTTTTTGTGAAGGTCGGAGAGACTTGCAAGTAGGCTCTACCCCCACTAAATGGGGTAGCGCGCATCGATCGGTACCATCCTTGAGCTTCTCCGACTTTCGGAAGGGTTAGGGTTAGGGATGAAAGCACATAGGAGAAAGAGATATTCTTGAATAACTTTTTTTGTGAAGGTCGGAGAGACTTGGAAAGTGGTTGCATCTGGACTAATTTGGGTCCTGCGGATCGATTGGTACCATCCCCGAGCTTGTACGACCTTCGGAAGAGGTCGACCGACGAAATTCCCCCAAATCTGAGGAGATATTCTTGAATAACTTTTTTTGTGAAGGTCGGAGAGACTTGCAAGTAGGCTCTACCCCCACTAAATGGGGTTGCGCGCATCGATCGGTACCATCCTTGAGCTTCTCCGACTTTTGGAAGGGTTAGGGTTAGGGATGAAAGCACATAGGAGAAAGAGATATTCTTGAATAACTTTTTTTGTGAAGGTCGGAGAGACTTGCAAGTAGGCTCTACCCCCACTAAATGGGGTAGCGCGCATCGATCGGTACCATCCTTGAGCTTCTCCGACTTTCGGAAGGGTTAGGGTTAGGGATGAAAGCACATAGGAGAAAGAGATATTCTTGAATAACTTTTTTTGTGAAGGTCGGAGAGACTTGGAAAGTGGTTGCATCTGGACTAATTTGGGTCCTGCGGATCGATTGGTACCATCCCCGAGCTTGTACGACCTTCGGAAGAGGTCGACCGACGAAATTCCCCCAAATCTGAGGAGATATTCTTGAATAACTTTTTTTGTGAAGGTCGGAGAGACTTGCAAGTAGGCTCTACCCCCACTAAATGGGGTTGCGCGCATCGATCGGTACCATCCTTGAGCTTCTCCGACTTTCGGAAGGGTTAGGGTTAGGGTTAGGGATGAAAGCACATAGGAGAAAGAGATATTCTTGAATAACTTTTTTTGTGAAGGTCGGAGAGACTTGGAAAGTGGTTGCATCTGGACTAATTTGGGTCCTGCGGATCGATTGGTACCATCCCCGAGCTTGTACGACCTTCGGAAGAGGTCGACCGACGAAATTCCCCCAAATCTGAGGAGATATTCTTGAATAACTTTTTTTGTGAAGGTCGGAGAGACTTGCAAGTAGGCTCTACCCCCACTAAATGGGGTAGCGCGCATCGATCGGTACCATCCTTGAGCTTCTCCGACTTTCGGAAGGGTTAGGGTTAGGGATGAAAGCACATAGGAGAAAGAGATATTCTTGAATAACTTTTTTTGTGAAGGTCGGAGAGACTTGGAAAGTGGTTGCATCTGGACTAATTTGGGTCCTGCGGATCGATTGGTACCATCCCCGAGCTTGTACGACCTTCGGAAGAGGTCGACCGACGAAATTCCCCCAAATCTGAGGAGATATTCTTGAATAACTTTTTTTGTGAAGGTCGAAGAGACTTGCAAGTAGGCTCTACCCCCACTAAATGGGGTAGCGCGCATCGATCGGTTCCATCCTTGAGCTTCTCCGACTTTCGGAAGGGTTAGGGTTAGGGTTAGGGATGAAAGCACATAGGAGAAAGAGATATTCTTGAATAACTTTTTTTGTGAAGGTCGGAGAGACTTGCAAGTAGGCTTTACCCCCACTAAATGGGGTAGCGCGCATCGATCGGTACCATCCTTGAGCTTCTCCGACTTTCGGAAGGGTTAGGGTTAGGGTTAGGGATGAAAGCACATAGGAGAAAGAGATATTCTTGAATAACTTTTTTTGTGAAGGTCGGAGAGACTTGCAAGTAGGCTCTACCCCCACTAAATGGGGTAGCGCGCATCGATCGGTACCATCCTTGAGCTTCTCCGACTTTCGGAAGGGTTAGGGTTAGGGTTAGGGATGAAAGCACATAGGAGAAAGAGATATTCTTGAATAACTTTTTTTGTGAAGGTCGGAGAGACTTGGAAAGTGGTTGCATCTGGACTAATTTGGGTCCTGCGGATCGATTGGTACCATCCCCGAGCTTGTACGACCTTCGGAAGAGGTCGACCGACGAAATTCCCCCAAATCTGAGGAGATATTCTTGAATAACTTTTTTTGTGAAGGTCGGAGAGACTTGCAAGTAGGCTCTACCCCCACTAAATGGGGTTGCGCGCATCGATCGGTACCATCCTTGAGCTTCTCCGACTTTCGGAAGGGTTAGGGTTAGGGTTAGGGATGAAAGCACATAGGAGAAAGAGATATTCTTGAATAACTTTTTTTGTGAAGGTCGGAGAGACTTGCAAGTAGGCTCTACCCCCACTAAATGGGGTAGCGCGCATCGATCGGTACCATCCTTGAGCTTCTCCGACTTTCGGAAGGGTTAGGGTTAGGGATGAAAGCACATAGGAGAAAGAGATATTCTTGAATAACTTTTTTTGTGAAGGTCGGAGAGACTTGGAAAGTGGTTGCATCTGGACTAATTTGGGTCCTGCGGATCGATTGGTACCATCCCCGAGCTTGTACGACCTTCGGAAGAGGTCGACCGACGAAATTCCCCCAAATCTGAGGAGATATTCTTGAATAACTTTTTTTGTGAAGGTCGGAGAGACTTGCAAGTAGGCTCTACCCCCACTAAATGGGGTTGCGCGCATCGATCGGTACCATCCTTGAGCTTCTCCGACTTTCGGAAGGGTTAGGGTTAGGGTTAGGGATGAAAGCACATAGGAGAAAGAGATATTCTTGAATAACTTTTTTTGTGAAGGTCGGAGAGACTTGAAAAGTGGTTGCATCTGGACTAATTTGGGTCCTGCGGATCGATTGGTACCATCCCCGAGCTTGTACGACCTTCGGAAGAGGTCGACCGACGAAATTCCCCCAAATCTGAGGAGATATTCTTGAATAACTTTTTTTGTGAAGGTCGGAGAGACTTGCAAGTAGGCTCTACCCCCACTAAATGGGGTAGCGCGCATCGATCGGTTCCATCCTTGAGCTTCTCCGACTTTCGGAAGGGTTAGGGTTAGGGTTAGGGATGAAAGCACATAGGAGAAAGAGATATTCTTGAATAACTTTTTTTGTGAAGGTCGGAGAGACTTGCAAGTAGGCTCTACCCCCACTAAATGGGGTAGCGCGCATCGATCGGTACCATCCTTGAGCTTCTCCGACTTTCGGAAGGGTTAGGGTTAGGGTTAGGGATGAAAGCACATAGGAGAAAGAGATATTCTTGAATAACTTTTTTTGTGAAGGTCGGAGAGACTTGCAAGTAGGCTCTACCCCCACTAAATGGGGTAGCGCGCATCGATCGGTACCATCCTTGAGCTTCTCCGACTTTCGGAAGGGTTAGGGTTAGGGTTAGGGATGAAAGCACATAGGAGAAAGAGATATTCTTGAATAACTTTTTTTGTGAAGGTCGGAGAGACTTGGAAAGTGGTTGCATCTGGACTAATTTGGGTCCTGCGGATCGATTGGTACCATCCCCGAGCTTGTACGACCTTCGGAAGAGGTCGACCGACGAAATTCCCCCAAATCTGAGGAGATATTCTTGAATAACTTTTTTTGTGAAGGTCGGAGAGACTTGCAAGTAGGCTCTACCCCCACTAAATGGGGTTGCACGCATCGATCGGTACCATCCTTGAGCTTCTCCGACTTTCGGAAGGGTTAGGGTTAGGGTTAGGGATGAAAGCACATAGGAGAAAGAGATATTCTTGAATAACTTTTTTTGTGAAGGTCGGAGAGACTTGCAAGTAGGCTCTACCCCCACTAAATGGGGTAGCGCGCATCGATCGGTACCATCCTTGAGCTTCTCCGACTTTCGGAAGGGTTAGGGTTAGGGTTAGGGTTGAAAGCACATAGGAGAAAGAGATATTCTTGAATAACTTTTTTTGTGAAGGTCGGAGAGACTTGCAAGTAGGCTCTACCCCCACTAAATGGGGTAGCGCGCATCGATCGGTACCATCCTTGAGCTTCTCCGACTTTCGAAAGGGTTAGGGTTAGGGATGAAAGCACATAGGAGAAAGAGATATTCTTGAATAACTTTTTTTGTGAAGGTCGGAGAGACTTGGAAAGTGGTTGCATCTGGACTAATTTGGGTCCTGCGGATCGATTGGTACCATCCCCGAGCTTGTACGACCTTCTGAAGAGGTCGACCGACGAAATTCCCCCAAATCTGAGGAGATATTCTTGAATAACTTTTTTTGTGAAGGTCGGAGAGACTTGCAAGTAGGCTCTACCCCCACTAAATGGGGTTGCGCGCATCGATCGGTACCATCCTTGAGCTTCTCCGACTTTCGGAAGGGTTAGGGTTAGGGTTAGGGATGAAAGCACATAGGAGAAAGAGATATTCTTGAATAACTTTTTTTGTGAAGGTCGGAGAGACTTGCAAGTAGGCTCTACCCCCACTAAATGGGGTAGCGCGCATCGATCGGTACCATCTTTGAGCTTCTCCGACTTTCGGAAGGGTTAGGGTTAGGGTTAGGGATGAAAGCACATAGGAGAAAGAGATATTCTTGAATAACTTTTTTTGTGAAGGTCGGAGAGACTTGGAAAGTGGTTGCATCTGGACTAATTTGGGTCCTGCGGATCGATTGGTACCATCCCCGAGCTTGTACGACCTTCGGAAGAGGTCGACCGACGAAATTCCCCCAAATCTGAGGAGATATTCTTGAATAACTTTTTTTGTGAAGGTCGGAGAGACTTGCAAGTAGGCTCTACCCCCACTAAATGGGGTTGCGCGCATCGATCGGTACCATCCTTGAGCTTCTCCGACTTTCGGAAGGGTTAGGGTTAGGGTTAGGGATGAAAGCACATAGGAGAAAGAGATATTCTTGAATAACTTTTTTTGTGAAGGTCGGAGAGACTTGGAAAGTGGTTGCATCTGGACTAATTTGGGTCCTGCAGATCGATTGGTACCATCCCCGAGCTTGTACGACCTTCGGAAGAGGTCGACCGACGAAATTCCCCCAAATCTGAGGAGATATTCTTGAATAACTTTTTTTGTGAAGGTCGGAGAGACATGCAAGTAGGCTCTACCCCCACTAAATGGGGTAGCGCGCATCGATCGGTACCATCCTTGAGCTTCTCCGACTTTTGGAAGGGTTAGGGTTAGGGTTAGGGATGAAAGCACATAGGAGAAAGAGATATTCTTGAATAACTTTTTTTGTGAAGGTCGGAGAGACTTGCAAGTAGGCTCTACCCCCACTAAATGGGGTAGCGCGCATCGATCGGTACCATCCTTGAGCTTCTACGACTTTCGGAAGGGTTAGGGTTAGGGTTAGGGATGAAAGCACATAGGAGAAAGAGATATTCTTGAATAACTTTTTTTGTGAAGGTCGGAGAGACTTGCAAGTAGGCTCTACCCCCACTAAATGGGGTAGCGCGCATCGATCGGTACTATCCTTGAGCTTCTCCGACTTTCGGAAGGGTTAGGGTTAGGGTTAGGGATGAAAGCACATAGGAGAAAGAGATATTCTTGAATAACTTTTTTTGTGAAGGTCGGAGAGACTTGCAAGTAGGCTCTACCCCCACTAAATGGGGTAGCGCGCATCGATCGGTACCATCCTTGAGCTTCTCCGACTTTCGGAAGGGTTAGGGTTAGGGTTAGGGATGAAAGCACATAGGAGAAAGAGATATTCTTGAATAACTTTTTTTGTGAAGGTCGGAGAGACTTGGAAAGTGGTTGCATCTGGACTAATTTGGGTCATGCGGATCGATTGGTACCATCCCCGAGCTTGTACGACCTTCGGAAGAGGTCGACCGACGAAATTCCCCCAAATCTGAGGAGATATTCTTGAATAACTTTTTTTGTGAAGGTCGGAGAGACTTGCAAGTAGGCTCTACCCCCACTAAATGGGGTTGCGCGCATCGATCGGTACCATCCTTGAGCTTCTCCGACTTTCGGAAGGGTTAGGGTTAGGGTTAGGGATGAAAGCACATAGGAGAAAGAGATATTCTTGAATAACTTTTTTTGTGAAGGTCGGAGAGACTTGCAAGTAGGCTCTACCCCCACTAAATGGGGTAGCGCGCATCGATTGGTACCATCCTTGAGCTTCTCCGACTTTCGGAAGGGTTAGGGTTAGGGTTAGGGATGAAAGCACATAGGAGAAAGAGATATTCTTGAATAACTTTTTTTGTGAAGGTCGGAGAGACTTGCAAGTAGGCTCTACCCCCACTAAATGGGGTAGCGCGCATCGATCGGTACCATCCTTGAGCTTCTCCGACTTTCGAAAGGGTTAGGGTTAGGGATGAAAGCACATAGGAGAAAGAGATATTCTTGAATAACTTTTTTTGTGAAGGTCGGAGAGACTTGGAAAGTGGTTGCATCTGGACTAATTTGGGTCCTGCGGATCGATTGGTACCATCCCCGAGCTTGTACGACCTTCGGAAGAGGTCGACCGACGAAATTCCCCCAAATCTGAGGAGATATTCTTGAATAACGTTTTTTGTGAAGGTCGGAGAGACTTGCAAGTAGGCTCTACCCCCACTAAATGGGGTAGCGCGCATCGATCGGTACCATCCTTGAGCTTCTCCGACTTTTGGAAGGGTTAGGGTTAGGGTTAGGGATGAAAGCACATAGGAGAAAGAGATATTCTTGAATAACTTTTTTTGTGAAGGTCGGAGAGACTTGCAAGTAGGCTCTACCCCCACTAAATGGGGTAGCGCGCATCGATCGGTACCATCCTTGAGCTTCTCCGACTTTCGGAAGGGTTAGGGTTAGGGTTAGGGATGAAAGCACATAGGAGAAAGAGATATTCTTGAATAACTTTTTTTGTGAAGGTCGGAGAGACTTGCAAGTAGGCTCTACCCCCACTAAATGGGGTAGCGCGCATCGATCGGTACCATCCTTGAGCTTCTCCGACTTTCGGAAGGGTTAGGGTTAGGGTTAGGGATGAAAGCACATAGGAGAAAGAGATATTCTTGAATAACTTTTTTTGTGAAGGTCGGAGAGACTTGCAAGTAGGCTCTACCCCCACTAAATGGGGTAGCGCGCATCGATCGGTACTATCCTTGAGCTTCTCCGACTTTCGGAAGGGTTAGGGTTAGGGTTAGGGATGAAAGCACATAGGAGAAAGAGATATTCTTGAATAACTTTTTTTGTGAAGGTCGGAGAGACTTGCAAGTAGGCTCTACCCCCACTAAATGGGGTAGCGCGCATCGATCGGTACCATCCTTGAGCTTTTCCGACTTTCGGAAGGGTTAGGGTTAGGGTTAGGGATGAAAGCACATAGGAGAAAGAGATATTCTTGAATAACTTTTTTTGTGAAGGTCGGAGAGACTTGGAAAGTGGTTGCATCTGGACTAATTTGGGTCCTGCGGATCGATTGGTACCATCCCCGAGCTTGTACGACCTTCGGAAGAGGTCGACCGACGAAATTCCCCCAAATCTGAGGAGATATTCTTGAATAACTTTTTTTGTGAAGGTCGGAGAGACTTGCAAGTAGGCTCTACCCCCACTAAATGGGGTTGCGCGCATCGATCGGTACCATCCTTGAGCTTCTCCGACTTTCGGAAGGGTTAGGGTTAGGGTTAGGGATGAAAGCACATAGGAGAAAGAGATATTCTTGAATAACTTTTTTTGTGAAGGTCGGAGAGACTTGCAAGTAGGCTCTACCCCCACTAAATGGGGTAGCGCGCATCGATTGGTACCATCCTTGAGCTTCTCCGACTTTCGGAAGGGTTAGGGTTAGGGTTAGGGATGAAAGCACATAGGAGAAAGAGATATTCTTGAATAACTTTTTTTGTGAAGGTCGGAGAGACTTGCAAGTAGGCTCTACCCCCACTAAATGGGGTAGCGCGCATCGATCGGTACCATCCTTGAGCTTCTCCGACTTTCGAAAGGGTTAGGGTTAGGGATGAAAGCACATAGGAGAAAGAGATATTCTTGAATAACTTTTTTTGTGAAGGTCGGAGAGACTTGGAAAGTGGTTGCATCTGGACTAATTTGGGTCCTGCGGATCGATTGGTACCATCCCCGAGCTTGTACGACCTTCGGAAGAGGTCGACCGACGAAATTCCCCCAAATCTGAGGAGATATTCTTGAATAACGTTTTTTGTGAAGGTCGGAGAGACTTGCAAGTAGGCTCTACCCCCACTAAATGGGGTTGCGCGCATCGATCGGTACCATCCTTGAGCTTCTCCGACTTTCGGAAGGGTTAGGGTTAGGGATGAAAGCACATAGGAGAAAGAGATATTCTTGAATAACTTTTTTTGTGAAGGTCGGAGAGACTTGGAAAGTGGTTGCATCTGGACTAATTTGGGTCCTGCGGATCGATTGGTACCATCCCCGAGCTTGTACGACCTTCGGAAGAGGTCGACCGACGAAATTCCCCCAAATCTGAGGAGATATTCTTGAATAACTTTTTTTGTGAAGGTCGGAGAGACATGCAAGTAGGCTCTACCCCCACTAAATGGGGTAGCGCGCATCGATCGGTACCATCCTTGAGCTTCTCCGACTTTTGGAAGGGTTAGGGTTAGGGTTAGGGATGAAAGCACATAGGAGAAAGAGATATTCTTGAATAACTTTTTTTGTGAAGGTCGGAGAGACTTGGAAAGTGGTTGCATCTGGACTAATTTGGGTCCTGCAGATCGATTGGTACCATCCCCGAGCTTGTACGACCTTCGGAAGAGGTCGACCGACGAAATTCCCCCAAATCTGAGGAGATATTCTTGAATAACTTTTTTTGTGAAGGTCGGAGAGACATGCAAGTAGGCTCTACCCCCACTAAATGGGGTTGCGCGCATCGATCGGTACCATCCTTGAGCTTCTCCGACTTTCGGAAGGGTTAGGGTTAGGGATGAAAGCACATAGGAGAAAGAGATATTCTTGAATAACTTTTTTTGTGAAGGTCGGAGAGACTTGGAAAGTGGTTGCATCTGGACTAATTTGGGTCCTGCGGATCGATTGGTACCATCCCCGAGCTTGTACGACCTTCGGAAGAGGTCGACCGACGAAATTCCCCCAAATCTGAGGAGATATTCTTGAATAACTTTTTTTGTGAAGGTCGGAGAGACATGCAAGTAGGCTCTACCCCCACTAAATGGGGTAGCGCGCATCGATCGGTACCATCCTTGAGCTTCTCCGACTTTTGGAAGGGTTAGGGTTAGGGTTAGGGATGAAAGCACATAGGAGAAAGAGATATTCTTGAATAACTTTTTTTGTGAAGGTCGGAGAGACTTGGAAAGTGGTTGCATCTGGACTAATTTGGGTCCTGCAGATCGATTGGTACCATCCCCGAGCTTGTACGACCTTCGGAAGAGGTCGACCGACGAAATTCCCCCAAATCTGAGGAGATATTCTTGAATAACTTTTTTTGTGAAGGTCGGAGAGACATGCAAGTAGGCTCTACCCCCACTAAATGGGGTAGCGCGCATCGATCGGTACCATCCTTGAGCTTCTCCGACTTTTGGAAGGGTTAGGGTTAGGGTTAGGGATGAAAGCACATAGGAGAAAGAGATATTCTTGAATAACTTTTTTTGTGAAGGTCGGAGAGACTTGCAAGTAGGCTCTACCCCCACTAAATGGGGTAGCGCGCATCGATCGGTACCATCCTTGAGCTTCTACGACTTTCGGAAGGGTTAGGGTTAGGGTTAGGGATGAAAGCACATAGGAGAAAGAGATATTCTTGAATAACTTTTTTTGTGAAGGTCGGAGAGACTTGCAAGTAGGCTCTACCCCCACTAAATGGGGTAGCGCGCATCGATCGGTACCATCCTTGAGCTTCTCCGACTTTCGGAAGGGTTAGGGTTAGGGTTAGGGATGAAAGCACATAGGAGAAAGAGATATTCTTGAATAACTTTTTTTGTGAAGGTCGGAGAGACTTGCAAGTAGGCTCTACCCTCACTAAATGGGGTAGCGCGCATCGATCGGTACCATCCTTGAGCTTCTCCGACTTTCGGAAGGGTTAGGGTTAGGGTTAGGGATGAAAGCACATAGGAGAAAGAGATATTCTTGAATAACTTTTTTTGTGAAGGTCGGAGAGACTTGGAAAGTGGTTGCATCTGGACTAATTTGGGTCCTGCGGATCGATTGGTACCATCCCCGAGCTTGTACGACCTTCGGAAGAGGTCGACCGACGAAATTCCCCCAAATCTGAGGAGATATTCTTGAATAACTTTTTTTGTGAAGGTCGGAGAGACTTGCAAGTAGGCTCTACCCCCACTAAATGGGGTTGCGCGCATCGATCGGTACCATCCTTGAGCTTCTCCGACTTTCGGAAGGGTTAGGGTTAGGGTTAGGGATGAAAGCACATAGGAGAAAGAGATATTCTTGAATAACTTTTTTTGTGAAGGTCGGAGAGACTTGCAAGTAGGCTCTACCCCCACTAAATGGGGTAGCGCGCATCGATTGGTACCATCCTTGAGCTTCTCCGACTTTCGGAAGGGTTAGGGTTAGGGTTAGGGATGAAAGCACATAGGAGAAAGAGATATTCTTGAATAACTTTTTTTGTGAAGGTCGGAGAGACTTGCAAGTAGGCTCTACCCCCACTAAATGGGGTAGCGCGCATCGATCGGTACCATCTTTGAGCTTCTCCGACTTTCGAAAGGGTTAGGGTTAGGGATGAAAGCACATAGGAGAAAGAGATATTCTTGAATAACTTTTTTTGTGAAGGTCGGAGAGACTTGGAAAGTGGTTGCATCTGGACTAATTTGGGTCCTGCGGATCGATTGGTACCATCCCCGAGCTTGTACGACCTTCGGAAGAGGTCGACCGACGAAATTCCCCCAAATCTGAGGAGATATTCTTGAATAACGTTTTTTGTGAAGGTCGGAGAGACTTGCAAGTAGGCTCTACCCCCACTAAATGGGGTTGCGCGCATCGATCGGTACCATCCTTGAGCTTCTCCGACTTTCGGAAGGGTTAGGGTTAGGGTTAGGGATGAAAGCACATAGGAGAAAGAGATATTCTTGAATAACTTTTTTTGTGAAGGTCGGAGAGACTTGGAAAGTGGTTGCATCTGGACTAATTTGGGTCCTGCGGATCGATTGGTACCATCCCCGAGCTTGTACGACCTTCGGAAGAGGTCGACCGACGAAATTCCCCCAAATCTGAGGAGATATTCTTGAATAACGTTTTTTGTGAAGGTCGGAGAGACTTGCAAGTAGGCTCTACCCCCACTAAATGGGGTAGCGCGCATCGATCGGTACCATCCTTGAGCTTCTCCGACTTTTGGAAGGGTTAGGGTTAGGGTTAGGGATGAAAGCACATAGGAGAAAGAGATATTCTTGAATAACTTTTTTTGTGAAGGTCGGAGAGACTTGCAAGTAGGCTCTACCCCCACTAAATGGGGTAGCGCGCATCGATCGGTACCATCCTTGAGCTTCTCCGACTTTCGGAAGGGTTAGGGTTAGGGTTAGGGATGAAAGCACATAGGAGAAAGAGATATTCTTGAATAACTTTTTTTGTGAAGGTCGGAGAGACTTGCAAGTAGGCTCTACCCCCACTAAATGGGGTAGCGCGCATCGATCGGTACCATCCTTGAGCTTCTCCGACTTTCGGAAGGGTTAGGGTTAGGGTTAGGGATGAAAGCACATAGGAGAAAGAGATATTCTTGAATAACTTTTTTTGTGAAGGTCGGAGAGACTTGCAAGTAGGCTCTACCCCCACTAAATGGGGTAGCGCGCATCGATCGGTACTATCCTTGAGCTTCTCCGACTTTCGGAAGGGTTAGGGTTAGGGTTAGGGATGAAAGCACATAGGAGAAAGAGATATTCTTGAATAACTTTTTTTGTGAAGGTCGGAGAGACTTGCAAGTAGGCTCTACCCCCACTAAATGGGGTAGCGCGCATCGATCGGTACCATCCTTGAGCTTTTCCGACTTTCGGAAGGGTTAGGGTTAGGGTTAGGGATGAAAGCACATAGGAGAAAGAGATATTCTTGAATAACTTTTTTTGTGAAGGTCGGAGAGACTTGGAAAGTGGTTGCATCTGGACTAATTTGGGTCCTGCGGATCGATTGGTACCATCCCCGAGCTTGTACGACCTTCGGAAGAGGTCGACCGACGAAATTCCCCCAAATCTGAGGAGATATTCTTGAATAACTTTTTTTGTGAAGGTCGGAGAGACTTGCAAGTAGGCTCTACCCCCACTAAATGGGGTTGCGCGCATCGATCGGTACCATCCTTGAGCTTCTCCGACTTTCGGAAGGGTTAGGGTTAGGGTTAGGGATGAAAGCACATAGGAGAAAGAGATATTCTTGAATAACTTTTTTTGTGAAGGTCGGAGAGACTTGCAAGTAGGCTCTACCCCCACTAAATGGGGTAGCGCGCATCGATTGGTACCATCCTTGAGCTTCTCCGACTTTCGGAAGGGTTAGGGTTAGGGTTAGGGATGAAAGCACATAGGAGAAAGAGATATTCTTGAATAACTTTTTTTGTGAAGGTCGGAGAGACTTGCAAGTAGGCTCTACCCCCACTAAATGGGGTAGCGCGCATCGATCGGTACCATCCTTGAGCTTCTCCGACTTTCGAAAGGGTTAGGGTTAGGGATGAAAGCACATAGGAGAAAGAGATATTCTTGAATAACTTTTTTTGTGAAGGTCGGAGAGACTTGGAAAGTGGTTGCATCTGGACTAATTTGGGTCCTGCGGATCGATTGGTACCATCCCCGAGCTTGTACGACCTTCGGAAGAGGTCGACCGACGAAATTCCCCCAAATCTGAGGAGATATTCTTGAATAACGTTTTTTGTGAAGGTCGGAGAGACTTGCAAGTAGGCTCTACCCCCACTAAATGGGGTTGCGCGCATCGATCGGTACCATCCTTGAGCTTCTCCGACTTTCGGAAGGGTTAGGGTTAGGGATGAAAGCACATAGGAGAAAGAGATATTCTTGAATAACTTTTTTTGTGAAGGTCGGAGAGACTTGGAAAGTGGTTGCATCTGGACTAATTTGGGTCCTGCGGATCGATTGGTACCATCCCCGAGCTTGTACGACCTTCGGAAGAGGTCGACCGACGAAATTCCCCCAAATCTGAGGAGATATTCTTGAATAACTTTTTTTGTGAAGGTCGGAGAGACATGCAAGTAGGCTCTACCCCCACTAAATGGGGTAGCGCGCATCGATCGGTACCATCCTTGAGCTTCTCCGACTTTTGGAAGGGTTAGGGTTAGGGTTAGGGATGAAAGCACATAGGAGAAAGAGATATTCTTGAATAACTTTTTTTGTGAAGGTCGGAGAGACTTGGAAAGTGGTTGCATCTGGACTAATTTGGGTCCTGCAGATCGATTGGTACCATCCCCGAGCTTGTACGACCTTCGGAAGAGGTCGACCGACGAAATTCCCCCAAATCTGAGGAGATATTCTTGAATAACTTTTTTTGTGAAGGTCGGAGAGACATGCAAGTAGGCTCTACCCCCACTAAATGGGGTAGCGCGCATCGATCGGTACCATCCTTGAGCTTCTCCGACTTTTGGAAGGGTTAGGGTTAGGGTTAGGGATGAAAGCACATAGGAGAAAGAGATATTCTTGAATAACTTTTTTTGTGAAGGTCGGAGAGACTTGCAAGTAGGCTCTACCCCC
Organism: Limanda limanda; assembly: GCF_963576545.1. Lineage (NCBI taxonomy): Eukaryota > Metazoa > Chordata > Actinopteri > Pleuronectiformes > Pleuronectidae > Limanda > Limanda limanda. The sequence continues at coordinate 493,428 of NW_026870579.1, read as the reverse complement.
ACTAAATGGGGTAGCGCGCATCGATCGGTACCATCCTTGAGCTTCTACGACTTTCGGAAGGGTTAGGGTTAGGGTTAGGGATGAAAGCACATAGGAGAAAGAGATATTCTTGAATAACTTTTTTTGTGAAGGTCGGAGAGACTTGCAAGTAGGCTCTACCCCCACTAAATGGGGTAGCGCGCATCGATCGGTACCATCCTTGAGCTTCTCCGACTTTCGGAAGGGTTAGGGTTAGGGTTAGGGATGAAAGCACATAGGAGAAAGAGATATTCTTGAATAACTTTTTTTGTGAAGGTCGGAGAGACTTGCAAGTAGGCTCTACCCCCACTAAATGGGGTAGCGCGCATCGATCGGTACCATCCTTGAGCTTCTCCGACTTTCGGAAGGGTTAGGGTTAGGGTTAGGGATGAAAGCACATAGGAGAAAGAGATATTCTTGAATAACTTTTTTTGTGAAGGTCGGAGAGACTTGGAAAGTGGTTGCATCTGGACTAATTTGGGTCCTGCGGATCGATTGGTACCATCCCCGAGCTTGTACGACCTTCGGAAGAGGTCGACCGACGAAATTCCCCCAAATCTGAGGAGATATTCTTGAATAACTTTTTTTGTGAAGGTCGGAGAGACTTGCAAGTAGGCTCTACCCCCACTAAATGGGGTTGCGCGCATCGATCGGTACCATCCTTGAGCTTCTCCGACTTTCGGAAGGGTTAGGGTTAGGGTTAGGGATGAAAGCACATAGGAGAAAGAGATATTCTTGAATAACTTTTTTTGTGAAGGTCGGAGAGACTTGCAAGTAGGCTCTACCCCCACTAAATGGGGTAGCGCGCATCGATTGGTACCATCCTTGAGCTTCTCCGACTTTCGGAAGGGTTAGGGTTAGGGTTAGGGATGAAAGCACATAGGAGAAAGAGATATTCTTGAATAACTTTTTTTGTGAAGGTCGGAGAGACTTGCAAGTAGGCTCTACCCCCACTAAATGGGGTAGCGCGCATCGATCGGTACCATCTTTGAGCTTCTCCGACTTTCGAAAGGGTTAGGGTTAGGGATGAAAGCACATAGGAGAAAGAGATATTCTTGAATAACTTTTTTTGTGAAGGTCGGAGAGACTTGGAAAGTGGTTGCATCTGGACTAATTTGGGTCCTGCGGATCGATTGGTACCATCCCCGAGCTTGTACGACCTTCGGAAGAGGTCGACCGACGAAATTCCCCCAAATCTGAGGAGATATTCTTGAATAACGTTTTTTGTGAAGGTCGGAGAGACTTGCAAGTAGGCTCTACCCCCACTAAATGGGGTTGCGCGCATCGATCGGTACCATCCTTGAGCTTCTCCGACTTTCGGAAGGGTTAGGGTTAGGGTTAGGGATGAAAGCACATAGGAGAAAGAGATATTCTTGAATAACTTTTTTTGTGAAGGTCGGAGAGACTTGGAAAGTGGTTGCATCTGGACTAATTTGGGTCCTGCGGATCGATTGGTACCATCCCCGAGCTTGTACGACCTTCGGAAGAGGTCGACCGACGAAATTCCCCCAAATCTGAGGAGATATTCTTGAATAACTTTTTTTGTGAAGGTCGGAGAGACATGCAAGTAGGCTCTACCCCCACTAAATGGGGTAGCGCGCATCGATCGGTACCATCCTTGAGCTTCTCCGACTTTTGGAAGGGTTAGGGTTAGGGTTAGGGATGAAAGCACATAGGAGAAAGAGATATTCTTGAATAACTTTTTTTGTGAAGGTCGGAGAGACTTGCAAGTAGGCTCTACCCCCACTAAATGGGGTAGCGCGCATCGATCGGTACCATCCTTGAGCTTCTCCGACTTTCGGAAGGGTTAGGGTTAGGGTTAGGGATGAAAGCACATAGGAGAAAGAGATATTCTTGAATAACTTTTTTTGTGAAGGTCGGAGAGACTTGCAAGTAGGCTCTACCCCCACTAAATGGGGTAGCACGCATCGATCGGTACCATCCTTGAGCTTCTCCGACTTTCGAAAGGGTTAGGGTTAGGGATGAAAGCACATAGGAGAAAGAGATATTCTTGAATAACTTTTTTTGTGAAGGTCGGAGAGACTTGGAAAGTGGTTGCATCTGGACTAATTTGGGTCCTGCGGATCGATTGGTACCATCCCCGAGCTTGTACGACCTTCGGAAGAGGTCGACCGACGAAATTCCCCCAAATCTGAGGAGATATTCTTGAATAACTTTTTTTGTGAAGGTCGGAGAGACTTGCAAGTAGGCTCTACCCCCACTAAATGGGGTTGCGCGCATCGATCGGTACCATCCTTGAGCTTCTCCGACTTTCGGAAGGGTTAGGGTTAGGGTTAGGGATGAAAGCACATAGGAGAAAGAGATATTCTTGAATAACTTTTTTTGTGAAGGTCGGAGAGACTTGCAAGTAGGCTCTACCCCCACTAAATGGGGTAGCGCGCATCGATCGGTACCATCCTTGAGCTTCTCCGACTTTCGGAAGGGTTAGGGTTAGGGTTAGGGATGAAAGCACATAGGAGAAAGAGATATTCTTGAATAACTTTTTTTGTGAAGGTCGGAGAGACTTGGAAAGTGGTTGCATCTGGACTAATTTGGGTCCTGCGGATCGATTGGTACCATCCCCGAGCTTGTACGACCTTCGGAAGAGGTCGACCGACGAAATTCCCCCAAATCTGAGGAGATATTCTTGAATAACTTTTTTTGTGAAGGTCGGAGAGACTTGCAAGTAGGCTCTACCCCCACTAAATGGGGTTGCGCGCATCGATCGGTACCATCCTTGAGCTTCTCCGACTTTCGGAAGGGTTAGGGTTAGGGTTAGGGATGAAAGCACATAGGAGAAAGAGATATTCTTGAATAACTTTTTTTGTGAAGGTCGGAGAGACTTGGAAAGTGGTTGCATCTGGACTAATTTGGGTCCTGCAGATCGATTGGTACCATCCCCGAGCTTGTACGACCTTCGGAAGAGGTCGACCGACGAAATTCCCCCAAATCTGAGGAGATATTCTTGAATAACTTTTTTTGTGAAGGTCGGAGAGACATGCAAGTAGGCTCTACCCCCACTAAATGGGGTAGCGCGCATCGATCGGTACCATCCTTGAGCTTCTCCGACTTTTGGAAGGGTTAGGGTTAGGGTTAGGGATGAAAGCACATAGGAGAAAGAGATATTCTTGAATAACTTTTTTTGTGAAGGTCGGAGAGACTTGCAAGTAGGCTCTACCCCCACTAAATGGGGTAGCGCGCATCGATCGGTACCATCCTTGAGCTTCTACGACTTTCGGAAGGGTTAGGGTTAGGGTTAGGGATGAAAGCACATAGGAGAAAGAGATATTCTTGAATAACTTTTTTTGTGAAGGTCGGAGAGACTTGCAAGTAGGCTCTACCCCCACTAAATGGGGTAGCGCGCATCGATCGGTACCATCCTTGAGCTTCTCCGACTTTCGGAAGGGTTAGGGTTAGGGTTAGGGATGAAAGCACATAGGAGAAAGAGATATTCTTGAATAACTTTTTTTGTGAAGGTCGGAGAGACTTGCAAGTAGGCTCTACCCCCACTAAATGGGGTAGCGCGCATCGATCGGTACCATCCTTGAGCTTCTCCGACTTTCGGAAGGGTTAGGGTTAGGGTTAGGGATGAAAGCACATAGGAGAAAGAGATATTCTTGAATAACTTTTTTTGTGAAGGTCGGAGAGACTTGGAAAGTGGTTGCATCTGGACTAATTTGGGTCCTGCGGATCGATTGGTACCATCCCCGAGCTTGTACGACCTTCGGAAGAGGTCGACCGACGAAATTCCCCCAAATCTGAGGAGATATTCTTGAATAACTTTTTTTGTGAAGGTCGGAGAGACTTGCAAGTAGGCTCTACCCCCACTAAATGGGGTTGCGCGCATCGATCGGTACCATCCTTGAGCTTCTCCGACTTTCGGAAGGGTTAGGGTTAGGGTTAGGGATGAAAGCACATAGGAGAAAGAGATATTCTTGAATAACTTTTTTTGTGAAGGTCGGAGAGACTTGGAAAGTGGTTGCATCTGGACTAATTTGGGTCCTGCGGATCGATTGGTACCATCCCCGAGCTTGTACGACCTTCGGAAGAGGTCGACCGACGAAATTCCCCCAAATCTGAGGAGATATTCTTGAATAACTTTTTTTGTGAAGGTCGGAGAGACATGCAAGTAGGCTCTACCCCCACTAAATGGGGTAGCGCGCATCGATCGGTACCATCCTTGAGCTTCTCCGACTTTTGGAAGGGTTAGGGTTAGGGTTAGGGATGAAAGCACATAGGAGAAAGAGATATTCTTGAATAACTTTTTTTGTGAAGGTCAGAGAGACTTGCAAGTAGGCTCTACCCCCACTAAATGGGGTAGCGCGCATCGATCGGTACCATCCTTGAGCTTCTACGACTTTCGGAAGGGTTAGGGTTAGGGTTAGGGATGAAAGCACATAGGAGAAAGAGATATTCTTGAATAACTTTTTTTGTGAAGGTCGGAGAGACTTGCAAGTAGGCTCTACCCCCACTAAATGGGGTAGCGCGCATCGATCGGTACCATCCTTGAGCTTCTCCGACTTTCGGAAGGGTTAGGGTTAGGGTTAGGGATGAAAGCACATAGGAGAAAGAGATATTCTTGAATAACTTTTTTTGTGAAGGTCGGAGAGACTTGGAAAGTGGTTGCATCTGGACTAATTTGGGTCCTGCGGATCGATTGGTACCATCCCCGAGCTTGTACGACCTTCGGAAGAGGTCGACCGACGAAATTCCCCCAAATCTGAGGAGATATTCTTGAATAACTTTTTTTGTGAAGGTCGGAGAGACTTGCAAGTAGGCTCTACCCCCACTAAATGGGGTAGCGCGCATCGATCGGTTCCATCCTTGAGCTTCTCCGACTTTCGGAAGGGTTAGGGTTAGGGATGAAAGCACATAGGAGAAAGAGATATTCTTGAATAACTTTTTTTGTGAAGGTCGGAGAGACTTGCAAGTAGGCTCTACCCCCACTAAATGGGGTAGCGCACATCGATCGGTACCATCCTTGAGCTTCTCCGACTTTCGGAAGGGTTAGGGTTAGGGATGAAAGCACATAGGAGAAAGAGATATTCTTGAATAACTTTTTTTGTGAAGGTCGGAGAGACTTGCAAGTAGGCTCTACCCCCACTAAATGGGGTAGCGCGCATCGATCGGTACCATCCTTGAGCTTCTCCGACTTTCGGAAGGGTTAGGGTTAGGGTTAGGGATGAAAGCACATAGGAGAAAGAGATATTCTTGAATAACTTTTTTTGTGAAGGTCGGAGAGACTTGGAAAGTGGTTGCATCTGGACTAATTTGGGTCCTGCGGATCGATTGGTACCATCCTCGAGCTTGTACGACCTTCGGAAGAGGTCGACCGACGAAATTCCCCCAAATCTGAGGAGATATTCTTGAATAACTTTTTTTGTGAAGGTTGGAGAGACTTGCAAGTAGGCTCTACCCCCACTAAATGGGGTTGCGCGCATCGATCGGTACCATCCTTGAGCTTCTCCGACTTTCGGAAGGGTTAGGGTTAGGGATGAAAGCACATAGGAGAAAGAGATATTCTTGAATAACTTTTTTTGTGAAGGTCGGAGAGACTTGCAAGTAGGCTCTACCCCCACTAAATGGGGTAGCGCGCATCGATCGGTACCATCCTTGAGCTTCTCCGACTTTCGGAAGGGTTAGGGTTAGGGATGAAAGCACATAGGAGAAAGAGATATTCTTGAATAACTTTTTTTGTGAAGGTCGGAGAGACTTGGAAAGTGGTTGCATCTGGACTAATTTGGGTCCTGCGGATCGATTGGTACCATCCCCGAGCTTGTACGACCTTCGGAAGAGGTCGACCGACGAAATTCCCCCAAATCTGAGGAGATATTCTTGAATAACTTTTTTTGTGAAGGTCGGAGAGACTTGCAAGTAGGCTCTACCCCCACTAAATGGGGTTGCGCGCATCGATCGGTACCATCCTTGAGCTTCTCCGACTTTCGGAAGGGTTAGGGTTAGGGTTAGGGATGAAAGCACATAGGAGAAAGAGATATTCTTGAATAACTTTTTTTGTGAAGGTCGGAGAGACTTGGAAAGTGGTTGCATCTGGACTAATTTGGGTCCTGCGGATCGATTGGTACCATCCCCGAGCTTGTACGACCTTCGGAAGAGGTCGACCGACGAAATTCCCCCAAATCTGAGGAGATATTCTTGAATAACTTTTTTTGTGAAGGTCGGAGAGACTTGCAAGTAGGCTCTACCCCCACTAAATGGGGTAGCGCGCATCGATCGGTACCATCCTTGAGCTTCTCCGACTTTCGGAAGGGTTAGGGTTAGGGATGAAAGCACATAGGAGAAAGAGATATTCTTGAATAACTTTTTTTGTGAAGGTCGGAGAGACTTGGAAAGTGGTTGCATCTGGACTAATTTGGGTCCTGCGGATCGATTGGTACCATCCCCGAGCTTGTACGACCTTCGGAAGAGGTCGACCGACGAAATTCCCCCAAATCTGAGGAGATATTCTTGAATAACTTTTTTTGTGAAGGTCGGAGAGACTTGCAAGTAGGCTCTACCCCCACTAAATGGGGTAGCGCGCATCGATCGGTTCCATCCTTGAGCTTCTCCGACTTTCGGAAGGGTTAGGGTTAGGGTTAGGGATGAAAGCACATAGGAGAAAGAGATATTCTTGAATAACTTTTTTTGTGAAGGTCGGAGAGACTTGCAAGTAGGCTCTACCCCCACTAAATGGGGTAGCGCGCATCGATCGGTACCATCCTTGAGCTTCTCCGACTTTCGGAAGGGTTAGGGTTAGGGTTAGGGATGAAAGCACATAGGAGAAAGAGATATTCTTGAATAACTTTTTTTGTGAAGGTCGGAGAGACTTGCAAGTAGGCTCTACCCCCACTAAATGGGGTAGCGCGCATCGATCGGTACCATCCTTGAGCTTCTCCGACTTTCGGAAGGGTTAGGGTTAGGGTTAGGGATGAAAGCACATAGGAGAAAGAGATATTCTTGAATAACTTTTTTTGTGAAGGTCGGAGAGACTTGGAAAGTGGTTGCATCTGGACTAATTTGGGTCCTGCGGATCGATTGGTACCATCCCCGAGCTTGTACGACCTTCGGAAGAGGTCGACCGACGAAATTCCCCCAAATCTGAGGAGATATTCTTGAATAACTTTTTTTGTGAAGGTCGGAGAGACTTGCAAGTAGGCTCTACCCCCACTAAATGGGGTTGCGCGCATCGATCGGTACCATCCTTGAGCTTCTCCGACTTTCGGAAGGGTTAGGGTTAGGGTTAGGGATGAAAGCACATAGGAGAAAGAGATATTCTTGAATAACTTTTTTTGTGAAGGTCGGAGAGACTTGCAAGTAGGCTCTACCCCCACTAAATGGGGTAGCGCGCATCGATCGGTACCATCCTTGAGCTTCTCCGACTTTCGGAAGGGTTAGGGTTAGGGATGAAAGCACATAGGAGAAAGAGATATTCTTGAATAACTTTTTTTGTGAAGGTCGGAGAGACTTGGAAAGTGGTTGCATCTGGACTAATTTGGGTCCTGCGGATCGATTGGTACCATCCCCGAGCTTGTACGACCTTCGGAAGAGGTCGACCGACGAAATTCCCCCAAATCTGAGGAGATATTCTTGAATAACTTTTTTTGTGAAGGTCGGAGAGACTTGCAAGTAGGCTCTACCCCCACTAAATGGGGTTGCGCGCATCGATCGGTACCATCCTTGAGCTTCTCCGACTTTCGGAAGGGTTAGGGTTAGGGTTAGGGATGAAAGCACATAGGAGAAAGAGATATTCTTGAATAACTTTTTTTGTGAAGGTCGGAGAGACTTGGAAAGTGGTTGCATCTGGACTAATTTGGGTCCTGCGGATCGATTGGTACCATCCCCGAGCTTGTACGACCTTCGGAAGAGGTCGACCGACGAAATTCCCCCAAATCTGAGGAGATATTCTTGAATAACTTTTTTTGTGAAGGTCGGAGAGACTTGCAAGTAGGCTCTACCCCCACTAAATGGGGTAGCGCGCATCGATCGGTACCATCCTTGAGCTTCTCCGACTTTCGGAAGGGTTAGGGTTAGGGATGAAAGCACATAGGAGAAAGAGATATTCTTGAATAACTTTTTTTGTGAAGGTCGGAGAGACTTGGAAAGTGGTTGCATCTGGACTAATTTGGGTCCTGCGGATCGATTGGTACCATCCCCGAGCTTGTACGACCTTCGGAAGAGGTCGACCGACGAAATTCCCCCAAATCTGAGGAGATATTCTTGAATAACTTTTTTTGTGAAGGTCGGAGAGACTTGCAAGTAGGCTCTACCCCCACTAAATGGGGTAGCGCGCATCGATCGGTTCCATCCTTGAGCTTCTCCGACTTTCGGAAGGGTTAGGGTTAGGGTTAGGGATGAAAGCACATAGGAGAAAGAGATATTCTTGAATAACTTTTTTTGTGAAGGTCGGAGAGACTTGCAAGTAGGCTCTACCCCCACTAAATGGGGTAGCGCGCATCGATCGGTACCATCCTTGAGCTTCTCCGACTTTCGGAAGGGTTAGGGTTAGGGTTAGGGATGAAAGCACATAGGAGAAAGAGATATTCTTGAATAACTTTTTTTGTGAAGGTCGGAGAGACTTGCAAGTAGGCTCTACCCCCACTAAATGGGGTAGCGCGCATCGATCGGTACCATCCTTGAGCTTCTCCGACTTTCGGAAGGGTTAGGGTTAGGGTTAGGGATGAAAGCACATAGGAGAAAGAGATATTCTTGAATAACTTTTTTTGTGAAGGTCGGAGAGACTTGGAAAGTGGTTGCATCTGGACTAATTTGGGTCCTGCGGATCGATTGGTACCATCCCCGAGCTTGTACGACCTTCGGAAGAGGTCGACCGACGAAATTCCCCCAAATCTGAGGAGATATTCTTGAATAACTTTTTTTGTGAAGGTCGGAGAGACTTGCAAGTAGGCTCTACCCCCACTAAATGGGGTTGCGCGCATCGATCGGTACCATCCTTGAGCTTCTCCGACTTTCGGAAGGGTTAGGGTTAGGGTTAGGGATGAAAGCACATAGGAGAAAGAGATATTCTTGAATAACTTTTTTTGTGAAGGTCGGAGAGACTTGCAAGTAGGCTCTACCCCCACTAAATGGGGTAGCGCGCATCGATCGGTACCATCCTTGAGCTTCTCCGACTTTCGGAAGGGTTAGGGTTAGGGATGAAAGCACATAGGAGAAAGAGATATTCTTGAATAACTTTTTTTGTGAAGGTCGGAGAGACTTGGAAAGTGGTTGCATCTGGACTAATTTGGGTCCTGCGGATCGATTGGTACCATCCCCGAGCTTGTACGACCTTCGGAAGAGGTCGACCGACGAAATTCCCCCAAATCTGAGGAGATATTCTTGAATAACTTTTTTTGTGAAGGTCGGAGAGACTTGCAAGTAGGCTCTACCCCCACTAAATGGGGTTGCGCGCATCGATCGGTACCATCCTTGAGCTTCTCCGACTTTCGGAAGGGTTAGGGTTAGGGTTAGGGATGAAAGCACATAGGAGAAAGAGATATTCTTGAATAACTTTTTTTGTGAAGGTCGGAGAGACTTGCAAGTAGGCTCTACCCGCACTAAATGGGGTAGCGCGCATCGATCGGTACCATCCTTGAGCTTCTCCGACTTTCGGAAGGGTTAGGGTTAGGGATGAAAGCACATAGGAGAAAGAGATATTCTTGAATAACTTTTTTTGTGAAGGTCGGAGAGACTTGGAAAGTGGTTGCATCTGGACTAATTTGGGTCCTGCGGATCGATTGGTACCATCCCCGAGCTTGTACGACCTTCGGAAGAGGTCGACCGACGAAATTCCCCCAAATCTGAGGAGATATTCTTGAATAACTTTTTTTGTGAAGGTCGGAGAGACTTGCAAGTAGGCTCTACCCCCACTAAATGGGGTTGCGCGCATCGATCGGTACCATCCTTGAGCTTCTCCGACTTTCGGAAGGGTTAGGGTTAGGGTTAGGGATGAAAGCACATAGGAGAAAGAGATATTCTTGAATAACTTTTTTTGTGAAGGTCGGAGAGACTTGAAAAGTGGTTGCATCTGGACTAATTTGGGTCCTGCGGATCGATTGGTACCATCCCCGAGCTTGTACGACCTTCGGAAGAGGTCGACCGACGAAATTCCCCCAAATCTGAGGAGATATTCTTGAATAACTTTTTTTGTGAAGGTCGGAGAGACTTGCAAGTAGGCTCTACCCCCACTAAATGGGGTAGCGCGCATCGATCGGTTCCATCCTTGAGCTTCTCCGACTTTCGGAAGGGTTAGGGTTAGGGTTAGGGATGAAAGCACATAGGAGAAAGAGATATTCTTGAATAACTTTTTTTGTGAAGGTCGGAGAGACTTGCAAGTAGGCTCTACCCCCACTAAATGGGGTAGCGCGCATCGATCGGTACCATCCTTGAGCTTCTCCGACTTTCGGAAGGGTTAGGGTTAGGGTTAGGGATGAAAGCACATAGGAGAAAGAGATATTCTTGAATAACTTTTTTTGTGAAGGTCGGAGAGACTTGCAAGTAGGCTCTACCCCCACTAAATGGGGTAGCGCGCATCGATCGGTACCATCCTTGAGCTTCTCCGACTTTCGGAAGGGTTAGGGTTAGGGTTAGGGATGAAAGCACATAGGAGAAAGAGATATTCTTGAATAACTTTTTTTGTGAAGGTCGGAGAGACTTGGAAAGTGGTTGCATCTGGACTAATTTGGGTCCTGCGGATCGATTGGTACCATCCCCGAGCTTGTACGACCTTCGGAAGAGGTCGACCGACGAAATTCCCCCAAATCTGAGGAGATATTCTTGAATAACTTTTTTTGTGAAGGTCGGAGAGACTTGCAAGTAGGCTCTACCCCCACTAAATGGGGTTGCGCGCATCGATCGGTACCATCCTTGAGCTTCTCCGACTTTCGGAAGGGTTAGGGTTAGGGTTAGGGATGAAAGCACATAGGAGAAAGAGATATTCTTGAATAACTTTTTTTGTGAAGGTCGGAGAGACTTGCAAGTAGGCTCTACCCCCACTAAATGGGGTAGCGCGCATCGATCGGTACCATCCTTGAGCTTCTCCGACTTTCGGAAGGGTTAGGGTTAGGGTTAGGGTTGAAAGCACATAGGAGAAAGAGATATTCTTGAATAACTTTTTTTGTGAAGGTCGGAGAGACTTGCAAGTAGGCTCTACCCCCACTAAATGGGGTAGCGCGCATCGATCGGTACCATCCTTGAGCTTCTCCGACTTTCGAAAGGGTTAGGGTTAGGGATGAAAGCACATAGGAGAAAGAGATATTCTTGAATAACTTTTTTTGTGAAGGTCGGAGAGACTTGGAAAGTGGTTGCATCTGGACTAATTTGGGTCCTGCGGATCGATTGGTACCATCCCCGAGCTTGTACGACCTTCGGAAGAGGTCGACCGACGAAATTCCCCCAAATCTGAGGAGATATTCTTGAATAACTTTTTTTGTGAAGGTCGGAGAGACTTGCAAGTAGGCTCTACCCCCACTAAATGGGGTTGCGCGCATCGATCTGTACCATCCTTGAGCTTCTCCGACTTTCGGAAGGGTTAGGGTTAGGGTTAGGGATGAAAGCACATAGGAGAAAGAGATATTCTTGAATAACTTTTTTTGTGAAGGTCGGAGAGACTTGCAAGTAGGCTCTACCCCCACTAAATGGGGTAGCGCGCATCGATCGGTACCATCCTTGAGCTTCTCCGACTTTCGGAAGGGTTAGGGTTAGGGTTAGGGATGAAAGCACATAGGAGAAAGAGATATTCTTGAATAACTTTTTTTGTGAAGGTCGGAGAGACTTGGAAAGTGGTTGCATCTGGACTAATTTGGGTCCTGCGGATCGATTGGTACCATCCCCGAGCTTGTACGACCTTCGGAAGAGGTCGACCGACGAAATTCCCCCAAATCTGAGGAGATATTCTTGAATAACTTTTTTTGTGAAGGTCGGAGAGACTTGCAAGTAGGCTCTACCCCCACTAAATGGGGTAGCGCGCATCGATCGGTACCATCCTTGAGCTTCTCCGACTTTCGGAAGGGTTAGGGTTAGGGTTAGGGTTGAAAGCACATAGGAGAAAGAGATATTCTTGAATAACTTTTTTTGTGAAGGTCGGAGAGACTTGCAAGTAGGCTCTACCCCCACTAAATGGGGTAGCGCGCATCGATCGGTACCATCCTTGAGCTTCTCCGACTTTCGAAAGGGTTAGGGTTAGGGATGAAAGCACATAGGAGAAAGAGATATTCTTGAATAACTTTTTTTGTGAAGGTCGGAGAGACTTGGAAAGTGGTTGCATCTGGACTAATTTGGGTCCTGCGGATCGATTGGTACCATCCCCGAGCTTGTACGACCTTCGGAAGAGGTCGACCGACGAAATTCCCCCAAATCTGAGGAGATATTCTTGAATAACTTTTTTTGTGAAGGTCGGAGAGACTTGCAAGTAGGCTCTACCCCCACTAAATGGGGTTGCGCGCATCGATCTGTACCATCCTTGAGCTTCTCCGACTTTCGGAAGGGTTAGGGTTAGGGTTAGGGATGAAAGCACATAGGAGAAAGAGATATTCTTGAATAACTTTTTTTGTGAAGGTCGGAGAGACTTGCAAGTAGGCTCTACCCCCACTAAATGGGGTAGCGCGCATCGATCGGTACCATCCTTGAGCTTCTCCGACTTTCGGAAGGGTTAGGGTTAGGGTTAGGGATGAAAGCACATAGGAGAAAGAGATATTCTTGAATAACTTTTTTTGTGAAGGTCGGAGAGACTTGGAAAGTGGTTGCATCTGGACTAATTTGGGTCCTGCGGATCGATTGGTACCATCCCCGAGCTTGTACGACCTTCGGAAGAGGTCGACCGACGAAATTCCCCCAAATCTGAGGAGATATTCTTGAATAACTTTTTTTGTGAAGGTCGGAGAGACTTGCAAGTAGGCTCTACCCCCACTAAATGGGGTTGCGCGCATCGATCGGTACCATCCTTGAGCTTCTCCGACTTTCGGAAGGGTTAGGGTTAGGGTTAGGGATGAAAGCACATAGGAGAAAGAGATATTCTTGAATAACTTTTTTTGTGAAGGTCGGAGAGACTTGGAAAGTGGTTGCATCTGGACTAATTTGGGTCCTGCAGATCGATTGGTACCATCCCCGAGCTTGTACGACCTTCGGAAGAGGTCGACCGACGAAATTCCCCCAAATCTGAGGAGATATTCTTGAATAACTTTTTTTGTGAAGGTCGGAGAGACATGCAAGTAGGCTCTACCCCCACTAAATGGGGTAGCGCGCATCGATCGGTACCATCCTTGAGCTTCTCCGACTTTTGGAAGGGTTAGGGTTAGGGTTAGGGATGAAAGCACATAGGAGAAAGAGATATTCTTGAATAACTTTTTTTGTGAAGGTCGGAGAGACTTGCAAGTAGGCTCTACCCCCACTAAATGGGGTAGCGCGCATCGATCGGTACCATCCTTGAGCTTCTACGACTTTCGGAAGGGTTAGGGTTAGGGTTAGGGATGAAAGCACATAGGAGAAAGAGATATTCTTGAATAACTTTTTTTGTGAAGGTCGGAGAGACTTGCAAGTAGGCTCTACCCCCACTAAATGGGGTAGCGCGCATCGATCGGTACTATCCTTGAGCTTCTCCGACTTTCGGAAGGGTTAGGGTTAGGGTTAGGGATGAAAGCACATAGGAGAAAGAGATATTCTTGAATAACTTTTTTTGTGAAGGTCGGAGAGACTTGCAAGTAGGCTCTACCCCCACTAAATGGGGTAGCGCGCATCGATCGGTACCATCCTTGAGCTTCTCCGACTTTCGGAAGGGTTAGGGTTAGGGTTAGGGATGAAAGCACATAGGAGAAAGAGATATTCTTGAATAACTTTTTTTGTGAAGGTCGGAGAGACTTGGAAAGTGGTTGCATCTGGACTAATTTGGGTCCTGCGGATCGATTGGTACCATCCCCGAGCTTGTACGACCTTCGGAAGAGGTCGAACGACGAAATTCCCCCAAATCTGAGGAGATATTCTTGAATAACTTTTTTTGTGAAGGTCGGAGAGACTTGCAAGTAGGCTCTACCCCCACTAAATGGGGTTGCGCGCATCGATCGGTACCATCCTTGAGCTTCTCCGACTTTCGGAAGGGTTAGGGTTAGGGTTAGGGATGAAAGCACATAGGAGAAAGAGATATTCTTGAATAACTTTTTTTGTGAAGGTCGGAGAGACTTGCAAGTAGGCTCTACCCCCACTAAATGGGGTAGCGCGCATCGATTGGTACCATCCTTGAGCTTCTCCGACTTTCGGAAGGGTTAGGGTTAGGGTTAGGGATGAAAGCACATAGGAGAAAGAGATATTCTTGAATAACTTTTTTTGTGAAGGTCGGAGAGACTTGCAAGTAGGCTCTACCCCCACTAAATGGGGTAGCGCGCATCGATCGGTACCATCCTTGAGCTTCTACGACTTTCGGAAGGGTTAGGGTTAGGGTTAGGGATGAAAGCACATAGGAGAAAGAGATATTCTTGAATAACTTTTTTTGTGAAGGTCGGAGAGACTTGCAAGTAGGCTCTACCCCCACTAAATGGGGTAGCGCGCATCGATCGGTACTATCCTTGAGCTTCTCCGACTTTCGGAAGGGTTAGGGTTAGGGTTAGGGATGAAAGCACATAGGAGAAAGAGATATTCTTGAATAACTTTTTTTGTGAAGGTCGGAGAGACTTGCAAGTAGGCTCTACCCCCACTAAATGGGGTAGCGCGCATCGATCGGTACCATCCTTGAGCTTCTCCGACTTTCGGAAGGGTTAGGGTTAGGGTTAGGGATGAAAGCACATAGGAGAAAGAGATATTCTTGAATAACTTTTTTTGTGAAGGTCGGAGAGACTTGGAAAGTGGTTGCATCTGGACTAATTTGGGTCCTGCGGATCGATTGGTACCATCCCCGAGCTTGTACGACCTTCGGAAGAGGTCGAACGACGAAATTCCCCCAAATCTGAGGAGATATTCTTGAATAACTTTTTTTGTGAAGGTCGGAGAGACTTGCAAGTAGGCTCTACCCCCACTAAATGGGGTTGCGCGCATCGATCGGTACCATCCTTGAGCTTCTCCGACTTTCGGAAGGGTTAGGGTTAGGGTTAGGGATGAAAGCACATAGGAGAAAGAGATATTCTTGAATAACTTTTTTTGTGAAGGTCGGAGAGACTTGCAAGTAGGCTCTACCCCCACTAAATGGGGTAGCGCGCATCGATTGGTACCATCCTTGAGCTTCTCCGACTTTCGGAAGGGTTAGGGTTAGGGTTAGGGATGAAAGCACATAGGAGAAAGAGATATTCTTGAATAACTTTTTTTGTGAAGGTCGGAGAGACTTGCAAGTAGGCTCTACCCCCACTAAATGGGGTAGCGCGCATCGATCGGTACCATCCTTGAGCTTCTCCGACTTTCGAAAGGGTTAGGGTTAGGGATGAAAGCACATAGGAGAAAGAGATATTCTTGAATAACTTTTTTTGTGAAGGTCGGAGAGACTTGGAAAGTGGTTGCATCTGGACTAATTTGGGTCCTGCGGATCGATTGGTACCATCCCCGAGCTTGTACGACCTTCGGAAGAGGTCGACCGACGAAATTCCCCCAAATCTGAGGAGATATTCTTGAATAACGTTTTTTGTGAAGGTCGGAGAGACTTGCAAGTAGGCTCTACCCCCACTAAATGGGGTTGCGCGCATCGATCGGTACCATCCTTGAGCTTCTCCGACTTTCGGAAGGGTTAGGGTTAGGGTTAGGGATGAAAGCACATAGGAGAAAGAGATATTCTTGAATAACTTTTTTTGTGAAGGTCGGAGAGACTTGCAAGTAGGCTCTACCCCCACTAAATGGGGTAGCGCGCATCGATTGGTACCATCCTTGAGCTTCTCCGACTTTCGGAAGGGTTAGGGTTAGGGTTAGGGATGAAAGCACATAGGAGAAAGAGATATTCTTGAATAACTTTTTTTGTGAAGGTCGGAGAGACTTGCAAGTAGGCTCTACCCCCACTAAATGGGGTAGCGCGCATCGATCGGTACCATCCTTGAGCTTCTCCGACTTTCGAAAGGGTTAGGGTTAGGGATGAAAGCACATAGGAGAAAGAGATATTCTTGAATAACTTTTTTTGTGAAGGTCGGAGAGACTTGGAAAGTGGTTGCATCTGGACTAATTTGGGTCCTGCGGATCGATTGGTACCATCCCCGAGCTTGTACGACCTTCGGAAGAGGTCGACCGACGAAATTCCCCCAAATCTGAGGAGATATTCTTGAATAACGTTTTTTGTGAAGGTCGGAGAGACTTGCAAGTAGGCTCTACCCCCACTAAATGGGGTTGCGCGCATCGATCGGTACCATCCTTGAGCTTCTCCGACTTTCGGAAGGGTTAGGGTTAGGGATGAAAGCACATAGGAGAAAGAGATATTCTTGAATAACTTTTTTTGTGAAGGTCGGGGAGACTTGGAAAGTGGTTGCATCTGGACTAATTTGGGTCCTGCGGATCGATTGGTACCATCCCCGAGCTTGTACGACCTTCGGAAGAGGTCGACCGACGAAATTCCCCCAAATCTGAGGAGATATTCTTGAATAACTTTTTTTGTGAAGGTCGGAGAGACATGCAAGTAGGCTCTACCCCCACTAAATGGGGTAGCGCGCATCGATCGGTACCATCCTTGAGCTTCTCCGACTTTTGGAAGGGTTAGGGTTAGGGTTAGGGATGAAAGCACATAGGAGAAAGAGATATTCTTGAATAACTTTTTTTGTGAAGGTCGGAGAGACTTGGAAAGTGGTTGCATCTGGACTAATTTGGGTCCTGCAGATCGATTGGTACCATCCCCGAGCTTGTACGACCTTCGGAAGAGGTCGACCGACGAAATTCCCCCAAATCTGAGGAGATATTCTTGAATAACTTTTTTTGTGAAGGTCGGAGAGACATGCAAGTAGGCTCTACCCCCACTAAATGGGGTAGCGCGCATCGATCGGTACCATCCTTGAGCTTCTCCGACTTTTGGAAGGGTTAGGGTTAGGGTTAGGGATGAAAGCACATAGGAGAAAGAGATATTCTTGAATAACTTTTTTTGTGAAGGTCGGAGAGACTTGCAAGTAGGCTCTACCCCCACTAAATGGGGTAGCGCGCATCGATCGGTACCATCCTTGAGCTTCTACGACTTTCGGAAGGGTTAGGGTTAGGGTTAGGGATGAAAGCACATAGGAGAAAGAGATATTCTTGAATAACTTTTTTTGTGAAGGTCGGAGAGACTTGCAAGTAGGCTCTACCCCCACTAAATGGGGTAGCGCGCATCGATCGGTACCATCCTTGAGCTTCTCCGACTTTCGGAAGGGTTAGGGTTAGGGTTAGGGATGAAAGCACATAGGAGAAAGAGATATTCTTGAATAACTTTTTTTGTGAAGGTCGGAGAGACTTGCAAGTAGGCTCTACCCCCACTAAATGGGGTAGCGCGCATCGATCGGTACCATCCTTGAGCTTCTCCGACTTTCGGAAGGGTTAGGGTTAGGGTTAGGGATGAAAGCACATAGGAGAAAGAGATATTCTTGAATAACTTTTTTTGTGAAGGTCGGAGAGACTTGGAAAGTGGTTGCATCTGGACTAATTTGGGTCCTGCGGATCGATTGGTACCATCCCCGAGCTTGTACGACCTTCGGAAGAGGTCGACCGACGAAATTCCCCCAAATCTGAGGAGATATTCTTGAATAACTTTTTTTGTGAAGGTCGGAGAGACTTGCAAGTAGGCTCTACCCCCACTAAATGGGGTTGCGCGCATCGATCGGTACCATCCTTGAGCTTCTCCGACTTTCGGAAGGGTTAGGGTTAGGGTTAGGGATGAAAGCACATAGGAGAAAGAGATATTCTTGAATAACTTTTTTTGTGAAGGTCGGAGAGACTTGCAAGTAGGCTCTACCCCCACTAAATGGGGTAGCGCGCATCGATTGGTACCATCCTTGAGCTTCTCCGACTTTCGGAAGGGTTAGGGTTAGGGTTAGGGATGAAAGCACATAGGAGAAAGAGATATTCTTGAATAACTTTTTTTGTGAAGGTCGGAGAGACTTGCAAGTAGGCTCTACCCCCACTAAATGGGGTAGCGCGCATCGATCGGTACCATCCTTGAGCTTCTCCGACTTTCGAAAGGGTTAGGGTTAGGGATGAAAGCACATAGGAGAAAGAGATATTCTTGAATAACTTTTTTTGTGAAGGTCGGAGAGACTTGGAAAGTGGTTGCATCTGGACTAATTTGGGTCCTGCGGATCGATTGGTACCATCCCCGAGCTTGTACGACCTTCGGAAGAGGTCGACCGACGAAATTCCCCCAAATCTGAGGAGATATTCTTGAATAACGTTTTTTGTGAAGGTCGGAGAGACTTGCAAGTAGGCTCTACCCCCACTAAATGGGGTTGCGCGCATCGATCGGTACCATCCTTGAGCTTCTCCGACTTTCGGAAGGGTTAGGGTTAGGGTTAGGGATGAAAGCACATAGGAGAAAGAGATATTCTTGAATAACTTTTTTTGTGAAGGTCGGAGAGACTTGGAAAGTGGTTGCATCTGGACTAATTTGGGTCCTGCGGATCGATTGGTACCATCCCCGAGCTTGTACGACCTTCGGAAGAGGTCGACCGACGAAATTCCCCCAAATCTGAGGAGATATTCTTGAATAACTTTTTTTGTGAAGGTCGGAGAGACATGCAAGTAGGCTCTACCCCCACTAAATGGGGTAGCGCGCATCGATCGGTACCATCCTTGAGCTTCTCCGACTTTTGGAAGGGTTAGGGTTAGGGTTAGGGATGAAAGCACATAGGAGAAAGAGATATTCTTGAATAACTTTTTTTGTGAAGGTCGGAGAGACTTGCAAGTAGGCTCTACCCCCACTAAATGGGGTAGCGCGCATCGATCGGTACCATCCTTGAGCTTCTCCGACTTTCGGAAGGGTTAGGGTTAGGGTTAGGGATGAAAGCACATAGGAGAAAGAGATATTCTTGAATAACTTTTTTTGTGAAGGTCGGAGAGACTTGCAAGTAGGCTCTACCCCCACTAAATGGGGTTGCGCGCATCGATCGGTACCATCCTTGAGCTTCTCCGACTTTCGAAAGGGTTAGGGTTAGGGATGAAAGCACATAGGAGAAAGAGATATTCTTGAATAACTTTTTTTGTGAAGGTCGGAGAGACTTGGAAAGTGGTTGCATCTGGACTAATTTGGGTCCTGCGGATCGATTGGTACCATCCCCGAGCTTGTACGACCTTCGGAAGAGGTCGACCGACGAAATTCCCCCAAATCTGAGGAGATATTCTTGAATAACTTTTTTTGTGAAGGTCGGAGAGACTTGCAAGTAGGCTCTACCCCCACTAAATGGGGTTGCGCGCATCGATCGGTACCATCCTTGAGCTTCTCCGACTTTCGGAAGGGTTAGGGTTAGGGTTAGGGATGAAAGCACATAGGAGAAAGAGATATTCTTGAATAACTTTTTTTGTGAAGGTCGGAGAGACTTGCAAGTAGGCTCTACCCCCACTAAATGGGGTAGCGCGCATCGATCGGTACCATCCTTGAGCTTCTCCGACTTTCGGAAGGGTTAGGGTTAGGGTTAGGGATGAAAGCACATAGGAGAAAGAGATATTCTTGAATAACTTTTTTTGTGAAGGTCGGAGAGACTTGGAAAGTGGTTGCATCTGGACTAATTTGGGTCCTGCGGATCGATTGGTACCATCCCCGAGCTTGTACGACCTTCGGAAGAGGTCGACCGACGAAATTCCCCCAAATCTGAGGAGATATTCTTGAATAACGTTTTTTGTGAAGGTCGGAGAGACTTGCAAGTAGGCTCTACCCCCACTAAATGGGGTTGCGCGCATCGATCGGTACCATCCTTGAGCTTCTCCGACTTTCGGAAGGGTTAGGGTTAGGGTTAGGGATGAAAGCACATAGGAGAAAGAGATATTCTTGAATAACTTTTTTTGTGAAGGTCGGAGAGACTTGGAAAGTGGTTGCATCTGGACTAATTTGGGTCCTGCGGATCGATTGGTACCATCCCCGAGCTTGTACGACCTTCGGAAGAGGTCGACCGACGAAATTCCCCCAAATCTGAGGAGATATTCTTGAATAACTTTTTTTGTGAAGGTCGGAGAGACATGCAAGTAGGCTCTACCCCCACTAAATGGGGTAGCGCGCATCGATCGGTACCATCCTTGAGCTTCTCCGACTTTTGGAAGGGTTAGGGTTAGGGTTAGGGATGAAAGCACATAGGAGAAAGAGATATTCTTGAATAACTTTTTTTGTGAAGGTCGGAGAGACTTGCAAGTAGGCTCTACCCCCACTAAATGGGGTAGCGCGCATCGATCGGTACCATCCTTGAGCTTCTCCGACTTTCGGAAGGGTTAGGGTTAGGGATGAAAGCACATAGGAGAAAGAGATATTCTTGAATAACTTTTTTTGTGAAGGTCGGAGAGACTTGCAAGTAGGCTCTACCCCCACTAAATGGGGTTGCGCGCATCGATCGGTACCATCCTTGAGCTTCTCCGACTTTCGAAAGGGTTAGGGTTAGGGATGAAAGCACATAGGAGAAAGAGATATTCTTGAATAACTTTTTTTGTGAAGGTCGGAGAGACTTGGAAAGTGGTTGCATCTGGACTAATTTGGGTCCTGCGGATCGATTGGTACCATCCCCGAGCTTGTACGACCTTCGGAAGAGGTCGACCGACGAAATTCCCCCAAATCTGAGGAGATATTCTTGAATAACTTTTTTTGTGAAGGTCGGAGAGACTTGCAAGTAGGCTCTACCCCCACTAAATGGGGTTGCGCGCATCGATCGGTACCATCCTTGAGCTTCTCCGACTTTCGGAAGGGTTAGGGTTAGGGTTAGGGATGAAAGCACATAGGAGAAAGAGATATTCTTGAATAACTTTTTTTGTGAAGGTCGGAGAGACTTGCAAGTAGGCTCTACCCCCACTAAATGGGGTAGCGCGCATCGATCGGTACCATCCTTGAGCTTCTCCGACTTTCGGAAGGGTTAGGGTTAGGGTTAGGGATGAAAGCACATAGGAGAAAGAGATATTCTTGAATAACTTTTTTTGTGAAGGTCGGAGAGACTTGGAAAGTGGTTGCATCTGGACTAATTTGGGTCCTGCGGATCGATTGGTACCATCCCCGAGCTTGTACGACCTTCGGAAGAGGTCGACCGACGAAATTCCCCCAAATCTGAGGAGATATTCTTGAATAACTTTTTTTGTGAAGGTCGGAGAGACTTGCAAGTAGGCTCTACCCCCACTAAATGGGGTTGCGCGCATCGATCGGTACCATCCTTGAGCTTCTCCGACTTTCGGAAGGGTTAGGGTTAGGGTTAGGGATGAAAGCACATAGGAGAAAGAGATATTCTTGAATAACTTTTTTTGTGAAGGTCGGAGAGACTTGCAAGTAGGCTCTACCCCCACTAAATGGGGTAGCGCGCATCGATCGGTACCATCCTTGAGCTTCTCCGACTTTCGGAAGGGTTAGGGTTAGGGTTAGGGATGAAAGCACATAGGAGAAAGAGATATTCTTGAATAACTTTTTTTGTGAAGGTCGGAGAGACTTGGAAAGTGGTTGCATCTGGACTAATTTGGGTCCTGCGGATCGATTGGTACCATCCCCGAGCTTGTACGACCTTCGGAAGAGGTCGACCGACGAAATTCCCCCAAATCTGAGGAGATATTCTTGAATAACTTTTTTTGTGAAGGTCGGAGAGACTTGCAAGTAGGCTCTACCACCACTAAATGGGGTTGCGCGCATCGATCGGTACCATCCTTGAGCTTCTCCGACTTTCGGAAGGGTTAGGGTTAGGGTTAGGGATGAAAGCACATAGGAGAAAGAGATATTCTTGAATAACTTTTTTTGTGAAGGTCGGAGAGACTTGGAAAGTGGTTGCATCTGGACTAATTTGGGTCCTGCAGATCGATTGGTACCATCCCCGAGCTTGTACGACCTTCGGAAGAGGTCGACCGACGAAATTCCCCCAAATCTGAGGAGATATTCTTGAATAACTTTTTTTGTGAAGGTCGGAGAGACATGCAAGTAGGCTCTACCCCCACTAAATGGGGTAGCGCGCATCGATCGGTACCATCCTTGAGCTTCTCCGACTTTTGGAAGGGTTAGGGTTAGGGTTAGGGATGAAAGCACATAGGAGAAAGAGATATTCTTGAATAACTTTTTTTGTGAAGGTCGGAGAGACTTGCAAGTAGGCTCTACCCCCACTAAATGGGGTAGCGCGCATCGATCGGTACCATCCTTGAGCTTCTACGACTTTCGGAAAAGTTAGGGTTAGGGTTAGGGATGAAAGCACATAGGAGAAAGAGATATTCTTGAATAACTTTTTTTGTGAAGGTCGGAGAGACTTGGAAAGTGGTTGCATCTGGACTAATTTGGGTCCTGCGGATCGATTGGTACCATCCCCGAGCTTGTACGACCTTCGGAAGAGGTCGACCGACGAAATTCCCCCAAATCTGAGGAGATATTCTTGAATAACTTTTTTTGTGAAGGTCGGAGAGACTTGCAAGTAGGCTCTACCCCCACTAAATGGGGTTGCGCGCATCGATCGGTACCATCCTTGAGCTTCTCCGACTTTCGGAAGGGTTAGGGTTAGGGTTAGGGATGAAAGCACATAGGAGAAAGAGATATTCTTGAATAACTTTTTTTGTGAAGGTCGGAGAGACTTGGAAAGTGGTTGCATCTGGACTAATTTGGGTCCTGCGGATCGATTGGTACCATCCCCGAGCTTGTACGACCTTCGGAAGAGGTCGACCGACGAAATTCCCCCAAATCTGAGGAGATATTCTTGAATAACTTTTTTTGTGAAGGTCGGAGAGACTTGCAAGTAGGCTCTACCCCCACTAAATGGGGTTGCGCGCATCGATCGGTACCATCCTTGAGCTTCTCCGACTTTCGGAAGGGTTAGGGTTAGGGTTAGGGATGAAAGCACATAGGAGAAAGAGATATTCTTGAATAACTTTTTTTGTGAAGGTCGGAGAGACTTGCAAGTAGGCTCTACCCCCACTAAATGGGGTAGCGCGCATCGATCGGTACCATCCTTGAGCTTCTCCGACTTTCGGAAGGGTTAGGGTTAGGGTTAGGGATGAAAGCACATAGGAGAAAGAGATATTCTTGAATAACTTTTTTTGTGAAGGTCGGAGAGACTTGGAAAGTGGTTGCATCTGGACTAATTTGGGTCCTGCGGATCGATTGGTACCATCCCCGAGCTTGTACGACCTTCGGAAGAGGTCGACCGACGAAATTCCCCCAAATCTGAGGAGATATTCTTGAATAACTTTTTTTGTGAAGGTCGGAGAGACTTGCAAGTAGGCTCTACCACCACTAAATGGGGTTGCGCGCATCGATCGGTACCATCCTTGAGCTTCTCCGACTTTCGGAAGGGTTAGGGTTAGGGTTAGGGATGAAAGCACATAGGAGAAAGAGATATTCTTGAATAACTTTTTTTGTGAAGGTCGGAGAGACTTGGAAAGTGGTTGCATCTGGACTAATTTGGGTCCTGCAGATCGATTGGTACCATCCCCGAGCTTGTACGACCTTCGGAAGAGGTCGACCGACGAAATTCCCCCAAATCTGAGGAGATATTCTTGAATAACTTTTTTTGTGAAGGTCGGAGAGACATGCAAGTAGGCTCTACCCCCACTAAATGGGGTAGCGCGCATCGATCGGTACCATCCTTGAGCTTCTCCGACTTTTGGAAGGGTTAGGGTTAGGGTTAGGGATGAAAGCACATAGGAGAAAGAGATATTCTTGAATAACTTTTTTTGTGAAGGTCGGAGAGACTTGCAAGTAGGCTCTACCCCCACTAAATGGGGTAGCGCGCATCGATCGGTACCATCCTTGAGCTTCTACGACTTTCGGAAGGGTTAGGGTTAGGGTTAGGGATGAAAGCACATAGGAGAAAGAGATATTCTTGAATAACTTTTTTTGTGAAGGTCGGAGAGACTTGGAAAGTGGTTGCATCTGGACTAATTTGGGTCCTGCGGATCGATTGGTACCATCCCCGAGCTTGTACGACCTTCGGAAGAGGTCGACCGACGAAATTCCCCCAAATCTGAGGAGATATTCTTGAATAACTTTTTTTGTGAAGGTCGGAGAGACTTGCAAGTAGGCTCTACCCCCACTAAATGGGGTTGCGCGCATCGATCGGTACCATCCTTGAGCTTCTCCGACTTTCGGAAGGGTTAGGGTTAGGGTTAGGGATGAAAGCACATAGGAGAAAGAGATATTCTTGAATAACTTTTTTTGTGAAGGTCGGAGAGACTTGCAAGTAGGCTCTACCCCCACTAAATGGGGTAGCGCGCATCGATTGGTACCATCCTTGAGCTTCTCCGACTTTCGGAAGGGTTAGGGTTAGGGTTAGGGATGAAAGCACATAGGAGAAAGAGATATTCTTGAATAACTTTTTTTGTGAAGGTCGGAGAGACTTGCAAGTAGGCTCTACCCCCACTAAATGGGGTAGCGCGCATCGATCGGTACCATCCTTGAGCTTCTCCGACTTTCGGAAGGGTTAGGGTTAGGGTTAGGGATGAAAGCACATAGGAGAAAGAGATATTCTTGAATAACTTTTTTTGTGAAGGTCGGAGAGACTTGCAAGTAGGCTCTACCCCCACTAAATGGGGTAGCGCGCATCGATCGGTACCATCCTTGAGCTTCTCCGACTTTCGGAAGGGTTAGGGTTAGGGTTAGGGATGAAAGCACATAGGAGAAAGAGATATTCTTGAATAACTTTTTTTGTGAAGGTCGGAGAGACTTGGAAAGTGGTTGCATCTGGACTAATTTGGGTCCTGCGGATCGATTGGTACCATCCCCGAGCTTGTACGACCTTCGGAAGAGGTCGACCGACGAAATTCCCCCAAATCTGAGGAGATATTCTTGAATAACTTTTTTTGTGAAGGTCGGAGAGACTTGCAAGTAGGCTCTACCCCCACTAAATGGGGTTGCGCGCATCGATCGGTACCATCCTTGAGCTTCTCCGACTTTCGGAAGGGTTAGGGTTAGGGTTAGGGATGAAAGCACATAGGAGAAAGAGATATTCTTGAATAACTTTTTTTGTGAAGGTCGGAGAGACTTGCAAGTAGGCTCTACCCCCACTAAATGGGGTAGCGCGCATCGATTGGTACCATCCTTGAGCTTCTCCGACTTTCGGAAGGGTTAGGGTTAGGGTTAGGGATGAAAGCACATAGGAGAAAGAGATATTCTTGAATAACTTTTTTTGTGAAGGTCGGAGAGACTTGCAAGTAGGCTCTACCCCCACTAAATGGGGTAGCGCGCATCGATCGGTACCATCCTTGAGCTTCTCCGACTTTCGAAAGGGTTAGGGTTAGGGATGAAAGCACATAGGAGAAAGAGATATTCTTGAATAACTTTTTTTGTGAAGGTCGGAGAGACTTGGAAAGTGGTTGCATCTGGACTAATTTGGGTCCTGCGGATCGATTGGTACCATCCCCGAGCTTGTACGACCTTCGGAAGAGGTCGACCGACGAAATTCCCCCAAATCTGAGGAGATATTCTTGAATAACTTTTTTTTTGAAGGTCGGAGAGACTTGCAAGTAGGCTCTACCCCCACTAAATGGGGTTGCGCGCATCGATCGGTACCATCCTTGAGCTTCTCCGACTTTCGGAAGGGTTAGGGATGAAAGCACATAGGAGAAAGAGATATTCTTGAATAACTTTTTTTGTGAAGGTCGGAGAGACTTGGAAAGTGGTTGCATCTGGACTAATTTGGGTCCTGCGGATCGATTGGTACCATCCCCGAGCTTGTACGACTTTCGGAAGAGGTCGACCGACGAAATTCCCCCAAATCTGAGGAGATATTCTTGAATAACTTTTTTTGTGAAGGTCGGAGAGACATGCAAGTAGGCTCTACCCCCACTAAATGGGGTAGCGCGCATCGATCGGTACCATCCTTGAGCTTCTCCGACTTTTGGAAGGGTTAGGGTTAGGGTTAGGGATGAAAGCACATAGGAGAAAGAGATATTCTTGAATAACTTTTTTTGTGAAGGTCGGAGAGACTTGCAAGTAGGCTCTACCCCCACTAAATGGGGTAGCGCGCATCGATCGGTACCATCCTTGAGCTTCTCCGACTTTCGGAAGGGTTAGGGTTAGGGTTAGGGATGAAAGCACATAGGAGAAAGAGATATTCTTGAATAACTTTTTTTGTGAAGGTCGGAGAGACTTGCAAGTAGGCTCTACCCCCACTAAATGGGGTAGCGCGCATCGATCGGTACCATCCTTGAGCTTCTCCGACTTTCGGAAGGGTTAGGGTTAGGGTTAGGGATGAAAGCACATAGGAGAAAGAGATATTCTTGAATATCTTTTTTTGTGAAGGTCGGAGAGACTTGCAAGTAGGCTCTACCCCCACTAAATGGGGTAGCACGCATCGATCGGTACCATCCTTGAGCTTTTCCGACTTTCGGAAGGGTTAGGGTTAGGGTTAGGGATGAAAGCACATAGGAGAAAGAGATATTCTTGAATAACTTTTTTTGTGAAGGTCGGAGAGACTTGGAAAGTGGTTGCATCTGGACTAATTTGGGTCCTGCGGATCGATTGGTACCATCCCCGAGCTTGTACGACCTTCGGAAGAGGTCGACCGACGAAATTCCCCCAAATCTGAGGAGATATTCTTGAATAACTTTTTTTGTGAAGGTCGGAGAGACTTGCAAGTAGGCTCTACCCCCACTAAATGGAGTAGCGCGCATCGATCGGTACCATCCGTGAGCTTCTCCGACTTTCGGAAGGGTTAGGGTTAGGGTTAGGGATGAAAGCACATAGGAGAAAGAGATATTCTTGAATAACTTTTTTTGTGAAGGTCGGAGAGACTTGCAAGTAGGCTCTACCCCCACTAAATGGGGTAGCGCGCATCGATCGGTACCATCCTTGAGCTTCTCCGACTTTCGGAAGGGTTAGGGTTAGGGTTAGGGATGAAAGCACATAGGAGAAAGAGATATTCTTGAATATCTTTTTTTGTGAAGGTCGGAGAGACTTGCAAGTAGGCTCTACCCCCACTAAATGGGGTAGCGCGCATCGATCGGTACCATCCTTGAGCTTCTCCGACTTTCGGAAGGGTTAGGGTTAGGGTTAGGGATGAAAGCACATAGGAGAAAGAGATATTCTTGAATAACTTTTTTTGTGAAGGTCGGAGAGACTTGGAAAGTGGTTGCATCTGGACTAATTTGGGTCCTGCGGATCGATTGGTACCATCCCCGAGCTTGTACGACCTTCGGAAGAGGTCGACCGACGAAATTCCCCCAAATCTGAGGAGATATTCTTGAATAACTTTTTTTGTGAAGGTCGGAGAGACTTGCAAGTAGGCTCTACCCCCACTAAATGGAGTAGCGCGCATCGATCGGTACCATCCGTGAGCTTCTCCGACTTTCGGAAGGGTTAGGGTTAGGGTTAGGGATGAAAGCACATAGGAGAAAGAGATATTCTTGAATAACTTTTTTTGTGAAGGTCGGAGAGACTTGCAAGTAGGCTCTACCCCCACTAAATGGGGTAGCGCGCATCGATTGGTACCATCCTTGAGCTTCTCCGACTTTCGGAAGGGTTAGGGTTAGGGTTAGGGATGAAAGCACATAGGAGAAAGAGATATTCTTGAATAACTTTTTTTGTGAAGGTCGGAGAGACTTGCAAGTAGGCTCTACCCCCACTAAATGGGGTAGCGCGCATCGATCGGTACCATCCTTGAGCTTCTCCGACTTTCGAAAGGGTTAGGGTTAGGGATGAAAGCACATAGGAGAAAGAGATATTCTTGAATAACTTTTTTTGTGAAGGTCGGAGAGACTTGGAAAGTGGTTGCATCTGGACTAATTTGGGTCCTGCGGATCGATTGGTACCATCCCCGAGCTTGTACGACCTTCGGAAGAGGTCGACCGACGAAATTCCCCCAAATCTGAGGAGATATTCTTGAATAACTTTTTTTGTGAAGGTCGGAGAGACTTGCAAGTAGGCTCTACCCCCACTAAATGGGGTTGCGCACATCGATCGGTACCATCCTTGAGCTTCTCCGACTTTCGGAAGGGTTAGGGTTAGGGTTAGGGATGAAAGCACATAGGAGAAAGAGATATTCTTGAATAACTTTTTTTGTGAAGGTCGGAGAGACTTGGAAAGTGGTTGCATCTGGACTAATTTGGGTCCTGCGGATCGATTGGTACCATCCCCGAGCTTGTACGACCTTCGGAAGAGGTCGACCGACGAAATTCCCCCAAATCTGAGGAGATATTCTTGAATAACTTTTTTTGTGAAGGTCGGAGAGACATGCAAGTAGGCTCTACCCCCACTAAATGGGGTAGCGCGCATCGATCGGTACCATCCTTGAGCTTCTCCGACTTTTGGAAGGGTTAGGGTTAGGGTTAGGGATGAAAGCACATAGGAGAAAGAGATATTCTTGAATAACTTTTTTTGTGAAGGTCGGAGAGACTTGCAAGTAGGCTCTACCCCCACTAAATGGGGTAGCGCGCATCGATCGGTACCATCCTTGAGCTTCTCCGACTTTCGGAAGGGTTAGGGTTAGGGTTAGGGATGAAAGCACATAGGAGAAAGAGATATTCTTGAATAACTTTTTTTGTGAAGGTCGGAGAGACTTGCAAGTAGGCTCTACCCCCACTAAATGGGGTAGCGCGCATCGATCGGTACCATCCTTGAGCTTCTCCGACTTTCGGAAGGGTTAGGGTTAGGGTTAGGGATGAAAGCACATAGGAGAAAGAGATATTCTTGAATAACTTTTTTTGTGAAGGTCGGAGAGACTTGGAAAGTGGTTGCATCTGGACTAATTTGGGTCCTGCAGATCGATTGGTACCATCCCCGAGCTTGTACGACCTTCGGAAGAGGTCGACCGACGAAATTCCCCCAAATCTGAGGAGATATTCTTGAATAACTTTTTTTGTGAAGGTCGGAGAGACTTGCAAGTAGGCTCTACCCCCACTAAATGGGGTTGCACGCATCGATCGGTACCATCCTTGAGCTTCTCCGACTTTCGGAAGGGTTAGGGTTAGGGTTAGGGATGAAAGCACATAGGAGAAAGAGATATTCTTGAATAACTTTTTTTGTGAAGGTCGGAGAGACTTGCAAGTAGGCTCTACCCCCACTAAATGGGGTAGCGCGCATCGATTGGTACCATCCTTGAGCTTCTCCGACTTTCGGAAGGGTTAGGGTTAGGGTTAGGGATGAAAGCACATAGGAGAAAGAGATATTCTTGAATAACTTTTTTTGTGAAGGTCGGAGAGACTTGCAAGTAGGCTCTACCCCCACTAAATGGGGTAGCGCGCATCGATCGGTACCATCCTTGAGCTTCTCCGACTTTCGAAAGGGTTAGGGTTAGGGATGAAAGCACATAGGAGAAAGAGATATTCTTGAATAACTTTTTTTGTGAAGGTCGGAGAGACTTGGAAAGTGGTTGCATCTGGACTAATTTGGGTCCTGCGGATCGATTGGTACCATCCCCGAGCTTGTACGACCTTCGGAAGAGGTCGACCGACGAAATTCCCCCAAATCTGAGGAGATATTCTTGAATAACTTTTTTTGTGAAGGTCGGAGAGACTTGCAAGTAGGCTCTACCCCCACTAAATGGGGTTGCGCGCATCGATCGGTACCATCCTTGAGCTTCTCCGACTTTCGGAAGGGTTAGGGTTAGGGTTAGGGATGAAAGCACATAGGAGAAAGAGATATTCTTGAATAACTTTTTTTGTGAAGGTCGGAGAGACTTGCAAGTAGGCTCTACCCCCACTAAATGGGGTAGCGCGCATCGATCGGTACCATCCTTGAGCTTCTCCGACTTTCGGAAGGGTTAGGGTTAGGGATGAAAGCACATAGGAGAAAGAGATATTCTTGAATAACTTTTTTTGTGAAGGTCGGAGAGACTTGTAAAGTGGTTGCATCTGGACTAATTTGGGTCCTGCGGATCGATTGGTACCATCCCCGAGCTTGTACGACCTTCGGAAGAGGTCGACCGACGAAATTCCCCCAAATCTGAGGAGATATTCTTGAATAACTTTTTTTGTGAAGGTCGGAGAGACTTGCAAGTAGGCTCTACCCCCACTAAATGGGGTTGCGCGCATCGATCGGTACCATCCTTGAGCTTCTCCGACTTTCGGAAGGGTTAGGGTTAGGGTTAGGGATGAAAGCACATAGGAGAAAGAGATATTCTTGAATAACTTTTTTTGTGAAGGTCGGAGAGACTTGAAAAGTGGTTGCATCTGGACTAATTTGGGTCCTGCGGATCGATTGGTACCATCCCCGAGCTTGTACGACCTTCGGAAGAGGTCGACCGACGAAATTCCCCCAAATCTGAGGAGATATTCTTGAATAACTTTTTTTGTGAAGGTCGGAGAGACTTGCAAGTAGGCTCTACCCCCACTAAATGGGGTAGCGCGCATCGATCGGTTCCATCCTTGAGCTTCTCCGACTTTCGGAAGGGTTAGGGTTAGGGTTAGGGATGAAAGCACATAGGAGAAAGAGATATTCTTGAATAACTTTTTTTGTGAAGGTCGGAGAGACTTGCAAGTAGGCTCTACCCCCACTAAATGGGGTAGCGCGCATCGATCGGTACTATCCTTGAGCTTCTCCGACTTTCGGAAGGGTTAGGGTTAGGGTTAGGGATGAAAGCACATAGGAGAAAGAGATATTCTTGAATAACTTTTTTTGTGAAGGTCGGAGAGACTTGCAAGTAGGCTCTACCCCCACTAAATGGGGTAGCGCGCATCGATCGGTACCATCCTTGAGCTTCTCCGACTTTCGGAAGGGTTAGGGTTAGGGTTAGGGATGAAAGCACATAGGAGAAAGAGATATTCTTGAATAACTTTTTTTGTGAAGGTCGGAGAGACTTGGAAAGTGGTTGCATCTGGACTAATTTGGGTCCTGCGGATCGATTGGTACCATCCCCGAGCTTGTACGACCTTCGGAAGAGGTCGACCGACGAAATTCCCCCAAATCTGAGGAGATATTCTTGAATAACTTTTTTTGTGAAGGTCGGAGAGACTTGCAAGTAGGCTCTACCACCACTAAATGGGGTTGCGCGCATCGATCGGTACCATCCTTGAGCTTCTCCGACTTTCGGAAGGGTTAGGGTTAGGGTTAGGGATGAAAGCACATAGGAGAAAGAGATATTCTTGAATAACTTTTTTTGTGAAGGTCGGAGAGACTTGGAAAGTGGTTGCATCTGGACTAATTTGGGTCCTGCAGATCGATTGGTACCATCCCCGAGCTTGTACGACCTTCGGAAGAGGTCGACCGACGAAATTCCCCCAAATCTGAGGAGATATTCTTGAATAACTTTTTTTGTGAAGGTCGGAGAGACATGCAAGTAGGCTCTACCCCCACTAAATGGGGTAGCGCGCATCGATCGGTACCATCCTTGAGCTTCTCCGACTTTTGGAAGGGTTAGGGTTAGGGTTAGGGATGAAAGCACATAGGAGAAAGAGATATTCTTGAATAACTTTTTTTGTGAAGGTCGGAGAGACTTGCAAGTAGGCTCTACCCCCACTAAATGGGGTAGCGCGCATCGATCGGTACCATCCTTGAGCTTCTACGACTTTCGGAAGGGTTAGGGTTAGGGTTAGGGATGAAAGCACATAGGAGAAAGAGATATTCTTGAATAACTTTTTTTGTGAAGGTCGGAGAGACTTGGAAAGTGGTTGCATCTGGACTAATTTGGGTCCTGCGGATCGATTGGTACCATCCCCGAGCTTGTACGACCTTCGGAAGAGGTCGACCGACGAAATTCCCCCAAATCTGAGGAGATATTCTTGAATAACTTTTTTTGTGAAGGTCGGAGAGACTTGCAAGTAGGCTCTACCCCCACTAAATGGGGTTGCGCGCATCGATCGGTACCATCCTTGAGCTTCTCCGACTTTCGGAAGGGTTAGGGTTAGGGTTAGGGATGAAAGCACATAGGAGAAAGAGATATTCTTGAATAACTTTTTTTGTGAAGGTCGGAGAGACTTGCAAGTAGGCTCTACCCCCACTAAATGGGGTAGCGCGCATCGATTGGTACCATCCTTGAGCTTCTCCGACTTTCGGAAGGGTTAGGGTTAGGGTTAGGGATGAAAGCACATAGGAGAAAGAGATATTCTTGAATAACTTTTTTTGTGAAGGTCGGAGAGACTTGCAAGTAGGCTCTACCCCCACTAAATGGGGTAGCGCGCATCGATCGGTACCATCCTTGAGCTTCTCCGACTTTCGGAAGGGTTAGGGTTAGGGTTAGGGATGAAAGCACATAGGAGAAAGAGATATTCTTGAATAACTTTTTTTGTGAAGGTCGGAGAGACTTGCAAGTAGGCTCTACCCCCACTAAATGGGGTAGCGCGCATCGATCGGTACCATCCTTGAGCTTCTCCGACTTTCGGAAGGGTTAGGGTTAGGGTTAGGGATGAAAGCACATAGGAGAAAGAGATATTCTTGAATAACTTTTTTTGTGAAGGTCGGAGAGACTTGGAAAGTGGTTGCATCTGGACTAATTTGGGTCCTGCGGATCGATTGGTACCATCCCCGAGCTTGTACGACCTTCGGAAGAGGTCGACCGACGAAATTCCCCCAAATCTGAGGAGATATTCTTGAATAACTTTTTTTGTGAAGGTCGGAGAGACTTGCAAGTAGGCTCTACCCCCACTAAATGGGGTTGCGCGCATCGATCGGTACCATCCTTGAGCTTCTCCGACTTTCGGAAGGGTTAGGGTTAGGGTTAGGGATGAAAGCACATAGGAGAAAGAGATATTCTTGAATAACTTTTTTTGTGAAGGTCGGAGAGACTTGCAAGTAGGCTCTACCCCCACTAAATGGGGTAGCGCGCATCGATTGGTACCATCCTTGAGCTTCTCCGACTTTCGGAAGGGTTAGGGTTAGGGTTAGGGATGAAAGCACATAGGAGAAAGAGATATTCTTGAATAACTTTTTTTGTGAAGGTCGGAGAGACTTGCAAGTAGGCTCTACCCCCACTAAATGGGGTAGCGCGCATCGATCGGTACCATCCTTGAGCTTCTCCGACTTTCGAAAGGGTTAGGGTTAGGGATGAAAGCACATAGGAGAAAGAGATATTCTTGAATAACTTTTTTTGTGAAGGTCGGAGAGACTTGGAAAGTGGTTGCATCTGGACTAATTTGGGTCCTGCGGATCGATTGGTACCATCCCCGAGCTTGTACGACCTTCGGAAGAGGTCGACCGACGAAATTCCCCCAAATCTGAGGAGATATTCTTGAATAACTTTTTTTGTGAAGGTCGGAGAGACTTGCAAGTAGGCTCTACCCCCACTAAATGGGGTTGCGCGCATCGATCGGTACCATCCTTGAGCTTCTCCGACTTTCGGAAGGGTTAGGGATGAAAGCACATAGGAGAAAGAGATATTCTTGAATAACTTTTTTTGTGAAGGTCGGAGAGACTTGGAAAGTGGTTGCATCTGGACTAATTTGGGTCCTGCGGATCGATTGGTACCATCCCCGAGCTTGTACGACTTTCGGAAGAGGTCGACCGACGAAATTCCCCCAAATCTGAGGAGATATTCTTGAATAACTTTTTTTGTGAAGGTCGGAGAGACATGCAAGTAGGCTCTACCCCCACTAAATGGGGTAGCGCGCATCGATCGGTACCATCCTTGAGCTTCTCCGACTTTTGGAAGGGTTAGGGTTAGGGTTAGGGATGAAAGCACATAGGAGAAAGAGATATTCTTGAATAACTTTTTTTGTGAAGGTCGGAGAGACTTGCAAGTAGGCTCTACCCCCACTAAATGGGGTAGCGCGCATCGATCGGTACCATCCTTGAGCTTCTCCGACTTTCGGAAGGGTTAGGGTTAGGGTTAGGGATGAAAGCACATAGGAGAAAGAGATATTCTTGAATAACTTTTTTTGTGAAGGTCGGAGAGACTTGCAAGTAGGCTCTACCCCCACTAAATGGGGTAGCGCGCATCGATCGGTACCATCCTTGAGCTTCTCCGACTTTCGGAAGGGTTAGGGTTAGGGTTAGGGATGAAAGCACATAGGAGAAAGAGATATTCTTGAATATCTTTTTTTGTGAAGGTCGGAGAGACTTGCAAGTAGGCTCTACCCCCACTAAATGGGGTAGCACGCATCGATCGGTACCATCCTTGAGCTTCTCCGACTTTCGGAAGGGTTAGGGTTAGGGTTAGGGATGAAAGCACATAGGAGAAAGAGATATTCTTGAATAACTTTTTTTGTGAAGGTCGGAGAGACTTGGAAAGTGGTTGCATCTGGACTAATTTGGGTCCTGCGGATCGATTGGTACCATCCCCGAGCTTGTACGACCTTCGGAAGAGGTCGACCGACGAAATTCCCCCAAATCTGAGGAGATATTCTTGAATAACTTTTTTTGTGAAGGTCGGAGAGACTTGCAAGTAGGCTCTACCCCCACTAAATGGAGTAGCGCGCATCGATCGGTACCATCCGTGAGCTTCTCCGACTTTCGGAAGGGTTAGGGTTAGGGTTAGGGATGAAAGCACATAGGAGAAAGAGATATTCTTGAATAACTTTTTTTGTGAAGGTCGGAGAGACTTGCAAGTAGGCTCTACCCCCACTAAATGGGGTAGCGCGCATCGATCGGTACCATCCTTGAGCTTCTCCGACTTTCGGAAGGGTTAGGGTTAGGGTTAGGGATGAAAGCACATAGGAGAAAGAGATATTCTTGAATATCTTTTTTTGTGAAGGTCGGAGAGACTTGCAAGTAGGCTCTACCCCCACTAAATGGGGTAGCGCGCATCGATCGGTACCATCCTTGAGCTTCTCCGACTTTCGGAAGGGTTAGGGTTAGGGTTAGGGATGAAAGCACATAGGAGAAAGAGATATTCTTGAATAACTTTTTTTGTGAAGGTCGGAGAGACTTGGAAAGTGGTTGCATCTGGACTAATTTGGGTCCTGCGGATCGATTGGTACCATCCCCGAGCTTGTACGACCTTCGGAAGAGGTCGACCGACGAAATTCCCCCAAATCTGAGGAGATATTCTTGAATAACTTTTTTTGTGAAGGTCGGAGAGACTTGCAAGTAGGCTCTACCCCCACTAAATGGAGTAGCGCGCATCGATCGGTACCATCCGTGAGCTTCTCCGACTTTCGGAAGGGTTAGGGTTAGGGTTAGGGATGAAAGCACATAGGAGAAAGAGATATTCTTGAATAACTTTTTTTGTGAAGGTCGGAGAGACTTGCAAGTAGGCTCTACCCCCACTAAATGGGGTAGCGCGCATCGATTGGTACCATCCTTGAGCTTCTCCGACTTTCGGAAGGGTTAGGGTTAGGGTTAGGGATGAAAGCACATAGGAGAAAGAGATATTCTTGAATAACTTTTTTTGTGAAGGTCGGAGAGACTTGCAAGTAGGCTCTACCCCCACTAAATGGGGTAGCGCGCATCGATCGGTACCATCCTTGAGCTTCTCCGACTTTCGAAAGGGTTAGGGTTAGGGATGAAAGCACATAGGAGAAAGAGATATTCTTGAATAACTTTTTTTGTGAAGGTCGGAGAGACTTGGAAAGTGGTTGCATCTGGACTAATTTGGGTCCTGCGGATCGATTGGTACCATCCCCGAGCTTGTACGACCTTCGGAAGAGGTCGACCGACGAAATTCCCCCAAATCTGAGGAGATATTCTTGAATAACTTTTTTTGTGAAGGTCGGAGAGACTTGCAAGTAGGCTCTACCCCCACTAAATGGGGTTGCGCACATCGATCGGTACCATCCTTGAGCTTCTCCGACTTTCGGAAGGGTTAGGGTTAGGGTTAGGGATGAAAGCACATAGGAGAAAGAGATATTCTTGAATAACTTTTTTTGTGAAGGTCGGAGAGACTTGGAAAGTGGTTGCATCTGGACTAATTTGGGTCCTGCGGATCGATTGGTACCATCCCCGAGCTTGTACGACCTTCGGAAGAGGTCGACCGACGAAATTCCCCCAAATCTGAGGAGATATTCTTGAATAACTTTTTTTGTGAAGGTCGGAGAGACATGCAAGTAGGCTCTACCCCCACTAAATGGGGTAGCGCGCATCGATCGGTACCATCCTTGAGCTTCTCCGACTTTTGGAAGGGTTAGGGTTAGGGTTAGGGATGAAAGCACATAGGAGAAAGAGATATTCTTGAATAACTTTTTTTGTGAAGGTCGGAGAGACTTGCAAGTAGGCTCTACCCCCACTAAATGGGGTAGCGCGCATCGATCGGTACCATCCTTGAGCTTCTCCGACTTTCGGAAGGGTTAGGGTTAGGGTTAGGGATGAAAGCACATAGGAGAAAGAGATATTCTTGAATAACTTTTTTTGTGAAGGTCGGAGAGACTTGCAAGTAGGCTCTACCCCCACTAAATGGGGTAGCGCGCATCGATCGGTACCATCCTTGAGCTTCTCCGACTTTCGGAAGGGTTAGGGTTAGGGTTAGGGATGAAAGCACATAGGAGAAAGAGATATTCTTGAATAACTTTTTTTGTGAAGGTCGGAGAGACTTGGAAAGTGGTTGCATCTGGACTAATTTGGGTCCTGCGGATCGATTGGTACCATCCCCGAGCTTGTACGACCTTCGGAAGAGGTCGACCGACGAAATTCCCCCAAATCTGAGGAGATATTCTTGAATAACTTTTTTTGTGAAGGTCGGAGAGACTTGCAAGTAGGCTCTACCCCCACTAAATGGGGTTGCACGCATCGATCGGTACCATCCTTGAGCTTCTCCGACTTTCGGAAGGGTTAGGGTTAGGGTTAGGGATGAAAGCACATAGGAGAAAGAGATATTCTTGAATAACTTTTTTTGTGAAGGTCGGAGAGACTTGCAAGTAGGCTCTACCCCCACTAAATGGGGTAGCGCGCATCGATTGGTACCATCCTTGAGCTTCTCCGACTTTCGGAAGGGTTAGGGTTAGGGTTAGGGATGAAAGCACATAGGAGAAAGAGATATTCTTGAATAACTTTTTTTGTGAAGGTCGGAGAGACTTGCAAGTAGGCTCTACCCCCACTAAATGGGGTAGCGCGCATCGATCGGTACCATCCTTGAGCTTCTCCGACTTTCGAAAGGGTTAGGGTTAGGGATGAAAGCACATAGGAGAAAGAGATATTCTTGAATAACTTTTTTTGTGAAGGTCGGAGAGACTTGGAAAGTGGTTGCATCTGGACTAATTTGGGTCCTGCGGATCGATTGGTACCATCCCCGAGCTTGTACGACCTTCGGAAGAGGTCGACCGACGAAATTCCCCCAAATCTGAGGAGATATTCTTGAATAACTTTTTTTGTGAAGGTCGGAGAGACTTGCAAGTAGGCTCTACCCCCACTAAATGGGGTTGCGCGCATCGATCGGTACCATCCTTGAGCTTCTCCGACTTTCGGAAGGGTTAGGGTTAGGGTTAGGGATGAAAGCACATAGGAGAAAGAGATATTCTTGAATAACTTTTTTTGTGAAGGTCGGAGAGACTTGCAAGTAGGCTCTACCCCCACTAAATGGGGTAGCGCGCATCGATCGGTACCATCCTTGAGCTTCTCCGACTTTCGGAAGGGTTAGGGTTAGGGATGAAAGCACATAGGAGAAAGAGATATTCTTGAATAACTTTTTTTGTGAAGGTCGGAGAGACTTGTAAAGTGGTTGCATCTGGACTAATTTGGGTCCTGCGGATCGATTGGTACCATCCCCGAGCTTGTACGACCTTCGGAAGAGGTCGACCGACGAAATTCCCCCAAATCTGAGGAGATATTCTTGAATAACTTTTTTTGTGAAGGTCGGAGAGACTTGCAAGTAGGCTCTACCCCCACTAAATGGGGTTGCGCGCATCGATCGGTACCATCCTTGAGCTTCTCCGACTTTCGGAAGGGTTAGGGTTAGGGTTAGGGATGAAAGCACATAGGAGAAAGAGATATTCTTGAATAACTTTTTTTGTGAAGGTCGGAGAGACTTGAAAAGTGGTTGCATCTGGACTAATTTGGGTCCTGCGGATCGATTGGTACCATCCCCGAGCTTGTACGACCTTCGGAAGAGGTCGACCGACGAAATTCCCCCAAATCTGAGGAGATATTCTTGAATAACTTTTTTTGTGAAGGTCGGAGAGACATACAAGTAGGCTCTACCCCCACTAAATGGGGTAGCGCACATCGATCGGTACCATCCTTGAGCTTCTCCGACTTTTGGAAGGGTTAGGGTTAGGGTTAGGGATGAAAGCACATAGGAGAAAGAGATATTCTTGAATAACTTTTTTTGTGAAGGTCGGAGAGACTTGCAAGTAGGCTCTACCCCCACTAAATGGGGTAGCGCGCATCGATCGGTACCATCCTTGAGCTTCTACGACTTTCGGAAGGGTTAGGGTTAGGGTTAGGGATGAAAGCACATAGGAGAAAGAGATATTCTTGAATAACTTTTTTTGTGAAGGTCGGAGAGACTTGCAAGTAGGCTCTACCCCCACTAAATGGGGTAGCGCGCATCGATCGGTACCATCCTTGAGCTTCTCCGACTTTCGGAAGGGTTAGGGTTAGGGTTAATGATGAAAGCACATAGGAGAAAGAGATATTCTTGAATAACTTTTTTTGTGAAGGTCGGA
Source organism: Limanda limanda (assembly GCF_963576545.1). Classification (NCBI taxonomy): domain Eukaryota; kingdom Metazoa; phylum Chordata; class Actinopteri; order Pleuronectiformes; family Pleuronectidae; genus Limanda; species Limanda limanda. Next base: position 454,947 of record NW_026870579.1, on the reverse strand, counting down.
GAGACTTGCAAGTAGGCTCTACCCCCACTAAATGGGGTAGCGCGCATCGATCGGTACCATCCTTGAGCTTCTCCGACTTTCGGAAGGGTTAGGGTTAGGGTTAGGGATGAAAGCACATAGGAGAAAGAGATATTCTTGAATAACTTTTTTTGTGAAGGTCGGAGAGACTTGGAAAGTGGTTGCATCTGGAATAATTTGGGTCCTGCGGATCGATTGGTACCATCCCCGAGCTTGTACGACCTTCGGAAGAGGTCGACCGACGAAATTCCCCCAAATCTGAGGAGATATTCTTGAATAACTTTTTTTGTGAAGGTCGGAGAGACTTGCAAGTAGGCTCTACCCCCACTAAATGGGGTTGCGCGCATCGATCGGTACCATCCTTGAGCTTCTCCGACTTTCGGAAGGGTTAGGGTTAGGGTTAGGGATGAAAGCACATAGGAGAAAGAGATATTCTTGAATAACTTTTTTTGTGAAGGTCGGAGAGACTTGGAAAGTGGTTGCATCTGGACTAATTTGGGTCCTGCGGATCGATTGGTACCATCCCCGAGCTTGTACGACCTTCGGAAGAGGTCGACCGACGAAATTCCCCCAAATCTGAGGAGATATTCTTGAATAACTTTTTTTGTGAAGGTCGGAGAGACATGCAAGTAGGCTCTACCCCCACTAAATGGGGTAGCGCGCATCGATCGGTACCATCCTTGAGCTTCTCCGACTTTTGGAAGGGTTAGGGTTAGGGTTAGGGATGAAAGCACATAGGAGAAAGAGATATTCTTGAATAACTTTTTTTGTGAAGGTCGGAGAGACTTGCAAGTAGGCTCTACCCCCACTAAATGGGGTAGCTCGCATCGATCGGTACCATCCTTGAGCTTCTCCGACTTTCGGAAGGGTTAGGGTTAGGGTTAGGGATGAAAGCACATAGGAGAAAGAGATATTCTTGAATAACTTTTTTTGTGAAGGTCGGAGAGACTTGGAAAGTGGTTGCATCTGGACTAATTTGGGTCCTGCGGATCGATTGGTACCATCCCCGAGCTTGTACGACCTTCGGAAGAGGTCGACCGACGAAATTCCCCCAAATCTGAGGAGATATTCTTGAATAACTTTTTTTGTGAAGGTCGGAGAGACTTGCAAGTAGGCTCTACCCCCACTAAATGGGGTTGCGCGCATCGATCGGTACCATCCTTGAGCTTCTCCGACTTTCGGAAGGGTTAGGGTTAGGGTTAGGGATGAAAGCACATAGGAGAAAGAGATATTCTTGAATAACTTTTTTTGTGAAGGTCGGAGAGACTTGCAAGTAGGCTCTACCCCCACTAAATGGGGTAGCGCGCATCGATCGGTACCATCCTTGAGCTTCTCCGACTTTCGGAAGGGTTAGGGTTAGGGATGAAAGCACATAGGAGAAAGAGATATTCTTGAATAACTTTTTTTGTGAAGGTCGGAGAGACTTGTAAAGTGGTTGCATCTGGACTAATTTGGGTCCTGCGGATCGATTGGTACCATCCCCGAGCTTGTACGACCTTCGGAAGAGGATGACCGACGAAATTCCCCCAAATCTGAGGAGATATTCTTGAATAACTTTTTTTGTGAAGGTCGGAGAGACTTGCAAGTAGGCTCTACCCCCACTAAATGGGGTTGCGCGCATCGATCGGTACCATCCTTGAGCTTCTCCGACTTTCGGAAGGGTTAGGGTTAGGGTTAGGGATGAAAGCACATAGGAGAAAGAGATATTCTTGAATAACTTTTTTTGTGAAGGTCGGAGAGACTTGAAAAGTGGTTGCATCTGGACTAATTTGGGTCCTGCGGATCGATTGGTACCATCCCCGAGCTTGTACGACCTTCGGAAGAGGTCGACCGACGAAATTCCCCCAAATCTGAGGAGATATTCTTGAATAACTTTTTTTGTGAAGGTCGGAGAGACATGCAAGTAGGCTCTACCCCCACTAAATGGGGTAGCGCACATCGATCGGTACCATCCTTGAGCTTCTCCGACTTTTGGAAGGGTTAGGGTTAGGGTTAGGGATGAAAGCACATAGGAGAAAGAGATATTCTTGAATAACTTTTTTTGTGAAGGTCGGAGAGACTTGCAAGTAGGCTCTACCCCCACTAAATGGGGTAGCGCGCATCGATCGGTACCATCCTTGAGCTTCTACGACTTTCGGAAGGGTTAGGGTTAGGGTTAGGGATGAAAGCACATAGGAGAAAGAGATATTCTTGAATAACTTTTTTTGTGAAGGTCGGAGAGACTTGCAAGTAGGCTCTACCCCCACTAAATGGGGTAGCGCGCATCGATCGGTACCATCCTTGAGCTTCTCCGACTTTCGGAAGGGTTAGGGTTAGGGTTAGGGATGAAAGCACATAGGAGAAAGAGATATTCTTGAATAACTTTTTTTGTGAAGGTCGGAGAGACTTGCAAGTAGGCTCTACCCCCACTAAATGGGGTAGCGCGCATCGATCGGTACCATCCTTGAGCTTCTCCGACTTTCGGAAGGGTTAGGGTTAGGGTTAGGGATGAAAGCACATAGGAGAAAGAGATATTCTTGAATAACTTTTTTTGTGAAGGTCGGAGAGACTTGGAAAGTGGTTGCATCTGGAATAATTTGGGTCCTGCGGATCGATTGGTACCATCCCCGAGCTTGTACGACCTTCGGAAGAGGTCGACCGACGAAATTCCCCCAAATCTGAGGAGATATTCTTGAATAACTTTTTTTGTGAAGGTCGGAGAGACTTGCAAGTAGGCTCTACCCCCACTAAATGGGGTTGCGCGCATCGATCGGTACCATCCTTGAGCTTCTCCGACTTTCGGAAGGGTTAGGGTTAGGGTTAGGGATGAAAGCACATAGGAGAAAGAGATATTCTTGAATAACTTTTTTTGTGAAGGTCGGAGAGACTTGCAAGTAGGCTCTACCCCCACTAAATGGGGTAGCGCACATCGATCGGTACCATCCTTGAGCTTCTCCGACTTTTGGAAGGGTTAGGGTTAGGGTTAGGGATGAAAGCACATAGGAGAAAGAGATATTCTTGAATAACTTTTTTTGTGAAGGTCGGAGAGACTTGCAAGTAGGCTCTACCCCCACTAAATGGGGTAGCGCGCATCGATCGGTACCATCCTTGAGCTTCTACGACTTTCGGAAGGGTTAGGGTTAGGGTTAGGGATGAAAGCACATAGGAGAAAGAGATATTCTTGAATAACTTTTTTTGTGAAGGTCGGAGAGACTTGCAAGTAGGCTCTACCCCCACTAAATGGGGTAGCGCGCATCGATCGGTACCATCCTTGAGCTTCTCCGACTTTCGGAAGGGTTAGGGTTAGGGTTAGGGATGAAAGCACATAGGAGAAAGAGATATTCTTGAATAACTTTTTTTGTGAAGGTCGGAGAGACTTGCAAGTAGGCTCTACCCCCACTAAATGGGGTAGCGCGCATCGATCGGTACCATCCTTGAGCTTCTCCGACTTTCGGAAGGGTTAGGGTTAGGGTTAGGGATGAAAGCACATAGGAGAAAGAGATATTCTTGAATAACTTTTTTTGTGAAGGTCGGAGAGACTTGGAAAGTGGTTGCATCTGGAATAATTTGGGTCCTGCGGATCGATTGGTACCATCCCCGAGCTTGTACGACCTTCGGAAGAGGTCGACCGACGAAATTCCCCCAAATCTGAGGAGATATTCTTGAATAACTTTTTTTGTGAAGGTCGGAGAGACTTGCAAGTAGGCTCTACCCCCACTAAATGGGGTTGCGCGCATCGATCAGTACCATCCTTGAGCTTCTCCGACTTTCGGAAGGGTTAGGGTTAGGGTTAGGGATGAAAGCACATAGGAGAAAGAGATATTCTTGAATAACTTTTTTTGTGAAGGTCGGAGAGACTTGGAAAGTGGTTGCATCTGGACTAATTTGGGTCCTGCGGATCGATTGGTACCATCCCCGAGCTTGTACGACCTTCGGAAGAGGTCGACCGACGAAATTCCCCCAAATCTGAGGAGATATTCTTGAATAACTTTTTTTGTGAAGGTCGGAGAGACATGCAAGTAGGCTCTACCCCCACTAAATGGGGTAGCGCGCATCGATCGGTACCATCCTTGAGCTTCTCCGACTTTTGGAAGGGTTAGGGTTAGGGTTAGGGATGAAAGCACATAGGAGAAAGAGATATTCTTGAATAACTTTTTTTGTGAAGGTCGGAGAGACTTGCAAGTAGGCTCTACCCCCACTAAATGGGGTAGCGCGCATCGATCGGTACCATCCTTGAGCTTCTACGACTTTCGGAAGGGTTAGGGTTAGGGTTAGGGCTGAAAGCACATAGGAGAAAGAGATATTCTTGAATAACTTTTTTTGTGAAGGTCGGAGAGACTTGCAAGTAGGCTCTACCCCCACTAAATGGGGTAGCGCGCATCGATCGGTACCATCCTTGAGCTTCTCCGACTTTCGGAAGGGTTAGGGTTAGGGTTAGGGATGAAAGCACATAGGAGAAAGAGATATTCTTGAATAACTTTTTTTGTGAAGGTCGGAGAGACTTGGAAAGTGGTTGCATCTGGACTAATTTGGGTCCTGCGGATCGATTGGTACCATCCCCGAGCTTGTACGACCTTCGGAAGAGGTCGACCGACGAAATTCCCCCAAATCTGAGGAGATATTCTTGAATAACTTTTTTTGTGAAGGTCGGAGAGACTTGCAAGTAGGCTCTACCCCCACTAAATGGGGTAGCGCGCATCGATCGGTTCCATCCTTGAGCTTCTCCGACTTTCGGAAGGGTTAGGGTTAGGGTTAGGGATGAAAGCACATAGGAGAAAGAGATATTCTTGAATAACTTTTTTTGTGAAGGTCGGAGAGACTTGCAAGTAGGCTCTACCCCCACTAAATGGGGTAGCGCGCATCGATCGGTACCATCCTTGAGCTTCTCCGACTTTCGGAAGGCTTAGGGTTAGGGTTAGGGATGAAAGCACATAGGAGAAAGAGATATTCTTGAATAACTTTTTTTGTGAAGGTCGGAGAGACTTGCAAGTAGGCTCTACCCCCACTAAATGGGGTAGCGCGCATCGATCGGTACCATCCTTGAGCTTCTCCGACTTTCGGAAGGGTTAGGGTTAGGGTTAGGGATGAAAGCACATAGGAGAAAGAGATATTCTTGAATAACTTTTTTTGTGAAGGTCGGAGAGACTTGGAAAGTGGTTGCATCTGGACTAATTTGGGTCCTGCGGATCGATTGGTACCATCCCCGAGCTTGTACGACCTTCGGAAGAGGTCGACCGACGAAATTCCCCCAAATCTGAGGAGATATTCTTGAATAACTTTTTTTGTGAAGGTCGGAGAGACTTGCAAGTAGGCTCTACCCCCACTAAATGGGGTTGCGCGCATCGATCGGTACCATCCTTGAGCTTCTCCGACTTTCGGAAGGGTTAGGGTTAGGGATGAAAGCACATAGGAGAAAGAGATATTCTTGAATAACTTTTTTTGTGAAGGTCGGAGAGACTTGCAAGTAGGCTCTACTCCCACTAAATGGGGTAGCGCGCATCGATCGGTACCATCCTTGAGCTTCTCCGACTTTCGGAAGGGTTAGGGTTAGGGTTAGGGATGAAAGCACATAGGAGAAAGAGATATTCTTGAATAACTTTTTTTGTGAAGGTCGGAGAGACTTGGAAAGTGGTTGCATCTGGACTAATTTGGGTCCTGCGGATCGATTGGTACCATCCCCGAGCTTGTACGACCTTCGGAAGAGGTCGACCGACGAAATTCCCCCAAATCTGAGGAGATATTCTTGAATAACTTTTTTTGTGAAGGTCGGAGAGACTTGCAAGTAGGCTCTACCCCCACTAAATGGGGTAGCGCGCATCGATCGGTTCCATCTTTGAGCTTCTCCGACTTTCGGAAGGGTTAGGGTTAGGGTTAGGGATGAAAGCACATAGGAGAAAGAGATATTCTTGAATAACTTTTTTTGTGAAGGTCGGAGAGACTTGCAAGTAGGCTCTACCCCCACTAAATGGGGTAGCGCGCATCGATCGGTACCATCCTTGAGCTTCTCCGACTTTCGGAAGGCTTAGGGTTAGGGTTAGGGATGAAAGCACATAGGAGAAAGAGATATTCTTGAATAACTTTTTTTGTGAAGGTCGGAGAGACTTGCAAGTAGGCTCTACCCCCACTAAATGGGGTAGCGCGCATCGATCGGTACCATCCTTGAGCTTCTCCGACTTTCGGAAGGGTTAGGGTTAGGGTTAGGGATGAAAGCACATAGGAGAAAGAGATATTCTTGAATAACTTTTTTTGTGAAGGTCGGAGAGACTTGGAAAGTGGTTGCATCTGGACTAATTTGGGTCCTGCGGATCGATTGGTACCATCCCCGAGCTTGTACGACCTTCGGAAGAGGTCGACCGACGAAATTCCCCCAAATCTGAGGAGATATTCTTGAATAACTTTTTTTGTGAAGGTCGGAGAGACTTGCAAGTAGGCTCTACCCCCACTAAATGGGGTTGCGCGCATCGATCGGTACCATCCTTGAGCTTCTCCGACTTTCGGAAGGGTTAGGGTTAGGGATGAAAGCACATAGGAGAAAGAGATATTCTTGAATAACTTTTTTTGTGAAGGTCGGAGAGACTTGCAAGTAGGCTCTACCCCCACTAAATGGGGTAGCGCGCATCGATCGGTACCATCCTTGAGCTTCTCCGACTTTCGGAAGGGTTAGGGTTAGGGTTAGGGATGAAAGCACATAGGAGAAAGAGATATTCTTGAATAACTTTTTTTGTGAAGGTCGGAGAGACTTGGAAAGTGGTTGCATCTGGACTAATTTGGGTCCTGCGGATCGATTGGTACCATCCCCGAGCTTGTACGACCTTCGGAAGAGGTCGACCGACGAAATTCCCCCAAATCTGAGGAGATATTCTTGAATAACTTTTTTTGTGAAGGTCGGAGAGACTTGCAAGTAGGCTCTACCCCCACTAAATGGGGTAGCGCGCATCGATCGGTTCCATCCTTGAGCTTCTCCGACTTTCGGAAGGGTTAGGGTTAGGGTTAGGGATGAAAGCACATAGGAGAAAGAGATATTCTTGAATAACTTTTTTTGTGAAGGTCGGAGAGACTTGCAAGTAGGCTCTACCCCCACTAAATGGGGTAGCGCGCATCGATCGGTACCATCCTTGAGCTTCTCCGACTTTCGGAAGGCTTAGGGTTAGGGTTAGGGATGAAAGCACATAGGAGAAAGAGATATTCTTGAATAACTTTTTTTGTGAAGGTCGGAGAGACTTGCAAGTAGGCTCTACCCCCACTAAATGGGGTAGCGCGCATCGATCGGTACCATCCTTGAGCTTCTCCGACTTTCGGAAGGGTTAGGGTTAGGGTTAGGGATGAAAGCACATAGGAGAAAGAGATATTCTTGAATAACTTTTTTTGTGAAGGTCGGAGAGACTTGGAAAGTGGTTGCATCTGGACTAATTTGGGTCCTGCGGATCGATTGGTACCATCCCCGAGCTTGTACGACCTTCGGAAGAGGTCGACCGACGAAATTCCCCCAAATCTGAGGAGATATTCTTGAATAACTTTTTTTGTGAAGGTCGGAGAGACTTGCAAGTAGGCTCTACCCCCACTAAATGGGGTTGCGCGCATCGATCGGTACCATCCTTGAGCTTCTCCGACTTTCGGAAGGGTTAGGGTTAGGGATGAAAGCACATAGGAGAAAGAGATATTCTTGAATAACTTTTTTTGTGAAGGTCGGAGAGACTTGCAAGTAGGCTCTACCCCCACTAAATGGGGTAGCGCGCATCGATCGGTACCATCCTTGAGCTTCTCCGACTTTCGGAAGGGTTAGGGTTAGGGATGAAAGCACATAGGAGAAAGAGATATTCTTGAATAACTTTTTTTGTGAAGGTCGGAGAGACTTGGAAAGTGGTTGCATCTGGACTAATTTGGGTCCTGCGGATCGATTGGTACCATCCCCGAGCTTGTACGACCTTCGGAAGAGGTCGACCGACGAAATTCCCCCAAATCTGAGGAGATATTCTTGAATAACTTTTTTTGTGAAGGTCGGAGAGACTTGCAAGTAGGCTCTACCCCCACTAAATGGGGTTGCGCGCATCGATCGGTACCATCCTTGAGCTTCTCCGACTTTCGGAAGGGTTAGGGTTAGGGTTAGGGATGAAAGCACATAGGAGAAAGAGATATTCTTGAATAACTTTTTTTGTGAAGGTCGGAGAGACTTGGAAAGTGGTTGCATCTGGACTAATTTGGGTCCTGCGGATCGATTGGTACCATCCCCGAGCTTGTACGACCTTCGGAAGAGGTCGACCGACGAAATTCCCCCAAATCTGAGGAGATATTCTTGAATAACTTTTTTTGTGAAGGTCGGAGAGACTTGCAAGTAGGCTCTACCCCCACTAAATGGGGTTGCGCGCATCGATCGGTACCATCCTTGAGCTTCTCCGACTTTCGGAAGGGTTAGGGTTAGGGTTAGGGATGAAAGCACATAGGAGAAAGAGATATTCTTGAATAACTTTTTTTGTGAAGGTCGGAGAGACTTGCAAGTAGGCTCTACCCCCACTAAATGGGGTAGCGCGCATCGATCGGTACCATCCTTGAGCTTCTCCGACTTTCGGAAGGGTTAGGGTTAGGGATGAAAGCACATAGGAGAAAGAGATATTCTTGAATAACTTTTTTTGTGAAGGTCGGAGAGACTTGTAAAGTGGTTGCATCTGGACTAATTTGGGTCCTGCGGATCGATTGGTACCATCCCCGAGCTTGTACGACCTTCGGAAGAGGTCGACCGACGAAATTCCCCCAAATCTGAGGAGATATTCTTGAATAACTTTTTTTGTGAAGGTCGGAGAGACTTGCAAGTAGGCTCTACCCCCACTAAATGGGGTTGCGCGCATCGATCGGTACCATCCTTGAGCTTCTCCGACTTTCGGAAGGGTTAGGGTTAGGGATGAAAGCACATAGGAGAAAGAGATATTCTTGAATAACTTTTTTGTGAAGGTCGGAGAGACTTGGAAAGTGGTTGCATCTGGACTAATTTGGGTCCTGCGGATCGATTGGTACCATCCCCGAGCTTGTACGACCTTCGGAAGAGGTCGACCGACGAAATTCCCCCAAATCTGAGGAGATATTCTTGAATAACTTTTTTTGTGAAGGTCGGAGAGACATGCAAGTAGGCTCTACCCCCACTAAATGGGGTAGCGCACATCGATCGGTACCATCCTTGAGCTTCTCCGACTTTTGGAAGGGTTAGGGTTAGGGTTAGGGATGAAAGCACATAGGAGAAAGAGATATTCTTGAATAACTTTTTTTGTGAAGGTCGGAGAGACTTGCAAGTAGGCTATACCCCCACTAAATGGGGTAGCGCGCATCGATCGGTACCATCCTTGAGCTTCTACGACTTTCGGAAGGGTTAGGGTTAGGGTTAGGGATGAAAGCACATAGGAGAAAGAGATATTCTTGAATAACTTTTTTTGTGAAGGTCGGAGAGACTTGCAAGTAGGCTCTACCCCCACTAAATGGGGTAGCGCGCATCGATCGGTACCATCCTTGAGCTTCTCCGACTTTCGGAAGGGTTAGGGTTAGGGTTAGGGATGAAAGCACATAGGAGAAAGAGATATTCTTGAATAACTTTTTTTGTGAAGGTCGGAGAGACTTGCAAGTAGGCTCTACCCCCACTAAATGGGGTAGCGCGCATCGATCGGTACCATCCTTGAGCTTCTCCGACTTTCGGAAGGGTTAGGGTTAGGGTTAGGGATGAAAGCACATAGGAGAAAGAGATATTCTTGAATAACTTTTTTTGTGAAGGTCGGAGAGACTTGGAAAGTGGTTGCATCTGGACTAATTTGGGTCCTGCGGATCGATTGGTACCATCCCCGAGCTTGTACGACCTTCGGAAGAGGTCGACCGACGAAATTCCCCCAAATCTGAGGAGATATTCTTGAATAACTTTTTTTGTGAAGGTCGGAGAGACTTGCAAGTAGGCTCTACCCCCACTAAATGGGGTTGCGCGCATCGATCGGTACCATCCTTGAGCTTCTCCGACTTTCGGAAGGGTTAGGGTTAGGGATGAAAGCACATAGGAGAAAGAGATATTCTTGAATAACTTTTTTTGTGAAGGTCGGAGAGACTTGCAAGTAGGCTCTACCCCCACTAAATGGGGTAGCGCGCATCGATCGGTACCATCCTTGAGCTTCTCCGACTTTCGGAAGGGTTAGGGTTAGGGTTAGGGATGAAAGCACATAGGAGAAAGAGATATTCTTGAATAACTTTTTTTGTGAAGGTCGGAGAGACTTGGAAAGTGGTTGCATCTGGACTAATTTGGGTCCTGCGGATCGATTGGTACCATCCCCGAGCTTGTACGACCTTCGGAAGAGGTCGACCGACGAAATTCCCCCAAATCTGAGGAGATATTCTTGAATAACTTTTTTTGTGAAGGTCGGAGAGACTTGCAAGTAGGCTCTACCCCCACTAAATGGGGTAGCGCGCATCGATCGGTTCCATCCTTGAGCTTCTCCGACTTTCGGAAGGGTTAGGGTTAGGGTTAGGGATGAAAGCACATAGGAGAAAGAGATATTCTTGAATAACTTTTTTTGTGAAGGTCGGAGAGACTTGCAAGTAGGCTCTACCCCCACTAAATGGGGTAGCGCGCATCGATCGGTACCATCCTTGAGCTTCTCCGACTTTCGGAAGGCTTAGGGTTAGGGTTAGGGATGAAAGCACATAGGAGAAAGAGATATTCTTGAATAACTTTTTTTGTGAAGGTCGGAGAGACTTGCAAGTAGGCTCTACCCCCACTAAATGGGGTAGCGCGCATCGATCGGTACCATCCTTGAGCTTCTCCGACTTTCGGAAGGGTTAGGGTTAGGGTTAGGGATGAAAGCACATAGGAGAAAGAGATATTCTTGAATAACTTTTTTTGTGAAGGTCGGAGAGACTTGGAAAGTGGTTGCATCTGGACTAATTTGGGTCCTGCGGATCGATTGGTACCATCCCCGAGCTTGTACGACCTTCGGAAGAGGTCGACCGACGAAATTCCCCCAAATCTGAGGAGATATTCTTGAATAACTTTTTTTGTGAAGGTCGGAGAGACTTGCAAGTAGGCTCTACCCCCACTAAATGGGGTTGCGCGCATCGATCGGTACCATCCTTGAGCTTCTCCGACTTTCGGAAGGGTTAGGGTTAGGGATGAAAGCACATAGGAGAAAGAGATATTCTTGAATAACTTTTTTTGTGAAGGTCGGAGAGACTTGCAAGTAGGCTCTACCCCCACTAAATGGGGTAGCGCGCATCGATCGGTACCATCCTTGAGCTTCTCCGACTTTCGGAAGGGTTAGGGTTAGGGATGAAAGCACATAGGAGAAAGAGATATTCTTGAATAACTTTTTTTGTGAAGGTCGGAGAGACTTGGAAAGTGGTTGCATCTGGACTAATTTGGGTCCTGCGGATCGATTGGTACCATCCCCGAGCTTGTACGACCTTCGGAAGAGGTCGACCGACGAAATTCCCCCAAATCTGAGGAGATATTCTTGAATAACTTTTTTTGTGAAGGTCGGAGAGACTTGCAAGTAGGCTCTACCCCCACTAAATGGGGTTGCGCGCATCGATCGGTACCATCCTTGAGCTTCTCCGACTTTCGGAAGGGTTAGGGTTAGGGTTAGGGATGAAAGCACATAGGAGAAAGAGATATTCTTGAATAACTTTTTTTGTGAAGGTCGGAGAGACTTGGAAAGTGGTTGCATCTGGACTAATTTGGGTCCTGCGGATCGATTGGTACCATCCCCGAGCTTGTACGACCTTCGGAAGAGGTCGACCGACGAAATTCCCCCAAATCTGAGGAGATATTCTTGAATAACTTTTTTTGTGAAGGTCGGAGAGACTTGCAAGTAGGCTCTACCCCCACTAAATGGGGTTGCGCGCATCGATCGGTACCATCCTTGAGCTTCTCCGACTTTCGGAAGGGTTAGGGTTAGGGTTAGGGATGAAAGCACATAGGAGAAAGAGATATTCTTGAATAACTTTTTTTGTGAAGGTCGGAGAGACTTGCAAGTAGGCTCTACCCCCACTAAATGGGGTAGCGCGCATCGATCGGTACCATCCTTGAGCTTCTCCGACTTTCGGAAGGGTTAGGGTTAGGGATGAAAGCACATAGGAGAAAGAGATATTCTTGAATAACTTTTTTTGTGAAGGTCGGAGAGACTTGTAAAGTGGTTGCATCTGGACTAATTTGGGTCCTGCGGATCGATTGGTACCATCCCCGAGCTTGTACGACCTTCGGAAGAGGTCGACCGACGAAATTCCCCCAAATCTGAGGAGATATTCTTGAATAACTTTTTTTGTGAAGGTCGGAGAGACTTGCAAGTAGGCTCTACCCCCACTAAATGGGGTTGCGCGCATCGATCGGTACCATCCTTGAGCTTCTCCGACTTTCGGAAGGGTTAGGGTTAGGGATGAAAGCACATAGGAGAAAGAGATATTCTTGAATAACTTTTTTGTGAAGGTCGGAGAGACTTGGAAAGTGGTTGCATCTGGACTAATTTGGGTCCTGCGGATCGATTGGTACCATCCCCGAGCTTGTACGACCTTCGGAAGAGGTCGACCGACGAAATTCCCCCAAATCTGAGGAGATATTCTTGAATAACTTTTTTTGTGAAGGTCGGAGAGACATGCAAGTAGGCTCTACCCCCACTAAATGGGGTAGCGCACATCGATCGGTACCATCCTTGAGCTTCTCCGACTTTTGGAAGGGTTAGGGTTAGGGTTAGGGATGAAAGCACATAGGAGAAAGAGATATTCTTGAATAACTTTTTTTGTGAAGGTCGGAGAGACTTGCAAGTAGGCTATACCCCCACTAAATGGGGTAGCGCGCATCGATCGGTACCATCCTTGAGCTTCTACGACTTTCGGAAGGGTTAGGGTTAGGGTTAGGGATGAAAGCACATAGGAGAAAGAGATATTCTTGAATAACTTTTTTTGTGAAGGTCGGAGAGACTTGCAAGTAGGCTCTACCCCCACTAAATGGGGTAGCGCGCATCGATCGGTACCATCCTTGAGCTTCTCCGACTTTCGGAAGGGTTAGGGTTAGGGTTAGGGATGAAAGCACATAGGAGAAAGAGATATTCTTGAATAACTTTTTTTGTGAAGGTCGGAGAGACTTGTAAAGTGGTTGCATCTGGAATAATTTGGGTCCTGCGGATCGATTGGTACCATCCCCGAGCTTGTACGACCTTCGGAAGAGGTCGACCGACGAAATTCCCCCAAATCTGAGGAGATATTCTTGAATAACTTTTTTTGTGAAGGTCGGAGAGACTTGCAAGTAGGCTCTACCCCCACTAAATGGGGTTGCGCGCATCGATCGGTACCATCCTTGAGCTTCTCCGACTTTCGGAAGGGTTAGGGTTAGGGTTAGGGATGAAAGCACATAGGAGAAAGAGATATTCTTGAATAACTTTTTTTGTGAAGGTCGGAGAGACTTGGAAAGTGGTTGCATCTGGACTAATTTGGGTCCTGCGGATCGATTGGTACCATCCCCGAGCTTGTACGACCTTCGGAAGAGGTCGACCGACGAAATTCCCCCAAATCTGAGGAGATATTCTTGAATAACTTTTTTTGTGAAGGTCGGAGAGACATGCAAGTAGGCTCTACCCCCACTAAATGGGGTAGCGCGCATCGATCGGTACCATCCTTGAGCTTCTACGACTTTCGGAAGGGTTAGGGTTAGGGTTAGGGATGAAAGCACATAGGAGAAAGAGATATTCTTGAATAACTTTTTTTGTGAAGGTCGGAGAGACTTGCAAGTAGGCTCTACCCCCACTAAATGGGGTAGCGCGCATCGATCGGTACCATCCTTGAGCTTCTCCGACTTTCGGAAGGGTTAGGGTTAGGGTTAGGGATGAAAGCACATAGGAGAAAGAGATATTCTTGAATAACTTTTTTTGTGAAGGTCGGAGAGACTTGGAAAGTGGTTGCATCTGGACTAATTTGGGTCCTGCGGATCGATTGGTACCATCCCCGAGCTTGTACGACCTTCGGAAGAGGTCGACCGACGAAATTCCCCCAAATCTGAGGAGATATTCTTGAATAACTTTTTTTGTGAAGGTCGGAGAGACTTGCAAGTAGGCTCTACCCCCACTAAATGGGGTAGCGCGCATCGATCGGTTCCATCCTTGAGCTTCTCCGACTTTCGGAAGGGTTAGGGTTAGGGTTAGGGATGAAAGCACATAGGAGAAAGAGATATTCTTGAATAACTTTTTTTGTGAAGGTCGGAGAGACTTGCAAGTAGGCTCTACCCCCACTAAATGGGGTAGCGCACATCGATCGGTACCATCCTTGAGCTTCTCCGACTTTCGGAAGGGTTAGGGTTAGGGTTAGGGATGAAAGCACATAGGAGAAAGAGATATTCTTGAATAACTTTTTTTGTGAAGGTCGGAGAGACTTGCAAGTAGGCTCTACCCCCACTAAATGGGGTAGCGCGCATCGATCGGTACCATCCTTGAGCTTCTCCGACTTTCGGAAGGGTTAGGGTTAGGGTTAGGGATGAAAGCACATAGGAGAAAGAGATATTCTTGAATAACTTTTTTTGTGAAGGTCGGAGAGACTTGGAAAGTGGTTGCATCTGGACTAATTTGGGTCCTGCGGATCGATTGGTACCATCCTCGAGCTTGTACGACCTTCGGAAGAGGTCGACCGACGAAATTCCCCCAAATCTGAGGAGATATTCTTGAATAACTTTTTTTGTGAAGGTCGGAGAGACTTGCAAGTAGGCTCTACCCCCACTAAATGGGGTTGCGCGCATCGATCGGTACCATCCTTGAGCTTCTCCGACTTTCGGAAGGGTTAGGGTTAGGGATGAAAGCACATAGGAGAAAGAGATATTCTTGAATAACTTTTTTTGTGAAGGTCGGAGAGACTTGCAAGTAGGCTCTACCCCCACTAAATGGGGTAGCGCGCATCGATCGGTACCATCCTTGAGCTTCTCCGACTTTCGGAAGGGTTAGGGTTAGGGATGAAAGCACATAGGAGAAAGAGATATTCTTGAATAACTTTTTTTGTGAAGGTCGGAGAGACTTGGAAAGTGGTTGCATCTGGACTAATTTGGGTCCTGCGGATCGATTGGTACCATCCCCGAGCTTGTACGACCTTCGGAAGAGGTCGACCGACGAAATTCCCCCAAATCTGAGGAGATATTCTTGAATAACTTTTTTTGTGAAGGTCGGAGAGACTTGCAAGTAGGCTCTACCCCCACTAAATGGGGTTGCGCGCATCGATCGGTACCATCCTTGAGCTTCTCCGACTTTCGGAAGGGTTAGGGTTAGGGTTAGGGATGAAAGCACATAGGAGAAAGAGATATTCTTGAATAACTTTTTTTGTGAAGGTCGGAGAGACTTGGAAAGTGGTTGCATCTGGACTAATTTGGGTCCTGCGGATCGATTGGTACCATCCCCGAGCTTGTACGACCTTCGGAAGAGGTCGACCGACGAAATTCCCCCAAATCTGAGGAGATATTCTTGAATAACTTTTTTTGTGAAGGTCGGAGAGACTTGCAAGTAGGCTCTACCCCCACTAAATGGGGTAGCGCGCATCGATCGGTACCATCCTTGAGCTTCTCCGACTTTCGGAAGGGTTAGGGTTAGGGATGAAAGCACATAGGAGAAAGAGATATTCTTGAATAACTTTTTTTGTGAAGGTCGGAGAGACTTGGAAAGTGGTTGCATCTGGACTAATTTGGGTCCTGCGGATCGATTGGTACCATCCCCGAGCTTGTACGACCTTCGGAAGAGGTCGACCGACGAAATTCCCCCAAATCTGAGGAGATATTCTTGAATAACTTTTTTTGTGAAGGTCGGAGAGACTTGCAAGTAGGCTCTACCCCCACTAAATGGGGTAGCGCGCATCGATCGGTTCCATCCTTGAGCTTCTCCGACTTTCGGAAGGGTTAGGGTTAGGGTTAGGGATGAAAGCACATAGGAGAAAGAGATATTCTTGAATAACTTTTTTTGTGAAGGTCGGAGAGACTTGCAAGTAGGCTCTACCCCCACTAAATGGGGTAGCGCGCATCGATCGGTACCATCCTTGAGCTTCTCCGACTTTCGGAAGGGTTAGGGTTAGGGTTAGGGATGAAAGCACATAGGAGAAAGAGATATTCTTGAATAACTTTTTTTGTGAAGGTCGGAGAGACTTGCAAGTAGGCTCTACCCCCACTAAATGGGGTAGCGCGCATCGATCGGTACCATCCTTGAGCTTCTCCGACTTTCGGAAGGGTTAGGGTTAGGGTTAGGGATGAAAGCACATAGGAGAAAGAGATATTCTTGAATAACTTTTTTTGTGAAGGTCGGAGAGACTTGGAAAGTGGTTGCATCTGGACTAATTTGGGTCCTGCGGATCGATTGGTACCATCCCCGAGCTTGTACGACCTTCGGAAGAGGTCGACCGACGAAATTCCCCCAAATCTGAGGAGATATTCTTGAATAACTTTTTTTGTGAAGGTCGGAGAGACTTGCAAGTAGGCTCTACCCCCACTAAATGGGGTTGCGCGCATCGATCGGTACCATCCTTGAGCTTCTCCGACTTTCGGAAGGGTTAGGGTTAGGGTTAGGGATGAAAGCACATAGGAGAAAGAGATATTCTTGAATAACTTTTTTTGTGAAGGTCGGAGAGACTTGCAAGTAGGCTCTACCCCCACTAAATGGGGTAGCGCGCATCGATCGGTACCATCCTTGAGCTTCTCCGACTTTCGGAAGGGTTAGGGTTAGGGATGAAAGCACATAGGAGAAAGAGATATTCTTGAATAACTTTTTTTGTGAAGGTCGGAGAGACTTGGAAAGTGGTTGCATCTGGACTAATTTGGGTCCTGCGGATCGATTGGTACCATCCCCGAGCTTGTACGACCTTCGGAAGAGGTCGACCGACGAAATTCCCCCAAATCTGAGGAGATATTCTTGAATAACTTTTTTTGTGAAGGTCGGAGAGACTTGCAAGTAGGCTCTACCCCCACTAAATGGGGTAGCGCGCATCGATCGGTTCCATCCTTGAGCTTCTCCGACTTTCGGAAGGGTTAGGGTTAGGGTTAGGGATGAAAGCACATAGGAGAAAGAGATATTCTTGAATAACTTTTTTTGTGAAGGTCGGAGAGACTTGCAAGTAGGCTCTACCCCCACTAAATGGGGTAGCGCGCATCGATCGGTACCATCCTTGAGCTTCTCCGACTTTCGGAAGGGTTAGGGTTAGGGTTAGGGATGAAAGCACATAGGAGAAAGAGATATTCTTGAATAACTTTTTTTGTGAAGGTCGGAGAGACTTGCAAGTAGGCTCTACCCCCACTAAATGGGGTAGCGCGCATCGATCGGTACCATCCTTGAGCTTCTCCGACTTTCGGAAGGGTTAGGGTTAGGGTTAGGGATGAAAGCACATAGGAGAAAGAGATATTCTTGAATAACTTTTTTTGTGAAGGTCGGAGAGACTTGGAAAGTGGTTGCATCTGGACTAATTTGGGTCCTGCGGATCGATTGGTACCATCCCCGAGCTTGTACGACCTTCGGAAGAGGTCGACCGACGAAATTCCCCCAAATCTGAGGAGATATTCTTGAATAACTTTTTTTGTGAAGGTCGGAGAGACTTGCAAGTAGGCTCTACCCCCACTAAATGGGGTTGCGCGCATCGATCGGTACCATCCTTGAGCTTCTCCGACTTTCGGAAGGGTTAGGGTTAGGGATGAAAGCACATAGGAGAAAGAGATATTCTTGAATAACTTTTTTTGTGAAGGTCGGAGAGACTTGCAAGTAGGCTCTACCCCCACTAAATGGGGTAGCGCGCATCGATCGGTACCATCCTTGAGCTTCTCCGACTTTCGGAAGGGTTAGGGTTAGGGATGAAAGCACATAGGAGAAAGAGATATTCTTGAATAACTTTTTTTGTGAAGGTCGGAGAGACTTGGAAAGTGGTTGCATCTGGACTAATTTGGGTCCTGCGGATCGATTGGTACCATCCCCGAGCTTGTACGACCTTCGGAAGAGGTCGACCGACGAAATTCCCCCAAATCTGAGGAGATATTCTTGAATAACTTTTTTTGTGAAGGTCGGAGAGACTTGCAAGTAGGCTCTACCCCCACTAAATGGGGTTGCGCGCATCGATCGGTACCATCCTTGAGCTTCTCCGACTTTCGGAAGGGTTAGGGTTAGGGTTAGGGATGAAAGCACATAGGAGAAAGAGATATTCTTGAATAACTTTTTTTGTGAAGGTCGGAGAGACTTGGAAAGTGGTTGCATCTGGACTAATTTGGGTCCTGCGGATCGATTAGTACCATCCCCGAGCTTGTACGACCTTCGGAAGAGGTCGACCGACGAAATTCCCCCAAATCTGAGGAGATATTCTTGAATAACTTTTTTTGTGAAGGTCGGAGAGACTTGCAAGTAGGCTCTACCCCCACTAAATGGGGTTGCGCGCATCGATCGGTACCATCCTTGAGCTTCTCCGACTTTCGGAAGGGTTAGGGTTAGGGTTAGGGATGAAAGCACATAGGAGAAAGAGATATTCTTGAATAACTTTTTTTGTGAAGGTCGGAGAGACTTGCAAGTAGGCTCTACCCCCACTAAATGGGGTAGCGCGCATCGATCGGTACCATCCTTGAGCTTCTCCGACTTTCGGAAGGGTTAGGGTTAGGGATGAAAGCACATAGGAGAAAGAGATATTCTTGAATAACTTTTTTTGTGAAGGTCGGAGAGACTTGTAAAGTGGTTGCATCTGGACTAATTTGGGTCCTGCGGATCGATTGGTACCATCCCCGAGCTTGTACGACCTTCGGAAGAGGTCGACCGACGAAATTCCCCCAAATCTGAGGAGATATTCTTGAATAACTTTTTTTGTGAAGGTCGGAGAGACTTGCAAGTAGGCTCTACCCCCACTAAATGGGGTTGCGCGCATCGATCGGTACCATCCTTGAGCTTCTCCGACTTTCGGAAGGGTTAGGGTTAGGGTTAGGGATGAAAGCACATAGGAGAAAGAGATATTCTTGAATAACCTTTTTTGTGAAGGTCGGAGAGACTTGGAAAGTGGTTGCATCTGGACTAATTTGGGTCCTGCGGATCGATTGGTACCATCCCCGAGCTTGTACGACCTTCGGAAGAGGTCGACCGACGAAATTCCCCCAAATCTGAGGAGATATTCTTGAATAACTTTTTTTGTGAAGGTCGGAGAGACATGCAAGTAGGCTCTACCCCCACTAAATGGGGTAGCGCACATCGATCGGTACCATCCTTGAGCTTCTCCGACTTTTGGAAGGGTTAGGGTTAGGGTTAGGGATGAAAGCACATAGGAGAAAGAGATATTCTTGAATAACTTTTTTTGTGAAGGTCGGAGAGACTTGCAAGTAGGCTCTACCCCCACTAAATGGGGTAGCGCGCATCGATCGGTACCATCCTTGAGCTTCTACGACTTTCGGAAGGGTTAGGGTTAGGGTTAGGGATGAAAGCACATAGGAGAAAGAGATATTCTTGAATAACTTTTTTTGTGAAGGTCGGAGAGACTTGCAAGTAGGCTCTACCCCCACTAAATGGGGTAGCGCGCATCGATCGGTACCATCCTTGAGCTTCTCCGACTTTCGGAAGGGTTAGGGTTAGGGTTAGGGATGAAAGCACATAGGAGAAAGAGATATTCTTGAATAACTTTTTTTGTGAAGGTCGGAGAGACTTGCAAGTAGGCTCTACCCCCACTAAATGGGGTAGCGCGCATCGATCGGTACCATCCTTGAGCTTCTCCGACTTTCGGAAGGGTTAGGGTTAGGGTTAGGGATGAAAGCACATAGGAGAAAGAGATATTCTTGAATAACTTTTTTTGTGAAGGTCGGAGAGACTTGTAAAGTGGTTGCATCTGGAATAATTTGGGTCCTGCGGATCGATTGGTACCATCCCCGAGCTTGTACGACCTTCGGAAGAGGTCGACCGACGAAATTCCCCCAAATCTGAGGAGATATTCTTGAATAACTTTTTTTGTGAAGGTCGGAGAGACTTGCAAGTAGGCTCTACCCCCACTAAATGGGGTTGCGCGCATCGATCCGTACCATCCTTGAGCTTCTCCGACTTTCGGAAGGGTTAGGGTTAGGGTTAGGGATGAAAGCACATAGGAGAAAGAGATATTCTTGAATAACTTTTTTTGTGAAGGTCGGAGAGACTTGGAAAGTGGTTGCATCTGGACTAATTTGGGTCCTGCAGATCGATTGGTACCATCCCCGAGCTTGTACGACCTTCGGAAGAGGTCGACCGACGAAATTCCCCCAAATCTGAGGAGATATTCTTGAATAACTTTTTTTGTGAAGGTCGGAGAGACATGCAAGTAGGCTCTACCCCCACTAAATGGGGTAGCGCGCATCGATCAGTACCATCCTTGAGCTTCTCCGACTTTTGGAAGGGTTAGGGTTAGGGTTAGGGATGAAAGCACATAGGAGAAAGAGATATTCTTGAATAACTTTTTTTGTGAAGGTCGGAGAGACTTGCAAGTAGGCTCTACCCCCACTAAATGGGGTAGCGCGCATCGATCGGTACCATCCTTGAGCTTCTACGACTTTCGGAAGGGTTAGGGTTAGGGTTAGGGATGAAAGCACATAGGAGAAAGAGATATTCTTGAATAACTTTTTTTGTGAAGGTCGGAGAGACTTGCAAGTAGGCTCTACCCCCACTAAATGGGGTAGCGCGCATCGATCGGTACCATCCTTGAGCTTCTCCGACTTTCGGAAGGGTTAGGGTTAGGGTTAGGGATGAAAGCACATAGGAGAAAGAGATATTCTTGAATAACTTTTTTTGTGAAGGTCGGAGAGACTTGGAAAGTGGTTGCATCTGGACTAATTTGGGTCCTGCGGATCGATTGGTACCATCCCCGAGCTTGTACGACCTTCGGAAGAGGTCGACCGACGAAATTCCCCCAAATCTGAGGAGATTTTCTTGAATAACTTTTTTTGTGAAGGTCGGAGAGACTTGCAAGTAGGCTCTACCCCCACTAAATGGGGTAGCGCGCATCGATCGGTTCCATCCTTGAGCTTCTCCGACTTTCGGAAGGGTTAGGGTTAGGGTTAGGGATGAAAGCACATAGGAGAAAGAGATATTCTTGAATAACTTTTTTTGTGAAGGTCGGAGAGACTTGCAAGTAGGCTCTACCCCCACTAAATGGGGTAGCGCACATCGATCGGTACCATCCTTGAGCTTCTCCGACTTTCGGAAGGGTTAGGGTTAGGGTTAGGGATGAAAGCACATAGGAGAAAGAGATATTCTTGAATAACTTTTTTTGTGAAGGTCGGAGAGACTTGCAAGTAGGCTCTACCCCCACTAAATGGGGTAGCGCGCATCGATCGGTACCATCCTTGAGCTTCTCCGACTTTCGGAAGGGTTAGGGTTAGGGTTAGGGATGAAAGCACATAGGAGAAAGAGATATTCTTGAATAACTTTTTTTGTGAAGGTCGGAGAGACTTGGAAAGTGGTTGCATCTGGACTAATTTGGGTCCTGCGGATCGATTGGTACCATCCTCGAGCTTGTACGACCTTCGGAAGAGGTCGACCGACGAAATTCCCCCAAATCTGAGGAGATATTCTTGAATAACTTTTTTTGTGAAGGTCGGAGAGACTTGCAAGTAGGCTCTACCCCCACTAAATGGGGTTGCGCGCATCGATCGGTACCATCCTTGAGCTTCTCCGACTTTCGGAAGGGTTAGGGTTAGGGATGAAAGCACATAGGAGAAAGAGATATTCTTGAATAACTTTTTTTGTGAAGGTCGGAGAGACTTGCAAGTAGGCTCTACCCCCACTAAATGGGGTAGCGCGCATCGATCGGTACCATCCTTGAGCTTCTCCGACTTTCGGAAGGGTTAGGGTTAGGGATGAAAGCACATAGGAGAAAGAGATATTCTTGAATAACTTTTTTTGTGAAGGTCGGAGAGACTTGGAAAGTGGTTGCATCTGGACTAATTTGGGTCCTGCGGATCGATTGGTACCATCCCCGAGCTTGTACGACCTTCGGAAGAGGTCGACCGACGAAATTCCCCCAAATCTGAGGAGATATTCTTGAATAACTTTTTTTGTGAAGGTCGGAGAGACTTGCAAGTAGGCTCTACCCCCACTAAATGGGGTTGCGCGCATCGATCGGTACCATCCTTGAGCTTCTCCGACTTTCGGAAGGGTTAGGGTTAGGGTTAGGGATGAAAGCACATAGGAGAAAGAGATATTCTTGAATAACTTTTTTTGTGAAGGTCGGAGAGACTTGGAAAGTGGTTGCATCTGGACTAATTTGGGTCCTGCGGATCGATTGGTACCATCCCCGAGCTTGTACGACCTTCGGAAGAGGTCGACCGACGAAATTCCCCCAAATCTGAGGAGATATTCTTGAATAACTTTTTTTGTGAAGGTCGGAGAGACTTGCAAGTAGGCTCTACCCCCACTAAATGGGGTAGCGCGCATCGATCGGTACCATCCTTGAGCTTCTCCGACTTTCGGAAGGGTTAGGGTTAGGGATGAAAGCACATAGGAGAAAGAGATATTCTTGAATAACTTTTTTTGTGAAGGTCGGAGAGACTTGGAAAGTGGTTGCATCTGGACTAATTTGGGTCCTGCGGATCGATTGGTACCATCCCCGAGCTTGTACGACCTTCGGAAGAGGTCGACCGACGAAATTCCCCCAAATCTGAGGAGATATTCTTGAATAACTTTTTTTGTGAAGGTCGGAGAGACTTGCAAGTAGGCTCTACCCCCACTAAATGGGGTAGCGCGCATCGATCGGTTCCATCCTTGAGCTTCTCCGACTTTCGGAAGGGTTAGGGTTAGGGTTAGGGATGAAAGCACATAGGAGAAAGAGATATTCTTGAATAACTTTTTTTGTGAAGGTCGGAGAGACTTGCAAGTAGGCTCTACCCCCACTAAATGGGGTAGCGCGCATCGATCGGTACCATCCTTGAGCTTCTCCGACTTTCGGAAGGGTTAGGGTTAGGGTTAGGGATGAAAGCACATAGGAGAAAGAGATATTCTTGAATAACTTTTTTTGTGAAGGTCGGAGAGACTTGGAAAGTGGTTGCATCTGGACTAATTTGGGTCCTGCGGATCGATTAGTACCATCCCCGAGCTTGTACGACCTTCGGAAGAGGTCGACCGACGAAATTCCCCCAAATCTGAGGAGATATTCTTGAATAACTTTTTTTGTGAAGGTCGGAGAGACTTGCAAGTAGGCTCTACCCCCACTAAATGGGGTTGCGCGCATCGATCGGTACCATCCTTGAGCTTCTCCGACTTTCGGAAGGGTTAGGGTTAGGGTTAGGGATGAAAGCACATAGGAGAAAGAGATATTCTTGAATAACTTTTTTTGTGAAGGTCGGAGAGACTTGCAAGTAGGCTCTACCCCCACTAAATGGGGTAGCGCGCATCGATCGGTACCATCCTTGAGCTTCTCCGACTTTCGGAAGGGTTAGGGTTAGGGATGAAAGCACATAGGAGAAAGAGATATTCTTGAATAACTTTTTTTGTGAAGGTCGGAGAGACTTGTAAAGTGGTTGCATCTGGACTAATTTGGGTCCTGCGGATCGATTGGTACCATCCCCGAGCTTGTACGACCTTCGGAAGAGGTCGACCGACGAAATTCCCCCAAATCTGAGGAGATATTCTTGAATAACTTTTTTTGTGAAGGTCGGAGAGACTTGCAAGTAGGCTCTACCCCCACTAAATGGGGTTGCGCGCATCGATCGGTACCATCCTTGAGCTTCTCCGACTTTCGGAAGGGTTAGGGTTAGGGTTAGGGATGAAAGCACATAGGAGAAAGAGATATTCTTGAATAACCTTTTTTGTGAAGGTCGGAGAGACTTGGAAAGTGGTTGCATCTGGACTAATTTGGGTCCTGCGGATCGATTGGTACCATCCCCGAGCTTGTACGACCTTCGGAAGAGGTCGACCGACGAAATTCCCCCAAATCTGAGGAGATATTCTTGAATAACTTTTTTTGTGAAGGTCGGAGAGACATGCAAGTAGGCTCTACCCCCACTAAATGGGGTAGCGCACATCGATCGGTACCATCCTTGAGCTTCTCCGACTTTTGGAAGGGTTAGGGTTAGGGTTAGGGATGAAAGCACATAGGAGAAAGAGATATTCTTGAATAACTTTTTTTGTGAAGGTCGGAGAGACTTGCAAGTAGGCTCTACCCCCACTAAATGGGGTAGCGCGCATCGATCGGTACCATCCTTGAGCTTCTACGACTTTCGGAAGGGTTAGGGTTAGGGTTAGGGATGAAAGCACATAGGAGAAAGAGATATTCTTGAATAACTTTTTTTGTGAAGGTCGGAGAGACTTGCAAGTAGGCTCTACCCCCACTAAATGGGGTAGCGCGCATCGATCGGTACCATCCTTGAGCTTCTCCGACTTTCGGAAGGGTTAGGGTTAGGGTTAGGGATGAAAGCACATAGGAGAAAGAGATATTCTTGAATAACTTTTTTTGTGAAGGTCGGAGAGACTTGCAAGTAGGCTCTACCCCCACTAAATGGGGTAGCGCGCATCGATCGGTACCATCCTTGAGCTTCTCCGACTTTCGGAAGGGTTAGGGTTAGGGTTAGGGATGAAAGCACATAGGAGAAAGAGATATTCTTGAATAACTTTTTTTGTGAAGGTCGGAGAGACTTGTAAAGTGGTTGCATCTGGAATAATTTGGGTCCTGCGGATCGATTGGTACCATCCCCGAGCTTGTACGACCTTCGGAAGAGGTCGACCGACGAAATTCCCCCAAATCTGAGGAGATATTCTTGAATAACTTTTTTTGTGAAGGTCGGAGAGACTTGCAAGTAGGCTCTACCCCCACTAAATGGGGTTGCGCGCATCGATCCGTACCATCCTTGAGCTTCTCCGACTTTCGGAAGGGTTAGGGTTAGGGTTAGGGATGAAAGCACATAGGAGAAAGAGATATTCTTGAATAACTTTTTTTGTGAAGGTCGGAGAGACTTGGAAAGTGGTTGCATCTGGACTAATTTGGGTCCTGCAGATCGATTGGTACCATCCCCGAGCTTGTACGACCTTCGGAAGAGGTCGACCGACGAAATTCCCCCAAATCTGAGGAGATATTCTTGAATAACTTTTTTTGTGAAGGTCGGAGAGACATGCAAGTAGGCTCTACCCCCACTAAATGGGGTAGCGCGCATCGATCAGTACCATCCTTGAGCTTCTCCGACTTTTGGAAGGGTTAGGGTTAGGGTTAGGGATGAAAGCACATAGGAGAAAGAGATATTCTTGAATAACTTTTTTTGTGAAGGTCGGAGAGACTTGCAAGTAGGCTCTACCCCCACTAAATGGGGTAGCGCGCATCGATCGGTACCATCCTTGAGCTTCTACGACTTTCGGAAGGGTTAGGGTTAGGGTTAGGGATGAAAGCACATAGGAGAAAGAGATATTCTTGAATAACTTTTTTTGTGAAGGTCGGAGAGACTTGCAAGTAGGCTCTACCCCCACTAAATGGGGTAGCGCGCATCGATCGGTACCATCCTTGAGCTTCTCCGACTTTCGGAAGGGTTAGGGTTAGGGTTAGGGATGAAAGCACATAGGAGAAAGAGATATTCTTGAATAACTTTTTTTGTGAAGGTCGGAGAGACTTGGAAAGTGGTTGCATCTGGACTACTTTGGGTCCTGCGGATCGATTGGTACCATCCCCGAGCTTGTACGACCTTCGGAAGAGGTCGACCGACGAAATTCCCCCAAATCTGAGGAGATTTTCTTGAATAACTTTTTTTGTGAAGGTCGGAGAGACTTGCAAGTAGGCTCTACCCCCACTAAATGGGGTAGCGCGCATCGATCGGTTCCATCCTTGAGCTTCTCCGACTTTCGGAAGGGTTAGGGTTAGGGTTAGGGATGAAAGCACATAGGAGAAAGAGATATTCTTGAATAACTTTTTTTGTGAAGGTCGGAGAGACTTGCAAGTAGGCTCTACCCCCACTAAATGGGGTAGCGCACATCGATCGGTACCATCCTTGAGCTTCTCCGACTTTCGGAAGGGTTAGGGTTAGGGTTAGGGATGAAAGCACATAGGAGAAAGAGATATTCTTGAATAACTTTTTTTGTGAAGGTCGGAGAGACTTGCAAGTAGGCTCTACCCCCACTAAATGGGGTAGCGCGCATCGATCGGTACCATCCTTGAGCTTCTCCGACTTTCGGAAGGGTTAGGGTTAGGGTTAGGGATGAAAGCACATAGGAGAAAGAGATATTCTTGAATAACTTTTTTTGTGAAGGTCGGAGAGACTTGGAAAGTGGTTGCATCTGGACTAATTTGGGTCCTGCGGATCGATTGGTACCATCCTCGAGCTTGTACGACCTTCGGAAGAGGTCGACCGACGAAATTCCCCCAAATCTGAGGAGATATTCTTGAATAACTTTTTTTGTGAAGGTCGGAGAGACTTGCAAGTAGGCTCTACCCCCACTAAATGGGGTTGCGCGCATCGATCGGTACCATCCTTGAGCTTCTCCGACTTTCGGAAGGGTTAGGGTTAGGGATGAAAGCACATAGGAGAAAGAGATATTCTTGAATAACTTTTTTTGTGAAGGTCGGAGAGACTTGCAAGTAGGCTCTACCCCCACTAAATGGGGTAGCGCGCATCGATCGGTACCATCCTTGAGCTTCTCCGACTTTCGGAAGGGTTAGGGTTAGGGATGAAAGCACATAGGAGAAAGAGATATTCTTGAATAACTTTTTTTGTGAAGGTCGGAGAGACTTGGAAAGTGGTTGCATCTGGACTAATTTGGGTCCTGCGGATCGATTGGTACCATCCCCGAGCTTGTACGACCTTCGGAAGAGGTCGACCGACGAAATTCCCCCAAATCTGAGGAGATATTCTTGAATAACTTTTTTTGTGAAGGTCGGAGAGACTTGCAAGTAGGCTCTACCCCCACTAAATGGGGTTGCGCGCATCGATCGGTACCATCCTTGAGCTTCTCCGACTTTCGGAAGGGTTAGGGTTAGGGTTAGGGATGAAAGCACATAGGAGAAAGAGATATTCTTGAATAACTTTTTTTGTGAAGGTCGGAGAGACTTGGAAAGTGGTTGCATCTGGACTAATTTGGGTCCTGCGGATCGATTGGTACCATCCCCGAGCTTGTACGACCTTCGGAAGAGGTCGACCGACGAAATTCCCCCAAATCTGAGGAGATATTCTTGAATAACTTTTTTTGTGAAGGTCGGAGAGACTTGCAAGTAGGCTCTACCCCCACTAAATGGGGTAGCGCGCATCGATCGGTACCATCCTTGAGCTTCTCCGACTTTCGGAAGGGTTAGGGTTAGGGATGAAAGCACATAGGAGAAAGAGATATTCTTGAATAACTTTTTTTGTGAAGGTCGGAGAGACTTGGAAAGTGGTTGCATCTGGACTAATTTGGGTCCTGCGGATCGATTGGTACCATCCCCGAGCTTGTACGACCTTCGGAAGAGGTCGACCGACGAAATTCCCCCAAATCTGAGGAGATATTCTTGAATAACTTTTTTTGTGAAGGTCGGAGAGACTTGCAAGTAGGCTCTACCCCCACTAAATGGGGTAGCGCGCATCGATCGGTTCCATCCTTGAGCTTCTCCGACTTTCGGAAGGGTTAGGGTTAGGGTTAGGGATGAAAGCACATAGGAGAAAGAGATATTCTTGAATAACTTTTTTTGTGAAGGTCGGAGAGACTTGCAAGTAGGCTCTACCCCCACTAAATGGGGTAGCGCGCATCGATCGGTACCATCCTTGAGCTTCTCCGACTTTCGGAAGGGTTAGGGTTAGGGTTAGGGATGAAAGCACATAGGAGAAAGAGATATTCTTGAATAACTTTTTTTGTGAAGGTCGGAGAGACTTGCAAGTAGGCTCTACCCCCACTAAATGGGGTAGCGCGCATCGATCGGTACCATCCTTGAGCTTCTCCGACTTTCGGAAGGGTTAGGGTTAGGGTTAGGGATGAAAGCACATAGGAGAAAGAGATATTCTTGAATAACTTTTTTTGTGAAGGTCGGAGAGACTTGGAAAGTGGTTGCATCTGGACTAATTTGGGTCCTGCGGATCGATTGGTACCATCCCCGAGCTTGTACGACCTTCGGAAGAGGTCGACCGACGAAATTCCCCCAAATCTGAGGAGATATTCTTGAATAACTTTTTTTGTGAAGGTCGGAGAGACTTGCAAGTAGGCTCTACCCCCACTAAATGGGGTAGCGCGCATCGATCGGTACCATCCTTGAGCTTCTCCGACTTTCGGAAGGGTTAGGGTTAGGGATGAAAGCACATAGGAGAAAGAGATATTCTTGAATAACTTTTTTTGTGAAGGTCGGAGAGACTTGGAAAGTGGTTGCATCTGGACTAATTTGGGTCCTGCGGATCGATTGGTACCATCCCCGAGCTTGTACGACCTTCGGAAGAGGTCGACCGACGAAATTCCCCCAAATCTGAGGAGATATTCTTGAATAACTTTTTTTGTGAAGGTCGGAGAGACTTGCAAGTAGGCTCTACCCCCACTAAATGGGGTAGCGCGCATCGATCGGTTCCATCCTTGAGCTTCTCCGACTTTCGGAAGGGTTAGGGTTAGGGTTAGGGATGAAAGCACATAGGAGAAAGAGATATTCTTGAATAACTTTTTTTGTGAAGGTCGGAGAGACTTGCAAGTAGGCTCTACCCCCACTAAATGGGGTAGCGCGCATCGATCGGTACCATCCTTGAGCTTCTCCGACTTTCGGAAGGGTTAGGGTTAGGGTTAGGGATGAAAGCACATAGGAGAAAGAGATATTCTTGAATAACTTTTTTTGTGAAGGTCGGAGAGACTTGCAAGTAGGCTCTACCCCCACTAAATGGGGTAGCGCGCATCGATCGGTACCATCCTTGAGCTTCTCCGACTTTCGGAAGGGTTAGGGTTAGGGTTAGGGATGAAAGCACATAGGAGAAAGAGATATTCTTGAATAACTTTTTTTGTGAAGGTCGGAGAGACTTGGAAAGTGGTTGCATCTGGACTAATTTGGGTCCTGCGGATCGATTGGTACCATCCCCGAGCTTGTACGACCTTCGGAAGAGGTCGACCGACGAAATTCCCCCAAATCTGAGGAGATATTCTTGAATAACTTTTTTTGTGAAGGTCGGAGAGACTTGCAAGTAGGCTCTACCCCCACTAAATGGGGTTGCGCGCATCGATCGGTACCATCCTTGAGCTTCTCCGACTTTCGGAAGGGTTAGGGTTAGGGTTAGGGATGAAAGCACATAGGAGAAAGAGATATTCTTGAATAACTTTTTTTGTGAAGGTCGGAGAGACTTGCAAGTAGGCTCTACCCCCACTAAATGGGGTAGCGCGCATCGATCGGTACCATCCTTGAGCTTCTCCGACTTTCGGAAGGGTTAGGGTTAGGGATGAAAGCACATAGGAGAAAGAGATATTCTTGAATAACTTTTTTTGTGAAGGTCGGAGAGACTTGGAAAGTGGTTGCATCTGGACTAATTTGGGTCCTGCGGATCGATTGGTACCATCCCCGAGCTTGTACGACCTTCGGAAGAGGTCGACCGACGAAATTCCCCCAAATCTGAGGAGATATTCTTGAATAACTTTTTTTGTGAAGGTCGGAGAGACTTGCAAGTAGGCTCTACCCCCACTAAATGGGGTAGCGCGCATCGATCGGTTCCATCCTTGAGCTTCTCCGACTTTCGGAAGGGTTAGGGTTAGGGTTAGGGATGAAAGCACATAGGAGAAAGAGATATTCTTGAATAACTTTTTTTGTGAAGGTCGGAGAGACTTGCAAGTAGGCTCTACCCCCACTAAATGGGGTAGCGCGCATCGATCGGTACCATCCTTGAGCTTCTCCGACTTTCGGAAGGGTTAGGGTTAGGGTTAGGGATGAAAGCACATAGGAGAAAGAGATATTCTTGAATAACTTTTTTTGTGAAGGTCGGAGAGACTTGCAAGTAGGCTCTACCCCCACTAAATGGGGTAGCGCGCATCGATCGGTACCATCCTTGAGCTTCTCCGACTTTCGGAAGGGTTAGGGTTAGGGTTAGGGATGAAAGCACATAGGAGAAAGAGATATTCTTGAATAACTTTTTTTGTGAAGGTCGGAGAGACTTGGAAAGTGGTTGCATCTGGACTAATTTGGGTCCTGCGGATCGATTGGTACCATCCCCGAGCTTGTACGACCTTCGGAAGAGGTCGACCGACGAAATTCCCCCAAATCTGAGGAGATATTCTTGAATAACTTTTTTTGTGAAGGTCGGAGAGACTTGCAAGTAGGCTCTACCCCCACTAAATGGGGTTGCGCGCATCGATCGGTACCATCCTTGAGCTTCTCCGACTTTCGGAAGGGTTAGGGTTAGGGTTAGGGATGAAAGCACATAGGAGAAAGAGATATTCTTGAATAACTTTTTTTGTGAAGGTCGGAGAGACTTGGAAAGTGGTTGCATCTGGACTAATTTGGGTCCTGCGGATCGATTGGTACCATCCCCGAGCTTGTACGACCTTCGGAAGAGGTCGACCGACGAAATTCCCCCAAATCTGAGGAGATATTCTTGAATAACTTTTTTTGTGAAGGTCGGAGAGACTTGCAAGTAGGCTCTACCCCCACTAAATGGGGTAGCGCGCATCGATCGGTACCATCCTTGAGCTTCTCCGACTTTCGGAAGGGTTAGGGTTAGGGATGAAAGCACATAGGAGAAAGAGATATTCTTGAATAACTTTTTTTGTGAAGGTCGGAGAGACTTGGAAAGTGGTTGCATCTGGACTAATTTGGGTCCTGCGGATCGATTGGTACCATCCCCGAGCTTGTACGACCTTCGGAAGAGGTCGACCGACGAAATTCCCCCAAATCTGAGGAGATATTCTTGAATAACTTTTTTTGTGAAGGTCGGAGAGACTTGCAAGTAGGCTCTACCCCCACTAAATGGGGTAGCGCGCATCGATCGGTTCCATCCTTGAGCTTCTCCGACTTTCGGAAGGGTTAGGGTTAGGGTTAGGGATGAAAGCACATAGGAGAAAGAGATATTCTTGAATAACTTTTTTTGTGAAGGTCGGAGAGACTTGCAAGTAGGCTCTACCCCCACTAAATGGGGTAGCGCGCATCGATCGGTACCATCCTTGAGCTTCTCCGACTTTCGGAAGGGTTAGGGTTAGGGTTAGGGATGAAAGCACATAGGAGAAAGAGATATTCTTGAATAACTTTTTTTGTGAAGGTCGGAGAGACTTGCAAGTAGGCTCTACCCCCACTAAATGGGGTAGCGCGCATCGATCGGTACCATCCTTGAGCTTCTCCGACTTTCGGAAGGGTTAGGGTTAGGGTTAGGGATGAAAGCACATAGGAGAAAGAGATATTCTTGAATAACTTTTTTTGTGAAGGTCGGAGAGACTTGGAAAGTGGTTGCATCTGGACTAATTTGGGTCCTGCGGATCGATTGGTACCATCCCCGAGCTTGTACGACCTTCGGAAGAGGTCGACCGACGAAATTCCCCCAAATCTGAGGAGATATTCTTGAATAACTTTTTTTGTGAAGGTCGGAGAGACTTGCAAGTAGGCTCTACCCCCACTAAATGGGGTAGCGCGCATCGATCGGTACCATCCTTGAGCTTCTCCGACTTTCGGAAGGGTTAGGGTTAGGGATGAAAGCACATAGGAGAAAGAGATATTCTTGAATAACTTTTTTTGTGAAGGTCGGAGAGACTTGGAAAGTGGTTGCATCTGGACTAATTTGGGTCCTGC
Source organism: Limanda limanda (assembly GCF_963576545.1). Classification (NCBI taxonomy): domain Eukaryota; kingdom Metazoa; phylum Chordata; class Actinopteri; order Pleuronectiformes; family Pleuronectidae; genus Limanda; species Limanda limanda. Next base: position 423,324 of record NW_026870579.1, on the reverse strand, counting down.
GGATCGATTGGTACCATCCCCGAGCTTGTACGACCTTCGGAAGAGGTCGACCGACGAAATTCCCCCAAATCTGAGGAGATATTCTTGAATAACTTTTTTTGTGAAGGTCGGAGAGACTTGCAAGTAGGCTCTACCCCCACTAAATGGGGTAGCGCGCATCGATCGGTTCCATCCTTGAGCTTCTCCGACTTTCGGAAGGGTTAGGGTTAGGGTTAGGGATGAAAGCACATAGGAGAAAGAGATATTCTTGAATAACTTTTTTTGTGAAGGTCGGAGAGACTTGCAAGTAGGCTCTACCCCCACTAAATGGGGTAGCGCGCATCGATCGGTACCATCCTTGAGCTTCTCCGACTTTCGGAAGGGTTAGGGTTAGGGTTAGGGATGAAAGCACATAGGAGAAAGAGATATTCTTGAATAACTTTTTTTGTGAAGGTCGGAGAGACTTGCAAGTAGGCTCTACCCCCACTAAATGGGGTAGCGCGCATCGATCGGTACCATCCTTGAGCTTCTCCGACTTTCGGAAGGGTTAGGGTTAGGGTTAGGGATGAAAGCACATAGGAGAAAGAGATATTCTTGAATAACTTTTTTTGTGAAGGTCGGAGAGACTTGGAAAGTGGTTGCATCTGGACTAATTTGGGTCCTGCGGATCGATTGGTACCATCCCCGAGCTTGTACGACCTTCGGAAGAGGTCGACCGACGAAATTCCCCCAAATCTGAGGAGATATTCTTGAATAACTTTTTTTGTGAAGGTCGGAGAGACTTGCAAGTAGGCTCTACCCCCACTAAATGGGGTTGCGCGCATCGATCGGTACCATCCTTGAGCTTCTCCGACTTTCGGAAGGGTTAGGGTTAGGGTTAGGGATGAAAGCACATAGGAGAAAGAGATATTCTTGAATAACTTTTTTTGTGAAGGTCGGAGAGACTTGCAAGTAGGCTCTACCCCCACTAAATGGGGTAGCGCGCATCGATCGGTACCATCCTTGAGCTTCTCCGACTTTCGGAAGGGTTAGGGTTAGGGATGAAAGCACATAGGAGAAAGAGATATTCTTGAATAACTTTTTTTGTGAAGGTCGGAGAGACTTGGAAAGTGGTTGCATCTGGACTAATTTGGGTCCTGCGGATCGATTGGTACCATCCCCGAGCTTGTACGACCTTCGGAAGAGGTCGACCGACGAAATTCCCCCAAATCTGAGAAGATATTCTTGAATAACTTTTTTTGTGAAGGTCGGAGAGACTTGCAAGTAGGCTCTACCCCCACTAAATGGGGTAGCGCGCATCGATCGGTTCCATCCTTGAGCTTCTCCGACTTTCGGAAGGGTTAGGGTTAGGGTTAGGGATGAAAGCACATAGGAGAAAGAGATATTCTTGAATAACTTTTTTTGTGAAGGTCGGAGAGACTTGCAAGTAGGCTCTACCCCCACTAAATGGGGTAGCGCGCATCGATCGGTACCATCCTTGAGCTTCTCCGACTTTCGGAAGGGTTAGGGTTAGGGTTAGGGATGAAAGCACATAGGAGAAAGAGATATTCTTGAATAACTTTTTTTGTGAAGGTCGGAGAGACTTGCAAGTAGGCTCTACCCCCACTAAATGGGGTAGCGCGCATCGATCGGTACCATCCTTGAGCTTCTCCGACTTTCGGAAGGGTTAGGGTTAGGGTTAGGGATGAAAGCACATAGGAGAAAGAGATATTCTTGAATAACTTTTTTTGTGAAGGTCGGAGAGACTTGGAAAGTGGTTGCATCTGGACTAATTTGGGTCCTGCGGATCGATTGGTACCATCCCCGAGCTTGTACGACCTTCGGAAGAGGTCGACCGACGAAATTCCCCCAAATCTGAGGAGATATTCTTGAATAACTTTTTTTGTGAAGGTCGGAGAGACTTGCAAGTAGGCTCTACCCCCACTAAATGGGGTTGCGCGCATCGATCGGTACCATCCTTGAGCTTCTCCGACTTTCGGAAGGGTTAGGGTTAGGGATGAAAGCACATAGGAGAAAGAGATATTCTTGACTAACTTTTTTTGTGAAGGTCGGAGAGACTTGCAAGTAGGCTCTACCCCCACTAAATGGGGTAGCGCGCATCGATCGGTACCATCCTTGAGCTTCTCCGACTTTCGGAAGGGTTAGGGTTAGGGATGAAAGCACATAGGAGAAAGAGATATTCTTGAATAACTTTTTTTGTGAAGGTCGGAGAGACTTGGAAAGTGGTTGCATCTGGACTAATTTGGGTCCTGCGGATCGATTGGTACCATCCCCGAGCTTGTACGACCTTCGGAAGAGGTCGACCGACGAAATTCCCCCAAATCTGAGGAGATATTCTTGAATAACTTTTTTTGTGAAGGTCGGAGAGACTTGCAAGTAGGCTCTACCCCCACTAAATGGGGTTGCGCGCATCGATCGGTACCATCCTTGAGCTTCTCCGACTTTCGGAAGGGTTAGGGTTAGGGTTAGGGATGAAAGCACATAGGAGAAAGAGATATTCTTGAATAACTTTTTTTGTGAAGGTCGGAGAGACTTGGAAAGTGGTTGCATCTGGACTAATTTGGGTCCTGCGGATCGATTAGTACCATCCCCGAGCTTGTACGACCTTCGGAAGAGGTCGACCGACGAAATTCCCCCAAATCTGAGGAGATATTCTTGAATAACTTTTTTTGTGAAGGTCGGAGAGACTTGCAAGTAGGCTCTACCCCCACTAAATGGGGTTGCGCGCATCGATCGGTACCATCCTTGAGCTTCTCCGACTTTCGGAAGGGTTAGGGTTAGGGTTAGGGATGAAAGCACATAGGAGAAAGAGATATTCTTGAATAACTTTTTTTGTGAAGGTCGGAGAGACTTGCAAGTAGGCTCTACCCCCACTAAATGGGGTAGCGCGCATCGATCGGTACCATCCTTGAGCTTCTCCGACTTTCGGAAGGGTTAGGGTTAGGGATGAAAGCACATAGGAGAAAGAGATATTCTTGAATAACTTTTTTTGTGAAGGTCGGAGAGACTTGTAAAGTGGTTGCATCTGGACTAATTTGGGTCCTGCGGATCGATTGGTACCATCCCCGAGCTTGTACGACCTTCGGAAGAGGTCGACCGACGAAATTCCCCCAAATCTGAGGAGATATTCTTGAATAACTTTTTTTGTGAAGGTCGGAGAGACTTGCAAGTAGGCTCTACCCCCACTAAATGGGGTTGCGCGCATCGATCGGTACCATCCTTGAGCTTCTCCGACTTTCGGAAGGGTTAGGGTTAGGGTTAGGGATGAAAGCACATAGGAGAAAGAGATATTCTTGAATAACCTTTTTTGTGAAGGTCGGAGAGACTTGGAAAGTGGTTGCATCTGGACTAATTTGGGTCCTGCGGATCGATTGGTACCATCCCCGAGCTTGTACGACCTTCGGAAGAGGTCGACCGACGAAATTCCCCCAAATCTGAGGAGATATTCTTGAATAACTTTTTTTGTGAAGGTCGGAGAGACATGCAAGTAGGCTCTACCCCCACTAAATGGGGTAGCGCACATCGATCGGTACCATCCTTGAGCTTCTCCGACTTTTGGAAGGGTTAGGGTTAGGGTTAGGGATGAAAGCACATAGGAGAAAGAGATATTCTTGAATAACTTTTTTTGTGAAGGTCGGAGAGACTTGCAAGTAGGCTCTACCCCCACTAAATGGGGTAGCGCGCATCGATCGGTACCATCCTTGAGCTTCTACGACTTTCGGAAGGGTTAGGGTTAGGGTTAGGGATGAAAGCACATAGGAGAAAGAGATATTCTTGAATAACTTTTTTTGTGAAGGTCGGAGAGACTTGCAAGTAGGCTCTACCCCCACTAAATGGGGTAGCGCGCATCGATCGGTACCATCCTTGAGCTTCTCCGACTTTCGGAAGGGTTAGGGTTAGGGTTAGGGATGAAAGCACATAGGAGAAAGAGATATTCTTGAATAACTTTTTTTGTGAAGGTCGGAGAGACTTGCAAGTAGGCTCTACCCCCACTAAATGGGGTAGCGCGCATCGATCGGTACCATCCTTGAGCTTCTCCGACTTTCGGAAGGGTTAGGGTTAGGGTTAGGGATGAAAGCACATAGGAGAAAGAGATATTCTTGAATAACTTTTTTTGTGAAGGTCGGAGAGACTTGTAAAGTGGTTGCATCTGGAATAATTTGGGTCCTGCGGATCGATTGGTACCATCCCCGAGCTTGTACGACCTTCGGAAGAGGTCGACCGACGAAATTCCCCCAAATCTGAGGAGATATTCTTGAATAACTTTTTTTGTGAAGGTCGGAGAGACTTGCAAGTAGGCTCTACCCCCACTAAATGGGGTTGCGCGCATCGATCGGTACCATCCTTGAGCTTCTCCGACTTTCGGAAGGGTTAGGGTTAGGGTTAGGGATGAAAGCACATAGGAGAAAGAGATATTCTTGAATAACTTTTTTTGTGAAGGTCGGAGAGACTTGGAAAGTGGTTGCATCTGGACTAATTTGGGTCCTGCAGATCGATTGGTACCATCCCCGAGCTTGTACGACCTTCGGAAGAGGTCGACCGACGAAATTCCCCCAAATCTGAGGAGATATTCTTGAATAACTTTTTTTGTGAAGGTCGGAGAGACATGCAAGTAGGCTCTACCCCCACTAAATGGGGTAGCGCGCATCGATCAGTACCATCCTTGAGCTTCTCCGACTTTTGGAAGGGTTAGGGTTAGGGTTAGGGATGAAAGCACATAGGAGAAAGAGATATTCTTGAATAACTTTTTTTGTGAAGGTCGGAGAGACTTGCAAGTAGGCTCTACCCCCACTAAATGGGGTAGCGCGCATCGATCGGTACCATCCTTGAGCTTCTCCGACTTTCGGAAGGGTTAGGGTTAGGGATGAAAGCACATAGGAGAAAGAGATATTCTTGAATAACTTTTTTTGTGAAGGTCGGAGAGACTTGGAAAGTGGTTGCATCTGGACTAATTTGGGTCCTGCGGATCGATTGGTACCATCCCCGAGCTTGTACGACCTTCGGAAGAGGTCGACCGACGAAATTCCCCCAAATCTGAGGAGATATTCTTGAATAACTTTTTTTGTGAAGGTCGGAGAGACTTGCAAGTAGGCTCTACCCCCACTAAATGGGGTTGCGCGCATCGATCGGTACCATCCTTGAGCTTCTCCGACTTTCGGAAGGGTTAGGGTTAGGGTTAGGGATGAAAGCACATAGGAGAAAGAGATATTCTTGAATAACTTTTTTTGTGAAGGTCGGAGAGACTTGGAAAGTGGTTGCATCTGGACTAATTTGGGTCCTGCGGATCGATTAGTACCATCCCCGAGCTTGTACGACCTTCGGAAGAGGTCGACCGACGAAATTCCCCCAAATCTGAGGAGATATTCTTGAATAACTTTTTTTGTGAAGGTCGGAGAGACTTGCAAGTAGGCTCTACCCCCACTAAATGGGGTTGCGCGCATCGATCGGTACCATCCTTGAGCTTCTCCGACTTTCGGAAGGGTTAGGGTTAGGGTTAGGGATGAAAGCACATAGGAGAAAGAGATATTCTTGAATAACTTTTTTTGTGAAGGTCGGAGAGACTTGCAAGTAGGCTCTACCCCCACTAAATGGGGTAGCGCGCATCGATCGGTACCATCCTTGAGCTTCTCCGACTTTCGGAAGGGTTAGGGTTAGGGATGAAAGCACATAGGAGAAAGAGATATTCTTGAATAACTTTTTTTGTGAAGGTCGGAGAGACTTGTAAAGTGGTTGCATCTGGACTAATTTGGGTCCTGCGGATCGATTGGTACCATCCCCGAGCTTGTACGACCTTCGGAAGAGGTCGACCGACGAAATTCCCCCAAATCTGAGGAGATATTCTTGAATAACTTTTTTTGTGAAGGTCGGAGAGACTTGCAAGTAGGCTCTACCCCCACTAAATGGGGTTGCGCGCATCGATCGGTACCATCCTTGAGCTTCTCCGACTTTCGGAAGGGTTAGGGTTAGGGTTAGGGATGAAAGCACATAGGAGAAAGAGATATTCTTGAATAACCTTTTTTGTGAAGGTCGGAGAGACTTGGAAAGTGGTTGCATCTGGACTAATTTGGGTCCTGCGGATCGATTGGTACCATCCCCGAGCTTGTACGACCTTCGGAAGAGGTCGACCGACGAAATTCCCCCAAATCTGAGGAGATATTCTTGAATAACTTTTTTTGTGAAGGTCGGAGAGACATGCAAGTAGGCTCTACCCCCACTAAATGGGGTAGCGCACATCGATCGGTACCATCCTTGAGCTTCTCCGACTTTTGGAAGGGTTAGGGTTAGGGTTAGGGATGAAAGCACATAGGAGAAAGAGATATTCTTGAATAACTTTTTTTGTGAAGGTCGGAGAGACTTGCAAGTAGGCTCTACCCCCACTAAATGGGGTAGCGCGCATCGATCGGTACCATCCTTGAGCTTCTACGACTTTCGGAAGGGTTAGGGTTAGGGTTAGGGATGAAAGCACATAGGAGAAAGAGATATTCTTGAATAACTTTTTTTGTGAAGGTCGGAGAGACTTGCAAGTAGGCTCTACCCCCACTAAATGGGGTAGCGCGCATCGATCGGTACCATCCTTGAGCTTCTCCGACTTTCGGAAGGGTTAGGGTTAGGGTTAGGGATGAAAGCACATAGGAGAAAGAGATATTCTTGAATAACTTTTTTTGTGAAGGTCGGAGAGACTTGCAAGTAGGCTCTACCCCCACTAAATGGGGTAGCGCGCATCGATCGGTACCATCCTTGAGCTTCTCCGACTTTCGGAAGGGTTAGGGTTAGGGTTAGGGATGAAAGCACATAGGAGAAAGAGATATTCTTGAATAACTTTTTTTGTGAAGGTCGGAGAGACTTGTAAAGTGGTTGCATCTGGAATAATTTGGGTCCTGCGGATCGATTGGTACCATCCCCGAGCTTGTACGACCTTCGGAAGAGGTCGACCGACGAAATTCCCCCAAATCTGAGGAGATATTCTTGAATAACTTTTTTTGTGAAGGTCGGAGAGACTTGCAAGTAGGCTCTACCCCCACTAAATGGGGTTGCGCGCATCGATCGGTACCATCCTTGAGCTTCTCCGACTTTCGGAAGGGTTAGGGTTAGGGTTAGGGATGAAAGCACATAGGAGAAAGAGATATTCTTGAATAACTTTTTTTGTGAAGGTCGGAGAGACTTGGAAAGTGGTTGCATCTGGACTAATTTGGGTCCTGCAGATCGATTGGTACCATCCCCGAGCTTGTACGACCTTCGGAAGAGGTCGACCGACGAAATTCCCCCAAATCTGAGGAGATATTCTTGAATAACTTTTTTTGTGAAGGTCGGAGAGACATGCAAGTAGGCTCTACCCCCACTAAATGGGGTAGCGCGCATCGATCAGTACCATCCTTGAGCTTCTCCGACTTTTGGAAGGGTTAGGGTTAGGGTTAGGGATGAAAGCACATAGGAGAAAGAGATATTCTTGAATAACTTTTTTTGTGAAGGTCGGAGAGACTTGCAAGTAGGCTCTACCCCCACTAAATGGGGTAGCGCGCATCGATCGGTACCATCCTTGAGCTTCTACGACTTTCGGAAGGGTTAGGGTTAGGGTTAGGGATGAAAGCACATAGGAGAAAGAGATATTCTTGAATAACTTTTTTTGTGAAGGTCGGAGAGACTTGCAAGTAGGCTCTACCCCCACTAAATGGGGTAGCGCGCATCGATCGGTACCATCCTTGAGCTTCTCCGACTTTCGGAAGGGTTAGGGTTAGGGTTAGGGATGAAAGCACATAGGAGAAAGAGATATTCTTGAATAACTTTTTTTGTGAAGGTCGGAGAGACTTGGAAAGTGGTTGCATCTGGACTAATTTGGGTCCTGCGGATCGATTGGTACCATCCCCGAGCTTGTACGACCTTCGGAAGAGGTCGACCGACGAAATTCCCCCAAATCTGAGGAGATATTCTTGAATAACTTTTTTTGTGAAGGTCGGAGAGACTTGCAAGTAGGCTCTACCCCCACTAAATGGGGTAGTGCGCATCGATCGGTTCCATCCTTGAGCTTCTCCGACTTTCGGAAGGGTTAGGGTTAGGGTTAGGGATGAAAGCACATAGGAGAAAGAGATATTCTTGAATAACTTTTTTTGTGAAGGTCGGAGAGACTTGCAAGTAGGCTCTACCCCCACTAAATGGGGTAGCGCACATCGATCGGTACCATCCTTGAGCTTCTCCGACTTTCGGAAGGGTTAGGGTTAGGGTTAGGGATGAAAGCACATAGGAGAAAGAGATATTCTTGAATAACTTTTTTTGTGAAGGTCGGAGAGACTTGCAAGTAGGCTCTACCCCCACTAAATGGGGTAGCGCGCATCGATCGGTACCATCCTTGAGCTTCTCCGACTTTCGGAAGGGTTAGGGTTAGGGTTAGGGATGAAAGCACATAGGAGAAAGAGATATTCTTGAATAACTTTTTTTGTGAAGGTCGGAGAGACTTGGAAAGTGGTTGCATCTGGACTAATTTGGGTCCTGCGGATCGATTGGTACCATCCTCGAGCTTGTACGACCTTCGGAAGAGGTCGACCGACGAAATTCCCCCAAATCTGAGGAGATATTCTTGAATAACTTTTTTTGTGAAGGTCGGAGAGACTTGCAAGTAGGCTCTACCCCCACTAAATGGGGTTGCGCGCATCGATCGGTACCATCCTTGAGCTTCTCCGACTTTCGGAAGGGTTAGGGTTAGGGATGAAAGCACATAGGAGAAAGAGATATTCTTGAATAACTTTTTTTGTGAAGGTCGGAGAGACTTGCAAGTAGGCTCTACCCCCACTAAATGGGGTAGCGCGCATCGATCGGTACCATCCTTGAGCTTCTCCGACTTTCGGAAGGGTTAGGGTTAGGGATGAAAGCACATAGGAGAAAGAGATATTCTTGAATAACTTTTTTTGTGAAGGTCGGAGAGACTTGGAAAGTGGTTGCATCTGGACTAATTTGGGTCCTGCGGATCGATTGGTACCATCCCCGAGCTTGTACGACCTTCGGAAGAGGTCGACCGACGAAATTCCCCCAAATCTGAGGAGATATTCTTGAATAACTTTTTTTGTGAAGGTCGGAGAGACTTGCAAGTAGGCTCTACCCCCACTAAATGGGGTTGCGCGCATCGATCGGTACCATCCTTGAGCTTCTCCGACTTTCGGAAGGGTTAGGGTTAGGGTTAGGGATGAAAGCACATAGGAGAAAGAGATATTCTTGAATAACTTTTTTTGTGAAGGTCGGAGAGACTTGGAAAGTGGTTGCATCTGGACTAATTTGGGTCCTGCGGATCGATTGGTACCATCCCCGAGCTTGTACGACCTTCGGAAGAGGTCGACCGACGAAATTCCCCCAAATCTGAGGAGATATTCTTGAATAACTTTTTTTGTGAAGGTCGGAGAGACTTGCAAGTAGGCTCTACCCCCACTAAATGGGGTAGCGCGCATCGATCGGTACCATCCTTGAGCTTCTCCGACTTTCGGAAGGGTTAGGGTTAGGGATGAAAGCACATAGGAGAAAGAGATATTCTTGAATAACTTTTTTTGTGAAGGTCGGAGAGACTTGGAAAGTGGTTGCATCTGGACTAATTTGGGTCCTGCGGATCGATTGGTACCATCCCCGAGCTTGTACGACCTTCGGAAGAGGTCGACCGACGAAATTCCCCCAAATCTGAGGAGATATTCTTGAATAACTTTTTTTGTGAAGGTCGGAGAGACTTGCAAGTAGGCTCTACCCCCACTAAATGGGGTAGCGCGCATCGATCGGTTCCATCCTTGAGCTTCTCCGACTTTCGGAAGGGTTAGGGTTAGGGTTAGGGATGAAAGCACATAGGAGAAAGAGATATTCTTGAATAACTTTTTTTGTGAAGGTCGGAGAGACTTGCAAGTAGGCTCTACCCCCACTAAATGGGGTAGCGCGCATCGATCGGTACCATCCTTGAGCTTCTCCGACTTTCGGAAGGGTTAGGGTTAGGGTTAGGGATGAAAGCACATAGGAGAAAGAGATATTCTTGAATAACTTTTTTTGTGAAGGTCGGAGAGACTTGCAAGTAGGCTCTACCCCCACTAAATGGGGTAGCGCGCATCGATCGGTACCATCCTTGAGCTTCTCCGACTTTCGGAAGGGTTAGGGTTAGGGTTAGGGATGAAAGCACATAGGAGAAAGAGATATTCTTGAATAACTTTTTTTGTGAAGGTCGGAGAGACTTGGAAAGTGGTTGCATCTGGACTAATTTGGGTCCTGCGGATCGATTGGTACCATCCCCGAGCTTGTACGACCTTCGGAAGAGGTCGACCGACGAAATTCCCCCAAATCTGAGGAGATATTCTTGAATAACTTTTTTTGTGAAGGTCGGAGAGACTTGCAAGTAGGCTCTACCCCCACTAAATGGGGTTGCGCGCATCGATCGGTACCATCCTTGAGCTTCTCCGACTTTCGGAAGGGTTAGGGTTAGGGTTAGGGATGAAAGCACATAGGAGAAAGAGATATTCTTGAATAACTTTTTTTGTGAAGGTCGGAGAGACTTGCAAGTAGGCTCTACCCCCACTAAATGGGGTAGCGCGCATCGATCGGTACCATCCTTGAGCTTCTCCGACTTTCGGAAGGGTTAGGGTTAGGGATGAAAGCACATAGGAGAAAGAGATATTCTTGAATAACTTTTTTTGTGAAGGTCGGAGAGACTTGGAAAGTGGTTGCATCTGGACTAATTTGGGTCCTGCGGATCGATTGGTACCATCCCCGAGCTTGTACGACCTTCGGAAGAGGTCGACCGACGAAATTCCCCCAAATCTGAGGAGATATTCTTGAATAACTTTTTTTGTGAAGGTCGGAGAGACTTGCAAGTAGGCTCTACCCCCACTAAATGGGGTTGCGCGCATCGATCGGTACCATCCTTGAGCTTCTCCGACTTTCGGAAGGGTTAGGGTTAGGGTTAGGGATGAAAGCACATAGGAGAAAGAGATATTCTTGAATAACTTTTTTTGTGAAGGTCGGAGAGACTTGAAAAGTGGTTGCATCTGGACTAATTTGGGTCCTGCGGATCGATTGGTACCATCCCCGAGCTTGTACGACCTTCGGAAGAGGTCGACCGACGAAATTCCCCCAAATCTGAGGAGATATTCTTGAATAACTTTTTTTGTGAAGGTCGGAGAGACTTGCAAGTAGGCTCTACCCCCACTAAATGGGGTAGCGCGCATCGATCGGTTCCATCCTTGAGCTTCTCCGACTTTCGGAAGGGTTAGGGTTAGGGTTAGGGATGAAAGCACATAGGAGAAAGAGATATTCTTGAATAACTTTTTTTGTGAAGGTCGGAGAGACTTGCAAGTAGGCTCTACCCCCACTAAATGGGGTAGCGCGCATCGATCGGTACCATCCTTGAGCTTCTCCGACTTTCGGAAGGGTTAGGGTTAGGGTTAGGGATGAAAGCACATAGGAGAAAGAGATATTCTTGAATAACTTTTTTTGTGAAGGTCGGAGAGACTTGCAAGTAGGCTCTACCCCCACTAAATGGGGTAGCGCGCATCGATCGGTACCATCCTTGAGCTTCTCCGACTTTCGGAAGGGTTAGGGTTAGGGTTAGGGATGAAAGCACATAGGAGAAAGAGATATTCTTGAATAACTTTTTTTGTGAAGGTCGGAGAGACTTGGAAAGTGGTTGCATCTGGACTAATCTGGGTCCTGCGGATCGATTGGTACCATCCCCGAGCTTGTACGACCTTCGGAAGAGGTCGACCGACGAAATTCCCCCAAATCTGAGGAGATATTCTTGAATAACTTTTTTTGTGAAGGTCGGAGAGACTTGCAAGTAGGCTCTACCCCCACTAAATGGGGTTGCGCGCATCGATCGGTACCATCCTTGAGCTTCTCCGACTTTCGGAAGGGTTAGGGTTAGGGTTAGGGATGAAAGCACATAGGAGAAAGAGATATTCTTGAATAACTTTTTTTGTGAAGGTCGGAGAGACTTGCAAGTAGGCTCTACCCCCACTAAATGGGGTAGCGCGCATCGATCGGTACTATCCTTGAGCTTCTCCGACTTTCGGAAGGGTTAGGGTTAGGGTTAGGGTTGAAAGCACATAGGAGAAAGAGATATTCTTGAATAACTTTTTTTGTGAAGGTCGGAGAGACTTGCAAGTAGGCTCTACCCCCACTAAATGGGGTAGCGCGCATCGATCGGTACCATCCTTGAGCTTCTCCGACTTTCGAAAGGGTTAGGGTTAGGGATGAAAGCACATAGGAGAAAGAGATATTCTTGAATAACTTTTTTTGTGAAGGTCGGAGAGACTTGGAAAGTGGTTGCATCTGGACTAATTTGGGTCCTGCGGATCGATTGGTACCATCCCCGAGCTTGTACGACCTTCGGAAGAGGTCGACCGACGAAATTCCCCCAAATCTGAGGAGATATTCTTGAATAACTTTTTTTGTGAAGGTCGGAGAGACTTGCAAGTAGGCTCTACCCCCACTAAATGGGGTTGCGCGCATCGATCGGTACCATCCTTGAGCTTCTCCGACTTTCGGAAGGGTTAGGGTTAGGGTTAGGGATGAAAGCACATAGGAGAAAGAGATATTCTTGAATAACTTTTTTTGTGAAGGTCGGAGAGACTTGCAAGTAGGCTCTACCCCCACTAAATGGGGTAGCGCGCATCGATCGGTACCATCCTTGAGCTTCTCCGACTTTCGGAAGGGTTAGGGTTAGGGTTAGGGATGAAAGCACATAGGAGAAAGAGATATTCTTGAATAACTTTTTTTGTGAAGGTCGGAGAGACTTGGAAAGTGGTTGCATCTGGACTAATTTGGGTCCTGCGGATCGATTGGTACCATCCCCGAGCTTGTACGACCTTCGGAAGAGGTCGACCGACGAAATTCCCCCAAATCTGAGGAGATATTCTTGAATAACTTTTTTTGTGAAGGTCGGAGAGACTTGCAAGTAGGCTCTACCCCCACTAAATGGGGTTGCGCGCATCGATCGGTACCATCCTTGAGCTTCTCCGACTTTCGGAAGGGTTAGGGTTAGGGTTAGGGATGAAAGCACATAGGAGAAAGAGATATTCTTGAATAACTTTTTTTGTGAAGGTCGGAGAGACTTGCAAGTAGGCTCTACCCCCACTAAATGGGGTAGCGCGCATCGATCGGTACCATCCTTGAGCTTCTCCGACTTTCGGAAGGGTTAGGGTTAGGGTTAGGGATGAAAGCACATAGGAGAAAGAGATATTCTTGAATAACTTTTTTTGTGAAGGTCGGAGAGACTTGGAAAGTGGTTGCATCTGGACTAATTTGGGTCCTGCGGATCGATTGGTACCATCCTCGAGCTTGTACGACCTTCGGAAGAGGTCGACCGACGAAATTCCCCCAAATCTGAGGAGATATTCTTGAATAACTTTTTTTGTGAAGGTCGGAGAGACTTGCAAGTAGGCTCTACCCCCACTAAATGGGGTTGCGCGCATCGATCGGTACCATCCTTGAGCTTCTCCGACTTTCGGAAGGGTTAGGGTTAGGGATGAAAGCACATAGGAGAAAGAGATATTCTTGAATAACTTTTTTTGTGAAGGTCGGAGAGACTTGCAAGTAGGCTCTACCCCCACTAAATGGGGTAGCACGCATCGATCGGTACCATCCTTGAGCTTCTCCGACTTTCGGAAGGGTTAGGGTTAGGGATGAAAGCACATAGGAGAAAGAGATATTCTTGAATAACTTTTTTTGTGAAGGTCGGAGAGACTTGGAAAGTGGTTGCATCTGGACTAATTTGGGTCCTGCGGATCGATTGGTACCATCCCCGAGCTTGTACGACCTTCGGAAGAGGTCGACCGACGAAATTCCCCCAAATCTGAGGAGATATTCTTGAATAACTTTTTTTGTGAAGGTCGGAGAGACTTGCAAGTAGGCTCTACCCCCACTAAATGGGGTTGCGCGCATCGATCGGTACCATCCTTGAGCTTCTCCGACTTTCGGAAGGGTTAGGGTTAGGGATGAAAGCACATAGGAGAAAGAGATATTCTTGAATAACTTTTTTTGTGAAGGTCGGAGAGACTTGCAAGTAGGCTCTACCCCCACTAAATGGGGTAGCGCGCATCGATCGGTACCATCCTTGAGCTTCTCCGACTTTCGGAAGGGTTAGGGTTAGGGATGAAAGCACATAGGAGAAAGAGATATTCTTGAATAACTTTTTTTGTGAAGGTCGGAGAGACTTGGAAAGTGGTTGCATCTGGACTAATTTGGGTCCTGCGGATCGATTGGTACCATCCCCGAGCTTGTACGACCTTCGGAAGAGGTCGACCGACGAAATTCCCCCAAATCTGAGGAGATATTCTTGAATAACTTTTTTTGTGAAGGTCGGAGAGACTTGCAAGTAGGCTCTACCCCCACTAAATGGGGTTGCGCGCATCGATCGGTACCATCCTTGAGCTTCTCCGACTTTCGGAAGGGTTAGGGTTAGGGTTAGGGATGAAAGCACATAGGAGAAAGAGATATTCTTGAATAACTTTTTTTGTGAAGGTCGGAGAGACTTGGAAAGTGGTTGCATCTGGACTAATTTGGGTCCTGCGGATCGATTGGTACCATCCCCGAGCTTGTACGACCTTCGGAAGAGGTCGACCGACGAAATTCCCCCAAATCTGAGGAGATATTCTTGAATAACTTTTTTTGTGAAGGTCGGAGAGACTTGCAAGTAGGCTCTACCCCCACTAAATGGGGTAGCGCGCATCGATCGGTACCATCCTTGAGCTTCTCCGACTTTCGGAAGGGTTAGGGTTAGGGATGAAAGCACATAGGAGAAAGAGATATTCTTGAATAACTTTTTTTGTGAAGGTCGGAGAGACTTGGAAAGTGGTTGCATCTGGACTAATTTGGGTCCTGCGGATCGATTGGTACCATCCCCGAGCTTGTACGACCTTCGGAAGAGGTCGACCGACGAAATTCCCCCAAATCTGAGGAGATATTCTTGAATAACTTTTTTTGTGAAGGTCGAAGAGACTTGCAAGTAGGCTCTACCCCCACTAAATGGGGTAGCGCGCATCGATCGGTTCCATCCTTGAGCTTCTCCGACTTTCGGAAGGGTTAGGGTTAGGGTTAGGGATGAAAGCACATAGGAGAAAGAGATATTCTTGAATAACTTTTTTTGTGAAGGTCGGAGAGACTTGCAAGTAGGCTTTACCCCCACTAAATGGGGTAGCGCGCATCGATCGGTACCATCCTTGAGCTTCTCCGACTTTCGGAAGGGTTAGGGTTAGGGTTAGGGATGAAAGCACATAGGAGAAAGAGATATTCTTGAATAACTTTTTTTGTGAAGGTCGGAGAGACTTGCAAGTAGGCTCTACCCCCACTAAATGGGGTAGCGCGCATCGATCGGTACCATCCTTGAGCTTCTCCGACTTTCGGAAGGGTTAGGGTTAGGGTTAGGGATGAAAGCACATAGGAGAAAGAGATATTCTTGAATAACTTTTTTTGTGAAGGTCGGAGAGACTTGGAAAGTGGTTGCATCTGGACTAATTTGGGTCCTGCGGATCGATTGGTACCATCCCCGAGCTTGTACGACCTTCGGAAGAGGTCGACCGACGAAATTCCCCCAAATCTGAGGAGATATTCTTGAATAACTTTTTTTGTGAAGGTCGGAGAGACTTGCAAGTAGGCTCTACCCCCACTAAATGGGGTTGCGCGCATCGATCGGTACCATCCTTGAGCTTCTCCGACTTTCGGAAGGGTTAGGGTTAGGGTTAGGGATGAAAGCACATAGGAGAAAGAGATATTCTTGAATAACTTTTTTTGTGAAGGTCGGAGAGACTTGCAAGTAGGCTCTACCCCCACTAAATGGGGTAGCGCGCATCGATCGGTACCATCCTTGAGCTTCTCCGACTTTCGGAAGGGTTAGGGTTAGGGATGAAAGCACATAGGAGAAAGAGATATTCTTGAATAACTTTTTTTGTGAAGGTCGGAGAGACTTGAAAAGTGGTTGCATCTGGACTAATTTGGGTCCTGCGGATCGATTGGTACCATCCCCGAGCTTGTACGACCTTCGGAAGAGGTCGACCGACGAAATTCCCCCAAATCTGAGGAGATATTCTTGAATAACTTTTTTTGTGAAGGTCGGAGAGACTTGCAAGTAGGCTCTACCCCCACTAAATGGGGTAGCGCGCATCGATCGGTTCCATCCTTGAGCTTCTCCGACTTTCGGAAGGGTTAGGGTTAGGGTTAGGGATGAAAGCACATAGGAGAAAGAGATATTCTTGAATAACTTTTTTTGTGAAGGTCGGAGAGACTTGCAAGTAGGCTCTACCCCCACTAAATGGGGTAGCGCGCATCGATCGGTACCATCCTTGAGCTTCTCCGACTTTCGGAAGGGTTAGGGTTAGGGTTAGGGATGAAAGCACATAGGAGAAAGAGATATTCTTGAATAACTTTTTTTGTGAAGGTCGGAGAGACTTGCAAGTAGGCTCTACCCCCACTAAATGGGGTAGCGCGCATCGATCGGTACCATCCTTGAGCTTCTCCGACTTTCGGAAGGGTTAGGGTTAGGGTTAGGGATGAAAGCACATAGGAGAAAGAGATATTCTTGAATAACTTTTTTTGTGAAGGTCGGAGAGACTTGGAAAGTGGTTGCATCTGGACTAATTTGGGTCCTGCGGATCGATTGGTACCATCCCCGAGCTTGTACGACCTTCGGAAGAGGTCGACCGACGAAATTCCCCCAAATCTGAGGAGATATTCTTGAATAACTTTTTTTGTGAAGGTCGGAGAGACTTGCAAGTAGGCTCTACCCCCACTAAATGGGGTTGCACGCATCGATCGGTACCATCCTTGAGCTTCTCCGACTTTCGGAAGGGTTAGGGTTAGGGTTAGGGATGAAAGCACATAGGAGAAAGAGATATTCTTGAATAACTTTTTTTGTGAAGGTCGGAGAGACTTGCAAGTAGGCTCTACCCCCACTAAATGGGGTAGCGCGCATCGATCGGTACCATCCTTGAGCTTCTCCGACTTTCGGAAGGGTTAGGGTTAGGGTTAGGGTTGAAAGCACATAGGAGAAAGAGATATTCTTGAATAACTTTTTTTGTGAAGGTCGGAGAGACTTGCAAGTAGGCTCTACCCCCACTAAATGGGGTAGCGCGCATCGATCGGTACCATCCTTGAGCTTCTCCGACTTTCGAAAGGGTTAGGGTTAGGGATGAAAGCACATAGGAGAAAGAGATATTCTTGAATAACTTTTTTTGTGAAGGTCGGAGAGACTTGGAAAGTGGTTGCATCTGGACTAATTTGGGTCCTGCGGATCGATTGGTACCATCCCCGAGCTTGTACGACCTTCGGAAGAGGTCGACCGACGAAATTCCCCCAAATCTGAGGAGATATTCTTGAATAACTTTTTTTGTGAAGGTCGGAGAGACTTGCAAGTAGGCTCTACCCCCACTAAATGGGGTTGCGCGCATCGATCGGTACCATCCTTGAGCTTCTCCGACTTTCGGAAGGGTTAGGGTTAGGGTTAGGGATGAAAGCACATAGGAGAAAGAGATATTCTTGAATAACTTTTTTTGTGAAGGTCGGAGAGACTTGCAAGTAGGCTCTACCCCCACTAAATGGGGTAGCGCGCATCGATCGGTACCATCTTTGAGCTTCTCCGACTTTCGGAAGGGTTAGGGTTAGGGTTAGGGATGAAAGCACATAGGAGAAAGAGATATTCTTGAATAACTTTTTTTGTGAAGGTCGGAGAGACTTGGAAAGTGGTTGCATCTGGACTAATTTGGGTCCTGCGGATCGATTGGTACCATCCCCGAGCTTGTACGACCTTCGGAAGAGGTCGACCGACGAAATTCCCCCAAATCTGAGGAGATATTCTTGAATAACTTTTTTTGTGAAGGTCGGAGAGACTTGCAAGTAGGCTCTACCCCCACTAAATGGGGTTGCGCGCATCGATCGGTACCATCCTTGAGCTTCTCCGACTTTCGGAAGGGTTAGGGTTAGGGTTAGGGATGAAAGCACATAGGAGAAAGAGATATTCTTGAATAACTTTTTTTGTGAAGGTCGGAGAGACTTGGAAAGTGGTTGCATCTGGACTAATTTGGGTCCTGCAGATCGATTGGTACCATCCCCGAGCTTGTACGACCTTCGGAAGAGGTCGACCGACGAAATTCCCCCAAATCTGAGGAGATATTCTTGAATAACTTTTTTTGTGAAGGTCGGAGAGACATGCAAGTAGGCTCTACCCCCACTAAATGGGGTAGCGCGCATCGATCGGTACCATCCTTGAGCTTCTCCGACTTTTGGAAGGGTTAGGGTTAGGGTTAGGGATGAAAGCACATAGGAGAAAGAGATATTCTTGAATAACTTTTTTTGTGAAGGTCGGAGAGACTTGCAAGTAGGCTCTACCCCCACTAAATGGGGTAGCGCGCATCGATCGGTACCATCCTTGAGCTTCTACGACTTTCGGAAGGGTTAGGGTTAGGGTTAGGGATGAAAGCACATAGGAGAAAGAGATATTCTTGAATAACTTTTTTTGTGAAGGTCGGAGAGACTTGCAAGTAGGCTCTACCCCCACTAAATGGGGTAGCGCGCATCGATCGGTACTATCCTTGAGCTTCTCCGACTTTCGGAAGGGTTAGGGTTAGGGTTAGGGATGAAAGCACATAGGAGAAAGAGATATTCTTGAATAACTTTTTTTGTGAAGGTCGGAGAGACTTGCAAGTAGGC
Source organism: Limanda limanda (assembly GCF_963576545.1). Lineage (NCBI taxonomy): Eukaryota > Metazoa > Chordata > Actinopteri > Pleuronectiformes > Pleuronectidae > Limanda > Limanda limanda. The sequence continues at coordinate 404,691 of NW_026870579.1, read as the reverse complement.
TCTACCCCCACTAAATGGGGTAGCGCGCATCGATCGGTACCATCCTTGAGCTTCTCCGACTTTCGGAAGGGTTAGGGTTAGGGTTAGGGATGAAAGCACATAGGAGAAAGAGATATTCTTGAATAACTTTTTTTGTGAAGGTCGGAGAGACTTGGAAAGTGGTTGCATCTGGACTAATTTGGGTCCTGCGGATCGATTGGTACCATCCCCGAGCTTGTACGACCTTCGGAAGAGGTCGACCGACGAAATTCCCCCAAATCTGAGGAGATATTCTTGAATAACTTTTTTTGTGAAGGTCGGAGAGACTTGCAAGTAGGCTCTACCCCCACTAAATGGGGTTGCGCGCATCGATCGGTACCATCCTTGAGCTTCTCCGACTTTCGGAAGGGTTAGGGTTAGGGTTAGGGATGAAAGCACATAGGAGAAAGAGATATTCTTGAATAACTTTTTTTGTGAAGGTCGGAGAGACTTGCAAGTAGGCTCTACCCCCACTAAATGGGGTAGCGCGCATCGATTGGTACCATCCTTGAGCTTCTCCGACTTTCGGAAGGGTTAGGGTTAGGGTTAGGGATGAAAGCACATAGGAGAAAGAGATATTCTTGAATAACTTTTTTTGTGAAGGTCGGAGAGACTTGCAAGTAGGCTCTACCCCCACTAAATGGGGTAGCGCGCATCGATCGGTACCATCCTTGAGCTTCTCCGACTTTCGAAAGGGTTAGGGTTAGGGATGAAAGCACATAGGAGAAAGAGATATTCTTGAATAACTTTTTTTGTGAAGGTCGGAGAGACTTGGAAAGTGGTTGCATCTGGACTAATTTGGGTCCTGCGGATCGATTGGTACCATCCCCGAGCTTGTACGACCTTCGGAAGAGGTCGACCGACGAAATTCCCCCAAATCTGAGGAGATATTCTTGAATAACGTTTTTTGTGAAGGTCGGAGAGACTTGCAAGTAGGCTCTACCCCCACTAAATGGGGTAGCGCGCATCGATCGGTACCATCCTTGAGCTTCTCCGACTTTTGGAAGGGTTAGGGTTAGGGTTAGGGATGAAAGCACATAGGAGAAAGAGATATTCTTGAATAACTTTTTTTGTGAAGGTCGGAGAGACTTGAAAAGTGGTTGCATCTGGACTAATTTGGGTCCTGCGGATCGATTGGTACCATCCCCGAGCTTGTACGACCTTCGGAAGAGGTCGACCGACGAAATTCCCCCAAATCTGAGGAGATATTCTTGAATAACTTTTTTTGTGAAGGTCGGAGAGACTTGCAAGTAGGCTCTACCCCCACTAAATGGGGTAGCGCGCATCGATCGGTTCCATCCTTGAGCTTCTCCGACTTTCGGAAGGGTTAGGGTTAGGGTTAGGGATGAAAGCACATAGGAGAAAGAGATATTCTTGAATAACTTTTTTTGTGAAGGTCGGAGAGACTTGCAAGTAGGCTCTACCCCCACTAAATGGGGTAGCGCGCATCGATCGGTACCATCCTTGAGCTTCTCCGACTTTCGGAAGGGTTAGGGTTAGGGTTAGGGATGAAAGCACATAGGAGAAAGAGATATTCTTGAATAACTTTTTTTGTGAAGGTCGGAGAGACTTGCAAGTAGGCTCTACCCCCACTAAATGGGGTAGCGCGCATCGATCGGTACCATCCTTGAGCTTCTCCGACTTTCGGAAGGGTTAGGGTTAGGGTTAGGGATGAAAGCACATAGGAGAAAGAGATATTCTTGAATAACTTTTTTTGTGAAGGTCGGAGAGACTTGGAAAGTGGTTGCATCTGGACTAATCTGGGTCCTGCGGATCGATTGGTACCATCCCCGAGCTTGTACGACCTTCGGAAGAGGTCGACCGACGAAATTCCCCCAAATCTGAGGAGATATTCTTGAATAACTTTTTTTGTGAAGGTCGGAGAGACTTGCAAGTAGGCTCTACCCCCACTAAATGGGGTTGCGCGCATCGATCGGTACCATCCTTGAGCTTCTCCGACTTTCGGAAGGGTTAGGGTTAGGGTTAGGGATGAAAGCACATAGGAGAAAGAGATATTCTTGAATAACTTTTTTTGTGAAGGTCGGAGAGACTTGCAAGTAGGCTCTACCCCCACTAAATGGGGTAGCGCGCATCGATCGGTACCATCCTTGAGCTTCTCCGACTTTCGGAAGGGTTAGGGTTAGGGTTAGGGTTGAAAGCACATAGGAGAAAGAGATATTCTTGAATAACTTTTTTTGTGAAGGTCGGAGAGACTTGCAAGTAGGCTCTACCCCCACTAAATGGGGTAGCGCGCATCGATCGGTACCATCCTTGAGCTTCTCCGACTTTCGAAAGGGTTAGGGTTAGGGATGAAAGCACATAGGAGAAAGAGATATTCTTGAATAACGTTTTTTGTGAAGGTCGGAGAGACTTGGAAAGTGGTTGCATCTGGACTAATTTGGGTCCTGCGGATCGATTGGTACCATCCCCGAGCTTGTACGACCTTCGGAAGAGGTCGACCGACGAAATTCCCCCAAATCTGAGGAGATATTCTTGAATAACTTTTTTTGTGAAGGTCGGAGAGACTTGCAAGTAGGCTCTACCCCCACTAAATGGGGTTGCGCGCATCGATCGGTACCATCCTTGAGCTTCTCCGACTTTCGGAAGGGTTAGGGTTAGGGTTAGGGATGAAAGCACATAGGAGAAAGAGATATTCTTGAATAACTTTTTTTGTGAAGGTCGGAGAGACTTGCAAGTAGGCTCTACCCCCACTAAATGGGGTAGCGCGCATCGATCGGTACCATCCTTGAGCTTCTCCGACTTTCGGAAGGGTTAGGGTTAGGGTTAGGGATGAAAGCACATAGGAGAAAGAGATATTCTTGAATAACTTTTTTTGTGAAGGTCGGAGAGACTTGGAAAGTGGTTGCATCTGGACTAATTTGGGTCCTGCGGATCGATTGGTACCATCCCCGAGCTTGTACGACCTTCGGAAGAGGTCGACCGACGAAATTCCCCCAAATCTGAGGAGATATTCTTGAATAACTTTTTTTGTGAAGGTCGGAGAGACTTGCAAGTAGGCTCTACCCCCACTAAATGGGGTTGCGCGCATCGATCGGTACCATCCTTGAGCTTCTCCGACTTTCGGAAGGGTTAGGGTTAGGGTTAGGGATGAAAGCACATAGGAGAAAGAGATATTCTTGAATAACTTTTTTTGTGAAGGTCGGAGAGACTTGCAAGTAGGCTCTACCCCCACTAAATGGGGTAGCGCGCATCGATCGGTACCATCCTTGAGCTTCTCCGACTTTCGGAAGGGTTAGGGTTAGGGTTAGGGATGAAAGCACATAGGAGAAAGAGATATTCTTGAATAACTTTTTTTGTGAAGGTCGGAGAGACTTGGAAAGTGGTTGCATCTGGACTAATTTGGGTCCTGCGGATCGATTGGTACCATCCTCGAGCTTGTACGACCTTCGGAAGAGGTCGACCGACGAAATTCCCCCAAATCTGAGGAGATATTCTTGAATAACTTTTTTTGTGAAGGTCGGAGAGACTTGCAAGTAGGCTCTACCCCCACTAAATGGGGTTGCGCGCATCGATCGGTACCATCCTTGAGCTTCTCCGACTTTCGGAAGGGTTAGGGTTAGGGATGAAAGCACATAGGAGAAAGAGATATTCTTGAATAACTTTTTTTGTGAAGGTCGGAGAGACTTGCAAGTAGGCTCTACCCCCACTAAATGGGGTAGCACGCATCGATCGGTACCATCCTTGAGCTTCTCCGACTTTCGGAAGGGTTAGGGTTAGGGATGAAAGCACATAGGAGAAAGAGATATTCTTGAATAACTTTTTTTGTGAAGGTCGGAGAGACTTGGAAAGTGGTTGCATCTGGACTAATTTGGGTCCTGCGGATCGATTGGTACCATCCCCGAGCTTGTACGACCTTCGGAAGAGGTCGACCGACGAAATTCCCCCAAATCTGAGGAGATATTCTTGAATAACTTTTTTTGTGAAGGTCGGAGAGACTTGCAAGTAGGCTCTACCCCCACTAAATGGGGTTGCGCGCATCGATCGGTACCATCCTTGAGCTTCTCCGACTTTCGGAAGGGTTAGGGTTAGGGATGAAAGCACATAGGAGAAAGAGATATTCTTGAATAACTTTTTTTGTGAAGGTCGGAGAGACTTGCAAGTAGGCTCTACCCCCACTAAATAAGGTAGCGCGCATCGATCGGTACCATCCTTGAGCTTCTCCGACTTTCGGAAGGGTTAGGGTTAGGGATGAAAGCACATAGGAGAAAGAGATATTCTTGAATAACTTTTTTTGTGAAGGTCGGAGAGACTTGGAAAGTGGTTGCATCTGGACTAATTTGGGTCCTGCGGATCGATTGGTACCATCCCCGAGCTTGTACGACCTTCGGAAGAGGTCGACCGACGAAATTCCCCCAAATCTGAGGAGATATTCTTGAATAACTTTTTTTGTGAAGGTCGGAGAGACTTGCAAGTAGGCTCTACCCCCACTAAATGGGGTTGCGCGCATCGATCGGTACCATCCTTGAGCTTCTCCGACTTTCGGAAGGGTTAGGGTTAGGGTTAGGGATGAAAGCACATAGGAGAAAGAGATATTCTTGAATAACTTTTTTTGTGAAGGTCGGAGAGACTTGCAAGTAGGCTCTACCCCCACTAAATGGGGTAGCGCGCATCGATCGGTACCATCCTTGAGCTTCTCCGACTTTCGGAAGGGTTAGGGTTAGGGTTAGGGATGAAAGCACATAGGAGAAAGAGATATTCTTGAATAACTTTTTTTGTGAAGGTCGGAGAGACTTGGAAAGTGGTTGCATCTGGACTAATTTGGGTCCTGCGGATCGATTGGTACCATCCTCGAGCTTGTACGACCTTCGGAAGAGGTCGACCGACGAAATTCCCCCAAATCTGAGGAGATATTCTTGAATAACTTTTTTTGTGAAGGTCGGAGAGACTTGCAAGTAGGCTCTACCCCCACTAAATGGGGTTGCGCGCATCGATCGGTACCATCCTTGAGCTTCTCCGACTTTCGGAAGGGTTAGGGTTAGGGATGAAAGCACATAGGAGAAAGAGATATTCTTGAATAACTTTTTTTGTGAAGGTCGGAGAGACTTGCAAGTAGGCTCTACCCCCACTAAATGGGGTAGCACGCATCGATCGGTACCATCCTTGAGCTTCTCCGACTTTCGGAAGGGTTAGGGTTAGGGATGAAAGCACATAGGAGAAAGAGATATTCTTGAATAACTTTTTTTGTGAAGGTCGGAGAGACTTGGAAAGTGGTTGCATCTGGACTAATTTGGGTCCTGCGGATCGATTGGTACCATCCCCGAGCTTGTACGACCTTCGGAAGAGGTCGACCGACGAAATTCCCCCAAATCTGAGGAGATATTCTTGAATAACTTTTTTTGTGAAGGTCGGAGAGACTTGCAAGTAGGCTCTACCCCCACTAAATGGGGTTGCGCGCATCGATCGGTACCATCCTTGAGCTTCTCCGACTTTCGGAAGGGTTAGGGTTAGGGATGAAAGCACATAGGAGAAAGAGATATTCTTGAATAACTTTTTTTGTGAAGGTCGGAGAGACTTGCAAGTAGGCTCTACCCCCACTAAATAAGGTAGCGCGCATCGATCGGTACCATCCTTGAGCTTCTCCGACTTTCGGAAGGGTTAGGGTTAGGGATGAAAGCACATAGGAGAAAGAGATATTCTTGAATAACTTTTTTTGTGAAGGTCGGAGAGACTTGGAAAGTGGTTGCATCTGGACTAATTTGGGTCCTGCGGATCGATTGGTACCATCCCCGAGCTTGTACGACCTTCGGAAGAGGTCGACCGACGAAATTCCCCCAAATCTGAGGAGATATTCTTGAATAACTTTTTTTGTGAAGGTCGGAGAGACTTGCAAGTAGGCTCTACCCCCACTAAATGGGGTTGCGCGCATCGATCGGTACCATCCTTGAGCTTCTCCGACTTTCGGAAGGGTTAGGGTTAGGGTTAGGGATGAAAGCACATAGGAGAAAGAGATATTCTTGAATAACTTTTTTTGTGAAGGTCGGAGAGACTTGGAAAGTGGTTGCATCTGGACTAATTTGGGTCCTGCGGATCGATTGGTACCATCCCCGAGCTTGTACGACCTTCGGAAGAGGTCGACCGACGAAATTCCCCCAAATCTGAGGAGATATTCTTGAATAACTTTTTTTGTGAAGGTCGGAGAGACTTGCAAGTAGGCTCTACCCCCACTAAATGGGGTAGCGCGCATCGATCGGTACCATCCTTGAGCTTCTCCGACTTTCGGAAGGGTTAGGGTTAGGGATGAAAGCACATAGGAGAAAGAGATATTCTTGAATAACTTTTTTTGTGAAGGTCGGAGAGACTTGGAAAGTGGTTGCATCTGGACTAATTTGGGTCCTGCGGATCGATTGGTACCATCCCCGAGCTTGTACGACCTTCGGAAGAGGTCGACCGACGAAATTCCCCCAAATCTGAGGAGATATTCTTGAATAACTTTTTTTGTGAAGGTCGAAGAGACTTGCAAGTAGGCTCTACCCCCACTAAATGGGGTAGCGCGCATCGATCGGTTCCATCCTTGAGCTTCTCCGACTTTCGGAAGGGTTAGGGTTAGGGTTAGGGATGAAAGCACATAGGAGAAAGAGATATTCTTGAATAACTTTTTTTGTGAAGGTCGGAGAGACTTGCAAGTAGGCTTTACCCCCACTAAATGGGGTAGCGCGCATCGATCGGTACCATCCTTGAGCTTCTCCGACTTTCGGAAGGGTTAGGGTTAGGGTTAGGGATGAAAGCACATAGGAGAAAGAGATATTCTTGAATAACTTTTTTTGTGAAGGTCGGAGAGACTTGCAAGTAGGCTCTACCCCCACTAAATGGGGTAGCGCGCATCGATCGGTACCATCCTTGAGCTTCTCCGACTTTCGGAAGGGTTAGGGTTAGGGTTAGGGATGAAAGCACATAGGAGAAAGAGATATTCTTGAATAACTTTTTTTGTGAAGGTCGGAGAGACTTGGAAAGTGGTTGCATCTGGACTAATTTGGGTCCTGCGGATCGATTGGTACCATCCCCGAGCTTGTACGACCTTCGGAAGAGGTCGACCGACGAAATTCCCCCAAATCTGAGGAGATATTCTTGAATAACTTTTTTTGTGAAGGTCGGAGAGACTTGCAAGTAGGCTCTACCCCCACTAAATGGGGTTGCGCGCATCGATCGGTACCATCCTTGAGCTTCTCCGACTTTCGGAAGGGTTAGGGTTAGGGTTAGGGATGAAAGCACATAGGAGAAAGAGATATTCTTGAATAACTTTTTTTGTGAAGGTCGGAGAGACTTGCAAGTAGGCTCTACCCCCACTAAATGGGGTAGCGCGCATCGATCGGTACCATCCTTGAGCTTCTCCGACTTTCGGAAGGGTTAGGGTTAGGGATGAAAGCACATAGGAGAAAGAGATATTCTTGAATAACTTTTTTTGTGAAGGTCGGAGAGACTTGGAAAGTGGTTGCATCTGGACTAATTTGGGTCCTGCGGATCGATTGGTACCATCCCCGAGCTTGTACGACCTTCGGAAGAGGTCGACCGACGAAATTCCCCCAAATCTGAGGAGATATTCTTGAATAACTTTTTTTGTGAAGGTCGGAGAGACTTGCAAGTAGGCTCTACCCCCACTAAATGGGGTTGCGCGCATCGATCGGTACCATCCTTGAGCTTCTCCGACTTTCGGAAGGGTTAGGGTTAGGGTTAGGGATGAAAGCACATAGGAGAAAGAGATATTCTTGAATAACTTTTTTTGTGAAGGTCGGAGAGACTTGAAAAGTGGTTGCATCTGGACTAATTTGGGTCCTGCGGATCGATTGGTACCATCCCCGAGCTTGTACGACCTTCGGAAGAGGTCGACCGACGAAATTCCCCCAAATCTGAGGAGATATTCTTGAATAACTTTTTTTGTGAAGGTCGGAGAGACTTGCAAGTAGGCTCTACCCCCACTAAATGGGGTAGCGCGCATCGATCGGTTCCATCCTTGAGCTTCTCCGACTTTCGGAAGGGTTAGGGTTAGGGTTAGGGATGAAAGCACATAGGAGAAAGAGATATTCTTGAATAACTTTTTTTGTGAAGGTCGGAGAGACTTGCAAGTAGGCTCTACCCCCACTAAATGGGGTAGCGCGCATCGATCGGTACCATCCTTGAGCTTCTCCGACTTTCGGAAGGGTTAGGGTTAGGGTTAGGGATGAAAGCACATAGGAGAAAGAGATATTCTTGAATAACTTTTTTTGTGAAGGTCGGAGAGACTTGCAAGTAGGCTCTACCCCCACTAAATGGGGTAGCGCGCATCGATCGGTACCATCCTTGAGCTTCTCCGACTTTCGGAAGGGTTAGGGTTAGGGTTAGGGATGAAAGCACATAGGAGAAAGAGATATTCTTGAATAACTTTTTTTGTGAAGGTCGGAGAGACTTGGAAAGTGGTTGCATCTGGACTAATTTGGGTCCTGCGGATCGATTGGTACCATCCCCGAGCTTGTACGACCTTCGGAAGAGGTCGACCGACGAAATTCCCCCAAATCTGAGGAGATATTCTTGAATAACTTTTTTTGTGAAGGTCGGAGAGACTTGCAAGTAGGCTCTACCCCCACTAAATGGGGTTGCACGCATCGATCGGTACCATCCTTGAGCTTCTCCGACTTTCGGAAGGGTTAGGGTTAGGGTTAGGGATGAAAGCACATAGGAGAAAGAGATATTCTTGAATAACTTTTTTTGTGAAGGTCGGAGAGACTTGCAAGTAGGCTCTACCCCCACTAAATGGGGTAGCGCGCATCGATCGGTACCATCCTTGAGCTTCTCCGACTTTCGGAAGGGTTAGGGTTAGGGTTAGGGTTGAAAGCACATAGGAGAAAGAGATATTCTTGAATAACTTTTTTTGTGAAGGTCGGAGAGACTTGCAAGTAGGCTCTACCCCCACTAAATGGGGTAGCGCGCATCGATCGGTACCATCCTTGAGCTTCTCCGACTTTCGAAAGGGTTAGGGTTAGGGATGAAAGCACATAGGAGAAAGAGATATTCTTGAATAACTTTTTTTGTGAAGGTCGGAGAGACTTGGAAAGTGGTTGCATCTGGACTAATTTGGGTCCTGCGGATCGATTGGTACCATCCCCGAGCTTGTACGACCTTCGGAAGAGGTCGACCGACGAAATTCCCCCAAATCTGAGGAGATATTCTTGAATAACTTTTTTTGTGAAGGTCGGAGAGACTTGCAAGTAGGCTCTACCCCCACTAAATGGGGTTGCGCGCATCGATCGGTACCATCCTTGAGCTTCTCCGACTTTCGGAAGGGTTAGGGTTAGGGTTAGGGATGAAAGCACATAGGAGAAAGAGATATTCTTGAATAACTTTTTTTGTGAAGGTCGGAGAGACTTGCAAGTAGGCTCTACCCCCACTAAATGGGGTAGCGCGCATCGATCGGTACCATCTTTGAGCTTCTCCGACTTTCGGAAGGGTTAGGGTTAGGGTTAGGGATGAAAGCACATAGGAGAAAGAGATATTCTTGAATAACTTTTTTTGTGAAGGTCGGAGAGACTTGGAAAGTGGTTGCATCTGGACTAATTTGGGTCCTGCGGATCGATTGGTACCATCCCCGAGCTTGTACGACCTTCGGAAGAGGTCGACCGACGAAATTCCCCCAAATCTGAGGAGATATTCTTGAATAACTTTTTTTGTGAAGGTCGGAGAGACTTGCAAGTAGGCTCTACCCCCACTAAATGGGGTTGCGCGCATCGATCGGTACCATCCTTGAGCTTCTCCGACTTTCGGAAGGGTTAGGGTTAGGGTTAGGGATGAAAGCACATAGGAGAAAGAGATATTCTTGAATAACTTTTTTTGTGAAGGTCGGAGAGACTTGGAAAGTGGTTGCATCTGGACTAATTTGGGTCCTGCAGATCGATTGGTACCATCCCCGAGCTTGTACGACCTTCGGAAGAGGTCGACCGACGAAATTCCCCCAAATCTGAGGAGATATTCTTGAATAACTTTTTTTGTGAAGGTCGGAGAGACATGCAAGTAGGCTCTACCCCCACTAAATGGGGTAGCGCGCATCGATCGGTACCATCCTTGAGCTTCTCCGACTTTTGGAAGGGTTAGGGTTAGGGTTAGGGATGAAAGCACATAGGAGAAAGAGATATTCTTGAATAACTTTTTTTGTGAAGGTCGGAGAGACTTGCAAGTAGGCTCTACCCCCACTAAATGGGGTAGCGCGCATCGATCGGTACCATCCTTGAGCTTCTACGACTTTCGGAAGGGTTAGGGTTAGGGTTAGGGATGAAAGCACATAGGAGAAAGAGATATTCTTGAATAACTTTTTTTGTGAAGGTCGGAGAGACTTGCAAGTAGGCTCTACCCCCACTAAATGGGGTAGCGCGCATCGATCGGTACTATCCTTGAGCTTCTCCGACTTTCGGAAGGGTTAGGGTTAGGGTTAGGGATGAAAGCACATAGGAGAAAGAGATATTCTTGAATAACTTTTTTTGTGAAGGTCGGAGAGACTTGCAAGTAGGCTCTACCCCCACTAAATGGGGTAGCGCGCATCGATCGGTACCATCCTTGAGCTTCTCCGACTTTCGGAAGGGTTAGGGTTAGGGTTAGGGATGAAAGCACATAGGAGAAAGAGATATTCTTGAATAACTTTTTTTGTGAAGGTCGGAGAGACTTGGAAAGTGGTTGCATCTGGACTAATTTGGGTCCTGCGGATCGATTGGTACCATCCCCGAGCTTGTACGACCTTCGGAAGAGGTCGACCGACGAAATTCCCCCAAATCTGAGGAGATATTCTTGAATAACTTTTTTTGTGAAGGTCGGAGAGACTTGCAAGTAGGCTCTACCCCCACTAAATGGGGTTGCGCGCATCGATCGGTACCATCCTTGAGCTTCTCCGACTTTCGGAAGGGTTAGGGTTAGGGTTAGGGATGAAAGCACATAGGAGAAAGAGATATTCTTGAATAACTTTTTTTGTGAAGGTCGGAGAGACTTGCAAGTAGGCTCTACCCCCACTAAATGGGGTAGCGCGCATCGATTGGTACCATCCTTGAGCTTCTCCGACTTTCGGAAGGGTTAGGGTTAGGGTTAGGGATGAAAGCACATAGGAGAAAGAGATATTCTTGAATAACTTTTTTTGTGAAGGTCGGAGAGACTTGCAAGTAGGCTCTACCCCCACTAAATGGGGTAGCGCGCATCGATCGGTACCATCCTTGAGCTTCTCCGACTTTCGAAAGGGTTAGGGTTAGGGATGAAAGCACATAGGAGAAAGAGATATTCTTGAATAACTTTTTTTGTGAAGGTCGGAGAGACTTGGAAAGTGGTTGCATCTGGACTAATTTGGGTCCTGCGGATCGATTGGTACCATCCCCGAGCTTGTACGACCTTCGGAAGAGGTCGACCGACGAAATTCCCCCAAATCTGAGGAGATATTCTTGAATAACGTTTTTTGTGAAGGTCGGAGAGACTTGCAAGTAGGCTCTACCCCCACTAAATGGGGTAGCGCGCATCGATCGGTACCATCCTTGAGCTTCTCCGACTTTTGGAAGGGTTAGGGTTAGGGTTAGGGATGAAAGCACATAGGAGAAAGAGATATTCTTGAATAACTTTTTTTGTGAAGGTCGGAGAGACTTGCAAGTAGGCTCTACCCCCACTAAATGGGGTAGCGCGCATCGATCGGTACCATCCTTGAGCTTCTCCGACTTTCGGAAGGGTTAGGGTTAGGGTTAGGGATGAAAGCACATAGGAGAAAGAGATATTCTTGAATAACTTTTTTTGTGAAGGTCGGAGAGACTTGCAAGTAGGCTCTACCCCCACTAAATGGGGTAGCGCGCATCGATCGGTACCATCCTTGAGCTTCTCCGACTTTCGGAAGGGTTAGGGTTAGGGTTAGGGATGAAAGCACATAGGAGAAAGAGATATTCTTGAATAACTTTTTTTGTGAAGGTCGGAGAGACTTGCAAGTAGGCTCTACCCCCACTAAATGGGGTAGCGCGCATCGATCGGTACTATCCTTGAGCTTCTCCGACTTTCGGAAGGGTTAGGGTTAGGGTTAGGGATGAAAGCACATAGGAGAAAGAGATATTCTTGAATAACTTTTTTTGTGAAGGTCGGAGAGACTTGCAAGTAGGCTCTACCCCCACTAAATGGGGTAGCGCGCATCGATCGGTACCATCCTTGAGCTTTTCCGACTTTCGGAAGGGTTAGGGTTAGGGTTAGGGATGAAAGCACATAGGAGAAAGAGATATTCTTGAATAACTTTTTTTGTGAAGGTCGGAGAGACTTGGAAAGTGGTTGCATCTGGACTAATTTGGGTCCTGCGGATCGATTGGTACCATCCCCGAGCTTGTACGACCTTCGGAAGAGGTCGACCGACGAAATTCCCCCAAATCTGAGGAGATATTCTTGAATAACTTTTTTTGTGAAGGTCGGAGAGACTTGCAAGTAGGCTCTACCCCCACTAAATGGGGTTGCGCGCATCGATCGGTACCATCCTTGAGCTTCTCCGACTTTCGGAAGGGTTAGGGTTAGGGTTAGGGATGAAAGCACATAGGAGAAAGAGATATTCTTGAATAACTTTTTTTGTGAAGGTCGGAGAGACTTGCAAGTAGGCTCTACCCCCACTAAATGGGGTAGCGCGCATCGATTGGTACCATCCTTGAGCTTCTCCGACTTTCGGAAGGGTTAGGGTTAGGGTTAGGGATGAAAGCACATAGGAGAAAGAGATATTCTTGAATAACTTTTTTTGTGAAGGTCGGAGAGACTTGCAAGTAGGCTCTACCCCCACTAAATGGGGTAGCGCGCATCGATCGGTACCATCCTTGAGCTTCTCCGACTTTCGAAAGGGTTAGGGTTAGGGATGAAAGCACATAGGAGAAAGAGATATTCTTGAATAACTTTTTTTGTGAAGGTCGGAGAGACTTGGAAAGTGGTTGCATCTGGACTAATTTGGGTCCTGCGGATCGATTGGTACCATCCCCGAGCTTGTACGACCTTCGGAAGAGGTCGACCGACGAAATTCCCCCAAATCTGAGGAGATATTCTTGAATAACGTTTTTTGTGAAGGTCGGAGAGACTTGCAAGTAGGCTCTACCCCCACTAAATGGGGTTGCGCGCATCGATCGGTACCATCCTTGAGCTTCTCCGACTTTCGGAAGGGTTAGGGTTAGGGATGAAAGCACATAGGAGAAAGAGATATTCTTGAATAACTTTTTTTGTGAAGGTCGGAGAGACTTGGAAAGTGGTTGCATCTGGACTAATTTGGGTCCTGCGGATCGATTGGTACCATCCCCGAGCTTGTACGACCTTCGGAAGAGGTCGACCGACGAAATTCCCCCAAATCTGAGGAGATATTCTTGAATAACTTTTTTTGTGAAGGTCGGAGAGACATGCAAGTAGGCTCTACCCCCACTAAATGGGGTAGCGCGCATCGATCGGTACCATCCTTGAGCTTCTCCGACTTTTGGAAGGGTTAGGGTTAGGGTTAGGGATGAAAGCACATAGGAGAAAGAGATATTCTTGAATAACTTTTTTTGTGAAGGTCGGAGAGACTTGGAAAGTGGTTGCATCTGGACTAATTTGGGTCCTGCAGATCGATTGGTACCATCCCCGAGCTTGTACGACCTTCGGAAGAGGTCGACCGACGAAATTCCCCCAAATCTGAGGAGATATTCTTGAATAACTTTTTTTGTGAAGGTCGGAGAGACATGCAAGTAGGCTCTACCCCCACTAAATGGGGTAGCGCGCATCGATCGGTACCATCCTTGAGCTTCTCCGACTTTTGGAAGGGTTAGGGTTAGGGTTAGGGATGAAAGCACATAGGAGAAAGAGATATTCTTGAATAACTTTTTTTGTGAAGGTCGGAGAGACTTGCAAGTAGGCTCTACCCCCACTAAATGGGGTAGCGCGCATCGATCGGTACCATCCTTGAGCTTCTACGACTTTCGGAAGGGTTAGGGTTAGGGTTAGGGATGAAAGCACATAGGAGAAAGAGATATTCTTGAATAACTTTTTTTGTGAAGGTCGGAGAGACTTGCAAGTAGGCTCTACCCCCACTAAATGGGGTAGCGCGCATCGATCGGTACCATCCTTGAGCTTCTCCGACTTTCGGAAGGGTTAGGGTTAGGGTTAGGGATGAAAGCACATAGGAGAAAGAGATATTCTTGAATAACTTTTTTTGTGAAGGTCGGAGAGACTTGCAAGTAGGCTCTACCCCCACTAAATGGGGTAGCGCGCATCGATCGGTACCATCCTTGAGCTTCTCCGACTTTCGGAAGGGTTAGGGTTAGGGTTAGGGATGAAAGCACATAGGAGAAAGAGATATTCTTGAATAACTTTTTTTGTGAAGGTCGGAGAGACTTGGAAAGTGGTTGCATCTGGACTAATTTGGGTCCTGCGGATCGATTGGTACCATCCCCGAGCTTGTACGACCTTCGGAAGAGGTCGACCGACGAAATTCCCCCAAATCTGAGGAGATATTCTTGAATAACTTTTTTTGTGAAGGTCGGAGAGACTTGCAAGTAGGCTCTACCCCCACTAAATGGGGTTGCGCGCATCGATCGGTACCATCCTTGAGCTTCTCCGACTTTCGGAAGGGTTAGGGTTAGGGTTAGGGATGAAAGCACATAGGAGAAAGAGATATTCTTGAATAACTTTTTTTGTGAAGGTCGGAGAGACTTGCAAGTAGGCTCTACCCCCACTAAATGGGGTAGCGCGCATCGATTGGTACCATCCTTGAGCTTCTCCGACTTTCGGAAGGGTTAGGGTTAGGGTTAGGGATGAAAGCACATAGGAGAAAGAGATATTCTTGAATAACTTTTTTTGTGAAGGTCGGAGAGACTTGCAAGTAGGCTCTACCCCCACTAAATGGGGTAGCGCGCATCGATCGGTACCATCTTTGAGCTTCTCCGACTTTCGAAAGGGTTAGGGTTAGGGATGAAAGCACATAGGAGAAAGAGATATTCTTGAATAACTTTTTTTGTGAAGGTCGGAGAGACTTGGAAAGTGGTTGCATCTGGACTAATTTGGGTCCTGCGGATCGATTGGTACCATCCGCGAGCTTGTACGACCTTCGGAAGAGGTCGACCGACGAAATTCCCCCAAATCTGAGGAGATATTCTTGAATAACGTTTTTTGTGAAGGTCGGAGAGACTTGCAAGTAGGCTCTACCCCCACTAAATGGGGTTGCGCGCATCGATCGGTACCATCCTTGAGCTTCTCCGACTTTCGGAAGGGTTAGGGTTAGGGTTAGGGATGAAAGCACATAGGAGAAAGAGATATTCTTGAATAACTTTTTTTGTGAAGGTCGGAGAGACTTGGAAAGTGGTTGCATCTGGACTAATTTGGGTCCTGCGGATCGATTGGTACCATCCCCGAGCTTGTACGACCTTCGGAAGAGGTCGACCGACGAAATTCCCCCAAATCTGAGGAGATATTCTTGAATAACGTTTTTTGTGAAGGTCGGAGAGACTTGCAAGTAGGCTCTACCCCCACTAAATGGGGTTGCGCGCATCGATCGGTACCATCCTTGAGCTTCTCCGACTTTTGGAAGGGTTAGGGTTAGGGTTAGGGATGAAAGCACATAGGAGAAAGAGATATTCTTGAATAACTTTTTTTGTGAAGGTCGGAGAGACTTGCAAGTAGGCTCTACCCCCACTAAATGGGGTAGCGCGCATCGATCGGTACCATCCTTGAGCTTCTCCGACTTTCGGAAGGGTTAGGGTTAGGGTTAGGGATGAAAGCACATAGGAGAAAGAGATATTCTTGAATAACTTTTTTTGTGAAGGTCGGAGAGACTTGCAAGTAGGCTCTACCCCCACTAAATGGGGTAGCGCGCATCGATCGGTACCATCCTTGAGCTTCTCCGACTTTCGGAAGGGTTAGGGTTAGGGTTAGGGATGAAAGCACATAGGAGAAAGAGATATTCTTGAATAACTTTTTTTGTGAAGGTCGGAGAGACTTGCAAGTAGGCTCTACCCCCACTAAATGGGGTAGCGCGCATCGATCGGTACTATCCTTGAGCTTCTCCGACTTTCGGAAGGGTTAGGGTTAGGGTTAGGGATGAAAGCACATAGGAGAAAGAGATATTCTTGAATAACTTTTTTTGTGAAGGTCGGAGAGACTTGCAAGTAGGCTCTACCCCCACTAAATGGGGTAGCGCGCATCGATCGGTACCATCCTTGAGCTTTTCCGACTTTCGGAAGGGTTAGGGTTAGGGTTAGGGATGAAAGCACATAGGAGAAAGAGATATTCTTGAATAACTTTTTTTGTGAAGGTCGGAGAGACTTGGAAAGTGGTTGCATCTGGACTAATTTGGGTCCTGCGGATCGATTGGTACCATCCCCGAGCTTGTACGACCTTCGGAAGAGGTCGACCGACGAAATTCCCCCAAATCTGAGGAGATATTCTTGAATAACTTTTTTTGTGAAGGTCGGAGAGACTTGCAAGTAGGCTCTACCCCCACTAAATGGGGTTGCGCGCATCGATCGGTACCATCCTTGAGCTTCTCCGACTTTCGGAAGGGTTAGGGTTAGGGTTAGGGATGAAAGCACATAGGAGAAAGAGATATTCTTGAATAACTTTTTTTGTGAAGGTCGGAGAGACTTGCAAGTAGGCTCTACCCCCACTAAATGGGGTAGCGCGCATCGATTGGTACCATCCTTGAGCTTCTCCGACTTTCGGAAGGGTTAGGGTTAGGGTTAGGGATGAAAGCACATAGGAGAAAGAGATATTCTTGAATAACTTTTTTTGTGAAGGTCGGAGAGACTTGCAAGTAGGCTCTACCCCCACTAAATGGGGTAGCGCGCATCGATCGGTACCATCCTTGAGCTTCTCCGACTTTCGAAAGGGTTAGGGTTAGGGATGAAAGCACATAGGAGAAAGAGATATTCTTGAATAACTTTTTTTGTGAAGGTCGGAGAGACTTGGAAAGTGGTTGCATCTGGACTAATTTGGGTCCTGCGGATCGATTGGTACCATCCCCGAGCTTGTACGACCTTCGGAAGAGGTCGACCGACGAAATTCCCCCAAATCTGAGGAGATATTCTTGAATAACGTTTTTTGTGAAGGTCGGAGAGACTTGCAAGTAGGCTCTACCCCCACTAAATGGGGTTGCGCGCATCGATCGGTACCATCCTTGAGCTTCTCCGACTTTCGGAAGGGTTAGGGTTAGGGATGAAAGCACATAGGAGAAAGAGATATTCTTGAATAACTTTTTTTGTGAAGGTCGGAGAGACTTGGAAAGTGGTTGCATCTGGACTAATTTGGGTCCTGCGGATCGATTGGTACCATCCCCGAGCTTGTACGACCTTCGGAAGAGGTCGACCGACGAAATTCCCCCAAATCTGAGGAGATATTCTTGAATAACTTTTTTTGTGAAGGTCGGAGAGACATGCAAGTAGGCTCTACCCCCACTAAATGGGGTAGCGCGCATCGATCGGTACCATCCTTGAGCTTCTCCGACTTTTGGAAGGGTTAGGGTTAGGGTTAGGGATGAAAGCACATAGGAGAAAGAGATATTCTTGAATAACTTTTTTTGTGAAGGTCGGAGAGACTTGGAAAGTGGTTGCATCTGGACTAATTTGGGTCCTGCAGATCGATTGGTACCATCCCCGAGCTTGTACGACCTTCGGAAGAGGTCGACCGACGAAATTCCCCCAAATCTGAGGAGATATTCTTGAATAACTTTTTTTGTGAAGGTCGGAGAGACATGCAAGTAGGCTCTACCCCCACTAAATGGGGTAGCGCGCATCGATCGGTACCATCCTTGAGCTTCTCCGACTTTTGGAAGGGTTAGGGTTAGGGTTAGGGATGAAAGCACATAGGAGAAAGAGATATTCTTGAATAACTTTTTTTGTGAAGGTCGGAGAGACTTGCAAGTAGGCTCTACCCCCACTAAATGGGGTAGCGCGCATCGATCGGTACCATCCTTGAGCTTCTACGACTTTCGGAAGGGTTAGGGTTAGGGTTAGGGATGAAAGCACATAGGAGAAAGAGATATTCTTGAATAACTTTTTTTGTGAAGGTCGGAGAGACTTGCAAGTAGGCTCTACCCCCACTAAATGGGGTAGCGCGCATCGATCGGTACCATCCTTGAGCTTCTCCGACTTTCGGAAGGGTTAGGGTTAGGGTTAGGGATGAAAGCACATAGGAGAAAGAGATATTCTTGAATAACTTTTTTTGTGAAGGTCGGAGAGACTTGCAAGTAGGCTCTACCCCCACTAAATGGGGTAGCGCGCATCGATCGGTACCATCCTTGAGCTTCTCCGACTTTCGGAAGGGTTAGGGTTAGGGTTAGGGATGAAAGCACATAGGAGAAAGAGATATTCTTGAATAACTTTTTTTGTGAAGGTCGGAGAGACTTGGAAAGTGGTTGCATCTGGACTAATTTGGGTCCTGC
Source organism: Limanda limanda (assembly GCF_963576545.1). Classification (NCBI taxonomy): domain Eukaryota; kingdom Metazoa; phylum Chordata; class Actinopteri; order Pleuronectiformes; family Pleuronectidae; genus Limanda; species Limanda limanda. Next base: position 386,306 of record NW_026870579.1, on the reverse strand, counting down.
GGATCGATTGGTACCATCCCCGAGCTTGTACGACCTTCGGAAGAGGTCGACCGACGAAATTCCCCCAAATCTGAGGAGATATTCTTGAATAACTTTTTTTGTGAAGGTCGGAGAGACTTGCAAGTAGGCTCTACCCCCACTAAATGGGGTTGCGCGCATCGATCGGTACCATCCTTGAGCTTCTCCGACTTTCGGAAGGGTTAGGGTTAGGGTTAGGGATGAAAGCACATAGGAGAAAGAGATATTCTTGAATAACTTTTTTTGTGAAGGTCGGAGAGACTTGCAAGTAGGCTCTACCCCCACTAAATGGGGTAGCGCGCATCGATTGGTACCATCCTTGAGCTTCTCCGACTTTCGGAAGGGTTAGGGTTAGGGTTAGGGATGAAAGCACATAGGAGAAAGAGATATTCTTGAATAACTTTTTTTGTGAAGGTCGGAGAGACTTGCAAGTAGGCTCTACCCCCACTAAATGGGGTAGCGCGCATCGATCGGTACCATCTTTGAGCTTCTCCGACTTTCGAAAGGGTTAGGGTTAGGGATGAAAGCACATAGGAGAAAGAGATATTCTTGAATAACTTTTTTTGTGAAGGTCGGAGAGACTTGGAAAGTGGTTGCATCTGGACTAATTTGGGTCCTGCGGATCGATTGGTACCATCCCCGAGCTTGTACGACCTTCGGAAGAGGTCGACCGACGAAATTCCCCCAAATCTGAGGAGATATTCTTGAATAACGTTTTTTGTGAAGGTCGGAGAGACTTGCAAGTAGGCTCTACCCCCACTAAATGGGGTTGCGCGCATCGATCGGTACCATCCTTGAGCTTCTCCGACTTTCGGAAGGGTTAGGGTTAGGGTTAGGGATGAAAGCACATAGGAGAAAGAGATATTCTTGAATAACTTTTTTTGTGAAGGTCGGAGAGACTTGGAAAGTGGTTGCATCTGGACTAATTTGGGTCCTGCGGATCGATTGGTACCATCCCCGAGCTTGTACGACCTTCGGAAGAGGTCGACCGACGAAATTCCCCCAAATCTGAGGAGATATTCTTGAATAACTTTTTTTGTGAAGGTCGGAGAGACATGCAAGTAGGCTCTACCCCCACTAAATGGGGTTACGCGCATCGATCGGTACCATCCTTGAGCTTCTCCGACTTTTGGAAGGGTTAGGGTTAGGGTTAGGGATGAAAGCACATAGGAGAAAGAGATATTCTTGAATAACTTTTTTTGTGAAGGTCGGAGAGACTTGCAAGTAGGCTCTACCCCCACTAAATGGGGTAGCGCGCATCGATCGGTACCATCCTTGAGCTTCTCCGACTTTCGGAAGGGTTAGGGTTAGGGTTAGGGATGAAAGCACATAGGAGAAAGAGATATTCTTGAATAACTTTTTTTGTGAAGGTCGGAGAGACTTGCAAGTAGGCTCTACCCCCACTAAATGGGGTAGCGCGCATCGATCGGTACCATCCTTGAGCTTCTCCGACTTTCGAAAGGGTTAGGGTTAGGGATGAAAGCACATAGGAGAAAGAGATATTCTTGAATAACTTTTTTTGTGAAGGTCGGAGAGACTTGGAAAGTGGTTGCATCTGGACTAATTTGGGTCCTGCGGATCGATTGGTACCATCCCCGAGCTTGTACGACCTTCGGAAGAGGTCGACCGACGAAATTCCCCCAAATCTGAGGAGATATTCTTGAATAACTTTTTTTGTGAAGGTCGGAGAGACTTGCAAGTAGGCTCTACCCCCACTAAATGGGGTTGCGCGCATCGATCGGTACCATCCTTGAGCTTCTCCGACTTTCGGAAGGGTTAGGGTTAGGGTTAGGGATGAAAGCACATAGGAGAAAGAGATATTCTTGAATAACTTTTTTTGTGAAGGTCGGAGAGACTTGCAAGTAGGCTCTACCCCCACTAAATGGGGTAGCGCGCATCGATCGGTACCATCCTTGAGCTTCTCCGACTTTCGGAAGGGTTAGGGTTAGGGTTAGGGATGAAAGCACATAGGAGAAAGAGATATTCTTGAATAACTTTTTTTGTGAAGGTCGGAGAGACTTGGAAAGTGGTTGCATCTGGACTAATTTGGGTCCTGCGGATCGATTGGTACCATCCCCGAGCTTGTACGACCTTCGGAAGAGGTCGACCGACGAAATTCCCCCAAATCTGAGGAGATATTCTTGAATAACTTTTTTTGTGAAGGTCGGAGAGACTTGCAAGTAGGCTCTACCCCCACTAAATGGGGTTGCGTGCATCGATCGGTACCATCCTTGAGCTTCTCCGACTTTCGGAAGGGTTAGGGTTAGGGTTAGGGATGAAAGCACATAGGAGAAAGAGATATTCTTGAATAACTTTTTTTGTGAAGGTCGGAGAGACTTGCAAGTAGGCTCTACCCCCACTAAATGGGGTAGCGCGCATCGATCGGTACCATCCTTGAGCTTCTCCGACTTTCGGAAGGGTTAGGGTTAGGGTTAGGGATGAAAGCACATAGGAGAAAGAGATATTCTTGAATAACTTTTTTTGTGAAGGTCGGAGAGACTTGGAAAGTGGTTGCATCTGGACTAATTTGGGTCCTGCGGATCGATTGGTACCATCCCCGAGCTTGTACGACCTTCGGAAGAGGTCGACCGACGAAATTCCCCCAAATCTGAGGAGATATTCTTGAATAACTTTTTTTGTGAAGGTCGGAGAGACTTGCAAGTAGGCTCTACCCCCACTAAATGGGGTTGCGCGCATCGATCGGTACCATCCTTGAGCTTCTCCGACTTTCGGAAGGGTTAGGGTTAGGGTTAGGGATGAAAGCACATAGGAGAAAGAGATATTCTTGAATAACTTTTTTTGTGAAGGTCGGAGAGACTTGGAAAGTGGTTGCATCTGGACTAATTTGGGTCCTGCAGATCGATTGGTACCATCCCCGAGCTTGTACGACCTTCGGAAGAGGTCGACCGACGAAATTCCCCCAAATCTGAGGAGATATTCTTGAATAACTTTTTTTGTGAAGGTCGGAGAGACATGCAAGTAGGCTCTACCCCCACTAAATGGGGTAGCGCGCATCGATCGGTACCATCCTTGAGCTTCTCCGACTTTTGGAAGGGTTAGGGTTAGGGTTAGGGATGAAAGCACATAGGAGAAAGAGATATTCTTGAATAACTTTTTTTGTGAAGGTCGGAGAGACTTGCAAGTAGGCTCTACCCCCACTAAATGGGGTAGCGCGCATCGATCGGTACCATCCTTGAGCTTCTACGACTTTCGGAAGGGTTAGGGTTAGGGTTAGGGATGAAAGCACATAGGAGAAAGAGATATTCTTGAATAACTTTTTTTGTGAAGGTCGGAGAGACTTGCAAGTAGGCTCTACCCCCACTAAATGGGGTAGCGCGCATCGATCGGTACCATCCTTGAGCTTCTCCGACTTTCGGAAGGGTTAGGGTTAGGGTTAGGGATGAAAGCACATAGGAGAAAGAGATATTCTTGAATAACTTTTTTTGTGAAGGTCGGAGAGACTTGCAAGTAGGCTCTACCCCCACTAAATGGGGTAGCGCGCATCGATCGGTACCATCCTTGAGCTTCTCCGACTTTCGGAAGGGTTAGGGTTAGGGTTAGGGATGAAAGCACATAGGAGAAAGAGATATTCTTGAATAACTTTTTTTGTGAAGGTCGGAGAGACTTGGAAAGTGGTTGCATCTGGACTAATTTGGGTCCTGCGGATCGATTGGTACCATCCCCGAGCTTGTACGACCTTCGGAAGAGGTCGACCGACGAAATTCCCCCAAATCTGAGGAGATATTCTTGAATAACTTTTTTTGTGAAGGTCGGAGAGACTTGCAAGTAGGCTCTACCCCCACTAAATGGGGTTGCGCGCATCGATCGGTACCATCCTTGAGCTTCTCCGACTTTCGGAAGGGTTAGGGTTAGGGTTAGGGATGAAAGCACATAGGAGAAAGAGATATTCTTGAATAACTTTTTTTGTGAAGGTCGGAGAGACTTGGAAAGTGGTTGCATCTGGACTAATTTGGGTCCTGCGGATCGATTGGTACCATCCCCGAGCTTGTACGACCTTCGGAAGAGGTCGACCGACGAAATTCCCCCAAATCTGAGGAGATATTCTTGAATAACTTTTTTTGTGAAGGTCGGAGAGACATGCAAGTAGGCTCTACCCCCACTAAATGGGGTAGCGCGCATCGATCGGTACCATCCTTGAGCTTCTCCGACTTTTGGAAGGGTTAGGGTTAGGGTTAGGGATGAAAGCACATAGGAGAAAGAGATATTCTTGAATAACTTTTTTTGTGAAGGTCAGAGAGACTTGCAAGTAGGCTCTACCCCCACTAAATGGGGTAGCGCGCATCGATCGGTACCATCCTTGAGCTTCTACGACTTTCGGAAGGGTTAGGGTTAGGGTTAGGGATGAAAGCACATAGGAGAAAGAGATATTCTTGAATAACTTTTTTTGTGAAGGTCGGAGAGACTTGCAAGTAGGCTCTACCCCCACTAAATGGGGTAGCGCGCATCGATCGGTACCATCCTTGAGCTTCTCCGACTTTCGGAAGGGTTAGGGTTAGGGATGAAAGCACATAGGAGAAAGAGATATTCTTGAATAACTTTTTTTGTGAAGGTCGGAGAGACTTGGAAAGTGGTTGCATCTGGACTAATTTGGGTCCTGCGGATCGATTGGTACCATCCCCGAGCTTGTACGACCTTCGGAAGAGGTCGACCGACGAAATTCCCCCAAATCTGAGGAGATATTCTTGAATAACTTTTTTTGTGAAGGTCGGAGAGACATGCAAGTAGGCTCTACCCCCACTAAATGGGGTAGCGCGCATCGATCGGTACCATCCTTGAGCTTCTCCGACTTTTGGAAGGGTTAGGGTTAGGGTTAGGGATGAAAGCACATAGGAGAAAGAGATATTCTTGAATAACTTTTTTTGTGAAGGTCGGAGAGACTTGGAAAGTGGTTGCATCTGGACTAATTTGGGTCCTGCAGATCGATTGGTACCATCCCCGAGCTTGTACGACCTTCGGAAGAGGTCGACCGACGAAATTCCCCCAAATCTGAGGAGATATTCTTGAATAACTTTTTTTGTGAAGGTCGGAGAGACATGCAAGTAGGCTCTACCCCCACTAAATGGGGTAGCGCGCATCGATCGGTACCATCCTTGAGCTTCTCCGACTTTTGGAAGGGTTAGGGTTAGGGTTAGGGATGAAAGCACATAGGAGAAAGAGATATTCTTGAATAACTTTTTTTGTGAAGGTCGGAGAGACTTGCAAGTAGGCTCTACCCCCACTAAATGGGGTAGCGCGCATCGATCGGTACCATCCTTGAGCTTCTACGACTTTCGGAAGGGTTAGGGTTAGGGTTAGGGATGAAAGCACATAGGAGAAAGAGATATTCTTGAATAACTTTTTTTGTGAAGGTCGGAGAGACTTGCAAGTAGGCTCTACCCCCACTAAATGGGGTAGCGCGCATCGATCGGTACCATCCTTGAGCTTCTCCGACTTTCGGAAGGGTTAGGGTTAGGGTTAGGGATGAAAGCACATAGGAGAAAGAGATATTCTTGAATAACTTTTTTTGTGAAGGTCGGAGAGACTTGCAAGTAGGCTCTACCCCCACTAAATGGGGTAGCGCGCATCGATCGGTACCATCCTTGAGCTTCTCCGACTTTCGGAAGGGTTAGGGTTAGGGTTAGGGATGAAAGCACATAGGAGAAAGAGATATTCTTGAATAACTTTTTTTGTGAAGGTCGGAGAGACTTGGAAAGTGGTTGCATCTGGACTAATTTGGGTCCTGCGGATCGATTGGTACCATCCCCGAGCTTGTACGACCTTCGGAAGAGGTCGACCGACGAAATTCCCCCAAATCTGAGGAGATATTCTTGAATAACTTTTTTTGTGAAGGTCGGAGAGACTTGCAAGTAGGCTCTACCCCCACTAAATGGGGTTGCGCGCATCGATCGGTACCATCCTTGAGCTTCTCCGACTTTCGGAAGGGTTAGGGTTAGGGTTAGGGATGAAAGCACATAGGAGAAAGAGATATTCTTGAATAACTTTTTTTGTGAAGGTCGGAGAGACTTGGAAAGTGGTTGCATCTGGACTAATTTGGGTCCTGCGGATCGATTGGTACCATCCCCGAGCTTGTACGACCTTCGGAAGAGGTCGACCGACGAAATTCCCCCAAATCTGAGGAGATATTCTTGAATAACTTTTTTTGTGAAGGTCGGAGAGACATGCAAGTAGGCTCTACCCCCACTAAATGGGGTAGCGCGCATCGATCGGTACCATCCTTGAGCTTCTCCGACTTTTGGAAGGGTTAGGGTTAGGGTTAGGGATGAAAGCACATAGGAGAAAGAGATATTCTTGAATAACTTTTTTTGTGAAGGTCAGAGAGACTTGCAAGTAGGCTCTACCCCCACTAAATGGGGTAGCGCGCATCGATCGGTACCATCCTTGAGCTTCTACGACTTTCGGAAGGGTTAGGGTTAGGGTTAGGGATGAAAGCACATAGGAGAAAGAGATATTCTTGAATAACTTTTTTTGTGAAGGTCGGAGAGACTTGCAAGTAGGCTCTACCCCCACTAAATGGGGTAGCGCGCATCGATCGGTACCATCCTTGAGCTTCTCCGACTTTCGGAAGGGTTAGGGTTAGGGATGAAAGCACATAGGAGAAAGAGATATTCTTGAATAACTTTTTTTGTGAAGGTCGGAGAGACTTGGAAAGTGGTTGCATCTGGACTAATTTGGGTCCTGCGGATCGATTGGTACCATCCCCGAGCTTGTACGACCTTCGGAAGAGGTCGACCGACGAAATTCCCCCAAATCTGAGGAGATATTCTTGAATAACTTTTTTTGTGAAGGTCGGAGAGACATGCAAGTAGGCTCTACCCCCACTAAATGGGGTAGCGCGCATCGATCGGTACCATCCTTGAGCTTCTCCGACTTTTGGAAGGGTTAGGGTTAGGGTTAGGGATGAAAGCACATAGGAGAAAGAGATATTCTTGAATAACTTTTTTTGTGAAGGTCGGAGAGACTTGGAAAGTGGTTGCATCTGGACTAATTTGGGTCCTGCAGATCGATTGGTACCATCCCCGAGCTTGTACGACCTTCGGAAGAGGTCGACCGACGAAATTCCCCCAAATCTGAGGAGATATTCTTGAATAACTTTTTTTGTGAAGGTCGGAGAGACATGCAAGTAGGCTCTACCCCCACTAAATGGGGTAGCGCGCATCGATCGGTACCATCCTTGAGCTTCTCCGACTTTTGGAAGGGTTAGGGTTAGGGTTAGGGATGAAAGCACATAGGAGAAAGAGATATTCTTGAATAACTTTTTTTGTGAAGGTCGGAGAGACTTGCAAGTAGGCTCTACCCCCACTAAATGGGGTAGCGCGCATCGATCGGTACCATCCTTGAGCTTCTACGACTTTCGGAAGGGTTAGGGTTAGGGTTAGGGATGAAAGCACATAGGAGAAAGAGATATTCTTGAATAACTTTTTTTGTGAAGGTCGGAGAGACTTGCAAGTAGGCTCTACCCCCACTAAATGGGGTAGCGCGCATCGATCGGTACCATCCTTGAGCTTCTCCGACTTTCGGAAGGGTTAGGGTTAGGGTTAGGGATGAAAGCACATAGGAGAAAGAGATATTCTTGAATAACTTTTTTTGTGAAGGTCGGAGAGACTTGCAAGTAGGCTCTACCCCCACTAAATGGGGTAGCGCGCATCGATCGGTACCATCCTTGAGCTTCTCCGACTTTCGGAAGGGTTAGGGTTAGGGTTAGGGATGAAAGCACATAGGAGAAAGAGATATTCTTGAATAACTTTTTTTGTGAAGGTCGGAGAGACTTGGAAAGTGGTTGCATCTGGACTAATTTGGGTCCTGCGGATCGATTGGTACCATCCCCGAGCTTGTACGACCTTCGGAAGAGGTCGACCGACGAAATTCCCCCAAATCTGAGGAGATATTCTTGAATAACTTTTTTTGTGAAGGTCGGAGAGACTTGCAAGTAGGCTCTACCCCCACTAAATGGGGTTGCGCGCATCGATCGGTACCATCCTTGAGCTTCTCCGACTTTCGGAAGGGTTAGGGTTAGGGTTAGGGATGAAAGCACATAGGAGAAAGAGATATTCTTGAATAACTTTTTTTGTGAAGGTCGGAGAGACTTGCAAGTAGGCTCTACCCCCACTAAATGGGGTAGCGCGCATCGATTGGTACCATCCTTGAGCTTCTCCGACTTTCGGAAGGGTTAGGGTTAGGGTTAGGGATGAAAGCACATAGGAGAAAGAGATATTCTTGAATAACTTTTTTTGTGAAGGTCGGAGAGACTTGCAAGTAGGCTCTACCCCCACTAAATGGGGTAGCGCGCATCGATCGGTACCATCTTTGAGCTTCTCCGACTTTCGAAAGGGTTAGGGTTAGGGATGAAAGCACATAGGAGAAAGAGATATTCTTGAATAACTTTTTTTGTGAAGGTCGGAGAGACTTGGAAAGTGGTTGCATCTGGACTAATTTGGGTCCTGCGGATCGATTGGTACCATCCCCGAGCTTGTACGACCTTCGGAAGAGGTCGACCGACGAAATTCCCCCAAATCTGAGGAGATATTCTTGAATAACGTTTTTTGTGAAGGTCGGAGAGACTTGCAAGTAGGCTCTACCCCCACTAAATGGGGTTGCGCGCATCGATCGGTACCATCCTTGAGCTTCTCCGACTTTCGGAAGGGTTAGGGTTAGGGTTAGGGATGAAAGCACATAGGAGAAAGAGATATTCTTGAATAACTTTTTTTGTGAAGGTCGGAGAGACTTGGAAAGTGGTTGCATCTGGACTAATTTGGGTCCTGCGGATCGATTGGTACCATCCCCGAGCTTGTACGACCTTCGGAAGAGGTCGACCGACGAAATTCCCCCAAATCTGAGGAGATATTCTTGAATAACTTTTTTTGTGAAGGTCGGAGAGACATGCAAGTAGGCTCTACCCCCACTAAATGGGGTTACGCGCATCGATCGGTACCATCCTTGAGCTTCTCCGACTTTTGGAAGGGTTAGGGTTAGGGATAGGGATGAAAGCACATAGGAGAAAGAGATATTCTTGAATAACTTTTTTTGTGAAGGTCGGAGAGACTTGCAAGTAGGCTCTACCCCCACTAAATGGGGTAGCGCGCATCGATCGGTACCATCCTTGAGCTTCTCCGACTTTCGGAAGGGTTAGGGTTAGGGTTAGGGATGAAAGCACATAGGAGAAAGAGATATTCTTGAATAACTTTTTTTGTGAAGGTCGGAGAGACTTGCAAGTAGGCTCTACCCCCACTAAATGGGGTAGCGCGCATCGATCGGTACCATCCTTGAGCTTCTCCGACTTTCGAAAGGGTTAGGGTTAGGGATGAAAGCACATAGGAGAAAGAGATATTCTTGAATAACTTTTTTTGTGAAGGTCGGAGAGACTTGGAAAGTGGTTGCATCTGGACTAATTTGGGTCCTGCGGATCGATTGGTACCATCCCCGAGCTTGTACGACCTTCGGAAGAGGTCGACCGACGAAATTCCCCCAAATCTGAGGAGATATTCTTGAATAACTTTTTTTGTGAAGGTCGGAGAGACTTGCAAGTAGGCTCTACCCCCACTAAATGGGGTTGCGCGCATCGATCGGTACCATCCTTGAGCTTCTCCGACTTTCGGAAGGGTTAGGGTTAGGGTTAGGGATGAAAGCACATAGGAGAAAGAGATATTCTTGAATAACTTTTTTTGTGAAGGTCGGAGAGACTTGCAAGTAGGCTCTACCCCCACTAAATGGGGTAGCGCGCATCGATCGGTACCATCCTTGAGCTTCTCCGACTTTCGGAAGGGTTAGGGTTAGGGTTAGGGATGAAAGCACATAGGAGAAAGAGATATTCTTGAATAACTTTTTTTGTGAAGGTCGGAGAGACTTGGAAAGTGGTTGCATCTGGACTAATTTGGGTCCTGCGGATCGATTGGTACCATCCCCGAGCTTGTACGACCTTCGGAAGAGGTCGACCGACGAAATTCCCCCAAATCTGAGGAGATATTCTTGAATAACTTTTTTTGTGAAGGTCGGAGAGACTTGCAAGTAGGCTCTACCCCCACTAAATGGGGTTGCGTGCATCGATCGGTACCATCCTTGAGCTTCTCCGACTTTCGGAAGGGTTAGGGTTAGGGTTAGGGATGAAAGCACATAGGAGAAAGAGATATTCTTGAATAACTTTTTTTGTGAAGGTCGGAGAGACTTGCAAGTAGGCTCTACCCCCACTAAATGGGGTAGCGCGCATCGATCGGTACCATCCTTGAGCTTCTCCGACTTTCGGAAGGGTTAGGGTTAGGGTTAGGGATGAAAGCACATAGGAGAAAGAGATATTCTTGAATAACTTTTTTTGTGAAGGTCGGAGAGACTTGGAAAGTGGTTGCATCTGGACTAATTTGGGTCCTGCGGATCGATTGGTACCATCCCCGAGCTTGTACGACCTTCGGAAGAGGTCGACCGACGAAATTCCCCCAAATCTGAGGAGATATTCTTGAATAACTTTTTTTGTGAAGGTCGGAGAGACTTGCAAGTAGGCTCTACCCCCACTAAATGGGGTTGCGCGCATCGATCGGTACCATCCTTGAGCTTCTCCGACTTTCGGAAGGGTTAGGGTTAGGGTTAGGGATGAAAGCACATAGGAGAAAGAGATATTCTTGAATAACTTTTTTTGTGAAGGTCGGAGAGACTTGGAAAGTGGTTGCATCTGGACTAATTTGGGTCCTGCAGATCGATTGGTACCATCCCCGAGCTTGTACGACCTTCGGAAGAGGTCGACCGACGAAATTCCCCCAAATCTGAGGAGATATTCTTGAATAACTTTTTTTGTGAAGGTCGGAGAGACATGCAAGTAGGCTCTACCCCCACTAAATGGGGTAGCGCGCATCGATCGGTACCATCCTTGAGCTTCTCCGACTTTTGGAAGGGTTAGGGTTAGGGTTAGGGATGAAAGCACATAGGAGAAAGAGATATTCTTGAATAACTTTTTTTGTGAAGGTCGGAGAGACTTGCAAGTAGGCTCTACCCCCACTAAATGGGGTAGCGCGCATCGATCGGTACCATCCTTGAGCTTCTACGACTTTCGGAAGGGTTAGGGTTAGGGTTAGGGATGAAAGCACATAGGAGAAAGAGATATTCTTGAATAACTTTTTTTGTGAAGGTCGGAGAGACTTGCAAGTAGGCTCTACCCCCACTAAATGGGGTAGCGCGCATCGATCGGTACCATCCTTGAGCTTCTCCGACTTTCGGAAGGGTTAGGGTTAGGGTTAGGGATGAAAGCACATAGGAGAAAGAGATATTCTTGAATAACTTTTTTTGTGAAGGTCGGAGAGACTTGCAAGTAGGCTCTACCCCCACTAAATGGGGTAGCGCGCATCGATCGGTACCATCCTTGAGCTTCTCCGACTTTCGGAAGGGTTAGGGTTAGGGTTAGGGATGAAAGCACATAGGAGAAAGAGATATTCTTGAATAACTTTTTTTGTGAAGGTCGGAGAGACTTGGAAAGTGGTTGCATCTGGACTAATTTGGGTCCTGCGGATCGATTGGTACCATCCCCGAGCTTGTACGACCTTCGGAAGAGGTCGACCGACGAAATTCCCCCAAATCTGAGGAGATATTCTTGAATAACTTTTTTTGTGAAGGTCGGAGAGACTTGCAAGTAGGCTCTACCCCCACTAAATGGGGTTGCGCGCATCGATCGGTACCATCCTTGAGCTTCTCCGACTTTCGGAAGGGTTAGGGTTAGGGTTAGGGATGAAAGCACATAGGAGAAAGAGATATTCTTGAATAACTTTTTTTGTGAAGGTCGGAGAGACTTGGAAAGTGGTTGCATCTGGACTAATTTGGGTCCTGCGGATCGATTGGTACCATCCCCGAGCTTGTACGACCTCCGGAAGAGGTCGACCGACGAAATTCCCCCAAATCTGAGGAGATATTCTTGAATAACTTTTTTTGTGAAGGTCGGAGAGACATGCAAGTAGGCTCTACCCCCACTAAATGGGGTAGCGCGCATCGATCGGTACCATCCTTGAGCTTCTCCGACTTTTGGAAGGGTTAGGGTTAGGGTTAGGGATGAAAGCACATAGGAGAAAGAGATATTCTTGAATAACTTTTTTTGTGAAGGTCAGAGAGACTTGCAAGTAGGCTCTACCCCCACTAAATGGGGTAGCGCGCATCGATCGGTACCATCCTTGAGCTTCTACGACTTTCGGAAGGGTTAGGGTTAGGGTTAGGGATGAAAGCACATAGGAGAAAGAGATATTCTTGAATAACTTTTTTTGTGAAGGTCGGAGAGACTTGCAAGTAGGCTCTACCCCCACTAAATGGGGTAGCGCGCATCGATCGGTACCATCCTTGAGCTTCTCCGACTTTCGGAAGGGTTAGGGTTAGGGTTAGGGATGAAAGCACATAGGAGAAAGAGATATTCTTGAATAACTTTTTTTGTGAAGGTCGGAGAGACTTGGAAAGTGGTTGCATCTGGACTAATTTGGGTCCTGCGGATCGATTGGTACCATCCCCGAGCTTGTACGACCTTCGGAAGAGGTCGACCGACGAAATTCCCCCAAATCTGAGGAGATATTCTTGAATAACTTTTTTTGTGAAGGTCGGAGAGACTTGCAAGTAGGCTCTACCCCCACTAAATGGGGTAGCGCGCATCGATCGGTTCCATCCTTGAGCTTCTCCGACTTTCGGAAGGGTTAGGGTTAGGGATGAAAGCACATAGGAGAAAGAGATATTCTTGAATAACTTTTTTTGTGAAGGTCGGAGAGACTTGCAAGTAGGCTCTACCCCCACTAAATGGGGTAGCGCACATCGATCGGTACCATCCTTGAGCTTCTCCGACTTTCGGAAGGGTTAGGGTTAGGGATGAAAGCACATAGGAGAAAGAGATATTCTTGAATAACTTTTTTTGTGAAGGTCGGAGAGACTTGCAAGTAGGCTCTACCCCCACTAAATGGGGTAGCGCGCATCGATCGGTACCATCCTTGAGCTTCTCCGACTTTCGGAAGGGTTAGGGTTAGGGTTAGGGATGAAAGCACATAGGAGAAAGAGATATTCTTGAATAACTTTTTTTGTGAAGGTCGGAGAGACTTGGAAAGTGGTTGCATCTGGACTAATTTGGGTCCTGCGGATCGATTGGTACCATCCTCGAGCTTGTACGACCTTCGGAAGAGGTCGACCGACGAAATTCCCCCAAATCTGAGGAGATATTCTTGAATAACTTTTTTTGTGAAGGTTGGAGAGACTTGCAAGTAGGCTCTACCCCCACTAAATGGGGTTGCGCGCATCGATCGGTACCATCCTTGAGCTTCTCCGACTTTCGGAAGGGTTAGGGTTAGGGATGAAAGCACATAGGAGAAAGAGATATTCTTGAATAACTTTTTTTGTGAAGGTCGGAGAGACTTGCAAGTAGGCTCTACCCCCACTAAATGGGGTAGCGCGCATCGATCGGTACCATCCTTGAGCTTCTCCGACTTTCGGAAGGGTTAGGGTTAGGGATGAAAGCACATAGGAGAAAGAGATATTCTTGAATAACTTTTTTTGTGAAGGTCGGAGAGACTTGGAAAGTGGTTGCATCTGGACTAATTTGGGTCCTGCGGATCGATTGGTACCATCCCCGAGCTTGTACGACCTTCGGAAGAGGTCGACCGACGAAATTCCCCCAAATCTGAGGAGATATTCTTGAATAACTTTTTTTGTGAAGGTCGGAGAGACTTGCAAGTAGGCTCTACCCCCACTAAATGGGGTTGCGCGCATCGATCGGTACCATCCTTGAGCTTCTCCGACTTTCGGAAGGGTTAGGGTTAGGGTTAGGGATGAAAGCACATAGGAGAAAGAGATATTCTTGAATAACTTTTTTTGTGAAGGTCGGAGAGACTTGGAAAGTGGTTGCATCTGGACTAATTTGGGTCCTGCGGATCGATTGGTACCATCCCCGAGCTTGTACGACCTTCGGAAGAGGTCGACCGACGAAATTCCCCCAAATCTGAGGAGATATTCTTGAATAACTTTTTTTGTGAAGGTCGGAGAGACTTGCAAGTAGGCTCTACCCCCACTAAATGGGGTAGCGCGCATCGATCGGTACCATCCTTGAGCTTCTCCGACTTTCGGAAGGGTTAGGGTTAGGGATGAAAGCACATAGGAGAAAGAGATATTCTTGAATAACTTTTTTTGTGAAGGTCGGAGAGACTTGGAAAGTGGTTGCATCTGGACTAATTTGGGTCCTGCGGATCGATTGGTACCATCCCCGAGCTTGTACGACCTTCGGAAGAGGTCGACCGACGAAATTCCCCCAAATCTGAGGAGATATTCTTGAATAACTTTTTTTGTGAAGGTCGGAGAGACTTGCAAGTAGGCTCTACCCCCACTAAATGGGGTAGCGCGCATCGATCGGTTCCATCCTTGAGCTTCTCCGACTTTCGGAAGGGTTAGGGTTAGGGTTAGGGATGAAAGCACATAGGAGAAAGAGATATTCTTGAATAACTTTTTTTGTGAAGGTCGGAGAGACTTGCAAGTAGGCTCTACCCCCACTAAATGGGGTAGCGCGCATCGATCGGTACCATCCTTGAGCTTCTCCGACTTTCGGAAGGGTTAGGGTTAGGGTTAGGGATGAAAGCACATAGGAGAAAGAGATATTCTTGAATAACTTTTTTTGTGAAGGTCGGAGAGACTTGCAAGTAGGCTCTACCCCCACTAAATGGGGTAGCGCGCATCGATCGGTACCATCCTTGAGCTTCTCCGACTTTCGGAAGGGTTAGGGTTAGGGTTAGGGATGAAAGCACATAGGAGAAAGAGATATTCTTGAATAACTTTTTTTGTGAAGGTCGGAGAGACTTGGAAAGTGGTTGCATCTGGACTAATTTGGGTCCTGCGGATCGATTGGTACCATCCCCGAGCTTGTACGACCTTCGGAAGAGGTCGACCGACGAAATTCCCCCAAATCTGAGGAGATATTCTTGAATAACTTTTTTTGTGAAGGTCGGAGAGACTTGCAAGTAGGCTCTACCCCCACTAAATGGGGTTGCGCGCATCGATCGGTACCATCCTTGAGCTTCTCCGACTTTCGGAAGGGTTAGGGTTAGGGTTAGGGATGAAAGCACATAGGAGAA
Source organism: Limanda limanda (assembly GCF_963576545.1). Lineage (NCBI taxonomy): Eukaryota > Metazoa > Chordata > Actinopteri > Pleuronectiformes > Pleuronectidae > Limanda > Limanda limanda. The sequence continues at coordinate 371,208 of NW_026870579.1, read as the reverse complement.
AGAGATATTCTTGAATAACTTTTTTTGTGAAGGTCGGAGAGACTTGCAAGTAGGCTCTACCCCCACTAAATGGGGTAGCGCGCATCGATCGGTACCATCCTTGAGCTTCTCCGACTTTCGGAAGGGTTAGGGTTAGGGATGAAAGCACATAGGAGAAAGAGATATTCTTGAATAACTTTTTTTGTGAAGGTCGGAGAGACTTGGAAAGTGGTTGCATCTGGACTAATTTGGGTCCTGCGGATCGATTGGTACCATCCCCGAGCTTGTACGACCTTCGGAAGAGGTCGACCGACGAAATTCCCCCAAATCTGAGGAGATATTCTTGAATAACTTTTTTTGTGAAGGTCGGAGAGACTTGCAAGTAGGCTCTACCCCCACTAAATGGGGTTGCGCGCATCGATCGGTACCATCCTTGAGCTTCTCCGACTTTCGGAAGGGTTAGGGTTAGGGTTAGGGATGAAAGCACATAGGAGAAAGAGATATTCTTGAATAACTTTTTTTGTGAAGGTCGGAGAGACTTGAAAAGTGGTTGCATCTGGACTAATTTGGGTCCTGCGGATCGATTGGTACCATCCCCGAGCTTGTACGACCTTCGGAAGAGGTCGACCGACGAAATTCCCCCAAATCTGAGGAGATATTCTTGAATAACTTTTTTTGTGAAGGTCGGAGAGACTTGCAAGTAGGCTCTACCCCCACTAAATGGGGTAGCGCGCATCGATCGGTTCCATCCTTGAGCTTCTCCGACTTTCGGAAGGGTTAGGGTTAGGGTTAGGGATGAAAGCACATAGGAGAAAGAGATATTCTTGAATAACTTTTTTTGTGAAGGTCGGAGAGACTTGCAAGTAGGCTCTACCCCCACTAAATGGGGTAGCGCGCATCGATCGGTACCATCCTTGAGCTTCTCCGACTTTCGGAAGGGTTAGGGTTAGGGTTAGGGATGAAAGCACATAGGAGAAAGAGATATTCTTGAATAACTTTTTTTGTGAAGGTCGGAGAGACTTGCAAGTAGGCTCTACCCCCACTAAATGGGGTAGCGCGCATCGATCGGTACCATCCTTGAGCTTCTCCGACTTTCGGAAGGGTTAGGGTTAGGGTTAGGGATGAAAGCACATAGGAGAAAGAGATATTCTTGAATAACTTTTTTTGTGAAGGTCGGAGAGACTTGGAAAGTGGTTGCATCTGGACTAATTTGGGTCCTGCGGATCGATTGGTACCATCCCCGAGCTTGTACGACCTTCGGAAGAGGTCGACCGACGAAATTCCCCCAAATCTGAGGAGATATTCTTGAATAACTTTTTTTGTGAAGGTCGGAGAGACTTGCAAGTAGGCTCTACCCCCACTAAATGGGGTTGCGCGCATCGATCGGTACCATCCTTGAGCTTCTCCGACTTTCGGAAGGGTTAGGGTTAGGGTTAGGGATGAAAGCACATAGGAGAAAGAGATATTCTTGAATAACTTTTTTTGTGAAGGTCGGAGAGACTTGCAAGTAGGCTCTACCCCCACTAAATGGGGTAGCGCGCATCGATCGGTACCATCCTTGAGCTTCTCCGACTTTCGGAAGGGTTAGGGTTAGGGTTAGGGTTGAAAGCACATAGGAGAAAGAGATATTCTTGAATAACTTTTTTTGTGAAGGTCGGAGAGACTTGCAAGTAGGCTCTACCCCCACTAAATGGGGTAGCGCGCATCGATCGGTACCATCCTTGAGCTTCTCCGACTTTCGAAAGGGTTAGGGTTAGGGATGAAAGCACATAGGAGAAAGAGATATTCTTGAATAACTTTTTTTGTGAAGGTCGGAGAGACTTGGAAAGTGGTTGCATCTGGACTAATTTGGGTCCTGCGGATCGATTGGTACCATCCCCGAGCTTGTACGACCTTCGGAAGAGGTCGACCGACGAAATTCCCCCAAATCTGAGGAGATATTCTTGAATAACTTTTTTTGTGAAGGTCGGAGAGACTTGCAAGTAGGCTCTACCCCCACTAAATGGGGTTGCGCGCATCGATCTGTACCATCCTTGAGCTTCTCCGACTTTCGGAAGGGTTAGGGTTAGGGTTAGGGATGAAAGCACATAGGAGAAAGAGATATTCTTGAATAACTTTTTTTGTGAAGGTCGGAGAGACTTGCAAGTAGGCTCTACCCCCACTAAATGGGGTAGCGCGCATCGATCGGTACCATCCTTGAGCTTCTCCGACTTTCGGAAGGGTTAGGGTTAGGGTTAGGGATGAAAGCACATAGGAGAAAGAGATATTCTTGAATAACTTTTTTTGTGAAGGTCGGAGAGACTTGGAAAGTGGTTGCATCTGGACTAATTTGGGTCCTGCGGATCGATTGGTACCATCCCCGAGCTTGTACGACCTTCGGAAGAGGTCGACCGACGAAATTCCCCCAAATCTGAGGAGATATTCTTGAATAACTTTTTTTGTGAAGGTCGGAGAGACTTGCAAGTAGGCTCTACCCCCACTAAATGGGGTTGCGCGCATCGATCGGTACCATCCTTGAGCTTCTCCGACTTTCGGAAGGGTTAGGGTTAGGGTTAGGGATGAAAGCACATAGGAGAAAGAGATATTCTTGAATAACTTTTTTTGTGAAGGTCGGAGAGACTTGGAAAGTGGTTGCATCTGGACTAATTTGGGTCCTGCAGATCGATTGGTACCATCCCCGAGCTTGTACGACCTTCGGAAGAGGTCGACCGACGAAATTCCCCCAAATCTGAGGAGATATTCTTGAATAACTTTTTTTGTGAAAGTCGGAGAGACATGCAAGTAGGCTCTACCCCCACTAAATGGGGTAGCGCGCATCGATCGGTACCATCCTTGAGCTTCTCCGACTTTTGGAAGGGTTAGGGTTAGGGTTAGGGATGAAAGCACATAGGAGAAAGAGATATTCTTGAATAACTTTTTTTGTGAAGGTCGGAGAGACTTGCAAGTAGGCTCTACCCCCACTAAATGGGGTAGCGCGCATCGATCGGTACCATCCTTGAGCTTCTACGACTTTCGGAAGGGTTAGGGTTAGGGTTAGGGATGAAAGCACATAGGAGAAAGAGATATTCTTGAATAACTTTTTTTGTGAAGGTCGGAGAGACTTGCAAGTAGGCTCTACCCCCACTAAATGGGGTAGCGCGCATCGATCGGTACTATCCTTGAGCTTCTCCGACTTTCGGAAGGGTTAGGGTTAGGGTTAGGGATGAAAGCACATAGGAGAAAGAGATATTCTTGAATAACTTTTTTTGTGAAGGTCGGAGAGACTTGCAAGTAGGCTCTACCCCCACTAAATGGGGTAGCGCGCATCGATCGGTACCATCCTTGAGCTTCTCCGACTTTCGGAAGGGTTAGGGTTAGGGTTAGGGATGAAAGCACATAGGAGAAAGAGATATTCTTGAATAACTTTTTTTGTGAAGGTCGGAGAGACTTGGAAAGTGGTTGCATCTGGACTAATTTGGGTCCTGCGGATCGATTGGTACCATCCCCGAGCTTGTACGACCTTCGGAAGAGGTCGAACGACGAAATTCCCCCAAATCTGAGGAGATATTCTTGAATAACTTTTTTTGTGAAGGTCGGAGAGACTTGCAAGTAGGCTCTACCCCCACTAAATGGGGTTGCGCGCATCGATCGGTACCATCCTTGAGCTTCTCCGACTTTCGGAAGGGTTAGGGTTAGGGTTAGGGATGAAAGCACATAGGAGAAAGAGATATTCTTGAATAACTTTTTTTGTGAAGGTCGGAGAGACTTGCAAGTAGGCTCTACCCCCACTAAATGGGGTAGCGCGCATCGATTGGTACCATCCTTGAGCTTCTCCGACTTTCGGAAGGGTTAGGGTTAGGGTTAGGGATGAAAGCACATAGGAGAAAGAGATATTCTTGAATAACTTTTTTTGTGAAGGTCGGAGAGACTTGCAAGTAGGCTCTACCCCCACTAAATGGGGTAGCGCGCATCGATCGGTACCATCCTTGAGCTTCTCCGACTTTCGAAAGGGTTAGGGTTAGGGATGAAAGCACATAGGAGAAAGAGATATTCTTGAATAACTTTTTTTGTGAAGGTCGGAGAGACTTGGAAAGTGGTTGCATCTGGACTAATTTGGGTCCTGCGGATCGATTGGTACCATCCCCGAGCTTGTACGACCTTCGGAAGAGGTCGACCGACGAAATTCCCCCAAATCTGAGGAGATATTCTTGAATAACGTTTTTTGTGAAGGTCGGAGAGACTTGCAAGTAGGCTCTACCCCCACTAAATGGGGTTGCGCGCATCGATCGGTACCATCCTTGAGCTTCTCCGACTTTCGGAAGGGTTAGGGTTAGGGTTAGGGATGAAAGCACATAGGAGAAAGAGATATTCTTGAATAACTTTTTTTGTGAAGGTCGGAGAGACTTGCAAGTAGGCTCTACCCCCACTAAATGGGGTAGCGCGCATCGATTGGTACCATCCTTGAGCTTCTCCGACTTTCGGAAGGGTTAGGGTTAGGGTTAGGGATGAAAGCACATAGGAGAAAGAGATATTCTTGAATAACTTTTTTTGTGAAGGTCGGAGAGACTTGCAAGTAGGCTCTACCCCCACTAAATGGGGTAGCGCGCATCGATCGGTACCATCCTTGAGCTTCTCCGACTTTCGAAAGGGTTAGGGTTAGGGATGAAAGCACATAGGAGAAAGAGATATTCTTGAATAACTTTTTTTGTGAAGGTCGGAGAGACTTGGAAAGTGGTTGCATCTGGACTAATTTGGGTCCTGCGGATCGATTGGTACCATCCCCGAGCTTGTACGACCTTCGGAAGAGGTCGACCGACGAAATTCCCCCAAATCTGAGGAGATATTCTTGAATAACGTTTTTTGTGAAGGTCGGAGAGACTTGCAAGTAGGCTCTACCCCCACTAAATGGGGTTGCGCGCATCGATCGGTACCATCCTTGAGCTTCTCCGACTTTCGGAAGGGTTAGGGTTAGGGATGAAAGCACATAGGAGAAAGAGATATTCTTGAATAACTTTTTTTGTGAAGGTCGGGGAGACTTGGAAAGTGGTTGCATCTGGACTAATTTGGGTCCTGCGGATCGATTGGTACCATCCCCGAGCTTGTACGACCTTCGGAAGAGGTCGACCGACGAAATTCCCCCAAATCTGAGGAGATATTCTTGAATAACTTTTTTTGTGAAGGTCGGAGAGACATGCAAGTAGGCTCTACCCCCACTAAATGGGGTAGCGCGCATCGATCGGTACCATCCTTGAGCTTCTCCGACTTTTGGAAGGGTTAGGGTTAGGGTTAGGGATGAAAGCACATAGGAGAAAGAGATATTCTTGAATAACTTTTTTTGTGAAGGTCGGAGAGACTTGGAAAGTGGTTGCATCTGGACTAATTTGGGTCCTGCAGATCGATTGGTACCATCCCCGAGCTTGTACGACCTTCGGAAGAGGTCGACCGACGAAATTCCCCCAAATCTGAGGAGATATTCTTGAATAACTTTTTTTGTGAAGGTCGGAGAGACATGCAAGTAGGCTCTACCCCCACTAAATGGGGTAGCGCGCATCGATCGGTACCATCCTTGAGCTTCTCCGACTTTTGGAAGGGTTAGGGTTAGGGTTAGGGATGAAAGCACATAGGAGAAAGAGATATTCTTGAATAACTTTTTTTGTGAAGGTCGGAGAGACTTGCAAGTAGGCTCTACCCCCACTAAATGGGGTAGCGCGCATCGATCGGTACCATCCTTGAGCTTCTACGACTTTCGGAAGGGTTAGGGTTAGGGTTAGGGATGAAAGCACATAGGAGAAAGAGATATTCTTGAATAACTTTTTTTGTGAAGGTCGGAGAGACTTGCAAGTAGGCTCTACCCCCACTAAATGGGGTAGCGCGCATCGATCGGTACCATCCTTGAGCTTCTCCGACTTTCGGAAGGGTTAGGGTTAGGGTTAGGGATGAAAGCACATAGGAGAAAGAGATATTCTTGAATAACTTTTTTTGTGAAGGTCGGAGAGACTTGCAAGTAGGCTCTACCCCCACTAAATGGGGTAGCGCGCATCGATCGGTACCATCCTTGAGCTTCTCCGACTTTCGGAAGGGTTAGGGTTAGGGTTAGGGATGAAAGCACATAGGAGAAAGAGATATTCTTGAATAACTTTTTTTGTGAAGGTCGGAGAGACTTGGAAAGTGGTTGCATCTGGACTAATTTGGGTCCTGCGGATCGATTGGTACCATCCCCGAGCTTGTACGACCTTCGGAAGAGGTCGACCGACGAAATTCCCCCAAATCTGAGGAGATATTCTTGAATAACTTTTTTTGTGAAGGTCGGAGAGACTTGCAAGTAGGCTCTACCCCCACTAAATGGGGTTGCGCGCATCGATCGGTACCATCCTTGAGCTTCTCCGACTTTCGGAAGGGTTAGGGTTAGGGTTAGGGATGAAAGCACATAGGAGAAAGAGATATTCTTGAATAACTTTTTTTGTGAAGGTCGGAGAGACTTGCAAGTAGGCTCTACCCCCACTAAATGGGGTAGCGCGCATCGATTGGTACCATCCTTGAGCTTCTCCGACTTTCGGAAGGGTTAGGGTTAGGGTTAGGGATGAAAGCACATAGGAGAAAGAGATATTCTTGAATAACTTTTTTTGTGAAGGTCGGAGAGACTTGCAAGTAGGCTCTACCCCCACTAAATGGGGTAGCGCGCATCGATCGGTACCATCCTTGAGCTTCTCCGACTTTCGAAAGGGTTAGGGTTAGGGATGAAAGCACATAGGAGAAAGAGATATTCTTGAATAACTTTTTTTGTGAAGGTCGGAGAGACTTGGAAAGTGGTTGCATCTGGACTAATTTGGGTCCTGCGGATCGATTGGTACCATCCCCGAGCTTGTACGACCTTCGGAAGAGGTCGACCGACGAAATTCCCCCAAATCTGAGGAGATATTCTTGAATAACGTTTTTTGTGAAGGTCGGAGAGACTTGCAAGTAGGCTCTACCCCCACTAAATGGGGTTGCGCGCATCGATCGGTACCATCCTTGAGCTTCTCCGACTTTCGGAAGGGTTAGGGTTAGGGTTAGGGATGAAAGCACATAGGAGAAAGAGATATTCTTGAATAACTTTTTTTGTGAAGGTCGGAGAGACTTGGAAAGTGGTTGCATCTGGACTAATTTGGGTCCTGCGGATCGATTGGTACCATCCCCGAGCTTGTACGACCTTCGGAAGAGGTCGACCGACGAAATTCCCCCAAATCTGAGGAGATATTCTTGAATAACTTTTTTTGTGAAGGTCGGAGAGACATGCAAGTAGGCTCTACCCCCACTAAATGGGGTAGCGCGCATCGATCGGTACCATCCTTGAGCTTCTCCGACTTTTGGAAGGGTTAGGGTTAGGGTTAGGGATGAAAGCACATAGGAGAAAGAGATATTCTTGAATAACTTTTTTTGTGAAGGTCGGAGAGACTTGCAAGTAGGCTCTACCCCCACTAAATGGGGTAGCGCGCATCGATCGGTACCATCCTTGAGCTTCTCCGACTTTCGGAAGAGTTAGGGTTAGGGTTAGGGATGAAAGCACATAGGAGAAAGAGATATTCTTGAATAACTTTTTTTGTGAAGGTCGGAGAGACTTGCAAGTAGGCTCTACCCCCACTAAATGGGGTAGCGCGCATCGATCGGTACCATCCTTGAGCTTCTCCGACTTTCGAAAGGGTTAGGGTTAGGGATGAAAGCACATAGGAGAAAGAGATATTCTTGAATAACTTTTTTTGTGAAGGTCGGAGAGACTTGGAAAGTGGTTGCATCTGGACTAATTTGGGTCCTGCGGATCGATTGGTACCATCCCCGAGCTTGTACGACCTTCGGAAGAGGTCGACCGACGAAATTCCCCCAAATCTGAGGAGATATTCTTGAATAACTTTTTTTGTGAAGGTCGGAGAGACTTGCAAGTAGGCTCTACCCCCACTAAATGGGGTTGCGCGCATCGATCGGTACCATCCTTGAGCTTCTCCGACTTTCGGAAGGGTTAGGGTTAGGGTTAGGGATGAAAGCACATAGGAGAAAGAGATATTCTTGAATAACTTTTTTTGTGAAGGTCGGAGAGACTTGCAAGTAGGCTCTACCCCCACTAAATGGGGTAGCGCGCATCGATCGGTACCATCCTTGAGCTTCTCCGACTTTCGGAAGGGTTAGGGTTAGGGTTAGGGATGAAAGCACATAGGAGAAAGAGATATTCTTGAATAACTTTTTTTGTGAAGGTCGGAGAGACTTGGAAAGTGGTTGCATCTGGACTAATTTGGGTCCTGCGGATCGATTGGTACCATCCCCGAGCTTGTACGACCTTCGGAAGAGGTCGACCGACGAAATTCCCCCAAATCTGAGGAGATATTCTTGAATAACTTTTTTTGTGAAGGTCGGAGAGACTTGCAAGTAGGCTCTACCACCACTAAATGGGGTTGCGCGCATCGATCGGTACCATCCTTGAGCTTCTCCGACTTTCGGAAGGGTTAGGGTTAGGGTTAGGGATGAAAGCACATAGGAGAAAGAGATATTCTTGAATAACTTTTTTTGTGAAGGTCGGAGAGACTTGGAAAGTGGTTGCATCTGGACTAATTTGGGTCCTGCAGATCGATTGGTACCATCCCCGAGCTTGTACGACCTTCGGAAGAGGTCGACCGACGAAATTCCCCCAAATCTGAGGAGATATTCTTGAATAACTTTTTTTGTGAAGGTCGGAGAGACATGCAAGTAGGCTCTACCCCCACTAAATGGGGTAGCGCGCATCGATCGGTACCATCCTTGAGCTTCTCCGACTTTTGGAAGGGTTAGGGTTAGGGTTAGGGATGAAAGCACATAGGAGAAAGAGATATTCTTGAATAACTTTTTTTGTGAAGGTCGGAGAGACTTGCAAGTAGGCTCTACCCCCACTAAATGGGGTAGCGCGCATCGATCGGTACCATCCTTGAGCTTCTACGACTTTCGGAAGGGTTAGGGTTAGGGTTAGGGATGAAAGCACATAGGAGAAAGAGATATTCTTGAATAACTTTTTTTGTGAAGGTCGGAGAGACTTGGAAAGTGGTTGCATCTGGACTAATTTGGGTCCTGCGGATCGATTGGTACCATCCCCGAGCTTGTACGACCTTCGGAAGAGGTCGACCGACGAAATTCCCCCAAATCTGAGGAGATATTCTTGAATAACTTTTTTTGTGAAGGTCGGAGAGACTTGCAAGTAGGCTCTACCCCCACTAAATGGGGTTGCGCGCATCGATCGGTACCATCCTTGAGCTTCTCCGACTTTCGGAAGGGATAGGGTTAGGGTTAGGGATGAAAGCACATAGGAGAAAGAGATATTCTTGAATAACTTTTTTTGTGAAGGTCGGAGAGACTTGCAAGTAGGCTCTACCCCCACTAAATGGGGTAGCGCGCATCGATTGGTACCATCCTTGAGCTTCTCCGACTTTCGGAAGGGTTAGGGTTAGGGTTAGGGATGAAAGCACATAGGAGAAAGAGATATTCTTGAATAACTTTTTTTGTGAAGGTCGGAGAGACTTGCAAGTAGGCTCTACCCCCACTAAATGGGGTAGCGCGCATCGATCGGTACCATCCTTGAGCTTCTCCGACTTTCGGAAGGGTTAGGGTTAGGGTTAGGGATGAAAGCACATAGGAGAAAGAGATATTCTTGAATAACTTTTTTTGTGAAGGTCGGAGAGACTTGCAAGTAGGCTCTACCCCCACTAAATGGGGTAGCGCGCATCGATCGGTACCATCCTTGAGCTTCTCCGACTTTCGGAAGGGTTAGGGTTAGGGTTAGGGATGAAAGCACATAGGAGAAAGAGATATTCTTGAATAACTTTTTTTGTGAAGGTCGGAGAGACTTGGAAAGTGGTTGCATCTGGACTAATTTGGGTCCTGCGGATCGATTGGTACCATCCCCGAGCTTGTACGACCTTCGGAAGAGGTCGACCGACGAAATTCCCCCAAATCTGAGGAGATATTCTTGAATAACTTTTTTTGTGAAGGTCGGAGAGACTTGCAAGTAGGCTCTACCCCCACTAAATGGGGTTGCGCGCATCGATCGGTACCATCCTTGAGCTTCTCCGACTTTCGGAAGGGTTAGGGTTAGGGTTAGGGATGAAAGCACATAGGAGAAAGAGATATTCTTGAATAACTTTTTTTGTGAAGGTCGGAGAGACTTGCAAGTAGGCTCTACCCCCACTAAATGGGGTAGCGCGCATCGATTGGTACCATCCTTGAGCTTCTCCGACTTTCGGAAGGGTTAGGGTTAGGGTTAGGGATGAAAGCACATAGGAGAAAGAGATATTCTTGAATAACTTTTTTTGTGAAGGTCGGAGAGACTTGCAAGTAGGCTCTACCCCCACTAAATGGGGTAGCGCGCATCGATCGGTACCATCCTTGAGCTTCTCCGACTTTCGAAAGGGTTAGGGTTAGGGATGAAAGCACATAGGAGAAAGAGATATTCTTGAATAACTTTTTTTGTGAAGGTCGGAGAGACTTGGAAAGTGGTTGCATCTGGACTAATTTGGGTCCTGCGGATCGATTGGTACCATCCCCGAGCTTGTACGACCTTCGGAAGAGGTCGACCGACGAAATTCCCCCAAATCTGAGGAGATATTCTTGAATAACTTTTTTTGTGAAGGTCGGAGAGACTTGCAAGTAGGCTCTACCCCCACTAAATGGGGTTGCGCGCATCGATCGGTACCATCCTTGAGCTTCTCCGACTTTCGGAAGGGTTAGGGATGAAAGCACATAGGAGAAAGAGATATTCTTGAATAACTTTTTTTGTGAAGGTCGGAGAGACTTGGAAAGTGGTTGCATCTGGACTAATTTGGGTCCTGCGGATCGATTGGTACCATCCCCGAGCTTGTACGACTTTCGGAAGAGGTCGACCGACGAAATTCCCCCAAATCTGAGGAGATATTCTTGAATAACTTTTTTTGTGAAGGTCGGAGAGACATGCAAGTAGGCTCTACCCCCACTAAATGGGGTAGCGCGCATCGATCGGTACCATCCTTGAGCTTCTCCGACTTTTGGAAGGGTTAGGGTTAGGGTTAGGGATGAAAGCACATAGGAGAAAGAGATATTCTTGAATAACTTTTTTTGTGAAGGTCGGAGAGACTTGCAAGTAGGCTCTACCCCCACTAAATGGGGTAGCGCGCATCGATCGGTACCATCCTTGAGCTTCTCCGACTTTCGGAAGGGTTAGGGTTAGGGTTAGGGATGAAAGCACATAGGAGAAAGAGATATTCTTGAATAACTTTTTTTGTGAAGGTCGGAGAGACTTGCAAGTAGGCTCTACCCCCACTAAATGGGGTAGCGCGCATCGATCGGTACCATCCTTGAGCTTCTCCGACTTTCGGAAGGGTTAGGGTTAGGGTTAGGGATGAAAGCACATAGGAGAAAGAGATATTCTTGAATATCTTTTTTTGTGAAGGTCGGAGAGACTTGCAAGTAGGCTCTACCCCCACTAAATGGGGTAGCACGCATCGATCGGTACCATCCTTGAGCTTCTCCGACTTTCGGAAGGGTTAGGGTTAGGGTTAGGGATGAAAGCACATAGGAGAAAGAGATATTCTTGAATAACTTTTTTTGTGAAGGTCGGAGAGACTTGGAAAGTGGTTGCATCTGGACTAATTTGGGTCCTGCGGATCGATTGGTACCATCCCCGAGCTTGTACGACCTTCGGAAGAGGTCGACCGACGAAATTCCCCCAAATCTGAGGAGATATTCTTGAATAACTTTTTTTGTGAAGGTCGGAGAGACTTGCAAGTAGGCTCTACCCCCACTAAATGGAGTAGCGCGCATCGATCGGTACCATCCGTGAGCTTCTCCGACTTTCGGAAGGGTTAGGGTTAGGGTTAGGGATGAAAGCACATAGGAGAAAGAGATATTCTTGAATAACTTTTTTTGTGAAGGTCGGAGAGACTTGCAAGTAGGCTCTACCCCCACTAAATGGGGTAGCGCGCATCGATCGGTACCATCCTTGAGCTTCTCCGACTTTCGGAAGGGTTAGGGTTAGGGTTAGGGATGAAAGCACATAGGAGAAAGAGATATTCTTGAATATCTTTTTTTGTGAAGGTCGGAGAGACTTGCAAGTAGGCTCTACCCCCACTAAATGGGGTAGCGCGCATCGATCGGTACCATCCTTGAGCTTCTCCGACTTTCGGAAGGGTTAGGGTTAGGGTTAGGGATGAAAGCACATAGGAGAAAGAGATATTCTTGAATAACTTTTTTTGTGAAGGTCGGAGAGACTTGGAAAGTGGTTGCATCTGGACTAATTTGGGTCCTGCGGATCGATTGGTACCATCCCCGAGCTTGTACGACCTTCGGAAGAGGTCGACCGACGAAATTCCCCCAAATCTGAGGAGATATTCTTGAATAACTTTTTTTGTGAAGGTCGGAGAGACTTGCAAGTAGGCTCTACCCCCACTAAATGGAGTAGCGCGCATCGATCGGTACCATCCGTGAGCTTCTCCGACTTTCGGAAGGGTTAGGGTTAGGGTTAGGGATGAAAGCACATAGGAGAAAGAGATATTCTTGAATAACTTTTTTTGTGAAGGTCGGAGAGACTTGCAAGTAGGCTCTACCCCCACTAAATGGGGTAGCGCGCATCGATTGGTACCATCCTTGAGCTTCTCCGACTTTCGGAAGGGTTAGGGTTAGGGTTAGGGATGAAAGCACATAGGAGAAAGAGATATTCTTGAATAACTTTTTTTGTGAAGGTCGGAGAGACTTGCAAGTAGGCTCTACCCCCACTAAATGGGGTAGCGCGCATCGATCGGTACCATCCTTGAGCTTCTCCGACTTTCGAAAGGGTTAGGGTTAGGGATGAAAGCACATAGGAGAAAGAGATATTCTTGAATAACTTTTTTTGTGAAGGTCGGAGAGACTTGGAAAGTGGTTGCATCTGGACTAATTTGGGTCCTGCGGATCGATTGGTACCATCCCCGAGCTTGTACGACCTTCGGAAGAGGTCGACCGACGAAATTCCCCCAAATCTGAGGAGATATTCTTGAATAACTTTTTTTGTGAAGGTCGGAGAGACTTGCAAGTAGGCTCTACCCCCACTAAATGGGGTTGCGCACATCGATCGGTACCATCCTTGAGCTTCTCCGACTTTCGGAAGGGTTAGGGTTAGGGTTAGGGATGAAAGCACATAGGAGAAAGAGATATTCTTGAATAACTTTTTTTGTGAAGGTCGGAGAGACTTGGAAAGTGGTTGCATCTGGACTAATTTGGGTCCTGCGGATCGATTGGTACCATCCCCGAGCTTGTACGACCTTCGGAAGAGGTCGACCGACGAAATTCCCCCAAATCTGAGGAGATATTCTTGAATAATTTTTTTTTTGAAGGTCGGAGAGACATGCAAGTAGGCTCTACCCCCACTAAATGGGGTAGCGCGCATCGATCGGTACCATCCTTGAGCTTCTCCGACTTTTGGAAGGGTTAGGGTTAGGGTTAGGGATGAAAGCACATAGGAGAAAGAGATATTCTTGAATAACTTTTTTTGTGAAGGTCGGAGAGACTTGCAAGTAGGCTCTACCCCCACTAAATGGGGTAGCGCGCATCGATCGGTACCATCCTTGAGCTTCTCCGACTTTCGGAAGGGTTAGGGTTAGGGTTAGGGATGAAAGCACATAGGAGAAAGAGATATTCTTGAATAACTTTTTTTGTGAAGGTCGGAGAGACTTGCAAGTAGGCTCTACCCCCACTAAATGGGGTAGCGCGCATCGATCGGTACCATCCTTGAGCTTCTCCGACTTTCGGAAGGGTTAGGGTTAGGGTTAGGGATGAAAGCACATAGGAGAAAGAGATATTCTTGAATAACTTTTTTTGTGAAGGTCGGAGAGACTTGGAAAGTGGTTGCATCTGGACTAATTTGGGTCCTGCGGATCGATTGGTACCATCCCCGAGCTTGTACGACCTTCGGAAGAGGTCGACCGACGAAATTCCCCCAAATCTGAGGAGATATTCTTGAATAACTTTTTTTGTGAAGGTCGGAGAGACTTGCAAGTAGGCTCTACCCCCACTAAATGGGGTTGCACGCATCGATCGGTACCATCCTTGAGCTTCTCCGACTTTCGGAAGGGTTAGGGTTAGGGTTAGGGATGAAAGCACATAGGAGAAAGAGATATTCTTGAATAACTTTTTTTGTGAAGGTCGGAGAGACTTGCAAGTAGGCTCTACCCCCACTAAATGGGGTAGCGCGCATCGATTGGTACCATCCTTGAGCTTCTCCGACTTTCGGAAGGGTTAGGGTTAGGGTTAGGGATGAAAGCACATAGGAGAAAGAGATATTCTTGAATAACTTTTTTTGTGAAGGTCGGAGAGACTTGCAAGTAGGCTCTACCCCCACTAAATGGGGTAGCGCGCATCGATCGGTACCATCCTTGAGCTTCTCCGACTTTCGAAAGGGTTAGGGTTAGGGATGAAAGCACATAGGAGAAAGAGATATTCTTGAATAACTTTTTTTGTGAAGGTCGGAGAGACTTGGAAAGTGGTTGCATCTGGACTAATTTGGGTCCTGCGGATCGATTGGTACCATCCCCGAGCTTGTACGACCTTCGGAAGAGGTCGACCGACGAAATTCCCCCAAATCTGAGGAGATATTCTTGAATAACTTTTTTTGTGAAGGTCGGAGAGACTTGCAAGTAGGCTCTACCCCCACTAAATGGGGTTGCGCGCATCGATCGGTACCATCCTTGAGCTTCTCCGACTTTCGGAAGGGTTAGGGTTAGGGTTAGGGATGAAAGCACATAGGAGAAAGAGATATTCTTGAATAACTTTTTTTGTGAAGGTCGGAGAGACTTGGGAAGTGGTTGCATCTGGACTAATTTGGGTCCTGCGGATCGATTGGTACCATCCCCGAGCTTGTACGACCTTCGGAAGAGGTCGACCGACGAAATTCCCCCAAATCTGAGGAGATATTCTTGAATAACTTTTTTTGTGAAGGTCGGAGAGACATGCAAGTAGGCTCTACCCCCACTAAATGGGGTAGCGCACATCGATCGGTACCATCCTTGAGCTTCTCCGACTTTTGGAAGGGTTAGGGTTAGGGTTAGGGATGAAAGCACATAGGAGAAAGAGATATTCTTGAATAACTTTTTTTGTGAAGGTCGGAGAGACTTGCAAGTAGGCTCTACCCCCACTAAATGGGGTAGCGCGCATCGATCGGTACCATCCTTGAGCTTCTCCGACTTTCGGAAGGGTTAGGGTTAGGGTTAGGGATGAAAGCACATAGGAGAAAGAGATATTCTTGAATAACTTTTTTTGTGAAGGTCGGAGAGACTTGCAAGTAGGCTCTACCCCCACTAAATGGGGTAGCGCGCATCGATCGGTACCATCCTTGAGCTTCTCCGACTTTCGGAAGGGTTAGGGTTAGGGTTAGGGATGAAAGCACATAGGAGAAAGAGATATTCTTGAATATCTTTTTTTGTGAAGGTCGGAGAGACTTGCAAGTAGGCTCTTCCCCCACTAAATGGGGTAGCGCGCATCGATCGGTACCATCCTTGAGCTTCTCCGACTTTCGGAAGGGTTAGGGTTAGGGTTAGGGATGAAAGCACATAGGAGAAAGAGATATTCTTGAATAACTTTTTTTGAGAAGGTCGGAGAGACTTGGAAAGTGGTTGCATCTGGACTAATTTGGGTCCTGCGGATCGATTGGTACCATCCCCGAGCTTGTACGACCTTCGGAAGAGGTCGACCGACGAAATTCCCCCAAATCTGAGGAGATATTCTTGAATAACTTTTTTTGTGAAGGTCGGAGAGACTTGCAAGTAGGCTCTACCCCCACTAAATGGAGTAGCGCGCATCGATCGGTACCATCCGTGAGCTTCTCCGACTTTCGGAAGGGTTAGGGTTAGGGTTAGGGATGAAAGCACATAGGAGAAAGAGATATTCTTGAATAACTTTTTTTGTGAAGGTCGGAGAGACTTGCAAGTAGGCTCTACCCCCACTAAATGGGGTAGCGCGCATCGATCGGTACCATCCTTGAGCTTCTCCGACTTTCGGAAGGGTTAGGGTTAGGGTTAGGGATGAAAGCACATAGGAGAAAGAGATATTCTTGAATATCTTTTTTTGTGAAGGTCGGAGAGACTTGCAAGTAGGCTCTACCCCCACTAAATGGGGTAGCGCGCATCGATCGGTACCATCCTTGAGCTTCTCCGACTTTCGGAAGGGTTAGGGTTAGGGTTAGGGATGAAAGCACATAGGAGAAAGAGATATTCTTGAATAACTTTTTTTGTGAAGGTCGGAGAGACTTGGAAAGTGGTTGCATCTGGACTAATTTGGGTCCTGCGGATCGATTGGTACCATCCCCGAGCTTGTACGACCTTTGGAAGAGGTCGACCGACGAAATTCCCCCAAATCTGAGGAGATATTCTTGAATAACTTTTTTTGTGAAGGTCGGAGAGACTTGCAAGTAGGCTCTACCCCCACTAAATGGAGTAGCGCGCATCGATCAGTACCATCCGTGAGCTTCTCCGACTTTCGGAAGGGTTAGGGTTAGGGTTAGGGATGAAAGCACATAGGAGAAAGAGATATTCTTGAATAACTTTTTTTGTGAAGGTCGGAGAGACTTGCAAGTAGGCTCTACCCCCACTAAATGGGGTAGCGCGCATCGATTGGTACCATCCTTGAGCTTCTCCGACTTTCGGAAGGGTTAGGGTTAGGGTTAGGGATGAAAGCACATAGGAGAAAGAGATATTCTTGAATAACTTTTTTTGTGAAGGTCGGAGAGACTTGCAAGTAGGCTCTACCCCCACTAAATGGGGTAGCGCGCATCGATCGGTACCATCCTTGAGCTTCTCCGACTTTCGAAAGGGTTAGGGTTAGGGATGAAAGCACATAGGAGAAAGAGATATTCTTGAATAACTTTTTTTGTGAAGGTCGGAGAGACTTGGAAAGTGGTTGCATCTGGACTAATTTGGGTCCTGCGGATCGATTGGTACCATCCCCGAGCTTGTACGACCTTCGGAAGAGGTCGACCGACGAAATTCCCCCAAATCTGAGGAGATATTCTTGAATAACTTTTTTTGTGAAGGTCGGAGAGACTTGCAAGTAGGCTCTACCCCCACTAAATGGGGTTGCGCGCATCGATCGGTACCATCCTTGAGCTTCTCCGACTTTCGGAAGGGTTAGGGTTAGGGTTAGGGATGAAAGCACATAGGAGAAAGAGATATTCTTGAATAACTTTTTTTGTGAAGGTCGGAGAGACTTGGAAAGTGGTTGCATCTGGACTAATTTGGGTCCTGCGGATCGATTGGTACCATCCCCGAGCTTGTACGACCTTCGGAAGAGGTCGACCGACGAAATTCCCCCAAATCTGAGGAGATATTCTTGAATAACTTTTTTTGTGAAGGTCGGAGAGACATGCAAGTAGGCTCTACCCCCACTAAATGGGGTAGCGCGCATCGATCGGTACCATCCTTGAGCTTCTCCGACTTTTGGAAGGGTTAGGGTTAGGGTTAGGGATGAAAGCACATAGGAGAAAGAGATATTCTTGAATAACTTTTTTTGTGAAGGTCGGAGAGACTTGCAAGTAGGCTCTACCCCCACTAAATGGGGTAGCGCGCATCGATCGGTACCATCCTTGAGCTTCTCCGACTTTCGGAAGGGTGAGGGTTAGGGTTAGGGATGAAAGCACATAGGAGAAAGAGATATTCTTGAATAACTTTTTTTGTGAAGGTCGGAGAGACTTGCAAGTAGGCTCTACCCCCACTAAATGGGGTAGCGCGCATCGATCGGTACCATCCTTGAGCTTCTCCGACTTTCGGAAGGGTTAGGGTTAGGGTTAGGCATGAAAGCACATAGGAGAAAGAGATATTCTTGAATATCTTTTTTTGTGAAGGTCGGAGAGACTTGCAAGTAGGCTCTACCCCCACTAAATGGGGTAGCGCGCATCGATCGGTACCATCCTTGAGCTTCTCCGACTTTCGGAAGGGTTAGGGTTAGGGTTAGGGATGAAAGCACATAGGAGAAAGAGATATTCTTGAATAACTTTTTTTGAGAAGGTCGGAGAGACTTGGAAAGTGGTTGCATCTGGACTAATTTGGGTCCTGCGGATCGATTGGTACCATCCCCGAGCTTGTACGACCTTCGGAAGAGGTCGACCGACGAAATTCCCCCAAATCTGAGGAGATATTCTTGAATAACTTTTTTTGTGAAGGTCGGAGAGACTTGCAAGTAGGCTCTACCCCCACTAAATGGAGTAGCGCGCATCGATCGGTACCATCCGTGAGCTTCTCCGACTTTCGGAAGGGTTAGGGTTAGGGTTAGGGATGAAAGCACATAGGAGAAAGAGATATTCTTGAATAACTTTTTTTGTGAAGGTCGGAGAGACTTGCAAGTAGGCTCTACCCCCACTAAATGGGGTAGCGCGCATCGATCGGTACCATCCTTGAGCTTCTCCGACTTTCGGAAGGGTTAGGGTTAGGGTTAGGGATGAAAGCACATAGGAGAAAGAGATATTCTTGAATATCTTTTTTTGTGAAGGTCGGAGAGACTTGCAAGTAGGCTCTACCCCCACTAAATGGGGTAGCGCGCATCGATCGGTACCATCCTTGAGCTTCTCCGACTTTCGGAAGGGTTAGGGTTAGGGTTAGGGATGAAAGCACATAGGAGAAAGAGATATTCTTGAATAACTTTTTTTGAGAAGGTCGGAGAGACTTGGAAAGTGGTTGCATCTGGACTAATTTGGGTCCTGCGGATCGATTGGTACCATCCCCGAGCTTGTACGACCTTCGGAAGAGGTCGACCGACGAAATTCCCCCAAATCTGAGGAGATATTCTTGAATAACTTTTTTTGTGAAGGTCGGAGAGACTTGCAAGTAGGCTCTACCCCCACTAAATGGAGTAGCGCGCATCGATCGGTACCATCCGTGAGCTTCTCCGACTTTCGGAAGGGTTAGGGTTAGGGTTAGGGATGAAAGCACATAGGAGAAAGAGATATTCTTGAATAACTTTTTTTGTGAAGGTCGGAGAGACTTGCAAGTAGGCTCTACCCCCACTAAATGGGGTAGCGCGCATCGATTGGTACCATCCTTGAGCTTCTCCGACTTTCGGAAGGGTTAGGGTTAGGGTTAGGGATGAAAGCACATAGGAGAAAGAGATATTCTTGAATAACTTTTTTTGTGAAGGTCGGAGAGACTTGCAAGTAGGCTCTACCCCCACTAAATGGGGTAGCGCGCATCGATCGGTACCATCCTTGAGCTTCTCCGACTTTCGAAAGGGTTAGGGTTAGGGATGAAAGCACATAGGAGAAAGAGATATTCTTGAATAACTTTTTTTGTGAAGGTCGGAGAGACTTGGAAAGTGGTTGCATCTGGACTAATTTGGGTCCTGCGGATCGATTGGTACCATCCCCGAGCTTGTACGACCTTCGGAAGAGGTCGACCGACGAAATTCCCCCAAATCTGAGGAGATATTCTTGAATAACTTTTTTTGTGAAGGTCGGAGAGACTTGCAAGTAGGCTCTACCCCCACTAAATGGGGTTGCGCGCATCGATCGGTACCATCCTTGAGCTTCTCCGACTTTCGGAAGGGTTAGGGTTAGGGTTAGGGATGAAAGCACATAGGAGAAAGAGATATTCTTGAATAACTTTTTTTGTGAAGGTCGGAGAGACTTGGAAAGTGGTTGCATCTGGACTAATTTGGGTCCTGCGGATCGATTGGTACCATCCCCGAGCTTGTACGACCTTCGGAAGAGGTCGACCGACGAAATTCCCCCAAATCTGAGGAGATATTCTTGAATAACTTTTTTTGTGAAGGTCGGAGAGACATGCAAGTAGGCTCTACCCCCACTAAATGGGGTAGCGCGCATCGATCGGTACCATCCTTGAGCTTCTCCGACTTTTGGAAGGGTTAGGGTTAGGGTTAGGGATGAAAGCACATAGGAGAAAGAGATATTCTTGAATAACTTTTTTTGTGAAGGTCGGAGAGACTTGCAAGTAGGCTCTACCCCCACTAAATGGGGTAGCGCGCATCGATCGGTACCATCCTTGAGCTTCTCCGACTTTCGGAAGGGTGAGGGTTAGGGTTAGGGATGAAAGCACATAGGAGAAAGAGATATTCTTGAATAACTTTTTTTGTGAAGGTCGGAGAGACTTGCAAGTAGGCTCTACCCCCACTAAATGGGGTAGCGCGCATCGATCGGTACCATCCTTGAGCTTCTCCGACTTTCGGAAGGGTTAGGGTTAGGGTTAGGCATGAAAGCACATAGGAGAAAGAGATATTCTTGAATATCTTTTTTTGTGAAGGTCGGAGAGACTTGCAAGTAGGCTCTACCCCCACTAAATGGGGTAGCGCGCATCGATCGGTACCATCCTTGAGCTTCTCCGACTTTCGGAAGGGTTAGGGTTAGGGTTAGGGATGAAAGCACATAGGAGAAAGAGATATTCTTGAATAACTTTTTTTGTGAAGGTCGGAGAGACTTGGAAAGTGGTTGCATCTGGACTAATTTGGGTCCTGCGGATCGATTGGTACCATCCCCGAGCTTGTACGACCTTCGGAAGAGGTCGACCGACGAAATTCCCCCAAATCTGAGGAGATATTCTTGAATAACTTTTTTTGTGAAGGTCGGAGAGACTTGCAAGTAGGCTCTACCCCCACTAAATGGGGTTGCGCGCATCGATCGGTACCATCCTTGAGCTTCTCCGACTTTCGGAAGGGTTAGGGTTAGGGTTAGGGATGAAAGCACATAGGAGAAAGAGATATTCTTGAATAACTTTTTTTGTGAAGGTCGGAGAGACTTGGAAAGTGGTTGCATCTGGACTAATTTGGGTCCTGCGGATCGATTGGTACCATCCCCGAGCTTGTACGACCTTCGGAAGAGGTCGACCGACGAAATTCCCCCAAATCTGAGGAGATATTCTTGAATAACTTTTTTTGTGAAGGTCGGAGAGACATGCAAGTAGGCTCTACCCCCACTAAATGGGGTAGCGCACATCGATCGGTACCATCCTTGAGCTTCTCCGACTTTTGGAAGGGTTAGGGTTAGGGTTAGGGATGAAAGCACATAGGAGAAAGAGATATTCTTGAATAACTTTTTTTGTGAAGGTCGGAGAGACTTGCAAGTAGGCTCTACCCCCACTAAATGGGGTAGCGCGCATCGATCGGTACCATCCTTGAGCTTCTACGACTTTCGGAAGGGTTAGGGTTAGGGTTAGGGATGAAAGCACATAGGAGAAAGAGATATTCTTGAATAACTTTTTTTGTGAAGGTCGGAGAGACTTGCAAGTAGGCTCTACCCCCACTAAATGGGGTAGCGCGCATCGATCGGTACCATCCTTGAGCTTCTCCGACTTTCGGAAGGGTTAGGGTTTGGGTTAGGGATGAAAGCACATAGGAGAAAGAGATATTCTTGAATAACTTTTTTTGTGAAGGTCGGAGAGACTTGCAAGTAGGCTCTACCCCCACTAAATGGGGTAGCGCGCATCGATCGGTACCATCCTTGAGCTTCTCCGACTTTCGAAAGGGTTAGGGTTAGGGATGAAAGCACATAGGAGAAAGAGATATTCTTGAATAACTTTTTTTGTGAAGGTCGGAGAGACTTGGAAAGTGGTTGCATCTGGACTAATTTGGGTCCTGCGGATCGATTGGTACCATCCCCGAGCTTGTACGACCTTCGGAAGAGGTCGACCGACGAAATTCCCCCAAATCTGAGGAGATATTCTTGAATAACTTTTTTTGTGAAGGTCGGAGAGACTTGCAAGTAGGCTCTACCCCCACTAAATGGGGTTGCGCGCATCGATCGGTACCATCCTTGAGCTTCTCCGACTTTCGGAAGGGTTAGGGTTAGGGTTAGGGATGAAAGCACATAGGAGAAAGAGATATTCTTGAATAACTTTTTTTGTGAAGGTCGGAGAGACTTGGAAAGTGGTTGCATCTGGACTAATTTGGGTCCTGCGGATCGATTGGTACCATCCCCGAGCTTGTACGACCTTCGGAAGAGGTCGACCGACGAAATTCCCCCAAATCTGAGGAGATATTCTTGAATAACTTTTTTTGTGAAGGTCGGAGAGACATGCAAGTAGGCTCTACCCCCACTAAATGGGGTAGCGCGCATCGATCGGTACCATCCTTGAGCTTCTCCGACTTTTGGAAGGGTTAGGGTTAGGGTTAGGGATGAAAGCACATAGGAGAAAGAGATATTCTTGAATAACTTTTTTTGTGAAGGTCGGAGAGACTTGCAAGTAGGCTCTACCCCCACTAAATGGGGTAGCGCGCATCGATCGGTACCATCCTTGAGCTTCTCCGACTTTCGGAAGGGTGAGGGTTAGGGTTAGGGATGAAAGCACATAGGAGAAAGAGATATTCTTGAATAACTTTTTTTGTGAAGGTCGGAGAGACTTGCAAGTAGGCTCTACCCCCACTAAATGGGGTAGCGCGCATCGATCGGTACCATCCTTGAGCTTCTCCGACTTTCGGAAGGGTTAGGGTTAGGGTTAGGCATGAAAGCACATAGGAGAAAGAGATATTCTTGAATATCTTTTTTTGTGAAGGTCGGAGAGACTTGCAAGTAGGCTCTACCCCCACTAAATGGGGTAGCGCGCATCGATCGGTACCATCCTTGAGCTTCTCCGACTTTCGGAAGGGTTAGGGTTAGGGTTAGGGATGAAAGCACATAGGAGAAAGAGATATTCTTGAATAACTTTTTTTGTGAAGGTCGGAGAGACTTGGAAAGTGGTTGCATCTGGACTAATTTGGGTCCTGCGGATCGATTGGTACCATCCCCGAGCTTGTACGACCTTCGGAAGAGGTCGACCGACGAAATTCCCCCAAATCTGAGGAGATATTCTTGAATAACTTTTTTTGTGAAGGTCGGAGAGACTTGCAAGTAGGCTCTACCCCCACTAAATGGGGTTGCGCGCATCGATCGGTACCATCCTTGAGCTTCTCCGACTTTCGGAAGGGTTAGGGTTAGGGTTAGGGATGAAAGCACATAGGAGAAAGAGATATTCTTGAATAACTTTTTTTGTGAAGGTCGGAGAGACTTGGAAAGTGGTTGCATCTGGACTAATTTGGGTCCTGCGGATCGATTGGTACCATCCCCGAGCTTGTACGACCTTCGGAAGAGGTCGACCGACGAAATTCCCCCAAATCTGAGGAGATATTCTTGAATAACTTTTTTTGTGAAGGTCGGAGAGACATGCAAGTAGGCTCTACCCCCACTAAATGGGGTAGCGCACATCGATCGGTACCATCCTTGAGCTTCTCCGACTTTTGGAAGGGTTAGGGTTAGGGTTAGGGATGAAAGCACATAGGAGAAAGAGATATTCTTGAATAACTTTTTTTGTGAAGGTCGGAGAGACTTGCAAGTAGGCTCTACCCCCACTAAATGGGGTAGCGCGCATCGATCGGTACCATCCTTGAGCTTCTACGACTTTCGGAAGGGTTAGGGTTAGGGTTAGGGATGAAAGCACATAGGAGAAAGAGATATTCTTGAATAACTTTTTTTGTGAAGGTCGGAGAGACTTGCAAGTAGGCTCTACCCCCACTAAATGGGGTAGCGCGCATCGATCGGTACCATCCTTGAGCTTCTCCGACTTTCGGAAGGGTTAGGGTTTGGGTTAGGGATGAAAGCACATAGGAGAAAGAGATATTCTTGAATAACTTTTTTTGTGAAGGTCGGAGAGACTTGCAAGTAGGCTCTACCCCCACTAAATGGGGTAGCGCGCATCGATCGGTACCATCCTTGAGCTTCTCCGACTTTCGGAAGGGTTAGGGTTAGGGTTAGGGATGAAAGCACATAGGAGAAAGAGATATTCTTGAATAACTTTTTTTGTGAAGGTCGGAGAGACTTGGAAAGTGGTTGCATCTGGAATAATTTGGGTCCTGCGGATCGATTGGTAC
Organism: Limanda limanda; assembly: GCF_963576545.1. Classification (NCBI taxonomy): domain Eukaryota; kingdom Metazoa; phylum Chordata; class Actinopteri; order Pleuronectiformes; family Pleuronectidae; genus Limanda; species Limanda limanda. The sequence continues at coordinate 347,415 of NW_026870579.1, read as the reverse complement.
CATCCCCGAGCTTGTACGACCTTCGGAAGAGGTCGACCGACGAAATTCCCCCAAATCTGAGGAGATATTCTTGAATAACTTTTTTTGTGAAGGTCGGAGAGCCTTGCAAGTAGGCTCTACCCCCACTAAATGGGGTTGCGCGCATCGATCGGTACCATCCTTGAGCTTCTCCGACTTTCGGAAGGGTTAGGGTTAGGGTTAGGGATGAAAGCACATAGGAGAAAGAGATATTCTTGAATAACTTTTTTTGTGAAGGTCGGAGAGACTTGGAAAGTGGTTGCATCTGGACTAATTTGGGTCCTGCGGATCGATTGGTACCATCCCCGAGCTTGTACGACCTTCGGAAGAGGTCGACCGACGAAATTCCCCCAAATCTGAGGAGATATTCTTGAATAACTTTTTTTGTGAAGGTCGGAGAGACTTGCAAGTAGGCTCTACCCCCACTAAATGGGGTTGCGCGCATCGATCGGTACCATCCTTGAGCTTCTCCGACTTTCGGAAGGGTTAGGGTTAGGGTTAGGGATGAAAGCACATAGGAGAAAGAGATATTCTTGAATAACTTTTTTTGTGAAGGTCGGAGAGACTTGGAAAGTGGTTGCATCTGGACTAATTTGGGTCCTGCGGATCGATTGGTACCATCCCCGAGCTTGTACGACCTTCGGAAGAGGTCGACCGACGAAATTCCCCCAAATCTGAGGAGATATTCTTGAATAACTTTTTTTGTGAAGGTCGGAGAGACATGCAAGTAGGCTCTACCCCCACTAAATGGGGTAGCGCGCATCGATCGGTACCATCCTTGAGCTTCTCCGACTTTTGGAAGGGTTAGGGTTAGGGTTAGGGATGAAAGCACATAGGAGAAAGAGATATTCTTGAATAACTTTTTTTGTGAAGGTCGGAGAGACTTGCAAGTAGGCTCTACCCCCACTAAATGGGGTAGCGCGCATCGATCGGTACCATCCTTGAGCTTCTCCGACTTTCGGAAGGGTGAGGGTTAGGGTTAGGGATGAAAGCACATAGGAGAAAGAGATATTCTTGAATAACTTTTTTTGTGAAGGTCGGAGAGACTTGCAAGTAGGCTCTACCCCCACTAAATGGGGTAGCGCGCATCGATCGGTACCATCCTTGAGCTTCTCCGACTTTCGGAAGGGTTAGGGTTAGGGTTAGGGATGAAAGCACATAGGAGAAAGAGATATTCTTGAATATCTTTTTTTGTGAAGGTCGGAGAGACTTGCAAGTAGGCTCTACCCCCACTAAATGGGGTAGCGCGCATCGATCGGTACCATCCTTGAGCTTCTCCGACTTTCGGAAGGGTTAGGGTTAGGGTTAGGGATGAAAGCACATAGGAGAAAGAGATATTCTTGAATAACTTTTTTTGTGAAGGTCGGAGAGACTTGGAAAGTGGTTGCATCTGGACTAATTTGGGTCCTGCGGATCGATTGGTACCATCCCCGAGCTTGTACGACCTTCGGAAGAGGTCGACCGACGAAATTCCCCCAAATCTGAGGAGATATTCTTGAATAACTTTTTTTGTGAAGGTCGGAGAGACTTGCAAGTAGGCTCTACCCCCACTAAATGGGGTTGCGCGCATCGATCGGTACCATCCTTGAGCTTCTCCGACTTTCGGAAGGGTTAGGGTTAGGGTTAGGGATGAAAGCACATAGGAGAAAGAGATATTCTTGAATAACTTTTTTTGTGAAGGTCGGAGAGACTTGGAAAGTGGTTGCATCTGGACTAATTTGGGTCCTGCGGATCGATTGGTACCATCCCCGAGCTTGTACGACCTTCGGAAGAGGTCGACCGACGAAATTCCCCCAAATCTGAGGAGATATTCTTGAATAACTTTTTTTGTGAAGGTCGGAGAGACATGCAAGTAGGCTCTACCCCCACTAAATGGGGTAGCGCACATCGATCGGTACTATCCTTGAGCTTCTCCGACTTTTGGAAGGGTTAGGGTTAGGGTTAGGGATGAAAGCACATAGGAGAAAGAGATATTCTTGAATAACTTTTTTTGTGAAGGTCGGAGAGACTTGCAAGTAGGCTCTACCCCCACTAAATGGGGTAGCGCGCATCGATCGGTACCATCCTTGAGCTTCTACGACTTTCGGAAGGGTTAGGGTTAGGGTTAGGGATGAAAGCACATAGGAGAAAGAGATATTCTTGAATAACTTTTTTTGTGAAGGTCGGAGAGACTTGCAAGTAGGCTCTACCCCCACTAAATGGGGTAGCGCGCATCGATCGGTACCATCCTTGAGCTTCTCCGACTTTCGGAAGGGTTAGGGTTAGGGTTAGGGATGAAAGCACATAGGAGAAAGAGATATTCTTGAATAACTTTTTTTGTGAAGGTCGGAGAGACTTGCAAGTAGGCTCTACCCCCACTAAATGGGGTAGCGCGCATCGATCGGTACCATCCTTGAGCTTCTCCGACTTTCGGAAGGGTTAGGGTTAGGGTTAGGGATGAAAGCACATAGGAGAAAGAGATATTCTTGAATAACTTTTTTTGTGAAGGTCGGAGAGACTTGGAAAGTGGTTGCATCTGGAATAATTTGGGTCCTGCGGATCGATTGGTACCATCCCCGAGCTTGTACGACCTTCGGAAGAGGTCGACCGACGAAATTCCCCCAAATCTGAGGAGATATTCTTGAATAACTTTTTTTGTGAAGGTCGGAGAGCCTTGCAAGTAGGCTCTACCCCCACTAAATGGGGTTGCGCGCATCGATCGGTACCATCCTTGAGCTTCTCCGACTTTCGGAAGGGTTAGGGTTAGGGTTAGGGATGAAAGCACATAGGAGAAAGAGATATTCTTGAATAACTTTTTTTGTGAAGGTCGGAGAGACTTGGAAAGTGGTTGCATCTGGACTAATTTGGGTCCTGCGGATCGATTGGTACCATCCCCGAGCTTGTACGACCTTCGGAAGAGGTCGACCGACGAAATTCCCCCAAATCTGAGGAGATATTCTTGAATAACTTTTTTTGTGAAGGTCGGAGAGACATGCAAGTAGGCTCTACCCCCACTAAATGGGGTAGCGCGCATCGATCGGTACCATCCTTGAGCTTCTCCGACTTTTGGAAGGGTTAGGGTTAGGGTTAGGGATGAAAGCACATAGGAGAAAGAGATATTCTTGAATAACTTTTTTTGTGAAGGTCGGAGAGACTTGCAAGTAGGCTCTACCCCCACTAAATGGGGTAGCGCGCATCGATCGGTACCATCCTTGAGCTTCTACGACTTTCGGAAGGGTTAGGGTTAGGGTTAGGGATGAAAGCACATAGGAGAAAGAGATATTCTTGAATAACTTTTTTTGTGAAGGTCGGAGAGACTTGCAAGTAGGCTCTACCCCCACTAAATGGGGTAGCGCGCATCGATCGGTACCATCCTTGAGCTTCTCCGACTTTCGGAAGGGTTAGGGTTAGGGTTAGGGATGAAAGCACATAGGAGAAAGAGATATTCTTGAATAACTTTTTTTGTGAAGGTCGGAGAGACTTGGAAAGTGGTTGCATCTGGACTAATTTGGGTCCTGCGGATCGATTGGTACCATCCCCGAGCTTGTACGACCTTCGGAAGAGGTCGACCGACGAAATTCCCCCAAATCTGAGGAGATATTCTTGAATAACTTTTTTTGTGAAGGTCGGAGAGACTTGCAAGTAGGCTCTACCCCCACTAAATGGGGTAGCGCGCATCGATCGGTTCCATCCTTGAGCTTCTCCGACTTTCGGAAGGGTTAGGGTTAGGGTTAGGGATGAAAGCACATAGGAGAAAGAGATATTCTTGAATAACTTTTTTTGTGAAGGTCGGAGAGACTTGCAAGTAGGCTCTACCCCCACTAAATGGGGTAGCGCGCATCGATCGGTACCATCCTTGAGCTTCTCCGACTTTCGGAAGGGTTAGGGTTAGGGTTAGGGATGAAAGCACATAGGAGAAAGAGATATTCTTGAATAACTTTTTTTGTGAAGGTCGGAGAGACTTGCAAGTAGGCTCTACCCCCACTAAATGGGGTAGCGCGCATCGATCGGTACCATCCTTGAGCTTCTCCGACTTTCGGAAGGGTTAGGGTTAGGGTTAGGGATGAAAGCACATAGGAGAAAGAGATATTCTTGAATAACTTTTTTTGTGAAGGTCGGAGAGACTTGGAAAGTGGTTGCATCTGGACTAATTTGGGTCCTGCGGATCGATTGGTACCATCCCCGAGCTTGTACGACCTTCGGAAGAGGTCGACCGACGAAATTCCCCCAAATCTGAGGAGATATTCTTGAATAACTTTTTTTGTGAAGGTCGGAGAGACTTGCAAGTAGGCTCTACCCCCACTAAATGGGGTTGCGCGCATCGATCGGTACCATCCTTGAGCTTCTCCGACTTTCGGAAGGGTTAGGGTTAGGGATGAAAGCACATAGGAGAAAGAGATATTCTTGAATAACTTTTTTTGTGAAGGTCTGAGAGACTTGCAAGTAGGCTCTACCCCCACTAAATGGGGTAGCGCGCATCGATCGGTACCATCCTTGAGCTTCTCCGACTTTCGGAAGGGTTAGGGTTAGGGATGAAAGCACATAGGAGAAAGAGATATTCTTGAATAACTTTTTTTGTGAAGGTCGGAGAGACTTGGAAAGTGGTTGCATCTGGACTAATTTGGGTCCAGCGGATCGATTGGTACCATCCCCGAGCTTGTACGACCTTCGGAAGAGGTCGACCGACGAAATTCCCCCAAATCTGAGGAGATATTCTTGAATAACTTTTTTTGTGAAGGTCGGAGAGACTTGCAAGTAGGCTCTACCCCCACTAAATGGGGTTGCGCGCATCGATCGGTACCATCCTTGAGCTTCTCCGACTTTCGGAAGGGTTAGGGTTAGGGTTAGGGATGAAAGCACATAGGAGAAAGAGATATTCTTGAATAACTTTTTTTGTGAAGGTCGGAGAGACTTGGAAAGTGGTTGCATCTGGACTAATTTGGGTCCTGCGGATCGATTGGTACCATCCCCGAGCTTGTACGACCTTCGGAAGAGGTCGACCGACGAAATTCCCCCAAATCTGAGGAGATATTCTTGAATAACTTTTTTTGTGAAGGTCGGAGAGACTTGCAAGTAGGCTCTACCCCCACTAAATGGGGTAGCGCGCATCGATCGGTACCATCCTTGAGCTTCTCCGACTTTCGGAAGGGTTAGGGTTAGGGTTAGGGATGAAAGCACATAGGAGAAAGAGATATTCTTGAATAACTTTTTTTGTGAAGGTCGGAGAGACTTGAAAAGTGGTTGCATCTGGACTAATTTGGGTCCTGCGGATCGATTGGTACCATCCGCGAGCTTGTACGACCTTCGGAAGAGGTCGACCGACGAAATTCCCCCAAATCTGAGGAGATATTCTTGAATAACTTTTTTTGTGAAGGTCGGAGAGACTTGCAAGTAGGCTCTACCCCCACTAAATGGGGTAGCGCGCATCGATCGGTTCCATCTTTGAGCTTCTCCGACTTTCGGAAGGGTTAGGGTTAGGGTTAGGGATGAAAGCACATAGGAGAAAGAGATATTCTTGAATAACTTTTTTTGTGAAGGTCGGAGAGACTTGCAAGTAGGCTCTACCCCCACTAAATGGGGTAGCGCGCATCGATCGGTACCATCCTTGAGCTTCTCCGACTTTCGGAAGGGTTAGGGTTAGGGTTAGGGATGAAAGCACATAGGAGAAAGAGATATTCTTGAATAACTTTTTTTGTGAAGGTCGGAGAGACTTGCAAGTAGGCTCTACCCCCACTAAATGGGGTAGCGCGCATCGATCGGTACCATCCTTGAGCTTCTCCGACTTTCGGAAGGGTTAGGGTTAGGGTTAGGGATGAAAGCACATAGGAGAAAGAGATATTCTTGAATAACTTTTTTTGTGAAGGTCGGAGAGACTTGGAAAGTGGTTGCATCTGGACTAATTTGGGTCCTGCGGATCGATTGGTACCATCCTCGAGCTTGTACGACCTTCGGAAGAGGTCGACCGACGAAATTCCCCCAAATCTGAGGAGATATTCTTGAATAACTTTTTTTGTGAAGGTCGGAGAGACTTGCAAGTAGGCTCTACCCCCACTAAATGGGGTTGCGCGCATCGATCGGTACCATCCTTGAGCTTCTCCGACTTTCGGAAGGGTTAGGGTTAGGGATGAAAGCACATAGGAGAAAGAGATATTCTTGAATAACTTTTTTTGTGAAGGTCGGAGAGACTTGCAAGTAGGCTCTACCCCCACTAAATGGGGTAGCGCGCATCGATCGGTACCATCCTTGAGCTTCTCCGACTTTCGGAAGGGTTAGGGTTAGGGATGAAAGCACATAGGAGAAAGAGATATTCTTGAATAACTTTTTTTGTGAAGGTCGGAGAGACTTGGAAAGTGGTTGCATCTGGACTAATTTGGGTCCTGCGGATCGATTGGTACCATCCCCGAGCTTGTACGACCTTCGGAAGAGGTCGACCGACGAAATTCCCCCAAATCTGAGGAGATATTCTTGAATAACTTTTTTTGTGAAGGTCGGAGAGACTTGCAAGTAGGCTCTACCCCCACTAAATGGGGTTGCGCGCATCGATCGGTACCATCCTTGAGCTTCTCCGACTTTCGGAAGGGTTAGGGTTAGGGTTAGGGATGAAAGCACATAGGAGAAAGAGATATTCTTGAATAACTTTTTTTGTGAAGGTCGGAGAGACTTGGAAAGTGGTTGCATCTGGACTAATTTGGGTCCTGCGGATCGATTGGTACCATCCCCGAGCTTGTACGACCTTCGGAAGAGGTCGACCGACGAAATTCCCCCAAATCTGAGGAGATATTCTTGAATAACTTTTTTTGTGAAGGTCGGAGAGACTTGCAAGTAGGCTCTACCCCCACTAAATGGGGTAGCGCGCATCGATCGGTACCATCCTTGAGCTTCTCCGACTTTCGGAAGGGTTAGGGTTAGGGATGAAAGCACATAGGAGAAAGAGATATTCTTGAATAACTTTTTTTGTGAAGGTCGGAGAGACTTGGAAAGTGGTTGCATCTGGACTAATTTGGGTCCTGCGGATCGATTGGTACCATCCCCGAGCTTGTACGACCTTCGGAAGAGGTCGACCGACGAAATTCCCCCAAATCTGAGGAGATATTCTTGAATAACTTTTTTTGTGAAGGTCGGAGAGACTTGCAAGTAGGCTCTACCCCCACTAAATGGGGTAGCGCGCATCGATCAGTTCCATCCTTGAGCTTCTCCGACTTTCGGAAGGGTTAGGGTTAGGGTTAGGGATGAAAGCACATAGGAGAAAGAGATATTCTTGAATAACTTTTTTTGTGAAGGTCGGAGAGACTTGCAAGTAGGCTCTACCCCCACTAAATGGGGTAGCGCGCATCGATCGGTACCATCCTTGAGCTTCTCCGACTTTCGGAAGGGTTAGGGTTAGGGTTAGGGATGAAAGCACATAGGAGAAAGAGATATTCTTGAATAACTTTTTTTGTGAAGGTCGGAGAGACTTGCAAGTAGGCTCTACCCCCACTAAATGGGGTAGCGCGCATCGATCGGTACCATCCTTGAGCTTCTCCGACTTTCGGAAGGGTTAGGGTTAGGGTTAGGGATGAAAGCACATAGGAGAAAGAGATATTCTTGAATAACTTTTTTTGTGAAGGTCGGAGAGACTTGGAAAGTGGTTGCATCTGGACTAATTTGGGTCCTGCGGATCGATTGGTACCATCCCCGAGCTTGTACGACCTTCGGAAGAGGTCGACCGACGAAATTCCCCCAAATCTGAGGAGATATTCTTGAATAACTTTTTTTGTGAAGGTCGGAGAGACTTGCAAGTAGGCTCTACCCCCACTAAATGGGGTTGCGCGCATCGATCGGTACCATCCTTGAGCTTCTCCGACTTTCGGAAGGGTTAGGGTTAGGGTTAGGGATGAAAGCACATAGGAGAAAGAGATATTCTTGAATAACTTTTTTTGTGAAGGTCGGAGAGACTTGCAAGTAGGCTCTACCCCCACTAAATGGGGTAGCGCGCATCGATCGGTACCATCTTTGAGCTTCTCCGACTTTCGGAAGGGTTAGGGTTAGGGATGAAAGCACATAGGAGAAAGAGATATTCTTGAATAACTTTTTTTGTGAAGGTCGGAGAGACTTGGAAAGTGGTTGCATCTGGACTAATTTGGGTCCTGCGGATCGATTGGTACCATCCCCGAGCTTGTACGACCTTCGGAAGAGGTCGACCGACGAAATTCCCCCAAATCTGAGGAGATATTCTTGAATAACTTTTTTTGTGAAGGTCGGAGAGACTTGCAAGTAGGCTCTACCCCCACTAAATGGGGTTGCGCGCATCGATCGGTACCATCCTTGAGCTTCTCCGACTTTCGGAAGGGTTAGGGTTAGGGTTAGGGATGAAAGCACATAGGAGAAAGAGATATTCTTGAATAACTTTTTTTGTGAAGGTCGGAGAGACTTGAAAAGTGGTTGCATCTGGACTAATTTGGGTCCTGCGGATCGATTGGTACCATCCCCGAGCTTGTACGACCTTCGGAAGAGGTCGACCGACGAAATTCCCCCAAATCTGAGGAGATATTCTTGAATAACTTTTTTTGTGAAGGTCGGAGAGACTTGCAAGTAGGCTCTACCCCCACTAAATGGGGTAGCGCGCATCGATCGGTTCCATCCTTGAGCTTCTCCGACTTTCGGAAGGGTTAGGGTTAGGGTTAGGGATGAAAGCACATAGGAGAAAGAGATATTCTTGAATAACTTTTTTTGTGAAGGTCGGAGAGACTTGCAAGTAGGCTCTACCCCCACTAAATGGGGTAGCGCGCATCGATCGGTACCATCCTTGAGCTTCTCCGACTTTCGGAAGGGTTAGGGTTAGGGTTAGGGATGAAAGCACATAGGAGAAAGAGATATTCTTGAATAACTTTTTTTGTGAAGGTCGGAGAGACTTGCAAGTAGGCTCTACCCCCACTAAATGGGGTAGCGCGCATCGATCGGTACCATCCTTGAGCTTCTCCGACTTTCGGAAGGGTTAGGGTTAGGGTTAGGGATGAAAGCACATAGGAGAAAGAGATATTCTTGAATAACTTTTTTTGTGAAGGTCGGAGAGACTTGGAAAGTGGTTGCATCTGGACTAATTTGGGTCCTGCGGATCGATTGGTACCATCCCCGAGCTTGTACGACCTTCGGAAGAGGTCGACCGACGAAATTCCCCCAAATCTGAGGAGATATTCTTGAATAACTTTTTTTGTGAAGGTCGGAGAGACTTGCAAGTAGGCTCTACCCCCACTAAATGGGGTTGCGCGCATCGATCGGTACCATCCTTGAGCTTCTCCGACTTTCGGAAGGGTTAGGGTTAGGGTTAGGGATGAAAGCACATAGGAGAAAGAGATATTCTTGAATAACTTTTTTTGTGAAGGTCGGAGAGACTTGCAAGTAGGCTCTACCCCCACTAAATGGGGTAGCGCGCATCGATCGGTACCATCCTTGAGCTTCTCCGACTTTCGGAAGGGTTAGGGTTAGGGTTAGGGTTGAAAGCACATAGGAGAAAGAGATATTCTTGAATAACTTTTTTTGTGAAGGTCGGAGAGACTTGCAAGTAGGCTCTACCCCCACTAAATGGGGTAGCGCGCATCGATCGGTACCATCCTTGAGCTTCTCCGACTTTCGAAAGGGTTAGGGTTAGGGATGAAAGCACATAGGAGAAAGAGATATTCTTGAATAACTTTTTTTGTGAAGGTCGGAGAGACTTGGAAAGTGGTTGCATCTGGACTAATTTGGGTCCTGCGGATCGATTGGTACCATCCCCGAGCTTGTACGACCTTCGGAAGAGGTCGACCGACGAAATTCCCCCAAATCTGAGGAGATATTCTTGAATAACTTTTTTTGTGAAGGTCGGAGAGACTTGCAAGTAGGCTCTACCCCCACTAAATGGGGTTGCGCGCATCGATCGGTACCATCCTTGAGCTTCTCCGACTTTCGGAAGGGTTAGGGTTAGGGTTAGGGATGAAAGCACATAGGAGAAAGAGATATTCTTGAATAACTTTTTTTGTGAAGGTCGGAGAGACTTGCAAGTAGGCTCTACCCCCACTAAATGGGGTAGCGCGCATCGATCGGTACCATCCTTGAGCTTCTCCGACTTTCGGAAGGGTTAGGGTTAGGGTTAGGGATGAAAGCACATAGGAGAAAGAGATATTCTTGAATAACTTTTTTTGTGAAGGTCGGAGAGACTTAGAAAGTGGTTGCATCTGGACTAATTTGGGTCCTGCGGATCGATTGGTACCATCCCCGAGCTTGTACGACCTTCGGAAGAGGTCGACCGACGAAATTCCCCCAAATCTGAGGAGATATTCTTGAATAACTTTTTTTGTGAAGGTCGGAGAGACTTGCAAGTAGGCTCTACCCCCACTAAATGGGGTTGCGCGCATCGATCGGTACCATCCTTGAGCTTCTCCGACTTTCGGAAGGGTTAGGGTTAGGGTTAGGGATGAAAGCACATAGGAGAAAGAGATATTCTTGAATAACTTTTTTTGTGAAGGTCGGAGAGACTTGGAAAGTGGTTGCATCTGGACTAATTTGGGTCCTGCAGATCGATTGGTACCATCCCCGAGCTTGTACGACCTTCGGAAGAGGTCGACCGACGAAATTCCCCCAAATCTGAGGAGATATTCTTGAATAACTTTTTTTGTGAAGGTCGGAGAGACATGCAAGTAGGCTCTACCCCCACTAAATGGGGTAGCGCGCATCGATCGGTACCATCCTTGAGCTTCTCCGACTTTTGGAAGGGTTAGGGTTAGGGTTAGGGATGAAAGCACATAGGAGAAAGAGATATTCTTGAATAACTTTTTTTGTGAAGGTCGGAGAGACTTGCAAGTAGGCTCTACCCCCACTAAATGGGGTAGCGCGCATCGATCAGTACCATCCTTGAGCTTCTACGACTTTCGGAAGGGTTAGGGTTAGGGTTAGGGATGAAAGCACATAGGAGAAAGAGATATTCTTGAATAACTTTTTTTGTGAAGGTCGGAGAGACTTGCAAGTAGGCTCTACCCCCACTAAATGGGGTAGCGCGCATCGATCGGTACTATCCTTGAGCTTCTCCGACTTTCGGAAGGGTTAGGGTTAGGGTTAGGGATGAAAGCACATAGGAGAAAGAGATATTCTTGAATAACTTTTTTTGTGAAGGTCGGAGAGACTTGCAAGTAGGCTCTACCCCCACTAAATGGGGTAGCGCGCATCGATCGGTACCATCCTTGAGCTTCTCCGACTTTCGGAAGGGTTAGGGTTAGGGTTAGGGATGAAAGCACATAGGAGAAAGAGATATTCTTGAATAACTTTTTTTGTGAAGGTCGGAGAGACTTGGAAAGTGGTTGCATCTGGACTAATTTGGGTCCTGCGGATCGATTGGTACCATCCCCGAGCTTGTACGACCTTCGGAAGAGGTCGATCGACGAAATTCCCCCAAATCTGAGGAGATATTCTTGAATAACTTTTTTTGTGAAGGTCGGAGAGACTTGCAAGTAGGCTCTACCCCCACTAAATGGGGTTGCGCGCATCGATCGGTACCATCCTTGAGCTTCTCCGACTTTCGGAAGGGTTAGGGTTAGGGTTAGGGATGAAAGCACATAGGAGAAAGAGATATTCTTGAATAACTTTTTTTGTGAAGGTCGGAGAGACTTGCAAGTAGGCTCTACCCCCACTAAATGGGGTAGCGCGCATCGATTGGTACCATCCTTGAGCTTCTCCGACTTTCGGAAGGGTTAGGGTTAGGGTTAGGGATGAAAGCACATAGGAGAAAGAGATATTCTTGAATAACTTTTTTTGTGAAGGTCGGAGAGACTTGCAAGTAGGCTCTACCCCCACTAAATGGGGTAGCGCGCATCGATCGGTACCATCCTTGAGCTTCTCCGACTTTCGAAAGGGTTAGGGTTAGGGATGAAAGCACATAGGAGAAAGAGATATTCTTGAATAACTTTTTTTGTGAAGGTCGGAGAGACTTGGAAAGTGGTTGCATCTGGACTAATTTGGGTCCTGCGGATCGATTGGTACCATCCCCGAGCTTGTACGACCTTCGGAAGAGGTCGACCGACGAAATTCCCCCAAATCTGAGGAGATATTCTTGAATAACGTTTTTTGTGAAGGTCGGAGAGACTTGCAAGTAGGCTCTACCCCCACTAAATGGGGTTGCGCGCATCGATCGGTACCATCCTTGAGCTTCTCCGACTTTCGGAAGGGTTAGGGTTAGGGATGAAAGCACATAGGAGAAAGAGATATTCTTGAATAACTTTTTTTGTGAAGGTCGGAGAGACTTGGAAAGTGGTTGCATCTGGACTAATTTGGGTCCTGCGGATCGATTGGTACCATCCCCGAGCTTGTACGACCTTCGGAAGAGGTCGACCGACGAAATTCCCCCAAATCTGAGGAGATATTCTTGAATAACTTTTTTTGTGAAGGTCGGAGAGACATGCAAGTAGGCTCTACCCCCACTAAATGGGGTAGCGCGCATCGATCGGTACCATCCTTGAGCTTCTCCGACTTTTGGAAGGGTTAGGGTTAGGGTTAGGGATGAAAGCACATAGGAGAAAGAGATATTCTTGAATAACTTTTTTTGTGAAGGTCGGAGAGACTTGGAAAGTGGTTGCATCTGGACTAATTTGGGTCCTGCAGATCGATTGGTACCATCCCCGAGCTTGTACGACCTTCGGAAGAGGTCGACCGACGAAATTCCCCCAAATCTGAGGAGATATTCTTGAATAACTTTTTTTGTGAAGGTCGGAGAGACATGCAAGTAGGCTCTACCCCCACTAAATGGGGTAGCGCGCATCGATCGGTACCATCCTTGAGCTTCTCCGACTTTTGGAAGGGTTAGGGTTAGGGTTAGGGATGAAAGCACATAGGAGAAAGAGATATTCTTGAATAACTTTTTTTGTGAAGGTCGGAGAGACTTGCAAGTAGGCTCTACCCCCACTAAATGGGGTAGCGCGCATCGATCGGTACCATCCTTGAGCTTCTACGACTTTCGGAAGGGTTAGGGTTAGGGTTAGGGATGAAAGCACATAGGAGAAAGAGATATTCTTGAATAACTTTTTTTGTGAAGGTCGGAGAGACTTGCAAGTAGGCTCTACCCCCACTAAATGGGGTAGCGCGCATCGATCGGTACCATCCTTGAGCTTCTCCGACTTTCGGAAGGGTTAGGGTTAGGGTTAGGGATGAAAGCACATAGGAGAAAGAGATATTCTTGAATAACTTTTTTTGTGAAGGTCGGAGAGACTTGCAAGTAGGCTCTACCCCCACTAAATGGGGTAGCGCGCATCGATCGGTACCATCCTTGAGCTTCTCCGACTTTCGGAAGGGTTAGGGTTAGGGTTAGGGATGAAAGCACATAGGAGAAAGAGATATTCTTGAATAACTTTTTTTGTGAAGGTCGGAGAGACTTGGAAAGTGGTTGCATCTGGACTAATTTGGGTCCTGCGGATCGATTGGTACCATCCCCGAGCTTGTACGACCTTCGGAAGAGGTCGACCGACGAAATTCCCCCAAATCTGAGGAGATATTCTTGAATAACTTTTTTTGTGAAGGTCGGAGAGACTTGCAAGTAGGCTCTACCCCCACTAAATGGGGTTGCGCGCATCGATCGGTACCATCCTTGAGCTTCTCCGACTTTCGGAAGGGTTAGGGTTAGGGTTAGGGATGAAAGCACATAGGAGAAAGAGATATTCTTGAATAACTTTTTTTGTGAAGGTCGGAGAGACTTGGAAAGTGGTTGCATCTGGACTAATTTGGGTCCTGCGGATCGATTGGTACCATCCCCGAGCTTGTACGACCTTCGGAAGAGGTCGACCGACGAAATTCCCCCAAATCTGAGGAGATATTCTTGAATAACTTTTTTTGTGAAGGTCGGAGAGACTTGCAAGTAGGCTCTACCCCCACTAAATGGGGTAGCGCGCATCGATTGGTACCATCCTTGAGCTTCTCCGACTTTCGGAAGGGTTAGGGTTAGGGTTAGGGATGAAAGCACATAGGAGAAAGAGATATTCTTGAATAACTTTTTTTGTGAAGGTCGGAGAGACTTGCAAGTAGGCTCTACCCCCACTAAATGGGGTAGCGCGCATCGATCGGTACCATCCTTGAGCTTCTCCGACTTTCGAAAGGGTTAGGGTTAGGGATGAAAGCACATAGGAGAAAGAGATATTCTTGAATAACTTTTTTTGTGAAGGTCGGAGAGACTTGGAAAGTGGTTGCATCTGGACTAATTTGGGTCCTGCGGATCGATTGGTACCATCCCCGAGCTTGTACGACCTTCGGAAGAGGTCGACCGACGAAATTCCCCCAAATCTGAGGAGATATTCTTGAATAACGTTTTTTGTGAAGGTCGGAGAGACTTGCAAGTAGGCTCTACCCCCACTAAATGGGGTTGCGCGCATCGATCGGTACCATCCTTGAGCTTCTCCGACTTTCGGAAGGGTTAGGGTTAGGGTTAGGGATGAAAGCACATAGGAGAAAGAGATATTCTTGAATAACTTTTTTTGTGAAGGTCGTAGAGACTTGGAAAGTGGTTGCATCTGGACTAATTTGGGTCCTGCGGATCGATTGGTACCATCCCCGAGCTTGTACGACCTTCGGAAGAGGTCGACCGACGAAATTCCCCCAAATCTGAGGAGATATTCTTGAATAACTTTTTTTGTGAAGGTCGGAGAGACATGCAAGTAGGCTCTACCCCCACTAAATGGGGTAGCGCGCATCGATCGGTACCATCCTTGAGCTTCTCCGACTTTTGGAAGGGTTAGGGTTAGGGTTAGGGATGAAAGCACATAGGAGAAAGAGATATTCTTGAATAACTTTTTTTGTGAAGGTCGGAGAGACTTGCAAGTAGGCTCTACCCCCACTAAATGGGGTAGCGCGCATCGATCGGTACCATCCTTGAGCTTCTCCGACTTTCGGAAGGGTTAGGGTTAGGGTTAGGGATGAAAGCACATAGGAGAAAGAGATATTCTTGAATAACTTTTTTTGTGAAGGTCGGAGAGACTTGCAAGTAGGCTCTACCCCCACTAAATGGGGTAGCGCGCATCGATCGGTACCATCCTTGAGCTTCTCCGACTTTTGGAAGGGTTAGGGTTAGGGTTAGGGATGAAAGCACATAGGAGAAAGAGATATTCTTGAATAACTTTTTTTGTGAAGGTCGGAGAGACTTGCAAGTAGGCTTTACCCCCACTAAATGGGGTAGCGCGCATCGATCGGTACCATCCTTGAGCTTCTCCGACTTTCGGAAGGGTTAGGGTTAGGGTTAGGGATGAAAGCACATAGGAGAAAGAGATATTCTTGAATAACTTTTTTTGTGAAGGTCGGAGAGACTTGGAAAGTGGTTGCATCTGGACTAATTTGGGTCCTGCGGATCGATTGGTACCATCCCCGAGCTTGTACGACCTTCGGAAGAGGTCGACCGACGAAATTCCCCCAAATCTGAGGAGATATTCTTGAATAACTTTTTTTGTGAAGGTCGGAGAGACTTGCAAGTAGGCTCTACCCCCACTAAATGGGGTTGCGCACATCGATCGGTACCATCCTTGAGCTTCTCCGACTTTCGGAAGGGTTAGGGTTAGGGTTAGGGATGAAAGCACATAGGAGAAAGAGATATTCTTGAATAACTTTTTTTGTGAAGGTCGGAGAGACTTGGAAAGTGGTTGCATCTGGACTAATTTGGGTCCTGCGGATCGATTGGTACCATCCCCGAGCTTGTACGACCTTCGGAAGAGGTCGACCGACGAAATTCCCCCAAATCTGAGGAGATATTCTTGAATAACTTTTTTTGTGAAGGTCGGAGAGACATGCAAGTAGGCTCTACCCCCACTAAATGGGGTAGCGCGCATCGATCGGTACCATCCTTGAGCTTCTCCGACTTTTGGAAGGGTTAGGGTTAGGGTTAGGGATGAAAGCACATAGGAGAAAGAGATATTCTTGAATAACTTTTTTTGTGAAGGTCGGAGAGACTTGCAAGTAGGCTCTACTCCCACTAAATGGGGTAGCGCGCATCGATCGGTACCATCCTTGAGCTTCTACGACTTTCGGAAGGGTTAGGGTTAGGGTTAGGGATGAAAGCACATAGGAGAAAGAGATATTCTTGAATAACTTTTTTTGTGAAGGTCGGAGAGACTTGCAAGTAGGCTCTACCCCCACTAAATGGGGTAGCGCGCATCGATCGGTACCATCCTTGAGCTTCTCCGACTTTCGGAAGGGTTAGGGTTAGGGTTAGGGATGAAAGCACATAGGAGAAAGAGATATTCTTGAATAACTTTTTTTGTGAAGGTCGGAGAGACTTGCAAGTAGGCTCTACCCCCACTAAATGGGGTAGCGCGCATCGATCGGTACCATCCTTGAGCTTCTCCGACTTTCGGAAGGGTTAGGGTTAGGGTTAGGGATGAAAGCACATAGGAGAAAGAGATATTCTTGAATAACTTTTTTTGTGAAGGTCGGAGAGACTTGGAAAGTGGTTGCATCTGGACTAATTTGGGTGCTGCGGATCGATTGGTACCATCCCCGAGCTTGTACGACCTTCGGAAGAGGTCGACCGACGAAATTCCCCCAAATCTGAGGAGATATTCTTGAATAACTTTTTTTGTGAAGGTCGGAGAGACTTGCAAGTAGGCTCTACCCCCACTAAATGGGGTTGCACGCATCGATCGGTACCATCCTTGAGCTTCTCCGACTTTCGGAAGGGTTAGGGTTAGGGTTAGGGATGAAAGCACATAGGAGAAAGAGATATTCTTGAATAACTTTTTTTGTGAAGGTCGGAGAGACTTGCAAGTAGGCTCTACCCCCACTAAATGGGGTAGCGCGCATCGATTGGTAACATCCTTGAGCTTCTCCGACTTTCGGAAGGGTTAGGGTTAGGGTTAGGGATGAAAGCACATAGGAGAAAGAGATATTCTTGAATAACTTTTTTTGTGAAGGTCGGAGAGACTTGCAAGTAGGCTCTACCCCCACTAAATGGGGTAGCGCGCATCGATCGGTACCATCCTTGAGCTTCTCCGACTTTCGAAAGGGTTAGGGTTAGGGATGAAAGCACATAGGAGAAAGAGATATTCTTGAATAACTTTTTTTGTGAAGGTCGGAGAGACTTGGAAAGTGGTTGCATCTGGACTAATTTGGGTCCTGCGGATCGATTGGTACCATCCCCGAGCTTGTACGACCTTCGGAAGAGGTCGACCGACGAAATTCCCCCAAATCTGAGGAGATATTCTTGAATAACTTTTTTTGTGAAGGTCGGAGAGACTTGCAAGTAGGCTCTACCCCCACTAAATGGGGTTGCGCGCATCGATCGGTACCATCCTTGAGCTTCTCCGACTTTCGGAAGGGTTAGGGTTAGGGTTAGGGATGAAAGCACATAGGAGAAAGAGATATTCTTGAATAACTTTTTTTGTGAAGGTCGGAGAGACTTGGAAAGTGGTTGCATCTGGACTAATTTGGGTCCTGCGGATCGATTGGTACCATCCCCGAGCTTGTACGACCTTCGGAAGAGGTCGACCGACGAAATTCCCCCAAATCTGAGGAGATATTCTTGAATAACTTTTTTTGTGAAGGTCGGAGAGACTTGCAAGTAGGCTCTACCCCCACTAAATGGGGTAGCGCGCATCGATTGGTACCATCCTTGAGCTTCTCCGACTTTCGGAAGGGTTAGGGTTAGGGTTAGGGATGAAAGCACATAGGAGAAAGAGATATTCTTGAATAACTTTTTTTGTGAAGGTCGGAGAGACTTGGAAAGTGGTTGCATCTGGACTAATTTGGGTCCTGCGGATCGATTGGTACCATCCCCGAGCTTGTACGACCTTCGGAAGAGGTCGACCGACGAAATTCCCCCAAATCTGAGGAGATATTCTTGAATAACGTTTTTTGTGAAGGTCGGAGAGACTTGCAAGTAGGCTCTACCCCCACTAAATGGGGTTGCGCGCATCGATCGGTACCATCCTTGAGCTTCTCCGACTTTCGGAAGGGTTAGGGTTAGGGTTAGGGATGAAAGCACATAGGAGAAAGAGATATTCTTGAATAACTTTTTTTGTGAAGGTCGGAGAGACTTGGAAAGTGGTTGCATCTGGACTAATTTGGGTCCTGCGGATCGATTGGTACCATCCCCGAGCTTGTACGACCTTCGGAAGAGGTCGACCGACGAAATTCCCCCAAATCTGAGGAGATATTCTTGAATAACTTTTTTTGTGAAGGTCGGAGAGACATGCAAGTAGGCTCTACCCCCACTAAATGGGGTAGCGCGCATCGATCGGTACCATCCTTGAGCTTCTCCGACTTTTGGAAGGGTTAGGGTTAGGGTTAGGGATGAAAGCACATAGGAGAAAGAGATATTCTTGAATAACTTTTTTTGTGAAGGTCGGAGAGACTTGCAAGTAGGCTCTACCCCCACTAAATGGGGTAGCGCGCATCGATCGGTACCATCTTTGAGCTTCTCCGACTTTCGGAAGGGTTAGGGTTAGGGTTAGGGATGAAAGCACATAGGAGAAAGAGATATTCTTGAATAACTTTTTTTGTGAAGGTCGGAGAGACTTGCAAGTAGGCTCTACCCCCACTAAATGGGGTAGCGCGCATCGATCGGTACCATCCTTGAGCTTCTCCGACTTTCGAAAGGGGTAGGGTTAGGGATGAAAGCACATAGGAGAAAGAGATATTCTTGAATAACTTTTTTTGTGAAGGTCGGAGAGACTTGGAAAGTGGTTGCATCTGGACTAATTTGGGTCCTGCGGATCGATTGGTACCATCCCCGAGCTTGTACGACCTTCGGAAGAGGTCGACCGACGAAATTCCCCCAAATCTGAGGAGATATTCTTGAATAACTTTTTTTGTGAAGGTCGGAGAGACTTGCAAGTAGGCTCTACCCCCACTAAATGGGGTTGCGCGCATCGATCGGTACCATCCTTGAGCTTCTCCGACTTTCGGAAGGGTTAGGGTTAGGGTTAGGGATGAAAGCACATAGGAGAAAGAGATATTCTTGAATAACTTTTTTTGTGAAGGTCGGAGAGACTTGCAAGTAGGCTCTACCCCCACTAAATGGGGTAGCGCGCATCGATCGGTACCATCCTTGAGCTTCTCCGACTTTCGGAAGGGTTAGGGTTAGGGTTAGGGATGAAAGCACATAGGAGAAAGAGATATTCTTGAATAACTTTTTTTGTGAAGGTCGGAGAGACTTGGAAAGTGGTTGCATCTGGACTAATTTGGGTCCTGCGGATCGATTGGTACCATCCCCGAGCTTGTACGACCTTCGGAAGAGGTCGACCGACGAAATTCCCCCAAATCTGAGGAGATATTCTTGAATAACTTTTTTTGTGAAGGTCGGAGAGACTTGCAAGTAGGCTCTACCACCACTAAATGGGGTTGCGCGCATCGATCGGTACCATCCTTGAGCTTCTCCGACTTTCGGAAGGGTTAGGGTTAGGGTTAGGGATGAAAGCACATAGGAGAAAGAGATATTCTTGAATAACTTTTTTTGTGAAGGTCGGAGAGACTTGGAAAGTGGTTGCATCTGGACTAATTTGGGTCCTGCGGATCGATTGGTACCATCCCCGAGCTTGTACGACCTTCGGAAGAGGTCGACCGACGAAATTCCCCCAAATCTGAGGAGATATTCTTGAATAACGTTTTTTGTGAAGGTCGGAGAGACTTGCAAGTAGGCTCTACCCCCACTAAATGGGGTTGCGCGCATCGATCGGTACCATCCTTGAGCTTCTCCGACTTTCGGAAGGGTTAGGGTTAGGGTTAGGGATGAAAGCACATAGGAGAAAGAGATATTCTTGAATAACTTTTTTTGTGAAGGTCGGAGAGACTTGGAAAGTGGTTGCATCTGGACTAATTTGGGTCCTGCGGATCGATTGGTACCATCCCCGAGCTTGTACGACCTTCGGAAGAGGTCGACCGACGAAATTCCCCCAAATCTGAGGAGATATTCTTGAATAACTTTTTTTGTGAAGGTCGGAGAGACATGCAAGTAGGCTCTACCCCCACTAAATGGGGTAGCGCGCATCGATCGGTACCATCCTTGAGCTTCTCCGACTTTTGGAAGGGTTAGGGTTAGGGTTAGGGATGAAAGCACATAGGAGAAAGAGATATTCTTGAATAACTTTTTTTGTGAAGGTCGGAGAGACTTGCAAGTAGGCTCTACCCCCACTAAATGGGGTAGCGCGCATCGATCGGTACCATCTTTGAGCTTCTCCGACTTTCGGAAGGGTTAGGGTTAGGGTTAGGGATGAAAGCACATAGGAGAAAGAGATATTCTTGAATAACTTTTTTTGTGAAGGTCGGAGAGACTTGCAAGTAGGCTCTACCCCCACTAAATGGGGTAGCGCGCATCGATCGGTACCATCCTTGAGCTTCTCCGACTTTCGAAAGGGTTAGGGTTAGGGATGAAAGCACATAGGAGAAAGAGATATTCTTGAATAACTTTTTTTGTGAAGGTCGGAGAGACTTGGAAAGTGGTTGCATCTGGACTAATTTGGGTCCTGCGGATCGATTGGTACCATCCCCGAGCTTGTACGACCTTCGGAAGAGGTCGACCGACGAAATTCCCCCAAATCTGAGGAGATATTCTTGAATAACTTTTTTTGTGAAGGTCGGAGAGACTTGCAAGTAGGCTCTACCCCCACTAAATGGGGTTGCGCGCATCGATCGGTACCATCCTTGAGCTTCTCCGACTTTCGGAAGGGTTAGGGTTAGGGTTAGGGATGAAAGCACATAGGAGAAAGAGATATTCTTGAATAACTTTTTTTGTGAAGGTCGGAGAGACTTGCAAGTAGGCTCTACCCCCACTAAATGGGGTAGCGCGCATCGATCGGTACCATCCTTGAGCTTCTCCGACTTTCGGAAGGGTTAGGGTTAGGGTTAGGGATGAAAGCACATAGGAGAAAGAGATATTCTTGAATAACTTTTTTTGTGAAGGTCGGAGAGACTTGGAAAGTGGTTGCATCTGGACTAATTTGGGTCCTGCGGATCGATTGGTACCATCCCCGAGCTTGTACGACCTTCGGAAGAGGTCGACCGACGAAATTCCCCCAAATCTGAGGAGATATTCTTGAATAACTTTTTTTGTGAAGGTCGGAGAGACTTGCAAGTAGGCTCTACCCCCACTAAATGGGGTTGCGCGCATCGATCGGTACCATCCTTGAGCTTCTCCGACTTTCGGAAGGGTTAGGGTTAGGGTTAGGGATGAAAGCACATAGGAGAAAGAGATATTCTTGAATAACTTTTTTTGTGAAGGTCGGAGAGACTTGCAAGTAGGCTCTACCCCCACTAAATGGGGTAGCGCGCATCGATCGGTACCATCCTTGAGCTTCTCCGACTTTCGGAAGGGTTAGGGTTAGGGTTAGGGATGAAAGCACATAGGAGAAAGAGATATTCTTGAATAACTTTTTTTGTGAAGGTCGGAGAGACTTGGAAAGTGGTTGCATCTGGACTAATTTGGGTCCTGCGGATCGATTGGTACCATCCCCGAGCTTGTACGACCTTCGGAAGAGGTCGACCGACGAAATTCCCCCAAATCTGAGGAGATATTCTTGAATAACTTTTTTTGTGAAGGTCGGAGAGACTTGCAAGTAGGCTCTACCACCACTAAATGGGGTTGCGCGCATCGATCGGTACCATCCTTGAGCTTCTCCGACTTTCGGAAGGGTTAGGGTTAGGGTTAGGGATGAAAGCACATAGGAGAAAGAGATATTCTTGAATAACTTTTTTTGTGAAGGTCGGAGAGACTTGGAAAGTGGTTGCATCTGGACTAATTTGGGTCCTGCAGATCGATTGGTACCATCCCCGAGCTTGTACGACCTTCGGAAGAGGTCGACCGACGAAATTCCCCCAAATCTGAGGAGATATTCTTGAATAACTTTTTTTGTGAAGGTCGGAGAGACATGCAAGTAGGCTCTACCCCCACTAAATGGGGTAGCGCGCATCGATCGGTACCATCCTTGAGCTTCTCCGACTTTTGGAAGGGTTAGGGTTAGGGTTAGGGATGAAAGCACATAGGAGAAAGAGATATTCTTGAATAACTTTTTTTGTGAAGGTCGGAGAGACTTGCAAGTAGGCTCTACCCCCACTAAATGGGGTAGCGCGCATCGATCGGTACCATCCTTGAGCTTCTACGACTTTCGGAAGGGTTAGGGTTAGGGTTAGGGATGAAAGCACATAGGAGAAAGAGATATTCTTGAATAACTTTTTTTGTGAAGGTCGGAGAGACTTGGAAAGTGGTTGCATCTGGACTAATTTGGGTCCTGCGGATCGATTGGTACCATCCCCGAGCTTGTACGACCTTCGGAAGAGGTCGACCGACGAAATTCCCCCAAATCTGAGGAGATATTCTTGAATAACTTTTTTTGTGAAGGTCGGAGAGACTTGCAAGTAGGCTCTACCCCCACTAAATGGGGTTGCGCGCATCGATCGGTACCATCCTTGAGCTTCTCCGACTTTCGGAAGGGTTAGGGTTAGGGTTAGGGATGAAAGCACATAGGAGAAAGAGATATTCTTGAATAACTTTTTTTGTGAAGGTCGGAGAGACTTGCAAGTAGGCTCTACCCCCACTAAATGGGGTAACGCGCATCGATTGGTACCATCCTTGAGCTTCTCCGACTTTCGGAAGGGTTAGGGTTAGGGTTAGGGATGAAAGCACATAGGAGAAAGAGATATTCTTGAATAACTTTTTTTGTGAAGGTCGGAGAGACTTGCAAGTAGGCTCTACCCCCACTAAATGGGGTAGCGCGCATCGATCGGTACCATCCTTGAGCTTCTCCGACTTTCGGAAGGGTTAGGGTTAGGGTTAGGGATGAAAGCACATAGGAGAAAGAGATATTCTTGAATAACTTTTTTTGTGAAGGTCGGAGAGACTTGCAAGTAGGCTCTACCCCCACTAAATGGGGTAGCGCGCATCGATCGGTACCATCCTTGAGCTTCTCCGACTTTCGGAAGGGTTAGGGTTAGGGTTAGGGATGAAAGCACATAGGAGAAAGAGATATTCTTGAATAACTTTTTTTGTGAAGGTCGGAGAGACTTGGAAAGTGGTTGCATCTGGACTAATTTGGGTCCTGCGGATCGATTGGTACCATCCCCGAGCTTGTACGACCTTCGGAAGAGGTCGACCGACGAAATTCCCCCAAATCTGAGGAGATATTCTTGAATAACTTTTTTTGTGAAGGTCGGAGAGACTTGCAAGTAGGCTCTACCCCCACTAAATGGGGTTGCGCGCATCGATCGGTACCATCCTTGAGCTTCTCCGACTTTCGGAAGGGTTAGGGTTAGGGTTAGGGATGAAAGCACATAGGAGAAAGAGATATTCTTGAATAACTTTTTTTGTGAAGGTCGGAGAGACTTGCAAGTAGGCTCTACCCCCACTAAATGGGGTAGCGCGCATCGATTGGTACCATCCTTGAGCTTCTCCGACTTTCGGAAGGGTTAGGGTTAGGGTTAGGGATGAAAGCACATAGGAGAAAGAGATATTCTTGAATAACTTTTTTTGTGAAGGTCGGAGAGACTTGCAAGTAGGCTCTACCCCCACTAAATGGGGTAGCGCGCATCGATCGGTACCATCCTTGAGCTTCTCCGACTTTCGAAAGGGTTAGGGTTAGGGATGAAAGCACATAGGAGAAAGAGATATTCTTGAATAACTTTTTTTGTGAAGGTCGGAGAGACTTGGAAAGTGGTTGCATCTGGACTAATTTGGGTCCTGCGGATCGATTGGTACCATCCCCGAGCTTGTACGACCTTCGGAAGAGGTCGACCGACGAAATTCCCCCAAATCTGAGGAGATATTCTTGAATAACGTTTTTTGTGAAGGTCGGAGAGACTTGCAAGTAGGCTCTACCCCCACTAAATGGGGTTGCGCGCATCGATCGGTACCATCCTTGAGCTTCTCCGACTTTCGGAAGGGTTAGGGTTAGGGTTAGGGATGAAAGCACATAGGAGAAAGAGATATTCTTGAATAACTTTTTTTGTGAAGGTCGTAGAGACTTGGAAAGTGGTTGCATCTGGACTAATTTGGGTCCTGCGGATCGATTGGTACCATCCCCGAGCTTGTACGACCTTCGGAAGAGGTCGACCGACGAAATTCCCCCAAATCTGAGGAGATATTCTTGAATAACTTTTTTTGTGAAGGTCGGAGAGACATGCAAGTAGGCTCTACCCCCACTAAATGGGGTAGCGCGCATCGATCGGTACCATCCTTGAGCTTCTCCGACTTTTGGAAGGGTTAGGGTTAGGGTTAGGGATGAAAGCACATAGGAGAAAGAGATATTCTTGAATAACTTTTTTTGTGAAGGTCGGAGAGACTTGCAAGTAGGCTCTACCCCCACTAAATGGGGTAGCGCGCATCGATCGGTACCATCCTTGAGCTTCTCCGACTTTCGGAAGGGTTAGGGTTAGGGTTAGGGATGAAAGCACATAGGAGAAAGAGATATTCTTGAATAACTTTTTTTGTGAAGGTCGGAGAGACTTGCAAGTAGGCTCTACCCCCACTAAATGGGGTAGCGCGCATCGATCGGTACCATCCTTGAGCTTCTCCGACTTTCGGAAGGGTTAGGGTTAGGGTTAGGGATGAAAGCACATAGGAGAAAGAGATATTCTTGAATAACTTTTTTTGTGAAGGTCGGAGAGACTTGCAAGTAGGCTTTACCCCCACTAAATGGGGTAGCGCGCATCGATCGGTACCATCCTTGAGCTTCTCCGACTTTCGGAAGGGTTAGGGTTAGGGTTAGGGATGAAAGCACATAGGAGAAAGAGATATTCTTGAATAACTTTTTTTGTGAAGGTCGGAGAGACTTGGAAAGTGGTTGCATCTGGACTAATTTGGGTCCTGCGGATCGATTGGTACCATCCCCGAGCTTGTACGACCTTCGGAAGAGGTCGACCGACGAAATTCCCCCAAATCTGAGGAGATATTCTTGAATAACTTTTTTTGTGAAGGTCGGAGAGACTTGCAAGTAGGCTCTACCCCCACTAAATGGGGTTGCGCACATCGATCGGTACCATCCTTGAGCTTCTCCGACTTTCGGAAGGGTTAGGGTTAGGGTTAGGGATGAAAGCACATAGGAGAAAGAGATATTCTTGAATAACTTTTTTTGTGAAGGTCGGAGAGACTTGGAAAGTGGTTGCATCTGGACTAATTTGGGTCCTGCGGATCGATTGGTACCATCCCCGAGCTTGTACGACCTTTGGAAGAGGTCGACCGACGAAATTCCCCCAAATCTGAGGAGATATTCTTGAATAACTTTTTTTGTGAAGGTCGGAGAGACATGCAAGTAGGCTCTACCCCCACTAAATGGGGTAGCGCGCATCGATCGGTACCATCCTTGAGCTTCTCCGACTTTTGGAAGGGTTAGGGTTAGGGTTAGGGATGAAAGCACATAGGAGAAAGAGATATTCTTGAATAACTTTTTTTGTGAAGGTCGGAGAGACTTGCAAGTAGGCTCTACCCCCACTAAATGGGGTAGCGCGCATCGATCGGTACCATCCTTGAGCTTCTACGACTTTCGGAAGGGTTAGGGTTAGGGTTAGGGATGAAAGCACATAGGAGAAAGAGATATTCTTGAATAACTTTTTTTGTGAAGGTCGGAGAGACTTGCAAGTAGGCTCTACCCCCACTAAATGGGGTAGCGCGCATCGATCGGTACCATCCTTGAGCTTCTCCGACTTTCGGAAGGGTTAGGGTTAGGGTTAGGGATGAAAGCACATAGGAGAAAGAGATATTCTTGAATAACTTTTTTTGTGAAGGTCGGAGAGACTTGCAAGTAGGCTCTACCCCCACTAAATGGGGTAGCGCGCATCGATCGGTACCATCCTTGAGCTTCTCCGACTTTCGGAAGGGTTAGGGTTAGGGATGAAAGCACATAGGAGAAAGAGATATTCTTGAATAACTTTTTTTGTGAAGGTCGTAGAGACTTGGAAAGTGGTTGCATCTGGACTAATTTGGGTCCTGCGGATCGATTGGTACCATCCCCGAGCTTGTACGACCTTCGGAAGAGGTCGACCGACGAAATTCCCCCAAATCTGAGGAGATATTCTTGAATAACTTTTTTTGTGAAGGTCGGAGAGACATGCAAGTAGGCTCTACCCCCACTAAATGGGGTAGCGCGCATCGATCGGTACCATCCTTGAGCTTCTCCGACTTTTGGAAGGGTTAGGGTTAGGGTTAGGGATGAAAGCACATAGGAGAAAGAGATATTCTTGAATAACTTTTTTTGTGAAGGTCGGAGAGACTTGCAAGTAGGCTCTACCCCCACTAAATGGGGTAGCGCGCATCGATCGGTACCATCCTTGAGCTTCTCCGACTTTCGGAAGGGTTAGGGTTAGGGTTAGGGATGAAAGCACATAGGAGAAAGAGATATTCTTGAATAACTTTTTTTGTGAAGGTCGGAGAGACTTGCAAGTAGGCTCTACCCCCACTAAATGGGGTAGCGCGCATCGATCGGTACCATCCTTGAGCTTCTCCGACTTTCGGAAGGGTTAGGGTTAGGGTTAGGGATGAAAGCACATAGGAGAAAGAGATATTCTTGAATAACTTTTTTTGTGAAGGTCGGAGAGACTTGCAAGTAGGCTTTACCCCCACTAAATGGGGTAGCGCGCATCGATCGGTACCATCCTTGAGCTTCTCCGACTTTCGGAAGGGTTAGGGTTAGGGTTAGGGATGAAAGCACATAGGAGAAAGAGATATTCTTGAATAACTTTTTTTGTGAAGGTCGGAGAGACTTGGAAAGTGGTTGCATCTGGACTAATTTGGGTCCTGCGGATCGATTGGTACCATCCCCGAGCTTGTACGACCTTCGGAAGAGGTCGACCGACGAAATTCCCCCAAATCTGAGGAGATATTCTTGAATAACTTTTTTTGTGAAGGTCGGAGAGACTTGCAAGTAGGCTCTACCCCCACTAAATGGGGTTGCGCACATCGATCGGTACCATCCTTGAGCTTCTCCGACTTTCGGAAGGGTTAGGGTTAGGGTTAGGGATGAAAGCACATAGGAGAAAGAGATATTCTTGAATAACTTTTTTTGTGAAGGTCGGAGAGACTTGGAAAGTGGTTGCATCTGGACTAATTTGGGTCCTGCGGATCGATTGGTACCATCCCCGAGCTTGTACGACCTTCGGAAGAGGTCGACCGACGAAATTCCCCCAAATCTGAGGAGATATTCTTGAATAACTTTTTTTGTGAAGGTCGGAGAGACTTGCAAGTAGGCTCTACCCCCACTAAATGGGGTTGCACGCATCGATCGGTACCATCCTTGAGCTTCTCCGACTTTCGGAAGGGTTAGGGTTAGGGTTAGGGATGAAAGCACATAGGAGAAAGAGATATTCTTGAATAACTTTTTTTGTGAAGGTCGGAGAGACTTGCAAGTAGGCTCTACCCCCACTAAATGGGGTAGCGCGCATCGATTGGTACCATCCTTGAGCTTCTCCGACTTTCGGAAGGGTTAGGGTTAGGGTTAGGGATGAAAGCACATAGGAGAAAGAGATATTCTTGAATAACTTTTTTTGTGAAGGTCGGAGAGACTTGCAAGTAGGCTCTACCCCCACTAAATGGGGTAGCGCGCATCGATCGGTACCATCCTTGAGCTTCTCCGACTTTCGAAAGGGTTAGGGTTAGGGATGAAAGCACATAGGAGAAAGAGATATTCTTGAATAACTTTTTTTGTGAAGGTCGGAGAGACTTGGAAAGTGGTTGCATCTGGACTAATTTGGGTCCTGCGGATCGATTGGTACCATCCCCGAGCTTGTACGACCTTCGGAAGAGGTCGACCGACGAAATTCCCCCAAATCTGAGGAGATATTCTTGAATAACTTTTTTTGTGAAGGTCGGAGAGACTTGCAAGTAGGCTCTACCCCCACTAAATGGGGTTGCGCGCATCGATCGGTACCATCCTTGAGCTTCTCCGACTTTCGGAAGGGTTAGGGTTAGGGTTAGGGATGAAAGCACATAGGAGAAAGAGATATTCTTGAATAACTTTTTTTGTGAAGGTCGGAGAGACTTGGAAAGTGGTTGCATCTGGACTAATTTGGGTCCTGCGGATCGATTGGTACCATCCCCGAGCTTGTACGACCTTCGGAAGAGGTCGACCGACGAAATTCCCCCAAATCTGAGGAGATATTCTTGAATAACTTTTTTTGTGAAGGTCGGAGAGACATGCAAGTAGGCTCTACCCCCACTAAATGGGGTAGCGCGCATCGATCGGTACCATCCTTGAGCTTCTCCGACTTTTGGAAGGGTTAGGGTTAGGGTTAGGGATGAAAGCACATAGGAGAAAGAGATATTCTTGAATAACTTTTTTTGTGAAGGTCGGAGAGACTTGCAAGTAGGCTCTACCCCCACTAAATGGGGTAGCGCGCATCGATCGGTACCATCCTTGAGCTTCTCCGACTTTCGGAAGGGTTAGGGTTAGGGTTAGGGATGAAAGCACATAGGAGAAAGAGATATTCTTGAATAACTTTTTTTGTGAAGGTCGGAGAGACTTGCAAGTAGGCTCTACCCCCACTAAATGGGGTAGCGCGCATCGATCGGTACCATCCTTGAGCTTCTCCGACTTTCGGAAGGGTTAGGGTTAGGGTTAGGGATGAAAGCACATAGGAGAAAGAGATATTCTTGAATATCTTTTTTTGTGAAGGTCGGAGAGACTTGCAAGTAGGCTCTACCCCCACTAAATGGGGTAGCACGCATCGATCGGTACCATCCTTGAGCTTCTCCGACTTTCGGAAGGGTTAGGGTTAGGGTTAGGGATGAAAGCACATAGGAGAAAGAGATATTCTTGAATAACTTTTTTTGTGAAGGTCGGAGAGACTTGGAAAGTGGTTGCATCTGGACTAATTTGGGTCCTGCGGATCGATTGGTACCATCCCCGAGCTTGTACGACCTTCGGAAGAGGTCGACCGACGAAATTCCCCCAAATCTGAGGAGATATTCTTGAATAACTTTTTTTGTGAAGGTCGGAGAGACTTGCAAGTAGGCTCTACCCCCACTAAATGGAGTAGCGCGCATCGATCGGTACCATCCGTGAGCTTCTCCGACTTTCGGAAGGGTTAGGGTTAGGGTTAGGGATGAAAGCACATAGGAGAAAGAGATATTCTTGAATAACTTTTTTTGTGAAGGTCGGAGAGACTTGCAAGTAGGCTCTACCCCCACTAAATGGGGTAGCGCGCATCGATCGGTACCATCCTTGAGCTTCTCCGACTTTCGGAAGGGTTAGGGTTAGGGTTAGGGATGAAAGCACATAGGAGAAAGAGATATTCTTGAATATCTTTTTTTGTGAAGGTCGGAGAGACTTGCAAGTAGGCTCTACCCCCACTAAATGGGGTAGCGCGCATCGATCGGTACCATCCTTGAGCTTCTCCGACTTTCGGAAGGGTTAGGGTTAGGGTTAGGGATGAAAGCACATAGGAGAAAGAGATATTCTTGAATAACTTTTTTTGTGAAGGTCGGAGAGACTTGGAAAGTGGTTGCATCTGGACTAATTTGGGTCCTGCGGATCGATTGGTACCATCCCCGAGCTTGTACGACCTTCGGAAGAGGTCGACCGACGAAATTCCCCCAAATCTGAGGAGATATTCTTGAATAACTTTTTTTGTGAAGGTCGGAGAGACTTGCAAGTAGGCTCTACCCCCACTAAATGGAGTAGCGCGCATCGATCGGTACCATCCGTGAGCTTCTCCGACTTTCGGAAGGGTTAGGGTTAGGGTTAGGGATGAAAGCACATAGGAGAAAGAGATATTCTTGAATAACTTTTTTTGTGAAGGTCGGAGAGACTTGCAAGTAGGCTCTACCCCCACTAAATGGGGTAGCGCGCATCGATTGGTACCATCCTTGAGCTTCTCCGACTTTCGGAAGGGTTAGGGTTAGGGTTAGGGATGAAAGCACATAGGAGAAAGAGATATTCTTGAATAACTTTTTTTGTGAAGGTCGGAGAGACTTGCAAGTAGGCTCTACCCCCACTAAATGGGGTAGCGCGCATCGATCGGTACCATCCTTGAGCTTCTCCGACTTTCGAAAGGGTTAGGGTTAGGGATGAAAGCACATAGGAGAAAGAGATATTCTTGAATAACTTTTTTTGTGAAGGTCGGAGAGACTTGGAAAGTGGTTGCATCTGGACTAATTTGGGTCCTGCGGATCGATTGGTACCATCCCCGAGCTTGTACGACCTTCGGAAGAGGTCGACCGACGAAATTCCCCCAAATCTGAGGAGATATTCTTGAATAACTTTTTTTGTGAAGGTCGGAGAGACTTGCAAGTAGGCTCTACCCCCACTAAATGGGGTTGCGCGCATCGATCGGTACCATCCTTGAGCTTCTCCGACTTTCGGAAGGGTTAGGGTTAGGGTTAGGGATGAAAGCACATAGGAGAAAGAGATATTCTTGAATAACTTTTTTTGTGAAGGTCGGAGAGACTTGGAAAGTGGTTGCATCTGGACTAATTTGGGTCCTGCGGATCGATTGGTACCATCCCCGAGCTTGTACGACCTTCGGAAGAGGTCGACCGACGAAATTCCCCCAAATCTGAGGAGATATTCTTGAATAACTTTTTTTGTGAAGGTCGGAGAGACATGCAAGTAGGCTCTACCCCCACTAAATGGGGTAGCGCGCATCGATCGGTACCATCCTTGAGCTTCTCCGACTTTTGGAAGGGTTAGGGTTAGGGTTAGGGATGAAAGCACATAGGAGAAAGAGATATTCTTGAATAACTTTTTTTGTGAAGGTCGGAGAGACTTGCAAGTAGGCTCTACCCCCACTAAATGGGGTAGCGCGCATCGATCGGTACCATCCTTGAGCTTCTCCGACTTTCGGAAGGGTTAGGGTTAGGGTTAGGGATGAAAGCACATAGGAGAAAGAGATATTCTTGAATAACTTTTTTTGTGAAGGTCGGAGAGACTTGCAAGTAGGCTCTACCCCCACTAAATGGGGTAGCGCGCATCGATCGGTACCATCCTTGAGCTTCTCCGACTTTCGGAAGGGTTAGGGTTAGGGTTAGGGATGAAAGCACATAGGAGAAAGAGATATTCTTGAATAACTTTTTTTGTGAAGGTCGGAGAGACTTGGAAAGTGGTTGCATCTGGACTAATTTGGGTCCTGCGGATCGATTGGTACCATCCCCGAGCTTGTACGACCTTCGGAAGAGGTCGACCGACGAAATTCCCCCAAATCTGAGGAGATATTCTTGAATAACTTTTTTTGTGAAGGTCGGAGAGACTTGCAAGTAGGCTCTACCCCCACTAAATGGGGTTGCACGCATCGATCGGTACCATCCTTGAGCTTCTCCGACTTTCGGAAGGGTTAGGGTTAGGGTTAGGGATGAAAGCACATAGGAGAAAGAGATATTCTTGAATAACTTTTTTTGTGAAGGTCGGAGAGACTTGCAAGTAGGCTCTACCCCCACTAAATGGGGTAGCGCGCATCGATTGGTACCATCCTTGAGCTTCTCCGACTTTCGGAAGGGTTAGGGTTAGGGTTAGGGATGAAAGCACATAGGAGAAAGAGATATTCTTGAATAACTTTTTTTGTGAAGGTCGGAGAGACTTGCAAGTAGGCTCTACCCCCACTAAATGGGGTAGCGCGCATCGATCGGTACCATCCTTGAGCTTCTCCGACTTTCGAAAGGGTTAGGGTTAGGGATGAAAGCACATAGGAGAAAGAGATATTCTTGAATAACTTTTTTTGTGAAGGTCGGAGAGACTTGGAAAGTGGTTGCATCTGGACTAATTTGGGTCCTGCGGATCGATTGGTACCATCCCCGAGCTTGTACGACCTTCGGAAGAGGTCGACCGACGAAATTCCCCCAAATCTGAGGAGATATTCTTGAATAACTTTTTTTGTGAAGGTCGGAGAGACTTGCAAGTAGGCTCTACCCCCACTAAATGGGGTTGCGCGCATCGATCGGTACCATCCTTGAGCTTCTCCGACTTTCGGAAGGGTTAGGGTTAGGGTTAGGGATGAAAGCACATAGGAGAAAGAAATATTCTTGAATAACTTTTTTTGTGAAGGTCGGAGAGACTTGGAAAGTGGTTGCATCTGGACTAATTTGGGTCCTGCGGATCGATTGGTACCATCCCCGAGCTTGTACGACCTTCGGAAGAGGTCGACCGACGAAATTCCCCCAAATCTGAGGAGATATTCTTGAATAACTTTTTTTGTGAAGGTCGGAGAGACATGCAAGTAGGCTCTACCCCCACTAAATGGGGTAGCGCGCATCGATCGGTACCATCCTTGAGCTTCTCCGACTTTTGGAAGGGTTAGGGTTAGGGTTAGGGATGAAAGCACATAGGAGAAAGAGATATTCTTGAATAACTTTTTTTGTGAAGGTCGGAGAGACTTGCAAGTAGGCTCTACCCCCACTAAATGGGGTAGCGCGCATCGATCGGTACCATCCTTGAGCTTCTCCGACTTTCGGAAGGGTTAGGGTTAGGGTTAGGGATGAAAGCACATAGGAGAAAGAGATATTCTTGAATAACTTTTTTTGTGAAGGTCGGAGAGACTTGCAAGTAGGCTCTACCCCCACTAAATGGGGTAGCGCGCATCGATCGGTACCATCCTTGAGCTTCTCCGACTTTCGGAAGGGTTAGGGTTAGGGTTAGGGATGAAAGCACATAGGAGAAAGAGATATTCTTGAATATCTTTTTTTGTGAAGGTCGGAGAGACTTGCAAGTAGGCTCTACCCCCACTAAATGGGGTAGCACGCATCGATCGGTACCATCCTTGAGCTTCTCCGACTTTCGGAAGGGTTAGGGTTAGGGTTAGGGATGAAAGCACATAGGAGAAAGAGATATTCTTGAATAACTTTTTTTGTGAAGGTCGGAGAGACTTGGAAAGTGGTTGCATCTGGACTAATTTGGGTCCTGCGGATCGATTGGTACCATCCCCGAGCTTGTACGACCTTCGGAAGAGGTCGACCGACGAAATTCCCCCAAATCTGAGGAGATATTCTTGAATAACTTTTTTTGTGAAGGTCGGAGAGACTTGCAAGTAGGCTCTACCCCCACTAAATGGAGTAGCGCGCATCGATCGGTACCATCCGTGAGCTTCTCCGACTTTCGGAAGGGTTAGGGTTAGGGTTAGGGATGAAAGCACATAGGAGAAAGAGATATTCTTGAATAACTTTTTTTGTGAAGGTCGGAGAGACTTGCAAGTAGGCTCTACCCCCACTAAATGGGGTAGCGCGCATCGATCGGTACCATCCTTGAGCTTCTCCGACTTTCGGAAGGGTTAGGGTTAGGGTTAGGGATGAAAGCACATAGGAGAAAGAGATATTCTTGAATATCTTTTTTTGTGAAGGTCGGAGAGACTTGCAAGTAGGCTCTACCCCCACTAAATGGGGTAGCGCGCATCGATCGGTACCATCCTTGAGCTTCTCCGACTTTCGGAAGGGTTAGGGTTAGGGTTAGGGATGAAAGCACATAGGAGAAAGAGATATTCTTGAATAACTTTTTTTGTGAAGGTCGGAGAGACTTGGAAAGTGGTTGCATCTGGACTAATTTGGGTCCTGCGGATCGATTGGTACCATCCCCGAGCTTGTACGACCTTCGGAAGAGGTCGACCGACGAAATTCCCCCAAATCTGAGGAGATATTCTTGAATAACTTTTTTTGTGAAGGTCGGAGAGACTTGCAAGTAGGCTCTACCCCCACTAAATGGAGTAGCGCGCATCGATCGGTACCATCCGTGAGCTTCTCCGACTTTCGGAAGGGTTAGGGTTAGGGTTAGGGATGAAAGCACATAGGAGAAAGAGATATTCTTGAATAACTTTTTTTGTGAAGGTCGGAGAGACTTGCAAGTAGGCTCTACCCCCACTAAATGGGGTAGCGCGCATCGATTGGTACCATCCTTGAGCTTCTCCGACTTTCGGAAGGGTTAGGGTTAGGGTTAGGGATGAAAGCACATAGGAGAAAGAGATATTCTTGAATAACTTTTTTTGTGAAGGTCGGAGAGACTTGCAAGTAGGCTCTACCCCCACTAAATGGGGTAGCGCGCATCGATCGGTACCATCCTTGAGCTTCTCCGACTTTCGAAAGGGTTAGGGTTAGGGATGAAAGCACATAGGAGAAAGAGATATTCTTGAATAACTTTTTTTGTGAAGGTCGGAGAGACTTGGAAAGTGGTTGCATCTGGACTAATTTGGGTCCTGCGGATCGATTGGTACCATCCCCGAGCTTGTACGACCTTCGGAAGAGGTCGACCGACGAAATTCCCCCAAATCTGAGGAGATATTCTTGAATAACTTTTTTTGTGAAGGTCGGAGAGACTTGCAAGTAGGCTCTACCCCCACTAAATGGGGTTGCGCGCATCGATCGGTACCATCCTTGAGCTTCTCCGACTTTCGGAAGGGTTAGGGTTAGGGTTAGGGATGAAAGCACATAGGAGAAAGAGATATTCTTGAATAACTTTTTTTGTGAAGGTCGGAGAGACTTGGAAAGTGGTTGCATCTGGACTAATTTGGGTCCTGCGGATCGATTGGTACCATCCCCGAGCTTGTACGACCTTCGGAAGAGGTCGACCGACGAAATTCCCCCAAATCTGAGGAGATATTCTTGAATAACTTTTTTTGTGAAGGTCGGAGAGACATGCAAGTAGGCTCTACCCCCACTAAATGGGGTAGCGCGCATCGATCGGTACCATCCTTGAGCTTCTCCGACTTTTGGAAGGGTTAGGGTTAGGGTTAGGGATGAAAGCACATAGGAGAAAGAGATATTCTTGAATAACTTTTTTTGTGAAGGTCGGAGAGACTTGCAAGTAGGCTCTACCCCCACTAAATGGGGTAGCGCGCATCGATCGGTACCATCCTTGAGCTTCTCCGACTTTCGGAAGGGTTAGGGTTAGGGTTAGGGATGAAAGCACATAGGAGAAAGAGATATTCTTGAATAACTTTTTTTGTGAAGGTCGGAGAGACTTGCAAGTAGGCTCTACCCCCACTAAATGGGGTAGCGCGCATCGATCGGTACCATCCTTGAGCTTCTCCGACTTTCGGAAGGGTTAGGGTTAGGGTTAGGGATGAAAGCACATAGGAGAAAGAGATATTCTTGAATAACTTTTTTTGTGAAGGTCGGAGAGACTTGGAAAGTGGTTGCATCTGGACTAATTTGGGTCCTGCGGATCGATTGGTACCATCCCCGAGCTTGTACGACCTTCGGAAGAGGTCGACCGACGAAATTCCCCCAAATCTGAGGAGATATTCTTGAATAACTTTTTTTGTGAAGGTCGGAGAGACTTGCAAGTAGGCTCTACCCCCACTAAATGGGGTTGCACGCATCGATCGGTACCATCCTTGAGCTTCTCCGACTTTCGGAAGGGTTAGGGTTAGGGTTAGGGATGAAAGCACATAGGAGAAAGAGATATTCTTGAATAACTTTTTTTGTGAAGGTCGGAGAGACTTGCAAGTAGGCTCTACCCCCACTAAATGGGGTAGCGCGCATCGATTGGTACCATCCTTGAGCTTCTCCGACTTTCGGAAGGGTTAGGGTTAGGGTTAGGGATGAAAGCACATAGGAGAAAGAGATATTCTTGAATAACTTTTTTTGTGAAGGTCGGAGAGACTTGCAAGTAGGCTCTACCCCCACTAAATGGGGTAGCGCGCATCGATCGGTACCATCCTTGAGCTTCTCCGACTTTCGGAAGGGTTAGGGTTAGGGTTAGGGATGAAAGCACATAGGAGAAAGAGATATTCTTGAATAACTTTTTTTGTGAAGGTCGGAGAGACTTGGAAAGTGGTTGCATCTGGACTAATTTGGGTCCTGCGGATCGATTGGTACCATCCCCGAGCTTGTACGACCTTCGGAAGAGGTCGACCGACGAAATTCCCCCAAATCTGAGGAGATATTCTTGAATAACTTTTTTTGTGAAGGTCGGAGAGACTTGCAAGTAGGCTCTACCCCCACTAAATGGGGTTGCACGCATCGATCGGTACCATCCTTGAGCTTCTCCGACTTTCGGAAGGGTTAGGGTTAGGGTTAGGGATGAAAGCACATAGGAGAAAGAGATATTCTTGAATAACTTTTTTTGTGAAGGTCGGAGAGACTTGCAAGTAGGCTCTACCCCCACTAAATGGGGTAGCGCGCATCGATTGGTACCATCCTTGAGCTTCTCCGACTTTCGGAAGGGTTAGGGTTAGGGTTAGGGATGAAAGCACATAGGAGAAAGAGATATTCTTGAATAACTTTTTTTGTGAAGGTCGGAGAGACTTGCAAGTAGGCTCTACCCCCACTAAATGGGGTAGCGCGCATCGATCGGTACCATCCTTGAGCTTCTCCGACTTTCGAAAGGGTTAGGGTTAGGGATGAAAGCACATAGGAGAAAGAGATATTCTTGAATAACTTTTTTTGTGAAGGTCGGAGAGACTTGGAAAGTGGTTGCATCTGGACTAATTTGGGTCCTGCGGATCGATTGGTACCATCCCCGAGCTTGTACGACCTTCGGAAGAGGTCGACCGACGAAATTCCCCCAAATCTGAGGAGATATTCTTGAATAACTTTTTTTGTGAAGGTCGGAGAGACTTGCAAGTAGGCTCTACCCCCACTAAATGGGGTTGCGCGCATCGATCGGTACCATCCTTGAGCTTCTCCGACTTTCGGAAGGGTTAGGGTTAGGGTTAGGGATGAAAGCACATAGGAGAAAGAGATATTCTTGAATAACTTTTTTTGTGAAGGTCGGAGAGACTTGGGAAGTGGTTGCATCTGGACTAATTTGGGTCCTGCGGATCGATTGGTACCATCCCCGAGCTTGTACGACCTTCGGAAGAGGTCGACCGACGAAATTCCCCCAAATCTGAGGAGATATTCTTGAATAACTTTTTTTGTGAAGGTCGGAGAGACATGCAAGTAGGCTCTACCCCCACTAAATGGGGTAGCGCGCATCGATCGGTACCATCCTTGAGCTTCTCCGACTTTTGGAAGGGTTAGGGTTAGGGTTAGGGATGAAAGCACATAGGAGAAAGAGATATTCTTGAATAACTTTTTTTGTGAAGGTCGGAGAGACTTGCAAGTAGGCTCTACCCCCACTAAATGGGGTAGCGCGCATCGATCGGTACCATCCTTGAGCTTCTCCGACTTTCGGAAGGGTTAGGGTTAGGGTTAGGGATGAAAGCACATAGGAGAAAGAGATATTCTTGAATAACTTTTTTTGTGAAGGTCGGAGAGACTTGCAAGTAGGCTCTACCCCCACTAAATGGGGTAGCGCGCATCGATCGGTACCATCCTTGAGCTTCTCCGACTTTCGGAAGGGTTAGGGTTAGGGTTAGGGATGAAAGCACATAGGAGAAAGAGATATTCTTGAATATCTTTTTTTGTGAAGGTCGGAGAGACTTGCAAGTAGGCTCTACCCCCACTAAATGGGGTAGCGCGCATCGATCGGTACCATCCTTGAGCTTCTCCGACTTTCGGAAGGGTTAGGGTTAGGGTTAGGGATGAAAGCACATAGGAGAAAGAGATATTCTTGAATAACTTTTTTTGTGAAGGTCGGAGAGACTTGGAAAGTGGTTGCATCTGGACTAATTTGGGTCCTGCGGATCGATTGGTACCATCCCCGAGCTTGTACGACCTTCGGAAGAGGTCGACCGACGAAATTCCCCCAAATCTGAGGAGATATTCTTGAATAACTTTTTTTGTGAAGGTCGGAGAGACTTGCAAGTAGGCTCTACCCCCACTAAATGGAGTAGCGCGCATCGATCGGTACCATCCGTGAGCTTCTCCGACTTTCGGAAGGGTTAGGGTTAGGGTTAGGGATGAAAGCACATAGGAGAAAGAGATATTCTTGAATAACTTTTTTTGTGAAGGTCGGAGAGACTTGCAAGTAGGCTCTACCCCCACTAAATGGGGTAGCGCGCATCGATCGGTACCATCCTTGAGCTTCTCCGACTTTCGGAAGGGTTAGGGTTAGGGTTAGGGATGAAAGCACATAGGAGAAAGAGATATTCTTGAATATCTTTTTTTGTGAAGGTCGGAGAGACTTGCAAGTAGGCTCTACCCCCACTAAATGGGGTAGCGCGCATCGATCGGTACCATCCTTGAGCTTCTCCGACTTTCGGAAGGGTTAGGGTTAGGGTTAGGGATGAAAGCACATAGGAGAAAGAGATATTCTTGAATAACTTTTTTTGTGAAGGTCGGAGAGACTTGGAAAGTGGTTGCATCTGGACTAATTTGGGTCCTGCGGATCGATTGGTACCATCCCCGAGCTTGTACGACCTTCGGAAGAGGTCGACCGACGAAATTCCCCCAAATCTGAGGAGATATTCTTGAATAACTTTTTTTGTGAAGGTCGGAGAGACTTGCAAGTAGGCTCTACCCCCACTAAATGGAGTAGCGCGCATCGATCGGTACCATCCGTGAGCTTCTCCGACTTTCGGAAGGGTTAGGGTTAGGGTTAGGGATGAAAGCACATAGGAAAAAGAGATATTCTTGAATAACTTTTTTTGTGAAGGTCGGAGAGACTTGCAAGTAGGCTCTACCCCCACTAAATGGGGTAGCGCGCATCGATTGGTACCATCCTTGAGCTTCTCCGACTTTCGGAAGGGTTAGGGTTAGGGTTAGGGATGAAAGCACATAGGAGAAAGAGATATTCTTGAATAACTTTTTTTGTGAAGGTCGGAGAGACTTGCAAGTAGGCTCTACCCCCACTAAATGGGGTAGCGCGCATCGATCGGTACCATCCTTGAGCTTCTCCGACTTTCGAAAGGGTTAGGGTTAGGGATGAAAGCACATAGGAGAAAGAGATATTCTTGAATAACTTTTTTTGTGAAGGTCGGAGAGACTT
Source organism: Limanda limanda (assembly GCF_963576545.1). Classification (NCBI taxonomy): domain Eukaryota; kingdom Metazoa; phylum Chordata; class Actinopteri; order Pleuronectiformes; family Pleuronectidae; genus Limanda; species Limanda limanda. The sequence continues at coordinate 308,737 of NW_026870579.1, read as the reverse complement.
GGAAAGTGGTTGCATCTGGACTAATTTGGGTCCTGCGGATCGATTGGTACCATCCCCGAGCTTGTACGACCTTCGGAAGAGGTCGACCGACGAAATTCCCCCAAATCTGAGGAGATATTCTTGAATAACTTTTTTTGTGAAGGTCGGAGAGACTTGCAAGTAGGCTCTACCCCCACTAAATGGGGTTGCGCGCATCGATCGGTACCATCCTTGAGCTTCTCCGACTTTCGGAAGGGTTAGGGTTAGGGTTAGGGATGAAAGCACATAGGAGAAAGAGATATTCTTGAATAACTTTTTTTGTGAAGGTCGGAGAGACTTGGAAAGTGGTTGCATCTGGACTAATTTGGGTCCTGCGGATCGATTGGTACCATCCCCGAGCTTGTACGACCTTCGGAAGAGGTCGACCGACGAAATTCCCCCAAATCTGAGGAGATATTCTTGAATAACTTTTTTTGTGAAGGTCGGAGAGACATGCAAGTAGGCTCTACCCCCACTAAATGGGGTAGCGCACATCGATCGGTACCATCCTTGAGCTTCTCCGACTTTTGGAAGGGTTAGGGTTAGGGTTAGGGATGAAAGCACATAGGAGAAAGAGATATTCTTGAATAACTTTTTTTGTGAAGGTCGGAGAGACTTGCAAGTAGGCTCTACCCCCACTAAATGGGGTAGCGCGCATCGATCGGTACCATCCTTGAGCTTCTACGACTTTCGGAAGGGTTAGGGTTAGGGTTAGGGATGAAAGCACATAGGAGAAAGAGATATTCTTGAATAACTTTTTTTGTGAAGGTCGGAGAGACTTGCAAGTAGGCTCTACCCCCACTAAATGGGGTAGCGCGCATCGATCGGTACCATCCTTGAGCTTCTCCGACTTTCGGAAGGGTTAGGGTTAGGGTTAGGGATGAAAGCACATAGGAGAAAGAGATATTCTTGAATAACTTTTTTTGTGAAGGTCGGAGAGACTTGCAAGTAGGCTCTACCCCCACTAAATGGGGTAGCGCGCATCGATCGGTACCATCCTTGAGCTTCTCCGACTTTCGGAAGGGTTAGGGTTAGGGTTAGGGATGAAAGCACATAGGAGAAAGAGATATTCTTGAATAACTTTTTTTGTGAAGGTCGGAGAGACTTGGAAAGTGGTTGCATCTGGAATAATTTGGGTCCTGCGGATCGATTGGTACCATCCCCGAGCTTGTACGACCTTCGGAAGAGGTCGACCGACGAAATTCCCCCAAATCTGAGGAGATATTCTTGAATAACTTTTTTTGTGAAGGTCGGAGAGCCTTGCAAGTAGGCTCTACCCCCACTAAATGGGGTTGCGCGCATCGATCGGTACCATCCTTGAGCTTCTCCGACTTTCGGAAGGGTTAGGGTTAGGGTTAGGGATGAAAGCACATAGGAGAAAGAGATATTCTTGAATAACTTTTTTTGTGAAGGTCGGAGAGACTTGGAAAGTGGTTGCATCTGGACTAATTTGGGTCCTGCGGATCGATTGGTACCATCCCCGAGCTTGTACGACCTTCGGAAGAGGTCGACCGACGAAATTCCCCCAAATCTGAGGAGATATTCTTGAATAACTTTTTTTGTGAAGGTCGGAGAGACATGCAAGTAGGCTCTACCCCCACTAAATGGGGTAGCGCGCATCGATCGGTACCATCCTTGAGCTTCTCCGACTTTTGGAAGGGTTAGGGTTAGGGTTAGGGATGAAAGCACATAGGAGAAAGAGATATTCTTGAATAACTTTTTTTGTGAAGGTCGGAGAGACTTGCAAGTAGGCTCTACCCCCACTAAATGGGGTAGCGCGCATCGATCGGTACCATCCTTGAGCTTCTACGACTTTCGGAAGGGTTAGGGTTAGGGATAGGGATGAAAGCACATAGGAGAAAGAGATATTCTTGAATAACTTTTTTTGTGAAGGTCGGAGAGACTTGCAAGTAGGCTCTACCCCCACTAAATGGGGTAGCGCGCATCGATCGGTACCATCCTTGAGCTTCTCCGACTTTCGGAAGGGTTAGGGTTAGGGTTAGGGATGAAAGCACATAGGAGAAAGAGATATTCTTGAATAACTTTTTTTGTGAAGGTCGGAGAGACTTGGAAAGTGGTTGCATCTGGACTAATTTGGGTCCTGCGGATCGATTGGTACCATCCCCGAGCTTGTACGACCTTCGGAAGAGGTCGACCGACGAAATTCCCCCAAATCTGAGGAGATATTCTTGAATAACTTTTTTTGTGAAGGTCGGAGAGACTTGCAAGTAGGCTCTACCCCCACTAAATGGGGTAGCGCGCATCGATCGGTTCCATCCTTGAGCTTCTCCGACTTTCGGAAGGGTTAGGGTTAGGGTTAGGGATGAAAGCACATAGGAGAAAGAGATATTCTTGAATAACTTTTTTTGTGAAGGTCGGAGAGACTTGCAAGTAGGCTCTACCCCCACTAAATGGGGTAGCGCGCATCGATCGGTACCATCCTTGAGCTTCTCCGACTTTCGGAAGGGTTAGGGTTAGGGTTAGGGATGAAAGCACATAGGAGAAAGAGATATTCTTGAATAACTTTTTTTGTGAAGGTCGGAGAGACTTGCAAGTAGGCTCTACCCCCACTAAATGGGGTAGCGCGCATCGATCGGTACCATACTTGAGCTTCTCCGACTTTCGGAAGGGTTAGGGTTAGGGTTAGGGATGAAAGCACATAGGAGAAAGAGATATTCTTGAATAACTTTTTTTGTGAAGGTCGGAGAGACTTGGAAAGTGGTTGCATCTGGACTAATTTGGGTCCTGCGGATCGATTGGTACCATCCCCGAGCTTGTACGACCTTCGGAAGAGGTCGACCGACGAAATTCCCCCAAATCTGAGGAGATATTCTTGAATAACTTTTTTTGTGAAGGTCGGAGAGACTTGCAAGTAGGCTCTACCCCCACTAAATGGGGTTGCGCGCATCGATCGGTACCATCCTTGAGCTTCTCCGACTTTCGGAAGGGTTAGGGTTAGGGATGAAAGCACATAGGAGAAAGAGATATTCTTGAATAACTTTTTTTGTGAAGGTCTGAGAGACTTGCAAGTAGGCTCTACCCCCACTAAATGGGGTAGCGCGCATCGATCGGTACCATCCTTGAGCTTCTCCGACTTTCGGAAGGGTTAGGGTTAGGGATGAAAGCACATAGGAGAAAGAGATATTCTTGAATAACTTTTTTTGTGAAGGTCGGAGAGACTTGGAAAGTGGTTGCATCTGGACTAATTTGGGTCCTGCGGATCGATTGGTACCATCCCCGAGCTTGTACGACCTTCGGAAGAGGTCGACCGACGAAATTCCCCCAAATCTGAGGAGATATTCTTGAATAACTTTTTTTGTGAAGGTCGGAGAGACTTGCAAGTAGGCTCTACCCCCACTAAATGGGGTTGCGCGCATCGATCGGTACCATCCTTGAGCTTCTCCGACTTTCGGAAGGGTTAGGGTTAGGGTTAGGGATGAAAGCACATAGGAGAAAGAGATATTCTTGAATAACTCTTTTTGTGAAGGTCGGAGAGACTTGGAAAGTGGTTGCATCTGGACTAATTTGGGTCCTGCGGATCGATTGGTACCATCCCCGAGCTTGTACGACCTTCGGAAGAGGTCGACCGACGAAATTCCCCCAAATCTGAGGAGATATTCTTGAATAACTTTTTTTGTGAAGGTCGGAGAGACTTGCAAGTAGGCTCTACCCCCACTAAATGGGGTAGCGCGCATCGATCGGTACCATCCTTGAGCTTCTCCGACTTTCGGAAGGGTTAGGGTTAGGGTTAGGGATGAAAGCACATAGGAGAAAGAGATATTCTTGAATAACTTTTTTTGTGAAGGTCGGAGAGACTTGAAAAGTGGTTGCATCTGGACTAATTTGGGTCCTGCGGATCGATTGGTACCATCCCCGAGCTTGTACGACCTTCGGAAGAGGTCGACCGACGAAATTCCCCCAAATCTGAGGAGATATTCTTGAATAACTTTTTTTGTGAAGGTCGGAGAGACTTGCAAGTAGGCTCTACCCCCACTAAATGGGGTAGCGCGCATCGATCGGTTCCATCTTTGAGCTTCTCCGACTTTCGGAAGGGTTAGGGTTAGGGATGAAAGCACATAGGAGAAAGAGATATTCTTGAATAACTTTTTTTGTGAAGGTCGGAGAGACTTGCAAGTAGGCTCTACCCCCACTAAATGGGGTAGCGCGCATCGATCGGTACCATCCTTGAGCTTCTCCGACTTTCGGAAGGGTTAGGGTTAGGGTTAGGGATGAAAGCACATAGGAGAAAGAGATATTCTTGAATAACTTTTTTTGTGAAGGTCGGAGAGACTTGCAAGTAGGCTCTACCCCCACTAAATGGGGTAGCGCGCATCGATCGGTACCATCCTTGAGCTTCTCCGACTTTCGGAAGGGTTAGGGTTAGGGATGAAAGCACATAGGAGAAAGAGATATTCTTGAATAACTTTTTTTGTGAAGGTCGGAGAGACTTGGAAAGTGGTTGCATCTGGACTAATTTGGGTCCTGCGGATCGATTGGTACCATCCCCGAGCTTGTACGACCTTCGGAAGAGGTCGACCGACGAAATTCCCCCAAATCTGAGGAGATATTCTTGAATAACTTTTTTTGTGAAGGTTGGAGAGACTTGCAAGTAGGCTCTACCCCCACTAAATGGGGTTGCACGCATCGATCGGTACCATCCTTGAGCTTCTCCGACTTTCGGAAGGGTTAGGGTTAGGGATGAAAGCACATAGGAGAAAGAGATATTCTTGAATAACTTTTTTTGTGAAGGTCGGAGAGACTTGCAAGTAGGCTCTACCCCCACTAAATGGGGTAGCGCACATCGATCGGTACCATCCTTGAGCTTCTCCGACTTTCGGAAGGGTTAGGGTTAGGGATGAAAGCACATAGGAGAAAGAGATATTCTTGAATAACTTTTTTTGTGAAGGTCGGAGAGACTTGGAAAGTGGTTGCATCTGGACTAATTTGGGTCCTGCGGATCGATTGGTACCATCCCCGAGCTTGTACGACCTTCGGAAGAGGTCGACCGACGAAATTCCCCCAAATCTGAGGAGATATTCTTGAATAACTTTTTTTGTGAAGGTCGGAGAGACTTGCAAGTAGGCTCTACCCCCACTAAATGGGGTTGCGCGCATCGATCGGTACCATCCTTGAGCTTCTCCGACTTTCGGAAGGGTTAGGGTTAGGGTTAGGGATGAAAGCACATAGGAGAAAGAGATATTCTTGAATAACTTTTTTTGTGAAGGTCGGAGAGACTTGGAAAGTGGTTGCATCTGGACTAATTTGGGTCCTGCGGATCGATTGGTACCATCCCCGAGCTTGTACGACCTTCGGAAGAGGTCGACCGACGAAATTCCCCCAAATCTGAGGAGATATTCTTGAATAACTTTTTTTGTGAAGGTCGGAGAGACTTGCAAGTAGGCTCTACCCCCACTAAATGGGGTAGCGCGCATCGATCGGTTCCATCCTTGAGCTTTTCCGACTTTCGGAAGGGTTAGGGTTAGGGTTAGGGATGAAAGCACATAGGAGAAAGAGATATTCTTGAATAACTTTTTTTGTGAAGGTCGGAGAGACTTGCAAGTAGGCTCTACCCCCACTAAATGGGGTAACGCGCATCGATCGGTACCATCCTTGAGCTTCTCCGACTTTCGGAAGGGTTAGGGTTAGGGTTAGGGATGAAAGCACATAGGAGAAAGAGATATTCTTGAATAACTTTTTTTGTGAAGGTCGGAGAGACTTGCAAGTAGGCTCTACCCCCACTAAATGGGGTAGCGCGCATCGATCGGTACCATCTTTGAGCTTCTCCGACTTTCGGAAGGGTTAGGGTTAGGGTTAGGGATGAAAGCACATAGGAGAAAGAGATATTCTTGAATAACTTTTTTTGTGAAGGTCGGAGAGACTTGGAAAGTGGTTGCATCTGGACTAATTTGGGTCCTGCGGATCGATTGGTACCATCCCCGAGCTTGTACGACCTTCGGAAGAGGTCGACCGACGAAATTCCCCCAAATCTGAGGAGATATTCTTGAATAACTTTTTTTGTGAAGGTCGGAGAGACTTGCAAGTAGGCTCTACCCCCACTAAATGGGGTTGCGCGCATCGATCGGTACCATCCTTGAGCTTCTCCGACTTTCGGAAGGGTTAGGGTTAGGGTTAGGGATGAAAGCACATAGGAGAAAGAGATATTCTTGAATAACTTTTTTTGTGAAGGTCGGAGAGACTTGCAAGTAGGCTCTACCCCCACTAAATGGGGTAGCGCGCATCGATCGGTACCATCCTTGAGCTTCTCCGACTTTCGGAAGGGTTAGGGTTAGGGATGAAAGCACATAGGAGAAAGAGATATTCTTGAATAACTTTTTTTGTGAAGGTCGGAGAGACTTGTAAAGTGGTTGCATCTGGACTAATTTGGGTCCTGCGGATCGATTGGTACCATCCCCGAGCTTGTACGACCTTCGGAAGAGGTCGACCGACGAAATTCCCCCAAATCTGAGGAGATATTCTTGAATAACTTTTTTTGTGAAGGTCGGAGAGACTTGCAAGTAGGCTCTACCCCCACTAAATGGGGTTGCGCGCATCGATCGGTACCATCCTTGAGCTTCTCCGACTTTCGGAAGGGTTAGGGTTAGGGTTAGGGATGAAAGCACATAGGAGAAAGAGATATTCTTGAATAACTTTTTTGTGAAGGTCGGAGAGACTTGGAAAGTGGTTGCATCTGGACTAATTTGGGTCCTGCGGATCGATTGGTACCATCCCCGAGCTTGTACGACCTTCGGAAGAGGTCGACCGACGAAATTCCCCCAAATCTGAGGAGATATTCTTGAATAACTTTTTTTGTGAAGGTCGGAGAGACATGCAAGTAGGCTCTACCCCCACTAAATGGGGTAGCGCACATCGATCGGTACCATCCTTGAGCTTCTCCGACTTTTGGAAGGGTTAGGGTTAGGGATGAAAGCACATAGGAGAAAGAGATATTCTTGAATAACTTTTTTTGTGAAGGTCGGAGAGACTTGCAAGTAGGCTCTACCCCCACTAAATGGGGTAGCGCGCATCGATCGGTACCATCCTTGAGCTTCTACGACTTTCGGAAGGGTTAGGGTTAGGGTTAGGGATGAAAGCACATAGGAGAAAGAGATATTCTTGAATAACTTTTTTTGTGAAGGTCGGAGAGACTTGCAAGTAGGCTCTACCCCCACTAAATGGGGTAGCGCGCATCGATCGGTACCATCCTTGAGCTTCTCCGACTTTCGGAAGGGTTAGGGTTAGGGTTAGGGATGAAAGCACATAGGAGAAAGAGATATTCTTGAATAACTTTTTTTGTGAAGGTCGGAGAGACTTGCAAGTAGGCTCTACCCCCACTAAATGGGGTAGCGCGCATCGATCGGTACCATCCTTGAGCTTCTCCGACTTTCGGAAGGGTTAGGGTTAGGGTTAGGGATGAAAGCACATAGGAGAAAGAGATATTCTTGAATAACTTTTTTTGTGAAGGTCGGAGAGACTTGGAAAGTCGTTGCATCTGGAATAATTTGGGTCCTGCGGATCGATTGGTACCATCCCCGAGCTTGTACGACCTTCGGAAGAGGTCGACCGACGAAATTCCCCCAAATCTGAGGAGATATTCTTGAATAACTTTTTTTGTGAAGGTCGGAGAGACTTGCAAGTAGGCTCTACCCCCACTAAATGGGGTTGCGCGCATCGATCGGTACCATCCTTGAGCTTCTCCGACTTTCGGAAGGGTTAGGGTTAGGGTTAGGGATGAAAGCACATAGGAGAAAGAGATATTCTTGAATAACTTTTTTTGTGAAGGTCGGAGAGACTTGGAAAGTGGTTGCATCTGGACTAATTTGGGTCCTGCGGATCGATTGGTACCATCCCCGAGCTTGTACGACCTTCGGAAGAGGTCGACCGACGAAATTCCCCCAAATCTGAGGAGATATTCTTGAATAACTTTTTTTGTGAAGGTCGGAGAGACATGCAAGTAGGCTCTACCCCCACTAAATGGGGTAGCGCGCATCGATCGGTACCATCCTTGAGCTTCTCCGACTTTTGGAAGGGTTAGGGTTAGGGTTAGGGATGAAAGCACATAGGAGAAAGAGATATTCTTGAATAACTTTTTTTGTGAAGGTCGGAGAGACTTGGAAAGTGGTTGCATCTGGACTAATTTGGGTCCTGCGGATCGATTGGTACCATCCCCGAGCTTGTACGACCTTCGGAAGAGGTCGACCGACGAAATTCCCCCAAATCTGAGGAGATATTCTTGAATAACTTTTTTTGTGAAGGTCGGAGAGACTTGCAAGTAGGCTCTACCCCCACTAAATGGGGTAGCGCGCATCGATCGGTACCATCCTTGAGCTTCTCCGACTTTCGGAAGGGTTAGGGTTAGGGATGAAAGCACATAGGAGAAAGAGATATTCTTGAATAACTTTTTTTGTGAAGGTCGGAGAGACTTGGAAAGTGGTTGCATCTGGACTAATTTGGGTCCTGCGGATCGATTGGTACCATCCCCGAGCTTGTACGACCTTCGGAAGAGGTCGACCGACGAAATTCCCCCAAATCTGAGGAGATATTCTTGAATAACTTTTTTTGTGAAGGTCGGAGAGACTTGCAAGTAGGCTCTACCCCCACTAAATGGGGTTGCGCGCATCGATCGGTACCATCCTTGAGCTTCTCCGACTTTCGGAAGGGTTAGGGTTAGGGTTAGGGATGAAAGCACATAGGAGAAAGACATATTCTTGAATAACTTTTTTTGTGAAGGTCGGAGAGACTTGCAAGTAGGCTCTACTCCCACTAAATGGGGTAGCGCGCATCGATCGGTACCATCCTTGAGCTTCTCCGACTTTCGGAAGGGTTAGGGTTAGGGTTAGGGATGAAAGCACATAGGAGAAAGAGATATTCTTGAATAACTTTTTTTGTGAAGGTCGGAGAGACTTGGAAAGTGGTTGCATCTGGACTAATTTGGGTCCTGCAGATCGATTGGTACCATCCCCGAGCTTGTACGACCTTCGGAAGAGGTCGACCGACGAAATTCCCCCAAATCTGAGGAGATATTCTTGAATAACTTTTTTTGTGAAGGTCGGAGAGACTTGCAAGTAGGCTCTACCCCCACTAAATGGGGTTGCGCGCATCGATCAGTACCATCCTTGAGCTTCTCCGACTTTCGGAAGGGTTAGGGTTAGGGTTAGGGATGAAAGCACATAGGAGAAAGAGATATTCTTGAATAACTTTTTTTGTGAAGGTCGGAGAGACTTGCAAGTAGGCTCTACCCCCACTAAATGGGGTAGCGCGCATTGATCGGTACCATCCTTGAGCTTCTCCGACTTTCGGAAGGGTTAGGGTTAGGGTTAGGGATGAAAGCACATAGGAGAAAGAGATATTCTTGAATAACTTTTTTTTGAAGGTCGGAGAGACTTGGAAAGTGGTTGCATCTGGACTAATTTGGGTCCTGCGGATCGATTGGTACCATCCCCGAGCTTGTACGACCTTCGGAAGAGGTCGACCGACGAAATTCCCCCAAATCTGAGGAGATATTCTTGAATAACTTTTTTTGTGAAGGTCGGAGAGACTTGCAAGTAGGCTCTACCCCCACTAAATGGGGTTGCGCGCATCGATCGGTACCATCCTTGAGCATCTCCGACTTTCGGAAGGGTTAGGGTTAGGGTTAGGGATGAAAGCACATAGGAGAAAGAGATATTCTTGAATAACTTTTTTTGTGAAGGTCGGAGAGACTTGCAAGTAGGCTCTACCCCCACTAAATGGGGTAGCGCGCATCGATCGGTACCATCCTTGAGCTTCTCCGACTTTCGGAAGGGTTAGGGTTAGGGTTAGGGATGAAAGCACATAGGAGAAAGAGATATTCTTGAATAACTTTTTTTGTGAAGGTCGGAGAGACTTGGAAAGTGGTTGCATCTGGACTAATTTGGGTCCTGCGGATCGATTGGTACCATCCCCGAGCTTGTACGACCTTCGGAAGAGGTCGACCGACGAAATTCCCCCAAATCTGAGGAGATATTCTTGAATAACTTTTTTTGTGAAGGTCGGAGAGACTTGCAAGTAGGCTCTACCCCCACTAAATGGGGTAGCGCGCATCGATCGGTTCCATCCTTGAGCTTCTCCGACTTTCGGAAGGGTTAGGGTTAGGGTTAGGGATGAAAGCACATAGGAGAAAGAGATATTCTTGAATAACTTTTTTTGTGAAGGTCGGAGAGACTTGCAAGTAGGCTCTACCCCCACTAAATGGGGTAGCGCGCATCGATCGGTACCATCCTTGAGCTTCTCCGACTTTCGGAAGGGTTAGGGTTAGGGTTAGGGATGAAAGCACATAGGAGAAAGAGATATTCTTGAATAACTTTTTTTGTGAAGGTCGGAGAGACTTGCAAGTAGGCTCTACCCCCACTAAATGGGGTAGCGCGCATCGATCGGTACCATCCTTGAGCTTCTCCGACTTTCGGAAGGGTTAGGGTTAGGGATGAAAGCACATAGGAGAAAGAGATATTCTTGAATAACTTTTTTTGTGAAGGTCGGAGAGACTTGGAAAGTGGTTGCATCTGGACTAATTTGGGTCCTGCGGATCGATTGGTACCATCCCCGAGCTTGTACGACCTTCGGAAGAGGTCGACCGACGAAATTCCCCCAAATCTGAGGAGATATTCTTGAATAACTTTTTTTGTGAAGGTCGGAGAGACTTGCAAGTAGGCTCTACCCCCACTAAATGGGGTTGCGCACATCGATCGGTACCATCCTTGAGCTTCTCCGACTTTCGGAAGGGTTAGGGTTAGGGTTAGGGATGAAAGCACATAGGAGAAAGAGATATTCTTGAATAACTTTTTTTGTGAAGGTCGGAGAGACTTGCAAGTAGGCTCTACCCCCACTAAATGGGGTAGCGCACATCGATCGGTACCATCCTTGAGCTTCTCCGACTTTCGGAAGGGTTAGGGTTAGGGATGAAAGCACATAGGAGAAAGAGATATTCTTGAATAACTTTTTTTGTGAAGGTCGGAGAGACTTGGAAAGTGGTTGCATCTGGACTAATTTGGGTCCTGCAGATCGATTGGTACCATCCCCGAGCTTGTACGACCTTCGGAAGAGGTCGACCGACGAAATTCCCCCAAATCTGAGGAGATATTCTTGAATAACTTTTTTTGTGAAGGTCGGAGAGACTTGCAAGTAGGCTCTACCCCCACTAAATGGGGTTGCGCGCATCGATCGGTACCATCCTTGAGCTTCTCCGACTTTCGGAAGGGTTAGGGTTAGGGTTAGGGATGAAAGCACATAGGAGAAAGAGATATTCTTGAATAACTTTTTTTGTGAAGGTCGGAGAGACTTGGAAAGTGGTTGCATCTGGACTAATTTGGGTCCTGCGGATCGATTGGTACCATCCCCGAGCTTGTACGACCTTCGGAAGAGGTCGACCGACGAAATTCCCCCAAATCTGAGGAGATATTCTTGAATAACTTTTTTTGTGAAGGTCGGAGAGACTTGCAAGTAGGCTCTACCCCCACTAAATGGGGTAGCGCGCATCGATCGGTTCCATCCTTGAGCTTTTCCGACTTTCGGAAGGGTTAGGGTTAGGGTTAGGGATGAAAGCACATAGGAGAAAGAGATATTCTTGAATAACTTTTTTTGTGAAGGTCGGAGAGACTTGCAAGTAGGCTCTACCCCCACTAAATGGGGTAGCGCGCATCGATCGGTACCATCCTTGAGCTTCTCCGACTTTCGGAAGGGTTAGGGTTAGGGTTAGGGATGAAAGCACATAGGAGAAAGAGATATTCTTGAATAACTTTTTTTGTGAAGGTCGGAGAGACTTGCAAGTAGGCTCTACCCCCACTAAATGGGGTAGCACGCATCGATCGGTACCATCTTTGAGCTTCTCCGACTTTCGGAAGGGTTAGGGTTAGGGTTAGGGATGAAAGCACATAGGAGAAAGAGATATTCTTGAATAACTTTTTTTGTGAAGGTCGGAGAGACTTGGAAAGTGGTTGCATCTGGACTAATTTGGGTCCTGCGGATCGATTGGTACCATCCCCGAGCTTGTACGACCTTCGGAAGAGGTCGACCGACGAAATTCCCCCAAATCTGAGGAGATATTCTTGAATAACTTTTTTTGTGAAGGTCGGAGAGACTTGCAAGTAGGCTCTACCCCCACTAAATGGGGTTGCGCGCATCGATCGGTACCATCCTTGAGCTTCTCCGACTTTCGGAAGGGTTAGGGTTAGGGTTAGGGATGAAAGCACATAGGAGAAAGAGATATTCTTGAATAACTTTTTTTGTGAAGGTCGGAGAGACTTGCAAGTAGGCTCTACCCCCACTAAATGGGGTAGCGCGCATCGATCGGTACCATCCTTGAGCTTCTCCGACTTTCGGAAGGGTTAGGGTTAGGGATGAAAGCACATAGGAGAAAGAGATATTCTTGAATAACTTTTTTTGTGAAGGTCGGAGAGACTTGTAAAGTGGTTGCATCTGGACTAATTTGGGTCCTGCGGATCGATTGGTACCATCCCCGAGCTTGTACGACTTTCGGAAGAGGTCGACCGACGAAATTCCCCCAAATCTGAGGAGATATTCTTGAATAACTTTTTTTGTGAAGGTCGGAGAGACTTGCAAGTAGGCTCTACCCCCACTAAATGGGGTTGCGCGCATCGATCGGTACCATCCTTGAGCTTCTCCGACTTTCGGAAGGGTTAGGGTTAGGGTTAGGGATGAAAGCACATAGGAGAAAGAGATATTCTTGAATAACTTTTTTTGTGAAGGTCGGAGAGACTTGGAAAGTGGTTGCATCTGGACTAATTTGGGTCCTGCGGATCGATTGGTACCATCCCCGAGCTTGTACGACCTTCGGAAGAGGTCGACCGACGAAATTCCCCCAAATCTGAGGAGATATTCTTGAATAACTTTTTTTGTGAAGGTCGGAGAGACTTGCAAGTAGGCTCTACCCCCACTAAATGGGGTTGCGCGCATCGATCGGTACCATCCTTGAGCTTCTCCGACTTTCGGAAGGGTTAGGGTTAGGGTTAGGGATGAAAGCACATAGGAGAAAGAGATATTCTTGAATAACTTTTTTTGTGAAGGTCGGAGAGACTTGCAAGTAGGCTCTACCCCCACTAAATGGGGTAGCGCGCATCGATCGGTACCATCCTTGAGCTTCTCCGACTTTCGGAAGGGTTAGGGTTAGGGATGAAAGCACATAGGAGAAAGAGATATTCTTGAATAACTTTTTTTGTGAAGGTCGGAGAGACTTGTAAAGTGGTTGCATCTGGACTAATTTGGGTCCTGCGGATCGATTGGTACCATCCCCGAGCTTGTACGACCTTCGGAAGAGGTCGACCGACGAAATTCCCCCAAATCTGAGGAGATATTCTTGAATAACTTTTTTTGTGAAGGTCGGAGAGACTTGCAAGTAGGCTCTACCCCCACTAAATGGGGTTGCGCGCATCGATCGGTACCATCCTTGAGCTTCTCCGACTTTCGGAAGGGTTAGGGTTAGGGTTAGGGATGAAAGCACATAGGAGAAAGAGATATTCTTGAATAACTTTTTTTGTGAAGGTCGGAGAGACTTGGAAAGTGGTTGCATCTGGACTAATTTGGGTCCTGCGGATCGATTGGTACCATCCCCGAGCTTGTACGACCTTCGGAAGAGGTCGACCGACGAAATTCCCCCAAATCTGAGGAGATATTCTTGAATAACTTTTTTTGTGAAGGTCGGAGAGACATGCAAGTAGGCTCTACCCCCACTAAATGGGGTAGCGCACATCGATCGGTACCATCCTTGAGCTTCTCCGACTTTTGGAAGGGTTAGGGTTAGGGTTAGGGATGAAAGCACATAGGAGAAAGAGATATTCTTGAATAACTTTTTTTGTGAAGGTCGGAGAGACTTGCAAGTAGGCTCTACCCCCACTAAATGGGGTAGCGCGCATCGATCGGTACCATCCTTGAGCTTCTACGACTTTCGAAAGGGTTAGGGTTAGGGTTAGGGATGAAAGCACATAGGAGAAAGAGATATTCTTGAATAACTTTTTTTGTGAAGGTCGGAGAGACTTGCAAGTAGGCTCTACCCCCACTAAATGGGGTAGCGCGCATCGATCGGTACCATCCTTGAGCTTCTCCGACTTTCGGAAGGGTTAGGGTTAGGGTTAGGGATGAAAGCACATAGGAGAAAGAGATATTCTTGAATAACTTTTTTTGTGAAGGTCGGAGAGACTTGCAAGTAGGCTCTACCCCCACTAAATGGGGTAGCGCGCATCGATCGGTACCATCCTTGAGCTTCTCCGACTTTCGGAAGGGTTAGGGTTAGGGTTAGGGATGAAAGCACATAGGAGAAAGAGATATTCTTGAATAACTTTTTTTGTGAAGGTCGGAGAGACTTGGAAAGTGGTTGCATCTGGAATAATTTGGGTCCTGCGGATCGATTGGTACCATCCCCGAGCTTGTACGACCTTCGGAAGAGGTCGACCGACGAAATTCCCCCAAATCTGAGGAGATATTCTTGAATAACTTTTTTTGTGAAGGTCGGAGAGACTTGCAAGTAGGCTCTACCCCCACTAAATGGGGTTGCGCGCATCGATCGGTACCATCCTTGAGCTTCTCCGACTTTCGGAAGGGTTAGGGTTAGGGTTAGGGATGAAAGCACATAGGAGAAAGAGATATTCTTGAATAACTTTTTTTGTGAAGGTCGGAGAGACTTGGAAAGTGGTTGCATCTGGACTAATTTGGGTCCTGCGGATCGATTGGTACCATCCCCGAGCTTGTACGACCTTCGAAAGAGGTCGACCGACGAAATTCCCCCAAATCTGAGGAGATATTCTTGAATAACTTTTTTTGTGAAGGTCGGAGAGACATGCAAGTAGGCTCTACCCCCACTAAATGGGGTAGCGCGCATCGATCGGTAGCATCCTTGAGCTTCTCCGACTTTTGGAAGGGTTAGGGTTAGGGTTAGGGATGAAAGCACATAGGAGAAAGAGATATTCTTGAATAACTTTTTTTGTGAAGGTCGGAGAGACTTGCAAGTAGGCTCTACCCCCACTAAATGGGGTAGCGCGCATCGATTGGTACCATCCTTGAGCTTCTACGACTTTCGGAAGGGTTAGGGTTAGGGTTAGGGCTGAAAGCACATAGGAGAAAGAGATATTCTTGAATAACTTTTTTTGTGAAGGTCGGAGAGACTTGCAAGTAGGCTCTACCCCCACTAAATGGGGTAGCGCGCATCGATCGGTACCATCCTTGAGCTTCTCCGACTTTCGGAAGGGTTAGGGTTAGGGTTAGGGATGAAAGCACATAGGAGAAAGAGATATTCTTGAATAACTTTTTTTGTGAAGGTCGGAGAGACTTGGAAAGTGGTTGCATCTGGACTAATTTGGGTCCTGCGGATCGATTGGTACCATCCCCGAGCTTGTACGACCTTCGGAAGAGGTCGACCGACGAAATTCCCCCAAATCTGAGGAGATATTCTTGAATAACTTTTTTTGTGAAGGTCGGAGAGACTTGCAAGTAGGCTCTACCCCCACTAAATGGGGTAGCGCGCATCGATCGGTTCCATCCTTGAGCTTCTCCGACTTTCGGAAGGGTTAGGGTTAGGGTTAGGGATGAAAGCACATAGGAGAAAGAGATATTCTTGAATAACTTTTTTTGTGAAGGTCGGAGAGACTTGCAAGTAGGCTCTACCCCCACTAAATGGGGTAGCGCGCATCGATCGGTACCATCCTTGAGCTTCTCCGACTTTCGGAAGGGTTAGGGTTAGGGTTAGGGATGAAAGCACATAGGAGAAAGAGATATTCTTGAATAACTTTTTTTGTGAAGGTCGGAGAGACTTGCAAGTAGGCTCTACCCCCACTAAATGGGGTAGCGCGCATCGATCGGTACCATCCTTGAGCTTCTCCGACTTTCGGAAGGGTTAGGGTTAGGGTTAGGGATGAAAGCACATAGGAGAAAGAGATATTCTTGAATAACTTTTTTTGTGAAGGTCGGAGAGACTTGGAAAGTGGTTGCATCTGGACTAATTTGGGTCCTGCGGATCGATTGGTACCATCCCCGAGCTTGTACGACCTTCGGAAGAGGTCGACCGACGAAATTCCCCCAAATCTGAGGAGATATTCTTGAATAACTTTTTTTGTGAAGGTCGGAGAGACTTGCAAGTAGGCTCTACCCCCACTAAATGGGGTTGCGCGCATCGATCGGTACCATCCTTGAGCTTCTCCGACTTTCGGAAGGGTTAGGGTTAGGGTTAGGGATGAAAGCACATAGGAGAAAGAGATATTCTTGAATAACTTTTTTTGTGAAGGTCGGAGAGACTTGCAAGTAGGCTCTACCCCCACTAAATGGGGTAGCGCGCATCGATCGGTACCATCCTTGAGCTTCTCCGACTTTCGGAAGGGTTAGGGTTAGGGTTAGGGATGAAAGCACATAGGAGAAAGAGATATTCTTGAATAACTTTTTTTGTGAAGGTCGGAGAGACTTGCAAGTAGGCTCTACCCCCACTAAATGGGGTAGCGCGCATCGATCGGTACCATCCTTGAGCTTCTCCGACTTTCGGAAGGGTTAGGGTTAGGGTTAGGGATGAAAGCACATAGGAGAAAGAGATATTCTTGAATAACTTTTTTTGTGAAGGTCGGAGAGACTTGGAAAGTGGTTGCATCTGGAATAATTTGGGTCCTGCGGATCGATTGGTACCATCCCCGAGCTTGTACGACCTTCGGAAGAGGTCGACCGACGAAATTCCCCCAAATCTGAGGAGATATTCTTGAATAACTTTTTTTGTGAAGGTCGGAGAGACTTGCAAGTAGGCTCTACCCCCACTAAATGGGGTTGCGCGCATCGATCGGTACCATCCTTGAGCTTCTCCGACTTTCGGAAGGGTTAGGGTTAGGGTTAGGGATGAAAGCACATAGGAGAAAGAGATATTCTTGAATAACTTTTTTTGTGAAGGTCGGAGAGACTTGGAAAGTGGTTGCATCTGGACTAATTTGGGTCCTGCGGATCGATTGGTACCATCCCCGAGCTTGTACGACCTTCGGAAGAGGTCGACCGACGAAATTCCCCCAAATCTGAGGAGATATTCTTGAATAACTTTTTTTGTGAAGGTCGGAGAGACATGCAAGTAGGCTCTACCCCCACTAAATGGGGTAGCGCGCATCGATCGGTACCATCCTTGAGCTTCTCCGACTTTTGGAAGGGTTAGGGTTAGGGTTAGGGATGAAAGCACATAGGAGAAAGAGATATTCTTGAATAACTTTTTTTGTGAAGGTCGGAGAGACTTGCAAGTAGGCTCTACCCCCACTAAATGGGGTAGCGCGCATCGATTGGTACCATCCTTGAGCTTCTACGACTTTCGGAAGGGTTAGGGTTAGGGTTAGGGCTGAAAGCACATAGGAGAAAGAGATATTCTTGAATAACTTTTTTTGTGAAGGTCGGAGAGACTTGCAAGTAGGCTCTACCCCCACTAAATGGGGTAGCGCGCATCGATCGGTACCATCCTTGAGCTTCTCCGACTTTCGGAAGGGTTCGGGTTAGGGTTAGGGATGAAAGCACATAGGAGAAAGAGATATTCTTGAATAACTTTTTTTGTGAAGGTCGGAGAGACTTGGAAAGTGGTTGCATCTGGACTAATTTGGGTCCTGCGGATCGATTGGTACCATCCCCGAGCTTGTACGACCTTCGGAAGAGGTCGACCGACGAAATTCCCCCAAATCTGAGGAGATATTCTTGAATAACTTTTTTTGTGAAGGTCGGAGAGACTTGCAAGTAGGCTCTACCCCCACTAAATGGGGTAGCGCGCATCGATCGGTTCCATCCTTGAGCTTCTCCGACTTTCGGAAGGGTTAGGGTTAGGGTTAGGGATGAAAGCACATAGGAGAAAGAGATATTCTTGAATAACTTTTTTTGTGAAGGTCGGAGAGACTTGCAAGTAGGCTCTACCCCCACTAAATGGGGTAGCGCGCATCGATCGGTACCATCCTTGAGCTTCTCCGACTTTCGGAAGGGTTAGGGTTAGGGTTAGGGATGAAAGCACATAGGAGAAAGAGATATTCTTGAATAACTTTTTTTGTGAAGGTCGGAGAGACTTGCAAGTAGGCTCTACCCCCACTAAATGGGGTAGCGCGCATCGATCGGTACCATCCTTGAGCTTCTCCGACTTTCGGAAGGGTTAGGGTTAGGGAAAGGGATGAAAGCACATAGGAGAAAGAGATATTCTTGAATAACTTTTTTTGTGAAGGTCGGAGAGACTTGCAAGTAGGCTCTACCCCCACTAAATGGGGTAGCGCGCATCGATCGGTACCATCCTTGAGCTTCTCCGACTTTCGGAAGGGTTAGGGTTAGGGTTAGGGATGAAAGCACATAGGAGAAAGAGATATTCTTGAATAACTTTTTTTGTGAAGGTCGGAGAGACTTGGAAAGTGGTTGCATCTGGAATAATTTGGGTCCTGCGGATCGATTGGTACCATCCCCGAGCTTGTACGACCTTCGGAAGAGGTCGACCGACGAAATTCCCCCAAATCTGAGGAGATATTCTTGAATAACTTTTTTTGTGAAGGTCGGAGAGACTTGCAAGTAGGCTCTACCCCCACTAAATGGGGTAGCGCGCATCGATCGGTACCATCCTTGAGCTTCTCCGACTTTCGGAAGGGTTAGGGTTAGGGTTAGGGATGAAAGCACATAGGAGAAAGAGATATTCTTGAATAACTTTTTTTGTGAAGGTCGGAGAGACTTGGAAAGTGGTTGCATCTGGACTAATTTGGGTCCTGCGGATCGATTGGTACCATCCCCGAGCTTGTACGACCTTCGGAAGAGGTCGACCGACGAAATTCCCCCAAATCTGAGGAGATATTCTTGAATAACTTTTTTTGTGAAGGTCGGAGAGACTTGCAAGTAGGCTCTACCCCCACTAAATGGGGTAGCGCGCATCGATCGGTTCCATCCTTGAGCTTCTCCGACTTTCGGAAGGGTTAGGGTTAGGGTTAGGGATGAAAGCACATAGGAGAAAGAGATATTCTTGAATAACTTTTTTTGTGAAGGTCGGAGAGACTTGCAAGTAGGCTCTACCCCCACTAAATGGGGTAGCGCGCATCGATCGGTACCATCCTTGAGCTTCTCCGACTTTCGGAAGGGTTAGGGTTAGGGTTAGGGATGAAAGCACATAGGAGAAAGAGATATTCTTGAATAACTTTTTTTGTGAAGGTCGGAGAGACTTGCAAGTAGGCTCTACCCCCACTAAATGGGGTAGCGCGCATCGATCGGTACCATCCTTGAGCTTCTCCGACTTTCGGAAGGGTTAGGGTTAGGGTTAGGGATGAAAGCACATAGGAGAAAGAGATATTCTTGAATAACTTTTTTTGTGAAGGTCGGAGAGACT
Organism: Limanda limanda; assembly: GCF_963576545.1. Classification (NCBI taxonomy): domain Eukaryota; kingdom Metazoa; phylum Chordata; class Actinopteri; order Pleuronectiformes; family Pleuronectidae; genus Limanda; species Limanda limanda. Next base: position 289,407 of record NW_026870579.1, on the reverse strand, counting down.
TGGAAAGTGGTTGCATCTGGACTAATTTGGGTCCTGCGGATCGATTGGTACCATCCCCGAGCTTGTACGACCTTCGGAAGAGGTCGACCGACGAAATTCCCCCAAATCTGAGGAGATATTCTTGAATAACTTTTTTTGTGAAGGTCGGAGAGACTTGCAAGTAGGCTCTACCCCCACTAAATGGGGTTGCGCGCATCGATCGGTACCATCCTTGAGCTTCTCCGACTTTCGGAAGGGTTAGGGTTAGGGTTAGGGATGAAAGCACATAGGAGAAAGAGATATTCTTGAATAACTTTTTTTGTGAAGGTCGGAGAGACTTGCAAGTAGGCTCTACCCCCACTAAATGGGGTAGCGCGCATCGATCGGTACCATCCTTGAGCTTCTCCGACTTTCGGAAGGGTTAGGGTTAGGGTTAGGGATGAAAGCACATAGGAGAAAGAGATATTCTTGAATAACTTTTTTTGTGAAGGTCGGAGAGACTTGCAAGTAGGCTCTACCCCCACTAAATGGGGTAGCGCGCATCGATCGGTACCATCCTTGAGCTTCTCCGACTTTCGGAAGGGTTAGGGTTAGGGTTAGGGATGAAAGCACATAGGAGAAAGAGATATTCTTGAATAACTTTTTTTGTGAAGGTCGGAGAGACTTGGAAAGTGGTTGCATCTGGAATAATTTGGGTCCTGCGGATCGATTGGTACCATCCCCGAGCTTGTACGACCTTCGGAAGAGGTCGACCGACGAAATTCCCCCAAATCTGAGGAGATATTCTTGAATAACTTTTTTTGTGAAGGTCGGAGAGACTTGCAAGTAGGCTCTACCCCCACTAAATGGGGTTGCGCGCATCGATCGGTACCATCCTTGAGCTTTTCCGACTTTCGGAAGGGTTAGGGTTAGGGTTAGGGATGAAAGCACATAGGAGAAAGAGATATTCTTGAATAACTTTTTTTGTGAAGGTCGGAGAGACTTGGAAAGTGGTTGCATCTGGACTAATTTGGGTCCTGCGGATCGATTGGTACCATCCCCGAGCTTGTACGACCTTCGGAAGAGGTCGACCGACGAAATTCCCCCAAATCTGAGGAGATATTCTTGAATAACTTTTTTTGTGAAGGTCGGAGAGACATGCAAGTAGGCTCTACCCCCACTAAATGGGGTAGCGCGCATCGATCGGTACCATCCTTGAGCTTCTCCGACTTTTGGAAGGGTTAGGGTTAGGGTTAGGGATGAAAGCACATAGGAGAAAGAGATATTCTTGAATAACTTTTTTTGTGAAGGTCGGAGAGACTTGCAAGTAGGCTCTACCCCCACTAAATGGGGTAGCGCGCATCGATTGGTACCATCCTTGAGCTTCTACGACTTTCGGAAGGGTTAGGGTTAGGGTTAGGGCTGAAAGCACATAGGAGAAAGAGATATTCTTGAATAACTTTTTTTGTGAAGGTCGGAGAGACTTGCAAGTAGGCTCTACCCCCACTAAATGGGGTAGCGCGCATCGATCGGTACCATCCTTGAGCTTCTCCGACTTTCGGAAGGGTTAGGGTTAGGGTTAGGGATGAAAGCACATAGGAGAAAGAGATATTCTTGAATAACTTTTTTTGTGAAGGTCGGAGAGACTTGGAAAGTGGTTGCATCTGGACTAATTTGGGTCCTGCGGATCGATTGGTACCATCCCCGAGCTTGTACGACCTTCGGAAGAGGTCGACCGACGAAATTCCCCCAAATCTGAGGAGATATTCTTGAATAACTTTTTTTGTGAAGGTCGGAGAGACTTGCAAGTAGGCTCTACCCCCACTAAATGGGGTAGCGCGCATCGATCGGTTCCATCCTTGAGCTTCTCCGACTTTCGGAAGGGTTAGGGTTAGGGTTAGGGATGAAAGCACATAGGAGAAAGAGATATTCTTGAATAACTTTTTTTGTGAAGGTCGGAGAGACTTGCAAGTAGGCTCTACCCCCACTAAATGGGGTAGCGCGCATCGATCGGTACCATCCTTGAGCTTCTCCGACTTTCGGAAGGGTTAGGGTTAGGGTTAGGGATGAAAGCACATAGGAGAAAGAGATATTCTTGAATAACTTTTTTTGTGAAGGTCGGAGAGACTTGCAAGTAGGCTCTACCCCCACTAAATGGGGTAGCGCGCATCGATCGGTACCATCCTTGAGCTTCTCCGACTTTCGGAAGGGTTAGGGTTAGGGTTAGGGATGAAAGCACATAGGAGAAAGAGATATTCTTGAATAACTTTTTTTGTGAAGGTCGGAGAGACTTGGAAAGTGGTTGCATCTGGACTAATTTGGGTCCTGCGGATCGATTGGTACCATCCCCGAGCTTGTACGACCTTCGGAAGAGGTCGACCGACGAAATTCCCCCAAATCTGAGGAGATATTCTTGAATAACTTTTTTTGTGAAGGTCGGAGAGACTTGCAAGTAGGCTCTACCCCCACTAAATGGGGTTGCGCGCATCGATCGGTACCATCCTTGAGCTTCTCCGACTTTCGGAAGGGTTAGGGTTAGGGTTAGGGATGAAAGCACATAGGAGAAAGAGATATTCTTGAATAACTTTTTTTGTGAAGGTCGGAGAGACTTGCAAGTAGGCTCTACCCCCACTAAATGGGGTAGCGCGCATCGATCGGTACCATCCTTGAGCTTCTCCGACTTTCGGAAGGGTTAGGGTTAGGGTTAGGGATGAAAGCACATAGGAGAAAGAGATATTCTTGAATAACTTTTTTTGTGAAGGTCGGAGAGACTTGCAAGTAGGCTCTACCCCCACTAAATGGGGTAGCGCGCATCGATCGGTACCATCCTTGAGCTTCTCCGACTTTCGGAAGGGTTAGGGTTAGGGTTAGGGATGAAAGCACATAGGAGAAAGAGATATTCTTGAATAACTTTTTTTGTGAAGGTCGGAGAGACTTGCAAGTAGGCTCTACCCCCACTAAATGGGGTAGCGCGCATCGATCGGTACCATCCTTGAGCTTCTCCGACTTTCGGAAGGGTTAGGGTTAGGGTTAGGGATGAAAGCACATAGGAGAAAGAGATATTCTTGAATAACTTTTTTTGTGAAGGTCGGAGAGACTTGGAAAGTGGTTGCATCTGGACTAATTTGGGTCCTGCGGATCGATTGGTACCATCCCCGAGCTTGTACGACCTTCGGAAGAGGTCGACCGACGAAATTCCCCCAAATCTGAGGAGATATTCTTGAATAACTTTTTTTGTGAAGGTCGGAGAGACTTGCAAGTAGGCTCTACCCCCACTAAATGGGGTTGCGCGCATCGATCGGTACCATCCTTGAGCTTCTCCGACTTTCGGAAGGGTTAGGGTTAGGGTTAGGGATGAAAGCACATAGGAGAAAGAGATATTCTTGAATAACTTTTTTTGTGAAGGTCGGAGAGACTTGCAAGTAGGCTCTACCCCCACTAAATGGGGTAGCGCGCATCGATCGGTACCATCCTTGAGCTTCTCCGACTTTCGGAAGGGTTAGGGTTAGGGATGAAAGCACATAGGAGAAAGAGATATTCTTGAATAACTTTTTTTGTGAAGGTCGGAGAGACTTGTAAAGTGGTTGCATCTGGACTAATTTGGGTCCTGCGGATCGATTGGTACCATCCCCGAGCTTGTACGACCTTCGGAAGAGGTCGACCGACGAAATTCCCCCAAATCTGAGGAGATATTCTTGAATAACTTTTTTTGTGAAGGTCGGAGAGACTTGCAAGTAGGCTCTACCCCCACTAAATGGGGTTGCGCGCATCGATCGGTACCATCCTTGAGCTTCTCCGACTTTCGGAAGGGTTAGGGTTAGGGTTAGGGATGAAAGCACATAGGAGAAAGAGATATTCTTGAATAACTTTTTTTGTGAAGGTCGGAGAGACTTGGAAAGTGGTTGCATCTGGACTAATTTGGGTCCTGCGGATCGATTGGTACCATCCCCGAGCTTGTACGACCTTCGGAAGAGGTCGACCGACGAAATTCCCCCAAATCTGAGGAGATATTCTTGAATAACTTTTTTTGTGAAGGTCGGAGAGACATGCAAGTAGGCTCTACCCCCACTAAATGGGGTAGCGCACATCGATCGGTACCATCCTTGAGCTTCTCCGACTTTTGGAAGGGTTAGGGTTAGGGTTAGGGATGAAAGCACATAGGAGAAAGAGATATTCTTGAATAACTTTTTTTGTGAAGGTCGGAGAGACTTGGAAAGTGGTTGCATCTGGAATAATTTGGGTCCTGCGGATCGATTGGTACCATCCCCGAGCTTGTACGACCTTCGGAAGAGGTCGACCGACGAAATTCCCCCAAATCTGAGGAGATATTCTTGAATAACTTTTTTTGTGAAGGTCGGAGAGACTTGCAAGTAGGCTCTACCCCCACTAAATGGGGTTGCGCGCATCGATCGGTACCATCCTTGAGCTTCTCCGACTTTCGGAAGGGTTAGGGTTAGGGTTAGGGATGAAAGCACATAGGAGAAAGAGATATTCTTGAATAACTTTTTTTGTGAAGGTCGGAGAGACTTGGAAAGTGGTTGCATCTGGACTAATTTGGGTCCTGCGGATCGATTGGTACCATCCCCGAGCTTGTACGACCTTCGGAAGAGGTCGACCGACGAAATTCCCCCAAATCTGAGGAGATATTCTTGAATAACTTTTTTTGTGAAGGTCGGAGAGACATGCAAGTAGGCTCTACCCCCACTAAATGGGGTAGCGCGCATCGATCGGTACCATCCTTGAGCTTCTCCGACTTTTGGAAGGGTTAGGGTTAGGGTTAGGGATGAAAGCACATAGGAGAAAGAGATATTCTTGAATAACTTTTTTTGTGAAGGTCGGAGAGACTTGCAAGTAGGCTCTACCCCCACTAAATGGGGTAGCGCGCATCGATCGGTACCATCCTTGAGCTTCTACGACTTTCGGAAGGGTTAGGGTTAGGGTTAGGGCTGAAAGCACATAGGAGAAAGAGATATTCTTGAATAACTTTTTTTGTGAAGGTCGGAGAGACTTGCAAGTAGGCTCTACCCCCACTAAATGGGGTAGCGCGCATCGATCGGTACCATCCTTGAGCTTCTCCGACTTTCGGAAGGGTTAGGGTTAGGGTTAGGGATGAAAGCACATAGGAGAAAGAGATATTCTTGAATAACTTTTTTTGTGAAGGTCGGAGAGACTTGGAAAGTGGTTGCATCTGGACTAATTTGGGTCCTGCGGATCGATTGGTACCATCCCCGAGCTTGTACGACCTTCGGAAGAGGTCGACCGACGAAATTCCCCCAAATCTGAGGAGATATTCTTGAATAACTTTTTTTGTGAAGGTCGGAGAGACTTGCAAGTAGGCTCTACCCCCACTAAATGGGGTAGCGCGCATCGATCGGTTCCATCCTTGAGCTTCTCCGACTTTCGGAAGGGTTAGGGTTAGGGTTAGGGATGAAAGCACATAGGAGAAAGAGATATTCTTGAATAACTTTTTTTGTGAAGGTCGGAGAGACTTGCAAGTAGGCTCTACCCCCACTAAATGGGGTAGCGCGCATCGATCGGTACCATCCTTGAGCTTCTCCGACTTTCGGAAGGGTTAGGGTTAGGGTTAGGGATGAAAGCACATAGGAGAAAGAGATATTCTTGAATAACTTTTTTTGTGAAGGTCGGAGAGACTTGCAAGTAGGCTCTACCCCCACTAAATGGGGTAGCGCGCATCGATCGGTACCATCCTTGAGCTTCTCCGACTTTCGGAAGGGTTAGGGTTAGGGTTAGGGATGAAAGCACATAGGAGAAAGAGATATTCTTGAATAACTTTTTTTGTGAAGGTCGGAGAGACTTGGAAAGTGGTTGCATCTGGACTAATTTGGGTCCTGCGGATCGATTGGTACCATCCCCGAGCTTGTACGACCTTCGGAAGAGGTCGACCGACGAAATTCCCCCAAATCTGAGGAGATATTCTTGAATAACTTTTTTTGTGAAGGTCGGAGAGACTTGCAAGTAGGCTCTACCCCCACTAAATGGGGTTGCGCGCATCGATCGGTACCATCCTTGAGCTTCTCCGACTTTCGGAAGGGTTAGGGTTAGGGATGAAAGCACATAGGAGAAAGAGATATTCTTGAATAACTTTTTTTGTGAAGGTCGGAGAGACTTGCAAGTAGGCTCTACCCCCACTAAATGGGGTAGCGCGCATCGATCGGTACCATCCTTGAGCTTCTCCGACTTTCGGAAGGGTTAGGGTTAGGGATGAAAGCACATAGGAGAAAGAGATATTCTTGAATAACTTTTTTTGTGAAGGTCGGAGAGACTTGGAAAGTGGTTGCATCTGGACTAATTTGGGTCCTGCGGATCGATTGGTACCATCCCCGAGCTTGTACGACCTTCGGAAGAGGTCGACCGACGAAATTCCCCCAAATCTGAGGAGATATTCTTGAATAACTTTTTTTGTGAAGGTCGGAGAGACTTGCAAGTAGGCTCTACCCCCACTAAATGGGGTTGCGCGCATCGATCGGTACCATCCTTGAGCTTCTCCGACTTTCGGAAGGGTTAGGGTTAGGGTTAGGGATGAAAGCACATAGGAGAAAGAGATATTCTTGAATAACTTTTTTTGTGAAGGTCGGAGAGACTTGGAAAGTGGTTGCATCTGGACTAATTTGGGTCCTGCGGATCGATTGGTACCATCCCCGAGCTTGTACGACCTTCGGAAGAGGTCGACCGACGAAATTCCCCCAAATCTGAGGAGATATTCTTGAATAACTTTTTTTGTGAAGGTCGGAGAGACTTGCAAGTAGGCTCTACCCCCACTAAATGGGGTTGCGCGCATCGATCGGTACCATCCTTGAGCTTCTCCGACTTTCGGAAGGGTTAGGGTTAGGGTTAGGGATGAAAGCACATAGGAGAAAGAGATATTCTTGAATAACTTTTTTTGTGAAGGTCGGAGAGACTTGCAAGTAGGCTCTACCCCCACTAAATGGGGTAGCGCGCATCGATCGGTACCATCCTTGAGCTTCTCCGACTTTCGGAAGGGTTAGGGTTAGGGATGAAAGCACATAGGAGAAAGAGATATTCTTGAATAACTTTTTTTGTGAAGGTCGGAGAGACTTGTAAAGTGGTTGCATCTGGACTAATTTGGGTCCTGCGGATCGATTGGTACCATCCCCGAGCTTGTACGACCTTCGGAAGAGGTCGACCGACGAAATTCCCCCAAATCTGAGGAGATATTCTTGAATAACTTTTTTTGTGAAGGTCGGAGAGACTTGCAAGTAGGCTTTACCCCCACTAAATGGGGTTGCGCGCATCGATCGGTACCATCCTTGAGCTTCTCCGACTTTCGGAAGGGTTAGGGTTAGGGTTAGGGATGAAAGCACATAGGAGAAAGAGATATTCTTGAATAACTTTTTTTGTGAAGGTCGGAGAGACTTGGAAAGTGGTTGCATCTGGACTAATTTGGGTCCTGCGGATCGATTGGTACCATCCCCGAGCTTGTACGACCTTCGGAAGAGGTCGACCGACGAAATTCCCCCAAATCTGAGGAGATATTCTTGAATAACTTTTTTTGTGAAGGTCGGAGAGACATGCAAGTAGGCTCTACCCCCACTAAATGGGGTAGCGCACATCGATCGGTACCATCCTTGAGCTTCTCCGACTTTTGGAAGGGTTAGGGTTAGGGTTAGGGATGAAAGCACATAGGAGAAAGAGATATTCTTGAATAACTTTTTTTGTGAAGGTCGGAGAGACTTGCAAGTAGGCTCTACCCCCACTAAATGGGGTAGCGCGCATCGATCGGTACCATCCTTGAGCTTCTACGACTTTCGGAAGGGTTAGGGTTAGGGTTAGGGATGAAAGCACATAGGAGAAAGAGATATTCTTGAATAACTTTTTTTGTGAAGGTCGGAGAGACTTGCAAGTAGGCTCTACCCCCACTAAATGGGGTAGCGCGCATCGATCGGTACCATCCTTGAGCTTCTCCGACTTTCGGAAGGGTTAGGGTTAGGGTTAGGGATGAAAGCACATAGGAGAAAGAGATATTCTTGAATAACTTTTTTTGTGAAGGTCGGAGAGACTTGCAAGTAGGCTCTACCCCCACTAAATGGGGTAGCGCGCATCGATCGGTACCATCCTTGAGCTTCTCCGACTTTCGGAAGGGTTAGGGTTAGGGATGAAAGCACATAGGAGAAAGAGATATTCTTGAATAACTTTTTTTGTGAAGGTCGGAGAGACTTGGAAAGTGGTTGCATCTGGAATAATTTGGGTCCTGCAGATCGATTGGTACCATCCCCGAGCTTGTACGACCTTCGGAAGAGGTCGACCGACGAAATTCCCCCAAATCTGAGGAGATATTCTTGAATAACTTTTTTTGTGAAGGTCGGAGAGACTTGCAAGTAGGCTCTACCCCCACTAAATGGGGTTGCGCGCATCGATCGGTACCATCCTTGAGCTTCTCCGACTTTCGGAAGGGTTAGGGTTAGGGTTAGGGATGAAAGCACATAGGAGAAAGAGATATTCTTGAATAACTTTTTTTGTGAAGGTCGGAGAGACTTGGAAAGTGGTTGCATCTGGACTAATTTGGGTCCTGCGGATCGATTGGTACCATCCCCGAGCTTGTACGACCTTCGGAAGAGGTCGACCGACGAAATTCCCCCAAATCTGAGGAGATATTCTTGAATAACTTTTTTTGTGAAGGTCGGAGAGACATGCAAGTAGGCTCTACCCCCACTAAATAGGGTAGCGCGCATCGATCGGTACCATCCTTGAGCTTCTCCGACTTTTGGAAGGGTTAGGGTTAGGGTTAGGGATGAAAGCACATAGGAGAAAGAGATATTCTTGAATAACTTTTTTTGTGAAGGTCGGAGAGACTTGCAAGTAGGCTCTACCCCCACTAAATGGGGTAGCGCGCATCGATCGGTACCATCCTTGAGCTTCTACGACTTTCGGAAGGGTTAGGGTTAGGGTTAGGGATGAAAGCACATAGGAGAAAGAGATATTCTTGAATAACTTTTTTTGTGAAGGTCGGAGAGACTTGCAAGTAGGCTCTACCCCCACTAAATGGGGTAGCGCGCATCGATCGGTACCATCCTTGAGCTTCTCCGACTTTCGGAAGGGTTAGGGTTAGGGTTAGGGATGAAAGCACATAGGAGAAAGAGATATTCTTGAATAACTTTTTTTGTGAAGGTCGGAGAGACTTGGAAAGTGGTTGCATCTGGACTAATTTGGGTCCTGCGGATCGATTGGTACCATCCCCGAGCTTGTACGACCTTCGGAAGAGGTCGACCGACGAAATTCCCCCAAATCTGAGGAGATATTCTTGAATAACTTTTTTTGTGAAGGTCGGAGAGACTTGCAAGTAGGCTCTACCCCCACTAAATGGGGTAGCGCGCATCGATCGGTTCCATCCTTGAGCTTCTCCGACTTTCGGAAGGGTTAGGGTTAGGGTTAGGGATGAAAGCACATAGGAGAAAGAGATATTCTTGAATAACTTTTTTTGTGAAGGTCGGAGAGACTTGCAAGTAGGCTCTACCCCCACTAAATGGGGTAGCGCACATCGATCGGTACCATCCTTGAGCTTCTCCGACTTTCGGAAGGGTTAGGGTTAGGGTTAGGGATGAAAGCACATAGGAGAAAGAGATATTCTTGAATAACTTTTTTTGTGAAGGTCGGAGAGACTTGCAAGTAGGCTCTACCCCCACTAAATGGGGTAGCGCGCATCGATCGGTACCATCCTTGAGCTTCTCCGACTTTCGGAAGGGTTAGGGTTAGGGTTAGGGATGAAAGCACATAGGAGAAAGAGATATTCTTGAATAACTTTTTTTGTGAAGGTCGGAGAGACTTGGAAAGTGGTTGCATCTGGACTAATTTGGGTCCTGCGGATCGATTGGTACCATCCTCGAGCTTGTACGACCTTCGGAAGAGGTCGACCGACGAAATTCCCCCAAATCTGAGGAGATATTCTTGAATAACTTTTTTTGTGAAGGTCGGAGAGACTTGCAAGTAGGCTCTACCCCCACTAAATGGGGTTGCGCACATCGATCGGTACCATCCTTGAGCTTCTCCGACTTTCGGAAGGGTTAGGGTTAGGGATGAAAGCACATAGGAGAAAGAGATATTCTTGAATAACTTTTTTTGTGAAGGTCGGAGAGACTTGCAAGTAGGCTCTACCCCCACTAAATGGGGTAGCGCGCATCGATCGGTACCATCCTTGAGCTTCTCCGACTTTCGGAAGGGTTAGGGTTAGGGATGAAAGCACATAGGAGAAAGAGATATTCTTGAATAACTTTTTTTGTGAAGGTCGGAGAGACTTGGAAAGTGGTTGCATCTGGACTAATTTGGGTCCTGCGGATCGATTGGTACCATCCCCGAGCTTGTACGACCTTCGGAAGAGGTCGACCGACGAAATTCCCCCAAATCTGAGGAGATATTCTTGAATAACTTTTTTTGTGAAGGTCGGAGAGACTTGCAAGTAGGCTCTACCCCCACTAAATGGGGTTGCGCGCATCGATCGGTACCATCCTTGAGCTTCTCCGACTTTCGGAAGGGTTAGGGTTAGGGTTAGGGATGAAAGCACATAGGAGAAAGAGATATTCTTGAATAACTTTTTTTGTGAAGGTCGGAGAGACTTGGAAAGTGGTTGCATCTGGACTAATTTGGGTCCTGCGGATCGATTGGTACCATCCCCGAGCTTGTACGACCTTTGGAAGAGGTCGACCGACGAAATTCCCCCAAATCTGAGGAGATATTCTTGAATAACTTTTTTTGTGAAGGTCGGAGAGACTTGCAAGTAGGCTCTACCCCCACTAAATGGGGTAGCGCGCATCGATCGGTACCATCCTTGAGCTTCTCCGACTTTCGGAAGGGTTAGGGTTAGGGTTAGGGATGAAAGCACATAGGAGAAAGAGATATTCTTGAATAACTTTTTTTGTGAAGGTCGGAGAGACTTGGAAAGTGGTTGCATCTGGACTAATTTGGGTCCTGCGGATCGATTGGTACCATCCCCGAGCTTGTACGACCTTCGGAAGAGGTCGACCGACGAAATTCCCCCAAATCTGAAGAGATATTCTTGAATAACTTTTTTTGTGAAGGTCGGAGAGACTTGCAAGTAGGCTCTACCCCCACTAAATGGGGTAGCGCGCATCGATCGGTTCCATCCTTGAGCTTCTCCGACTTTCGGAAGGGTTAGGGTTAGGGTTAGGGATGAAAGCACATAGGAGAAAGAGATATTCTTGAATAACTTTTTTTGTGAAGGTCGGAGAGACTTGCAAGTAGGCTCTACCCCCACTAAATGGGGTAGCACGCATCGATCGGTACCATCCTTGAGCTTCTCCGACTTTCGGAAGGGTTAGGGTTAGGGTTAGGGATGAAAGCACATAGGAGAAAGAGATATTCTTGAATAACTTTTTTTGTGAAGGTCGGAGAGACTTGCAAGTAGGCTCTACCCCCACTAAATGGGGTAGCGCGCATCGATCGGTACCATCCTTGAGCTTCTCCGACTTTCGGAAGGGTTAGGGTTAGGGTTAGGGATGAAAGCACATAGGAGAAAGAGATATTCTTGAATAACTTTTTTTGTGAAGGTCGGAGAGACTTGGAAAGTGGTTGCATCTGGACTAATTTGGGTCCTGCGGATCGATTGGTACCATCCCCGAGCTTGTACGACCTTCGGAAGAGGTCGACCGACGAAATTCCCCCAAATCTGAGGAGATATTCTTGAATAACTTTTTTTGTGAAGGTCGGAGAGACTTGCAAGTAGGCTCTACCCCCACTAAATGGGGTTGCGCGCATCGATCGGTACCATCCTTGAGCTTCTCCGACTTTCGGAAGGGTTAGGGTTAGGGTTAGGGATGAAAGCACATAGGAGAAAGAGATATTCTTGAATAACTTTTTTTGTGAAGGTCGGAGAGACTTGCAAGTAGGCTCTACCCCCACTAAATGGGGTAGCGCACATCGATCGGTACCATCCTTGAGCTTCTCCGACTTTCGGAAGGGTTAGGGTTAGGGATGAAAGCACATAGGAGAAAGAGATATTCTTGAATAACTTTTTTTGTGAAGGTCGGAGAGACTTGGAAAGTGGTTGCATCTGGACTAATTTGGGTCCTGCGGATCGATTGGTACCATCCCCGAGCTTGTACGACCTTCGGAAGAGGTCGACCGACGAAATTCCCCCAAATCTGAGGAGATATTCTTGAATAACTTTTTTTGTGAAGGTCGGAGAGACTTGCAAGTAGGCTCTACCCCCACTAAATGGGGTTGCGCGCATCGATCGGTACCATCCTTGAGCTTCTCCGACTTTCGGAAGGGTTAGGGTTAGGGTTAGGGATGAAAGCACATAGGAGAAAGAGATATTCTTGAATAACTTTTTTTGTGAAGGTCGGAGAGACTTGGAAAGTGGTTGCATCTGGACTAATTTGGGTCCTGCGGATCGATTGGTACCATCCCCGAGCTTGTACGACCTTCGGAAGAGGTCGACCGACGAAATTCCCCCAAATCTGAGGAGATATTCTTGAATAACTTTTTTTGTGAAGGTCGGAGAGACTTGCAAGTAGGCTCTACCCCCACTAAATGGGGTAGCGCGCATCGATCGGTTCCATCCTTGAGCTTCTCCGACTTTCGGAAGGGTTAGGGTTATGGTTAGGGATGAAAGCACATAGGAGAAAGAGATATTCTTGAATAACTTTTTTTGTGAAGGTCGGAGAGACTTGCAAGTAGGCTCTACCCCCACTAAATGGGGTAGCGCGCATCGATCGGTACCATCCTTGAGCTTCTCCGACTTTCGGAAGGGTTAGGGTTAGGGTTAGGGATGAAAGCACATAGGAGAAAGAGATATTCTTGAATAACTTTTTTTGTGAAGGTCGGAGAGACTTGGAAAGTGGTTGCATCTGGACTAATTTGGGTCCTGCGGATCGATTGGTACCATCCCCGAGCTTGTACGACCTTCGGAAGAGGTCGACCGACGAAATTCCCCCAAATCTGAGGAGATATTCTTGAATAACTTTTTTTGTGAAGGTCGGAGAGACTTGCAAGTAGGCTCTACCCCCACTAAATGGGGTAGCGCGCATCGATCGGTTCCATCCTTGAGCTTTTCCGACTTTCGGAAGGGTTAGGGTTAGGGTTAGGGATGAAAGCACATAGGAGAAAGAGATATTCTTGAATAACTTTTTTTGTGAAGGTCGGAGAGACTTGCAAGTAGGCTCTACCCCCACTAAATGGGGTAGCGCGCATCGATCGGTACCATCCTTGAGCTTCTCCGACTTTCGGAAGGGTTAGGGTTAGGGTTAGGGATGAAAGCACATAGGAGAAAGAGATATTCTTGAATAACTTTTTTTGTGAAGGTCGGAGAGACTTGCAAGTAGGCTCTACCCCCACTAAATGGGGTAGCGCGCATCGATCGGTACCATCTTTGAGCTTCTCCGACTTTCGGAAGGGTTAGGGTTAGGGTTAGGGATGAAAGCACATAGGAGAAAGAGATATTCTTGAATAACTTTTTTTGTGAAGGTCGGAGAGACTTGGAAAGTGGTTGCATCTGGACTAATTTGGGTCCTGCGGATCGATTGGTACCATCCCCGAGCTTGTACGACCTTCGGAAGAGGTCGACCGACGAAATTCCCCCAAATCTGAGGAGATATTCTTGAATAACTTTTTTTGTGAAGGTCGGAGAGACTTGCAAGTAGGCTCTACCCCCACTAAATGGGGTTGCGCGCATCGATCGGTACCATCCTTGAGCTTCTCCGACTTTCGGAAGGGTTAGGGTTAGGGTTAGGGATGAAAGCACATAGGAGAAAGAGATATTCTTGAATAACTTTTTTTGTGAAGGTCGGAGAGACTTGCAAGTAGGCTCTACCCCCACTAAATGGGGTAGCGCGCATCGATCGGTACCATCCTTGAGCTTCTCCGACTTTCGGAAGGGTTAGGGTTAGGGATGAAAGCACATAGGAGAAAGAGATATTCTTGAATAACTTTTTTTGTGAAGGTCGGAGAGACTTGTAAAGTGGTTGCATCTGGACTAATTTGGGTCCTGCGGATCGATTGGTACCATCCCCGAGCTTGTACGACCTTCGGAAGAGGTCGACCGACGAAATTCCCCCAAATCTGAGGAGATATTCTTGAATAACTTTTTTTTTGAAGGTCGGAGAGACTTGCAAGTAGGCTCTACCCCCACTAAATGGGGTTGCGCGCATCGATCGGTACCATCCTTGAGCTTCTCCGACTTTCGGAAGGGTTAGGGTTAGGGTTAGGGATGAAAGCACATAGGAGAAAGAGATATTCTTGAATAACTTTTTTTGTGAAGGTCGGAGAGACTTGGAAAGTGGTTGCATCTGGACTAATTTGGGTCCTGCGGATCGATTGGTACCATCCCCGAGCTTGTACGACCTTCGGAAGAGGTCGACCGACGAAATTCCCCCAAATCTGAGGAGATATTCTTGAATAACTTTTTTTGTGAAGGTCGGAGAGACATGCAAGTAGGCTCTACCCCCACTAAATGGGGTAGCGCACATCGATCGGTACCATCCTTGAGCTTCTCCGACTTTTGGAAGGGTTAGGGTTAGGGTTAGGGATGAAAGCACATAGGAGAAAGAGATATTCTTGAATAACTTTTTTTGTGAAGGTCGGAGAGACTTGCAAGTAGGCTCTACCCCCACTAAATGGGGTAGCGCGCATCGATCGGTACCATCCTTGAGCTTCTACGACTTTCGAAAGGGTTAGGGTTAGGGTTAGGGATGAAAGCACATAGGAGAAAGAGATATTCTTGAATAACTTTTTTTGTGAAGGTCGGAGAGACTTGCAAGTAGGCTCTACCCCCACTAAATGGGGTAGCGCGCATCGATCGGTACCATCCTTGAGCTTCTCCGACTTTCGGAAGGGTTAGGGTTAGGGTTAGGGATGAAAGCACATAGGAGAAAGAGATATTCTTGAATAACTTTTTTTGTGAAGGTCGGAGAGACTTGCAAGTAGGCTCTACCCCCACTAAATGGGGTAGCGCGCATCGATCGGTACCATCCTTGAGCTTCTCCGACTTTCGGAAGGGTTAGGGTTAGGGTTAGGGATGAAAGCACATAGGAGAAAGAGATATTCTTGAATAACTTTTTTTGTGAAGGTCGGAGAGACTTGGAAAGTGGTTGCATCTGGAATAATTTGGGTCCTGCGGATCGATTGGTACCATCCCCGAGCTTGTACGACCTTCGGAAGAGGTCGACCGACGAAATTCCCCCAAATCTGAGGAGATATTCTTGAATAACTTTTTTTGTGAAGGTCGGAGAGACTTGCAAGTAGGCTCTACCCCCACTAAATGGGGTTGCGCGCATCGATCGGTACCATCCTTGAGCTTCTCCGACTTTCGGAAGGGTTAGGGTTAGGGTTAGGGATGAAAGCACATAGGAGAAAGAGATATTCTTGAATAACTTTTTTTGTGAAGGTCGGAGAGACTTGGAAAGTGGTTGCATCTGGACTAATTTGGGTCCTGCGGATCGATTGGTACCATCCCCGAGCTTGTACGACCTTCGGAAGAGGTTGACCGACGAAATTCCCCCAAATCTGAGGAGATATTCTTGAATAACTTTTTTTGTGAAGGTCGGAGAGACATGCAAGTAGGCTCTACCCCCACTAAATGGGGTAGCGCGCATCGATCGGTACCATCCTTGAGCTTCTCCGACTTTTGGAAGGGTTAGGGTTAGGGTTAGGGATGAAAGCACATAGGAGAAAGAGATATTCTTGAATAACTTTTTTTGTGAAGGTCGGAGAGACTTGCAAGTAGGCTCTACCCCCACTAAATGGGGTAGCGCGCATCGATTGGTACCATCCTTGAGCTTCTACGACTTTCGGAAGGGTTAGGGTTAGGGTTAGGGCTGAAAGCACATAGGAGAAAGAGATATTCTTGAATAACTTTTTTTGTGAAGGTCGGAGAGACTTGCAAGTAGGCTCTACCCCCACTAAATGGGGTAGCGCGCATCGATCGGTACCATCCTTGAGCTTCTCCGACTTTCGGAAGGGTTAGGGTTAGGGTTAGGGATGAAAGCACATAGGAGAAAGAGATATTCTTGAATAACTTTTTTTGTGAAGGTCGGAGAGACTTGGAAAGTGGTTGCATCTGGACTAATTTGGGTCCTGCGGATCGATTGGTACCATCCCCGAGCTTGTACGACCTTCGGAAGAGGTCGACCGACGAAATTCCCCCAAATCTGAGGAGATATTCTTGAATAACTTTTTTTGTGAAGGTCGGAGAGACTTGCAAGTAGGCTCTACCCCCACTAAATGGGGTAGCGCGCATCGATCGGTTCCATCCTTGAGCTTCTCCGACTTTCGGAAGGGTTAGGGTTAGGGTTAGGGATGAAAGCACATAGGAGAAAGAGATATTCTTGAATAACTTTTTTTGTGAAGGTCGGAGAGACTTGCAAGTAGGCTCTACCCCCACTAAATGGGGTAGCGCGCATCGATCGGTACCATCCTTGAGCTTCTCCGACTTTCGGAAGGGTTAGGGTTAGGGTTAGGGATGAAAGCACATAGGAGAAAGAGATATTCTTGAATAACTTTTTTTGTGAAGGTCGGAGAGACTTGCAAGTAGGCTCTACCCCCACTAAATGGGGTAGCGCGCATCGATCGGTACCATCTTTGAGCTTCTCCGACTTTCGGAAGGGTTAGGGTTAGGGTTAGGGATGAAAGCACATAGGAGAAAGAGATATTCTTGAATAACTTTTTTTGTGAAGGTCGGAGAGACTTGGAAAGTGGTTGCATCTGGACTAATTTGGGTCCTGCGGATCGATTGGTACCATCCCCGAGCTTGTACGACCTTCGGAAGAGGTCGACCGACGAAATTCCCCCAAATCTGAGGAGATATTCTTGAATAACTTTTTTTGTGAAGGTCGGAGAGACTTGCAAGTAGGCTCTACCCCCACTAAATGGGGTTGCGCGCATCGATCGGTACCATCCTTGAGCTTCTCCGACTTTCGGAAGGGTTAGGGTTAGGGTTAGGGATGAAAGCACATAGGAGAAAGAGATATTCTTGAATAACTTTTTTTGTGAAGGTCGGAGAGACTTGCAAGTAGGCTCTACCCCCACTAAATGGGGTAGCGCGCATCGATCGGTACCATCCTTGAGCTTCTCCGACTTTCGGAAGGGTTAGGGTTAGGGATGAAAGCACATAGGAGAAAGAGATATTCTTGAATAACTTTTTTTGTGAAGGTCGGAGAGACTTGTAAAGTGGTTGCATCTGGACTAATTTGGGTCCTGCGGATCGATTGGTACCATCCCCGAGCTTGTACGACCTTCGGAAGAGGTCGACCGACGAAATTCCCCCAAATCTGAGGAGATATTCTTGAATAACTTTTTTTTTGAAGGTCGGAGAGACTTGCAAGTAGGCTCTACCCCCACTAAATGGGGTTGCGCGCATCGATCGGTACCATCCTTGAGCTTCTCCGACTTTCGGAAGGGTTAGGGTTAGGGTTAGGGATGAAAGCACATAGGAGAAAGAGATATTCTTGAATAACTTTTTTTGTGAAGGTCGGAGAGACTTGGAAAGTGGTTGCATCTGGACTAATTTGGGTCCTGCGGATCGATTGGTACCATCCCCGAGCTTGTACGACCTTCGGAAGAGGTCGACCGACGAAATTCCCCCAAATCTGAGGAGATATTCTTGAATAACTTTTTTTGTGAAGGTCGGAGAGACATGCAAGTAGGCTCTACCCCCACTAAATGGGGTAGCGCACATCGATCGGTACCATCCTTGAGCTTCTCCGACTTTTGGAAGGGTTAGGGTTAGGGTTAGGGATGAAAGCACATAGGAGAAAGAGATATTCTTGAATAACTTTTTTTGTGAAGGTCGGAGAGACTTGCAAGTAGGCTCTACCCCCACTAAATGGGGTAGCGCGCATCGATCGGTACCATCCTTGAGCTTCTACGACTTTCGAAAGGGTTAGGGTTAGGGTTAGGGATGAAAGCACATAGGAGAAAGAGATATTCTTGAATAACTTTTTTTGTGAAGGTCGGAGAGACTTGCAAGTAGGCTCTACCCCCACTAAATGGGGTAGCGCGCATCGATCGGTACCATCCTTGAGCTTCTCCGACTTTCGGAAGGGTTAGGGTTAGGGTTAGGGATGAAAGCACATAGGAGAAAGAGATATTCTTGAATAACTTTTTTTGTGAAGGTCGGAGAGACTTGCAAGTAGGCTCTACCCCCACTAAATGGGGTAGCGCGCATCGATCGGTACCATCCTTGAGCTTCTCCGACTTTCGGAAGGGTTAGGGTTAGGGTTAGGGATGAAAGCACATAGGAGAAAGAGATATTCTTGAATAACTTTTTTTGTGAAGGTCGGAGAGACTTGGAAAGTGGTTGCATCTGGAATAATTTGGGTCCTGCGGATCGATTGGTACCATCCCCGAGCTTGTACGACCTTCGGAAGAGGTCGACCGACGAAATTCCCCCAAATCTGAGGAGATATTCTTGAATAACTTTTTTTGTGAAGGTCGGAGAGACTTGCAAGTAGGCTCTACCCCCACTAAATGGGGTTGCGCGCATCGATCGGTACCATCCTTGAGCTTCTCCGACTTTCGGAAGGGTTAGGGTTAGGGTTAGGGATGAAAGCACATAGGAGAAAGAGATATTCTTGAATAACTTTTTTTGTGAAGGTCGGAGAGACTTGGAAAGTGGTTGCATCTGGACTAATTTGGGTCCTGCGGATCGATTGGTACCATCCCCGAGCTTGTACGACCTTCGGAAGAGGTTGACCGACGAAATTCCCCCAAATCTGAGGAGATATTCTTGAATAACTTTTTTTGTGAAGGTCGGAGAGACATGCAAGTAGGCTCTACCCCCACTAAATGGGGTAGCGCGCATCGATCGGTACCATCCTTGAGCTTCTCCGACTTTTGGAAGGGTTAGGGTTAGGGTTAGGGATGAAAGCACATAGGAGAAAGAGATATTCTTGAATAACTTTTTTTGTGAAGGTCGGAGAGACTTGCAAGTAGGCTCTACCCCCACTAAATGGGGTAGCGCGCATCGATTGGTACCATCCTTGAGCTTCTACGACTTTCGGAAGGGTTAGGGTTAGGGTTAGGGCTGAAAGCACATAGGAGAAAGAGATATTCTTGAATAACTTTTTTTGTGAAGGTCGGAGAGACTTGCAAGTAGGCTCTACCCCCACTAAATGGGGTAGCGCGCATCGATCGGTACCATCCTTGAGCTTCTCCGACTTTCGGAAGGGTTAGGGTTAGGGTTAGGGATGAAAGCACATAGGAGAAAGAGATATTCTTGAATAACTTTTTTTGTGAAGGTCGGAGAGACTTGGAAAGTGGTTGCATCTGGACTAATTTGGGTCCTGCGGATCGATTGGTACCATCCCCGAGCTTGTACGACCTTCGGAAGAGGTCGACCGACGAAATTCCCCCAAATCTGAGGAGATATTCTTGAATAACTTTTTTTGTGAAGGTCGGAGAGACTTGCAAGTAGGCTCTACCCCCACTAAATGGGGTAGCGCGCATCGATCGGTTCCATCCTTGAGCTTCTCCGACTTTCGGAAGGGTTAGGGTTAGGGTTAGGGATGAAAGCACATAGGAGAAAGAGATATTCTTGAATAACTTTTTTTGTGAAGGTCGGAGAGACTTGCAAGTAGGCTCTACCCCCACTAAATGGGGTAGCGCGCATCGATCGGTACCATCCTTGAGCTTCTCCGACTTTCGGAAGGGTTAGGGTTAGGGTTAGGGATGAAAGCACATAGGAGAAAGAGATATTCTTGAATAACTTTTTTTGTGAAGGTCGGAGAGACTTGCAAGTAGGCTCTACCCCCACTAAATGGGGTAGCGCGCATCGATCGGTACCATCCTTGAGCTTCTCCGACTTTCGGAAGGGTTAGGGTTAGGGTTAGGGATGAAAGCACATAGGAGAAAGAGATATTCTTGAATAACTTTTTTTGTGAAGGTCGGAGAGACTTGGAAAGTGGTTGCATCTGGACTAATTTGGGTCCTGCGGATCGATTGGTACCATCCCCGAGCTTGTACGACCTTCGGAAGAGGTCGACCGACGAAATTCCCCCAAATCTGAGGAGATATTCTTGAATAACTTTTTTTGTGAAGGTCGGAGATACTTGCAAGTAGGCTCTACCCCCACTAAATGGGGTTGCGCGCATCGATCGGTACCATCCTTGAGCTTCTCCGACTTTCGGAAGGGTTAGGGTTAGGGTTAGGGATGAAAGCACATAGGAGAAAGAGATATTCTTGAATAACTTTTCTTGTGAAGGTCGGAGAGACTTGCAAGTAGGCTCTACCCCCACTAAATGGGGTAGCGCGCATCGATCGGTACCATCCTTGAGCTTCTCCGACTTTCGGAAGGGTTAGGGTTAGGGATGAAAGCACATAGGAGAAAGAGATATTCTTGAATAACTTTTTTTGTGAAGGTCGGAGAGACTTGTAAAGTGGTTGCATCTGGACTAATTTGGGTCCTGCGGATCGATTGGTACCATCCCCGAGCTTGTACGACCTTCGGAAGAGGTCGACCGACGAAATTCCCCCAAATCTGAGGAGATATTCTTGAATAACTTTTTTTGTGAAGGTCGGAGAGACTTGCAAGTAGGCTCTACCCCCACTAAATGGGGTTGCGCGCATCGATCGGTACCATCCTTGAGCTTCTCCGACTTTCGGAAGGGTTAGGGTTAGGGTTAGGGATGAAAGCACATAGGAGAAAGAGATATTCTTGAATAACTTTTTTTGTGAAGGTCGGAGAGACTTGGAAAGTGGTTGCATCTGGACTAATTTGGGTCCTGCGGATCGATTGGTACCATCCCCGAGCTTGTACGACCTTCGAAAGAGGTCGACCGACGAAATTCCCCCAAATCTGAGGAGATATTCTTGAATAACTTTTTTTGTGAAGGTCGGAGAGACATGCAAGTAGGCTCTACCCCCACTAAATGGGGTAGCGCACATCGATCGGTACCATCCTTGAGCTTCTCCGACTTTTGGAAGGGTTAGGGTTAGGGTTAGGGATGAAAGCACATAGGAGAAAGAGATATTCTTGAATAACTTTTTTTGTGAAGGTCGGAGAGACTTGGAAAGTGGTTGCATCTGGAATAATTTGGGTCCTGCGGATCGATTGGTACCATCCCCGAGCTTGTACGACCTTCGGAAGAGGTCGACCGACGAAATTCCCCCAAATCTGAGGAGATATTCTTGAATAACTTTTTTTGTGAAGGTCGGAGAGACTTGCAAGTAGGCTCTACCCCCACTAAATGGGGTTGCGCGCATCGATCGGTACCATCCTTGAGCTTCTCCGACTTTCGGAAGGGTTAGGGTTAGGGTTAGGGATGAAAGCACATAGGAGAAAGAGATATTCTTGAATAACTTTTTTTGTGAAGGTCGGAGAGACTTGGAAAGTGGTTGCATCTGGACTAATTTGGGTCCTGCGGATCGATTGGTACCATCCCCGAGCTTGTACGACCTTCGGAAGAGGTCGACCGACGAAATTCCCCCAAATCTGAGGAGATATTCTTGAATAACTTTTTTTGTGAAGGTCGGAGAGACATGCAAGTAGGCTCTACCCCCACTAAATGGGGTAGCGCGCATCGATCGGTACCATCCTTGAGCTTCTCCGACTTTTGGAAGGGTTAGGGTTAGGGTTAGGGATGAAAGCACATAGGAGAAAGAGATATTCTTGAATAACTTTTTTTGTGAAGGTCGGAGAGACTTGCAAGTAGGCTCTACCCCCACTAAATGGGGTAGCGCGCATCGATCGGTACCATCCTTGAGCTTCTCCGACTTTCGGAAGGGTTAGGGTTAGGGTTAGGGATGAAAGCACATAGGAGAAAGAGATATTCTTGAATAACTTTTTTTGTGAAGGTCGGAGAGACTTGCAAGTAGGCTCTACCCCCACTAAATGGGGTAGCGCGCATCGATCGGTACCATCCTTGAGCTTCTCCGACTTTCGGAAGGGTTAGGGTTAGGGTTAGGGATGAAAGCACATAGGAGAAAGAGATATTCTTGAATAACTTTTTTTGTGAAGGTCGGAGAGACTTGGAAAGTGGTTGCATCTGGAATAATTTGGGTCCTGCGGATCGATTGGTACCATCCCCGAGCTTGTACGACCTTCGGAAGAGGTCGACCGACGAAATTCCCCCAAATCTGAGGAGATATTCTTGAATAACTTTTTTTGTGAAGGTCGGAGAGACTTGCAAGTAGGCTCTACCCCCACTAAATGGGGTTGCGCGCATCGATCGGTACCATCCTTGAGCTTCTCCGACTTTCGGAAGGGTTAGGGTTAGGGTTAGGGATGAAAGCACATAGGAGAAAGAGATATTCTTGAATAACTTTTTTTGTGAAGGTCGGAGAGACTTGGAAAGTGGTTGCATCTGGACTAATTTGGGTCCTGCGGATCGATTGGTACCATCCCCGAGCTTGTACGACCTTCGGAAGAGGTTGACCGACGAAATTCCCCCAAATCTGAGGAGATATTCTTGAATAACTTTTTTTGTGAAGGTCGGAGAGACATGCAAGTAGGCTCTACCCCCACTAAATGGGGTAGCGCGCATCGATCGGTACCATCCTTGAGCTTCTCCGACTTTTGGAAGGGTTAGGGTTAGGGTTAGGGATGAAAGCACATAGGAGAAAGAGATATTCTTGAATAACTTTTTTTGTGAAGGTCGGAGAGACTTGCAAGTAGGCTCTACCCCCACTAAATGGGGTAGCGCGCATCGATTGGTACCATCCTTGAGCTTCTACGACTTTCGGAAGGGTTAGGGTTAGGGTTAGGGCTGAAAGCACATAGGAGAAAGAGATATTCTTGAATAACTTTTTTTGTGAAGGTCGGAGAGACTTGCAAGTAGGCTCTACCCCCACTAAATGGGGTAGCGCGCATCGATCGGTACCATCCTTGAGCTTCTCCGACTTTCGGAAGGGTTAGGGTTAGGGTTAGGGATGAAAGCACATAGGAGAAAGAGATATTCTTGAATAACTTTTTTTGTGAAGGTCGGAGAGACTTGGAAAGTGGTTGCATCTGGACTAATTTGGGTCCTGCGGATCGATTGGTACCATCCCCGAGCTTGTACGACCTTCGGAAGAGGTCGACCGACGAAATTCCCCCAAATCTGAGGAGATATTCTTGAATAACTTTTTTTGTGAAGGTCGGAGAGACTTGCAAGTAGGCTCTACCCCCACTAAATGGGGTAGCGCGCATCGATCGGTTCCATCCTTGAGCTTCTCCGACTTTCGGAAGGGTTAGGGTTAGGGTTAGGGATGAAAGCACATAGGAGAAAGAGATATTCTTGAATAACTTTTTTTGTGAAGGTCGGAGAGACTTGCAAGTAGGCTCTACCCCCACTAAATGGGGTAGCGCGCATCGATCGGTACCATCCTTGAGCTTCTCCGACTTTCGGAAGGGTTAGGGTTAGGGTTAGGGATGAAAGCACATAGGAGAAAGAGATATTCTTGAATAACTTTTTTTGTGAAGGTCGGAGAGACTTGCAAGTAGGCTCTACCCCCACTAAATGGGGTAGCGCGCATCGATCGGTACCATCCTTGAGCTTCTCCGACTTTCGGAAGGGTTAGGGTTAGGGTTAGGGATGAAAGCACATAGGAGAAAGAGATATTCTTGAATAACTTTTTTTGTGAAGGTCGGAGAGACTTGGAAAGTGGTTGCATCTGGACTAATTTGGGTCCTGCGGATCGATTGGTACCATCCCCGAGCTTGTACGACCTTCGGAAGAGGTCGACCGACGAAATTCCCCCAAATCTGAGGAGATATTCTTGAATAACTTTTTTTGTGAAGGTCGGAGATACTTGCAAGTAGGCTCTACCCCCACTAAATGGGGTTGCGCGCATCGATCGGTACCATCCTTGAGCTTCTCCGACTTTCGGAAGGGTTAGGGTTAGGGTTAGGGATGAAAGCACATAGGAGAAAGAGATATTCTTGAATAACTTTTCTTGTGAAGGTCGGAGAGACTTGCAAGTAGGCTCTACCCCCACTAAATGGGGTAGCGCGCATCGATCGGTACCATCCTTGAGCTTCTCCGACTTTCGGAAGGGTTAGGGTTAGGGATGAAAGCACATAGGAGAAAGAGATATTCTTGAATAACTTTTTTTGTGAAGGTCGGAGAGACTTGTAAAGTGGTTGCATCTGGACTAATTTGGGTCCTGCGGATCGATTGGTACCATCCCCGAGCTTGTACGACCTTCGGAAGAGGTCGACCGACGAAATTCCCCCAAATCTGAGGAGATATTCTTGAATAACTTTTTTTGTGAAGGTCGGAGAGACTTGCAAGTAGGCTCTACCCCCACTAAATGGGGTTGCGCGCATCGATCGGTACCATCCTTGAGCTTCTCCGACTTTCGGAAGGGTTAGGGTTAGGGTTAGGGATGAAAGCACATAGGAGAAAGAGATATTCTTGAATAACTTTTTTTGTGAAGGTCGGAGAGACTTGGAAAGTGGTTGCATCTGGACTAATTTGGGTCCTGCGGATCGATTGGTACCATCCCCGAGCTTGTACGACCTTCGAAAGAGGTCGACCGACGAAATTCCCCCAAATCTGAGGAGATATTCTTGAATAACTTTTTTTGTGAAGGTCGGAGAGACATGCAAGTAGGCTCTACCCCCACTAAATGGGGTAGCGCACATCGATCGGTACCATCCTTGAGCTTCTCCGACTTTTGGAAGGGTTAGGGTTAGGGTTAGGGATGAAAGCACATAGGAGAAAGAGATATTCTTGAATAACTTTTTTTGTGAAGGTCGGAGAGACTTGGAAAGTGGTTGCATCTGGAATAATTTGGGTCCTGCGGATCGATTGGTACCATCCCCGAGCTTGTACGACCTTCGGAAGAGGTCGACCGACGAAATTCCCCCAAATCTGAGGAGATATTCTTGAATAACTTTTTTTGTGAAGGTCGGAGAGACTTGCAAGTAGGCTCTACCCCCACTAAATGGGGTTGCGCGCATCGATCGGTACCATCCTTGAGCTTCTCCGACTTTCGGAAGGGTTAGGGTTAGGGTTAGGGATGAAAGCACATAGGAGAAAGAGATATTCTTGAATAACTTTTTTTGTGAAGGTCGGAGAGACTTGGAAAGTGGTTGCATCTGGACTAATTTGGGTCCTGCGGATCGATTGGTACCATCCCCGAGCTTGTACGACCTTCGGAAGAGGTCGACCGACGAAATTCCCCCAAATCTGAGGAGATATTCTTGAATAACTTTTTTTGTGAAGGTCGGAGAGACATGCAAGTAGGCTCTACCCCCACTAAATGGGGTAGCGCGCATCGATCGGTACCATCCTTGAGCTTCTCCGACTTTTGGAAGGGTTAGGGTTAGGGTTAGGGATGAAAGCACATAGGAGAAAGAGATATTCTTGAATAACTTTTTTTGTGAAGGTCGGAGAGACTTGCAAGTAGGCTCTACCCCCACTAAATGGGGTAGCGCGCATCGATCAGTACCATCCTTGAGCTTCTACGACTTTCGGAAGGGTTAGGGTTAGGGTTAGGGCTGAAAGCACATAGGAGAAAGAGATATTCTTGAATAACTTTTTTTGTGAAGGTCGGAGAGACTTGCAAGTAGGCTCTACCCCCACTAAATGGGGTAGCGCGCATCGATCGGTACCATCCTTGAGCTTCTCCGACTTTCGGAAGGGTTAGGGTTAGGGTTAGGGATGAAAGCACATAGGAGAAAGAGATATTCTTGAATAACTTTTTTTGTGAAGGTCGGAGAGACTTGGAAAGTGGTTGCATCTGGACTAATTTGGGTCCTGCGGATCGATTGGTACCATCCCCGAGCTTGTACGACCTTCGGAAGAGGTCGACCGACGAAATTCCCCCAAATCTGAGGAGATATTCTTGAATAACTTTTTTTGTGAAGGTCGGAGAGACTTGCAAGTAGGCTCTACCCCCACTAAATGGGGTAGCGCGCATCGATCGGTTCCATCCTTGAGCTTCTCCGACTTTCGGAAGGGTTAGGGTTAGGGTTAGGGATGAAAGCACATAGGAGAAAGAGATATTCTTGAATAACTTTTTTTGTGAAGGTCGGAGAGACTTGCAAGTAGGCTCTAACCCCACTAAATGGGGTAGCGCGCATCGATCGGTACCATCCTTGAGCTTCTCCGACTTTCGGAAGGGTTAGGGTTAGGGTTAGGGATGAAAGCACATAGGAGAAAGAGATATTCTTGAATAACTTTTTTTGTGAAGGTCGGAGAGACTTGCAAGTAGGCTCTACCCCCACTAAATGGGGTAGCGCGCATCGATCGGTACCATCCTTGAGCTTCTCCGACTTTCGGAAGGGTTAGGGTTAGGGATGAAAGCACATAGGAGAAAGAG
This sequence comes from Limanda limanda, assembly GCF_963576545.1. NCBI lineage: Eukaryota > Metazoa > Chordata > Actinopteri > Pleuronectiformes > Pleuronectidae > Limanda > Limanda limanda. Next base: position 263,217 of record NW_026870579.1, on the reverse strand, counting down.
ATATTCTTGAATAACTTTTTTTGTGAAGGTCGGAGAGACTTGGAAAGTGGTTGCATCTGGACTAATTTGGGTCCTGCGGATCGATTGGTACCATCCCCGAGCTTGTACGACCTTCGGAAGAGGTCGACCGACGAAATTCCCCCAAATCTGAGGAGATATTCTTGAATAACTTTTTTTGTGAAGGTCGGAGAGACTTGCAAGTAGGCTCTACCCCCACTAAATGGGGTTGCGCGCATCGATCGGTACCATCCTTGAGCTTCTCCGACTTTCGGAAGGGTTAGGGTTAGGGATGAAAGCACATAGGAGAAAGAGATATTCTTGAATAACTTTTTTTGTGAAGGTCGGAGAGACTTGCAAGTAGGCTCTACCCCCACTAAATGGGGTAGCGCGCATCGATCGGTACCATCCTTGAGCTTCTCCGACTTTCGGAAGGGTTAGGGTTAGGGATGAAAGCACATAGGAGAAAGAGATATTCTTGAATAACTTTTTTTGTGAAGGTCGGAGAGACTTGGAAAGTGGTTGCATCTGGACTAATTTGGGTCCTGCGGATCGATTGGTACCATCCCCGAGCTTGTACGACCTTCGGAAGAGGTCGACCGACGAAATTCCCCCAAATCTGAGGAGATATTCTTGAATAACTTTTTTTGTGAAGGTCGGAGAGACTTGCAAGTAGGCTCTACCCCCACTAAATGGGGTTGCGCGCATCGATCGGTACCATCCTTGAGCTTCTCCGACTTTCGGAAGGGTTAGGGTTAGGGTTAGGGATGAAAGCACATAGGAGAAAGAGATATTCTTGAATAACTTTTTTTGTGAAGGTCGGAGAGACTTGGAAAGTGGTTGCATCTGGACTAATTTGGGTCCTGCGGATCGATTGGTACCATCCCCGAGCTTGTACGACCTTCGGAAGAGGTCGACCGACGAAATTCCCCCAAATCTGAGGAGATATTCTTGAATAACTTTTTTTGTGAAGGTCGGAGAGACTTGCAAGTAGGCTCTACCCCCACTAAATGGGGTTGCGCGCATCGATCGGTACCATCCTTGAGCTTCTCCGACTTTCGGAAGGGTTAGGGTTAGGGTTAGGGATGAAAGCACATAGGAGAAAGAGATATTCTTGAATAACTTTTTTTGTGAAGGTCGGAGAGACTTGCAAGTAGGCTCTACCCCCACTAAATGGGGTAGCGCGCATCGATCGGTACCATCCTTGAGCTTCTCCGACTTTCGGAAGGGTTAGGGTTAGGGATGAAAGCACATAGGAGAAAGAGATATTCTTGAATAACTTTTTTTGTGAAGGTCGGAGAGACTTGTAAAGTGGTTGCATCTGGACTAATTTGGGTCCTGCGGATCGATTGGTACCATCCCCGAGCTTGTACGACCTTCGGAAGAGGTCGACCGACGAAATTCCCCCAAATCTGAGGAGATATTCTTGAATAACTTTTTTTGTGAAGGTCGGAGAGACTTGCAAGTAGGCTCTACCCCCACTAAATGGGGTTGCGCGCATCGATCGGTACCATCCTTGAGCTTCTCCGACTTTCGGAAGGGTTAGGGTTAGGGTTAGGGATGAAAGCACATAGGAGAAAGAGATATTCTTGAATAACTTTTTTTGTGAAGGTCGGAGAGACTTGGAAAGTGGTTGCATCTGGACTAATTTGGGTCCTGCGGATCGATTGGTACCATCCCCGAGCTTGTACGACCTTCGGAAGAGGTCGACCGACGAAATTCCCCCAAATCTGAGGAGATATTCTTGAATAACTTTTTTTGTGAAGGTCGGAGAGACATGCAAGTAGGCTCTACCCCCACTAAATGGGGTAGCGCACATCGATCGGTACCATCCTTGAGCTTCTCCGACTTTTGGAAGGGTTAGGGTTAGGGTTAGGGATGAAAGCACATAGGAGAAAGAGATATTCTTGAATAACTTTTTTTGTGAAGGTCGGAGAGACTTGCAAGTAGGCTCTACCCCCACTAAATGGGGTAGCGCGCATCGATCGGTACCATCCTTGAGCTTCTACGACTTTCGGAAGGGTTAGGGTTAGGGTTAGGGATGAAAGCACATAGGAGAAAGAGATATTCTTGAATAACTTTTTTTGTGAAGGTCGGAGAGACTTGCAAGTAGGCTCTACCCCCACTAAATGGGGTAGCGCGCATCGATCAGTACCATCCTTGAGCTTCTCCGACTTTCGGAAGGGTTAGGGTTAGGGTTAGGGATGAAAGCACATAGGAGAAAGAGATATTCTTGAATAACTTTTTTTGTGAAGGTCGGAGAGACTTGCAAGTAGGCTCTACCCCCACTAAATGGGGTAGCGCGCATCGATCGGTACCATCCTTGAGCTTCTCCGACTTTCGGAAGGGTTAGGGTTAGGGTTAGGGATGAAAGCACATAGGAGAAAGAGATATTCTTGAATAACTTTTTTTGTGAAGGTCGGAGAGACTTGGAAAGTGGTTGCATCTGGAATAATTTGGGTCCTGCAGATCGATTGGTACCATCCCCGAGCTTGTACGACCTTCGGAAGAGGTCGACCGACGAAATTCCCCCAAATCTGAGGAGATATTCTTGAATAACTTTTTTTGTGAAGGTCGGAGAGACTTGCAAGTAGGCTCTACCCCCACTAAATGGGGTTGCGCGCATCGATCGGTACCATCCTTGAGCTTCTCCGACTTTCGGAAGGGTTAGGGTTAGGGTTAGGGATGAAAGCACATAGGAGAAAGAGATATTCTTGAATAACTTTTTTTGTGAAGGTCGGAGAGACTTGGAAAGTGGTTGCATCTGGACTAATTTGGGTCCTGCAGATCGATTGGTACCATCCCCGAGCTTGTACGACCTTCGTAAGAGGTCGACCGACGAAATTCCCCCAAATCTGAGGAGATATTCTTGAATAACTTTTTTTGTGAAGGTCGGAGAGACATGCAAGTAGGCTCTACCCCCACTAAATAGGGTAGCGCGCATCGATCGGTACCATCCTTGAGCTTCTCCGACTTTTGGAAGGGTTAGGGTTAGGGTTAGGGATGAAAGCACATAGGAGAAAGAGATATTCTTGAATAACTTTTTTTGTGAAGGTCGGAGAGACTTGCAAGTAGGCTCTACCCCCACTAAATGGGGTAGCGCGCATCGATCGGTACCATCCTTGAGCTTCTACGACTTTCGGAAGGGTTAGGGTTAGGGTTAGGGATGAAAGCACATAGGAGAAAGAGATATTCTTGAATAACTTTTTTTGTGAAGGTCGGAGAGACTTGCAAGTAGGCTCTACCCCCACTAAATGGGGTAGCACGCATCGATCGGTACCATCCTTGAGCTTCTCCGACTTTCGGAAGGGTTAGGGTTAGGGTTAGGGATGAAAGCACATAGGAGAAAGAGATATTCTTGAATAACTTTTTTTGTGAAGGTCGGAGAGACTTGGAAAGTGGTTGCATCTGGACTAATTTGGGTCCTGCGGATCGATTGGTACTATCCCCGAGCTTGTACGACCTTCGGAAGAGGTCGACCGACGAAATTCCCCCAAATCTGAGGAGATATTCTTGAATAACTTTTTTTGTGAAGGTCGGAGAGACTTGCAAGTAGGCTCTACCCCCACTAAATGGGATAGCGCACATCGATCGGTTCCATCCTTGAGCTTCTCCGACTTTCGGAAGGGTTAGGGTTAGGGTTAGGGATGAAAGCACATAGGAGAAAGAGATATTCTTGAATAACTTTTTTTGTGAAGGTCGGAGAGACTTGCAAGTAGGCTCTACCCCCACTAAATGGGGTAGCGCACATCGATCGGTACCATCCTTGAGCTTCTCCGACTTTCGGAAGGGTTAGGGTTAGGGTTAGGGATGAAAGCACATAGGAGAAAGAGATATTCTTGAATAACTTTTTTTGTGAAGGTCGGAGAGACTTGCAAGTAGGCTCTACCCCCACTAAATGGGGTAGCGCGCATCGATCGGTACCATCCTTGAGCTTCTCCGACTTTCGGAAGGGTTAGGGTTAGGGATGAAAGCACATAGGAGAAAGAGATATTCTTGAATAACTTTTTTTGTGAAGGTCGGAGAGACTTGTACAGTGGTTGCATCTGGACTAATTTGGGTCCTGCGGATCGATTGGTACCATCCCCGAGCTTGTACGACCTTCGGAAGAGGTCGACCGACGAAATTCCCCCAAATCTGAGGAGATATTCTTGAATAACTTTTTTTGTGAAGGTCGGAGAGACTTGCAAGTAGGCTCTACCCCCACTAAATGGGGTTGCGCGCATCGATCGGTACCATCCTTGAGCTTCTCCGACTTTCGGAAGGGTTAGGGTTAGGGTTAGGGATGAAAGCACATAGGAGAAAGAGATATTCTTGAATAACTTTTTTTGTGAAGGTCGGAGAGACTTGGAAAGTGGTTGCATCTGGACTAATTTGGGTCCTGCGGATCGATTGGTACCATCCCCGAGCTTGTACGACCTTCGGAAGAGGTCGACCGACGAAATTCCCCCAAATCTGAGGAGATATTCTTGAATAACTTTTTTTGTGAAGGTCGGAGAGACTTGCAAGTAGGCTCTACCCCCACTAAATGGGGTAGCGCGCATCGATCGGTTCCATCCTTGAGCTTCTCCGACTTTCGGAAGGGTTAGGGTTAGGGTTAGGGATGAAAGCACATAGGAGAAAGAGATATTCTTGAATAACTTTTTTTGTGAAGGTCGGAGAGACTTGCAAGTAGGCTCTACCCCCACTAAATGGGGTAGCGCGCATCGATCGGTACCATCCTTGAGCTTCTCCGACTTTCGGAAGGGTTAGGGTTAGGGTTAGGGATGAAAGCACATAGGAGAAAGAGATATTCTTGAATAACTTTTTTTGTGAAGGTCGGAGAGACTTGCAAGTAGGCTCTACCCCCACTAAATGGGGTAGCGCGCATCGATCGGTACCATCCTTGAGCTTCTCCGACTTTCGGAAGGGTTAGGGTTAGGGTTAGGGATGAAAGCACATAGGAGAAAGAGATATTCTTGAATAACTTTTTTTGTGAAGGTCGGAGAGACTTGGAAAGTGGTTGCATCTGGACTAATTTGGGTCCTGCGGATCGATTGGTACCATCCCCGAGCTTGTACGACCTTCGGAAGAGGTCGACCGACGAAATTCCCCCAAATCTGAGGAGATATTCTTGAATAACTTTTTTTGTGAAGGTCGGAGAGACTTGCAAGTAGGCTCTACCCCCACTAAATGGGGTTGCGCGCATCGATCGGTACCATCCTTGAGCTTCTCCGACTTTCGGAAGGGTTAGAGTTAGGGTTAGGGATGAAAGCACATAGGAGAAAGAGATATTCTTGAATAACTTTTTTTGTGAAGGTCGGAGAGACTTGCAAGTAGGCATTACCCCCACTAAATGGGGTAGCGCGCATCGATCGGTACCATCCTTGAGCTTCTCCGACTTTCGGAAGGGTTAGGGTTAGGGATGAAAGCACATAGGAGAAAGAGATATTCTTGAATAACTTTTTTTGTGAAGGTCGGAGAGACTTGGAAAGTGGTTGCATCTGGACTAATTTGGGTCCTGCGGATCGATTGGTACCATCCCCGAGCTTGTACGACCTTCGGAAGAGGTCGACCGACGAAATTCCCCCAAATCTGAGGAGATATTCTTGAATAACTTTTTTTGTGAAGGTCGGAGAGACTTGCAAGTAGGCTCTACCCCCACTAAATGGGGTTGCGCGCATCGATCAGTACCATCCATGAGCTTCTCCGACTTTCGAAAGGGTTAGGGTTAGGGTTAGGGATGAAAGCACATAGGAGAAAGAGATATTCTTGAATAACTTTTTTTGTGAAGGTCGGAGAGACTTGGAAAGTGGTTGCATCTGGACTAATTTGGGTCCTGCGGATCGATTGGTACCATTCGCGAGCTTGTACGACCTTCGGAAGAGGTCGACCGACGAAATTCCCCCAAATCTGAGGAGATATTCTTGAATAACTTTTTTTGTGAAGGTCGGAGAGACTTGCAAGTAGGCTCTACCCCCACTAAATGGGGTTGCGCGCATCGATCGGTACCATCCTTGAGCTTCTCCGACTTTCGGAAGGGTTAGGGTTAGGGTTAGGGATGAAAGCACATAGGAGAAAGAGATATTCTTGAATAACTTTTTTTGTGAAGGTCGGAGAGACTTGCAAGTAGGCATTACCCCCACTAAATGGGGTAGCGCGCATCGATCGGTACCATCCTTGAGCTTCTCCGACTTTCGGAAGGGTTAGGGTTAGGGATGAAAGCACATAGGAGAAAGAGATATTCTTGAATAACTTTTTTTGTGAAGGTCGGAGAGACTTGGAAAGTGGTTGCATCTGGACTAATTTGGGTCCTGCGGATCGATTGGTACCATCCCCGAGCTTGTACGACCTTCGGAAGAGGTCGACCGACGAAATTCCCCCAAATCTGAGGAGATATTCTTGAATAACTTTTTTTGTGAAGGTCGGAGAGACTTGCAAGTAGGCTCTACCCCCACTAAATGGGGTTGCGCGCATCGATCGGTACCATCCTTGAGCTTCTCCGACTTTCGGAAGGGTTAGGGTTAGGGTTAGGGATGAAAGCACATAGGAGAAAGAGATATTCTTGAATAACTTTTTTTGTGAAGGTCGGAGAGACTTGCAAGTAGGCATTACCCCCACTAAATGGGGTAGCGCGCATCGATCGGTACCATCCTTGAGCTTCTCCGACTTTCGGAAGGGTTAGGGTTAGGGATGAAAGCACATAGGAGAAAGAGATATTCTTGAATAACTTTTTTTGTGAAGGTCGGAGAGACTTGGAAAGTGGTTGCATCTGGACTAATTTGGGTCCTGCGGATCGATTGGTACCATCCCCGAGCTTGTACGACCTTCGGAAGAGGTCGACCGACGAAATTCCCCCAAATCTGAGGAGATATTCTTGAATAACTTTTTTTGTGAAGGTCGGAGAGACTTGCAAGTAGGCTCTACCCCCACTAAATGGGGTTGCGCGCATCGATCAGTACCATCCATGAGCTTCTCCGACTTTCGAAAGGGTTAGGGTTAGGGTTAGGGATGAAAGCACATAGGAGAAAGAGATATTCTTGAATAACTTTTTTTGTGAAGGTCGGAGAGACTTGGAAAGTGGTTGCATCTGGACTAATTTGGGTCCTGCGGATCGATTGGTACCATCCGCGAGCTTGTACGACCTTCGGAAGAGGTCGACCGACGAAATTCCCCCAAATCTGAGGAGATATTCTTGAATAACTTTTTTTGTGAAGGTCGGAGAGACTTGCAAGTAGGCTCTACCCCCACTAAATGGGGTTGCGCGCATCGATCGGTACCATCCTTGAGCTTCTCCGACTTTCGGAAGGGTTAGGGTTAGGGTTAGGGATGAAAGCACATAGGAGAAAGAGATATTCTTGAATAACTTTTTTTGTGAAGGTCGGAGAGACTTGCAAGTAGGCATTACCCCCACTAAATGGGGTAGCGCGCATCGATCGGTACCATCCTTGAGCTTCTCCGACTTTCGGAAGGGTTAGGGTTAGGGATGAAAGCACATAGGAGAAAGAGATATTCTTGAATAACTTTTTTTGTGAAGGTCGGAGAGACTTGAAAAGTGGTTGCATCTGGACTAATTTGGGTCCTGCGGATCGATTGGTACCATCCCCGAGCTTGTACGACCTTCGGAAGAGGTCGACCGACGAAATTCCCCCAAATCTGAGGAGATATTCTTGAATAACTTTTTTTGTGAAGGTCGGAGAGACTTGCAAGTAGGCTCTACCCCCACTAAATGGGGTTGCGCGCATCGATCGGTACCATCCTTGAGCTTCTCCGACTTTCGGAAGGGTTAGGGTTAGGGTTAGGGATGAAAGCACATAGGAGAAAGAGATATTCTTGAATAACTTTTTTTGTGAAGGTCGGAGAGACTTGCAAGTAGGCTCTACCCCCACTAAATGGGGTAGCGCGCATCGATCGGTACCATCCTTGAGCTTCTCCGACTTTCGGAAGGGTTAGGGTTAGGGTTAGGGATGAAAGCACATAGGAGAAAGAGATATTCTTGAATAACTTTTTTTGTGAAGGTCGGAGAGACTTGCAAGTAGGCTCTACCCCCACTAAATGGGGTAGCGCGCATCGATCGGTACCATCCTTGAGCTTCTCCGACTTTCGGAAGGGTTAGGGTTAGGGTTAGGGATGAAAGCACATAGGAGAAAGAGATATTCTTGAATAACTTTTTTTGTGAAGGTCGGAGAGACTTGGAAAGTGGTTGCATCTGGAATAATTTGGGTCCTGCAGATCGATTGGTACCATCCCCGAGCTTGTACGACCTTCGGAAGAGGTCGACCGACGAAATTCCCCCAAATCTGAGGAGATATTCTTGAATAACTTTTTTTGTGAAGGTCGGAGAGACTTGCAAGTAGGCTCTACCCCCACTAAATGGGGTTGCGCGCATCGATCGGTACCATCCTTGAGCTTCTCCGACTTTCGGAAGGGTTAGGGTTAGGGTTAGGGATGAAAGCACATAGGAGAAAGAGATATTCTTGAATAACTTTTTTTGTGAAGGTCGGAGAGACTTGGAAAGTGGTTGCATCTGGACTAATTTGGGTCCTGCAGATCGATTGGTACCATCCCCGAGCTTGTACGACCTTCGTAAGAGGTCGACCGACGAAATTCCCCCAAATCTGAGGAGATATTCTTGAATAACTTTTTTTGTGAAGGTCGGAGAGACATGCAAGTAGGCTCTACCCCCACTAAATAGGGTAGCGCGCATCGATCGGTACCATCCTTGAGCTTCTCCGACTTTTGGAAGGGTTAGGGTTAGGGTTAGGGATGAAAGCACATAGGAGAAAGAGATATTCTTGAATAACTTTTTTTGTGAAGGTCGGAGAGACTTGCAAGTAGGCTCTACCCCCACTAAATGGGGTAGCGCGCATCGATCGGTACCATCCTTGAGCTTCTACGACTTTCGGAAGGGTTAGGGTTAGGGTTAGGGATGAAAGCACATAGGAGAAAGAGATATTCTTGAATAACTTTTTTTGTGAAGGTCGGAGAGACTTGCAAGTAGGCTCTACCCCCACTAAATGGGGTAGCGCGCATCGATCGGTACCATCCTTGAGCTTCTCCGACTTTCGGAAGGGTTAGGGTTAGGGTTAGGGATGAAAGCACATAGGAGAAAGAGATATTCTTGAATAACTTTTTTTGTGAAGGTCGGAGAGACTTGGAAAGTGGTTGCATCTGGACTAATTTGGGTCCTGCGGATCGATTGGTACCATCCCCGAGCTTGTACGACCTTCGGAAGAGGTCGACCGACGAAATTCCCCCAAATCTGAGGAGATATTCTTGAATAACTTTTTTTGTGAAGGTCGGAGAGACTTGCAAGTAGGCTCTACCCCCACTAAATGGGGTAGCGCGCATCGATCGGTTCCATCCTTGAGCTTCTCCGACTTTCGGAAGGGTTAGGGTTAGGGTTAGGGATGAAAGCACATAGGAGAAAGAGATATTCTTGAATAACTTTTTTTGTGAAGGTCGGAGAGACTTGCAAGTAGGCTTTACCCCCACTAAATGGGGTAGCGCACATCGATCGGTACCATCCTTGAGCTTCTCCGACTTTCGGAAGGGTTAGGGTTAGGGTTAGGGATGAAAGCACATAGGAGAAAGAGATATTCTTGAATAACTTTTTTTGTGAAGGTCGGAGAGACTTGCAAGTAGGCTCTACCCCCACTAAATGGGGTAGCGCGCATCGATCGGTACCATACTTGAGCTTCTCCGACTTTCGGAAGGGTTAGGGTTAGGGTTAGGGATGAAAGCACATAGGAGAAAGAGATATTCTTGAATAACTTTTTTTGTGAAGGTCGGAGAGACTTGGAAAGTGGTTGCATCTGGACTAATTTGGGTCCTGCGGATCGATTGGTACCATCCTCGAGCTTGTACGACCTTCGGAAGAGGTCGACCGACGAAATTCCCCCAAATCTGAGGAGATATTCTTGAATAACTTTTTTTGTGAAGGTCGGAGAGACTTGCAAGTAGGCTCTACCCCCACTAAATGGGGTTGCGCGCATCGATCGGTACCATCCTTGAGCTTCTCCGACTTTCGGAAGGGTTAGGGTTAGGGATGAAAGCACATAGGAGAAAGAGATATTCTTGAATAACTTTTTTTGTGAAGGTCGGAGAGACTTGCAAGTAGGCTCTACCCCCACTAAATGGGGTAGCGCGCATCGATCGGTACCAACCTTGAGCTTCTCCGACTTTCGGAAGGGTTAGGGTTAGGGATGAAAGCACATAGGAGAAAGAGATATTCTTGAATAACTTTTTTTGTGAAGGTCGGAGAGACTTGGAAAGTGGTTGCATCTGGACTAATTTGGGTCCTGCGGATCGATTGGTACCATCCCCGAGCTTGTACGACCTTCGGAAGAGGTCGACCGACGAAATTCCCCCAAATCTGAGGAGATATTCTTGAATAACTTTTTTTGTGAAGGTCGGAGAGACTTGCAAGTAGGCTCTACCCCCACTAAATGGGGTTGCGCGCATCGATCGGTACCATCCTTGAGCTTCTCCGACTTTCGGAAGGGTTAGGGTTAGGGTTAGGGATGAAAGCACATAGGAGAAAGAGATATTCTTGAATAACTTTTTTTGTGAAGGTCGGAGAGACTTGGAAAGTGGTTGCATCTGGACTAATTTGGGTCCTGCGGATCGATTGGTACCATCCCCGAGCTTGTACGACCTTCGGAAGAGGTCGACCGACGAAATTCCCCCAAATCTGAGGAGATATTCTTGAATAACTTTTTTTGTGAAGGTCGGAGAGACTTGCAAGTAGGCTCTACCCCCACTAAATGGGGTAGCGCGCATCGATCGGTACCATCCTTGAGCTTCTCCGACTTTCGGAAGGGTTAGGGTTAGGGTTAGGGATGAAAGCACATAGGAGAAAGAGATATTCTTGAATAACTTTTTTTGTGAAGGTCGGAGAGACTTGGAAAGTGGTTGCATCTGGACTAATTTGGGTCCTGCGGATCGATTGGTACCATCCCCGAGCTTGTACGACCTTCGGAAGAGGTCGACCGACGAAATTCCCCCAAATCTGAGGAGATATTCTTGAATAACTTTTTTTGTGAAGGTCGGAGAGACTTGCAAGTAGGCTCTACCCCCACTAAATGGGGTAGCGCGCATCGATCGGTTCCATCCTTGAGCTTCTCCGACTTTCGGAAGGGTTAGGGTTAGGGTTAGGGATGAAAGCACATAGGAGAAAGAGATATTCTTGAATAACTTTTTTTGTGAAGGTCGGAGAGACTTGCAAGTAGGCTCTACCCCCACTAAATGGGGTAGCGCGCATCGATCGGTACCATCCTTGAGCTTCTCCGACTTTCGGAAGGGTTAGGGTTAGGGTTAGGGATGAAAGCACATAGGAGAAAGAGATATTCTTGAATAACTTTTTTTGTGAAGGTCGGAGAGACTTGCAAGTAGGCTCTACCCCCACTAAATGGGGTAGCGCGCATCGATCGGTACCATCCTTGAGCTTCTCCGACTTTCGGAAGGGTTAGGGTTAGGGTTAGGGATGAAAGCACATAGGAGAAAGAGATATTCTTGAATAACTTTTTTTGTGAAGGTCGGAGAGACTTGGAAAGTGGTTGCATCTGGACTAATTTGGGTCCTGCGGATCGATTGGTACCATCCCCGAGCTTGTACGACCTTCGGAAGAGGTCGACCGACGAAATTCCCCCAAATCTGAGGAGATATTCTTGAATAACTTTTTTTGTGAAGGTCGGAGAGACTTGCAAGTAGGCTCTACCCCCACTAAATGGGGTTGCGCGCATCGATCGGTACCATCCTTGAGCTTCTCCGACTTTCGGAAGGGTTAGGGTTAGGGTTAGGGATGAAAGCACATAGGAGAAAGAGATATTCTTGAATAACTTTTTTTGTGAAGGTCGGAGAGACTTGCAAGTAGGCTCTACCCCCACTAAATGGGGTAGCGCGCATCGATCGGTACCATCCTTGAGCTTCTCCGACTTTCGGAAGGGTTAGGGTTAGGGATGAAAGCACATAGGAGAAAGAGATATTCTTGAATAACTTTTTTTGTGAAGGTCGGAGAGACTTGGAAAGTGGTTGCATCTGGACTAATTTGGGTCCTGCGGATCGATTGGTACCATCCCCGAGCTTGTACGACCTTCGGAAGAGGTCGACCGACGAAATTCCCCCAAATCTGAGGAGATATTCTTGAATAACTTTTTTTGTGAAGGTCGGAGAGACTTGCAAGTAGGCTCTACCCCCACTAAATGGGGTTGCGCGCATCGATCGGTACCATCCTTGAGCTTCTCCGACTTTCGGAAGGGTTAGGGTTAGGGTTAGGGATGAAAGCACATAGGAGAAAGAGATATTCTTGAATAACTTTTTTTGTGAAGGTCGGAGAGACTTGGAAAGTGGTTGCATCTGGACTAATTTGGGTCCTGCGGATCGATTGGTACCATCCCCGAGCTTGTACGACCTTCGGAAGAGGTCGACCGACGAAATTCCCCCAAATCTGAGGAGATATTCTTGAATAACTTTTTTTGTGAAGGTCGGAGAGACTTGCAAGTAGGCTCTACCCCCACTAAATGGGGTAGCGCGCATCGATCGGTTCCATCCTTGAGCTTCTCCGACTTTCGGAAGGGTTAGGGTTAGGGTTAGGGATGAAAGCACATAGGAGAAAGAGATATTCTTGAATAACTTTTTTTGTGAAGGTCGGAGAGACTTGCAAGTAGGCTCTACCCCCACTAAATGGGGTAGCGCGCATCGATCGGTACCATCCTTGAGCTTCTCCGACTTTCGGAAGGGTTAGGGTTAGGGTTAGGGATGAAAGCACATAGGAGAAAGAGATATTCTTGAATAACTTTTTTTGTGAAGGTCGGAGAGACTTGCAAGTAGGCTCTACCCCCACTAAATGGGGTAGCGCGCATCGATCGGTACCATCCTTGAGCTTCTCCGACTTTCGGAAGGGTTAGGGTTAGGGTTAGGGATGAAAGCACATAGGAGAAAGAGATATTCTTGAATAACTTTTTTTGTGAAGGTCGGAGAGACTTGGAAAGTGGTTGCATCTGGACTAATTTGGGTCCTGCGGATCGATTGGTACCATCCCCGAGCTTGTACGACCTTCGGAAGAGGTCGACCGACGAAATTCCCCCAAATCTGAGGAGATATTCTTGAATAACTTTTTTTGTGAAGGTCGGAGAGACTTGCAAGTAGGCTATACCCCCACTAAATGGGGTTGCGCGCATCGATCGGTACCATCCTTGAGCTTCTCCGACTTTCGGAAGGGTTAGGGTTAGGGTTAGGGATGAAAGCACATAGGAGAAAGAGATATTCTTGAATAACTTTTTTTGTGAAGGTCGGAGAGACTTGCAAGTAGGCTCTACCCCCACTAAATGGGGTAGCGCGCATCGATCGGTACCATCCTTGAGCTTCTCCGACTTTCGGAAGGGTTAGGGTTAGGGATGAAAGCACATAGGAGAAAGAGATATTCTTGAATAACTTTTTTTGTGAAGGTCGGAGAGACTTGTAAAGTGGTTGCATCTGGACTAATTTGGGTCCTGCGGATCGATTGGTACCATCCCCGAGCTTGTACGACCTTCGGAAGAGGTCGACCGACGAAATTCCCCCAAATCTGAGGAGATATTCTTGAATAACTTTTTTTGTGAAGGTCGGAGAGACTTGCAAGTAGGCTCTACCCCCACTAAATGGGGTTGCGCGCATCGATCGGTACCATCCTTGAGCTTCTCCGACTTTCGGAAGGGTTAGGGTTAGGGTTAGGGATGAAAGCACATAGGAGAAAGAGATATTCTTGAATAACTTTTTTTGTGAAGGTCGGAGAGACTTGCAAGTAGGCTCTACCCCCACTAAATGGGGTAGCGCGCATCGATCGGTACCATCCTTGAGCTTCTCCGACTTTCGGAAGGGTTAGGGTTAGGGTTAGGGATGAAAGCACATAGGAGAAAGAGATATTCTTGAATAACTTTTTTTGTGAAGGTCGGAGAGACTTGCAAGTAGGCTCTACCCCCACTAAATGGGGTAGCGCGCATCGATCGGTACCATCCTTGAGCTTCTCCGACTTTCGGAAGGGTTAGGGTTAGGGTTAGGGATGAAAGCACATAGGAGAAAGAGATATTCTTGAATAACTTTTTTTGTGAAGGTCGGAGAGACTTGGAAAGTGGTTGCATCTGGACTAATTTGGGTCCTGCGGATCGATTGGTACCATCCCCGAGCTTGTACGACCTTCGGAAGAGGTCGACCGACGAAATTCCCCCAAATCTGAGGAGATATTCTTGAATAACTTTTTTTGTGAAGGTCGGAGAGACTTGCAAGTAGGCTCTACCCCCACTAAATGGGGTTGCGCGCATCGATCGGTACCATCCTTGAGCTTCTCCGACTTTCGGAAGGGTTAGAGTTAGGGTTAGGGATGAAAGCACATAGGAGAAAGAGATATTCTTGAATAACTTTTTTTGTGAAGGTCGGAGAGACTTGCAAGTAGGCATTACCCCCACTAAATGGGGTAGCGCGCATCGATCGGTACCATCCTTGAGCTTCTCCGACTTTCGGAAGGGTTAGGGTTAGGGATGAAAGCACATAGGAGAAAGAGATATTCTTGAATAACTTTTTTTGTGAAGGTCGGAGAGACTTGGAAAGTGGTTGCATCTGGACTAATTTGGGTCCTGCGGATCGATTGGTACCATCCCCGAGCTTGTACGACCTTCGGAAGAGGTCGACCGACGAAATTCCCCCAAATCTGAGGAGATATTCTTGAATAACTTTTTTTGTGAAGGTCGGAGAGACTTGCAAGTAGGCTCTACCCCCACTAAATGGGGTTGCGCGCATCGATCGGTACCATCCTTGAGCTTCTCCGACTTTCGAAAGGGTTAGGGTTAGGGTTAGGGATGAAAGCACATAGGAGAAAGAGATATTCTTGAATAACTTTTTTTGTGAAGGTCGGAGAGACTTGGAAAGTGGTTGCATCTGGACTAATTTGGGTCCTGCGGATCGATTGGTACCATCCGCGAGCTTGTACGACCTTCGGAAGAGGTCGACCGACGAAATTCCCCCAAATCTGAGGAGATATTCTTGAATAACTTTTTTTGTGAAGGTCGGAGAGACTTGCAAGTAGGCTCTACCCCCACTAAATGGGGTTGCGCGCATCGATCGGTACCATCCTTGAGCTTCTCCGACTTTCGGAAGGGTTAGGGTTAGGGTTAGGGATGAAAGCACATAGGAGAAAGAGATATTCTTGAATAACTTTTTTTGTGAAGGTCGGAGAGACTTGCAAGTAGGCATTACCCCCACTAAATGGGGTAGCGCGCATCGATCGGTACCATCCTTGAGCTTCTCCGACTTTCGGAAGGGTTAGGGTTAGGGATGAAAGCACATAGGAGAAAGAGATATTCTTGAATAACTTTTTTTGTGAAGGTCGGAGAGACATGGAAAGTGGTTGCATCTGGACTAATTTGGGTCCTGCGGATCGATTGGTACCATCCCCGAGCTTGTACGACCTTCGGAAGAGGTCGACCGACGAAATTCCCCCAAATCTGAGGAGATATTCTTGAATAACTTTTTTTGTGAAGGTCGGAGAGACTTGCAAGTAGGCTCTACCCCCACTAAATGGGGTTGCGCGCATCGATCGGTACCATCCTTGAGCTTCTCCGACTTTCGGAAGGGTTAGGGTTAGGGTTAGGGATGAAAGCACATAGGAGAAAGAGATATTCTTGAATAACTTTTTTTGTGAAGGTCGGAGAGACTTGGAAAGTGGTTGCATCTGGACTAATTTGGGTCCTGCGGATCGATTGGTACCATCCCCGAGCTTGTACGACCTTCGGAAGAGGTCGACCGACGAAATTCCCCCAAATCTGAGGAGATATTCTTGAATAACTTTTTTTGTGAAGGTCGGAGAGACTTGCAAGTAGGCTCTACCCCCACTAAATGGGGTTGCGCACATCGATCGGTACCATCCTTGAGCTTCTCCGACTTTCGGAAGGGTTAGGGTTAGGGTTAGGGATGAAAGCACATAGGAGAAAGAGATATTCTTGAATAACTTTTTTTGTGAAGGTCGGAGAGACTTGCAAGTAGGCATTACCCCCACTAAATGGGGTAGCGCGCATCGATCGGTACCATCCTTGAGCTTCTCCGACTTTCGGAAGGGTTAGGGTTAGGGATGAAAGCACATAGGAGAAAGAGATATTCTTGAATAACTTTTTTTGTGAAGGTCGGAGAGACTTGGAAAGTGGTTGCATCTGGACTAATTTGGGTCCTGCGGATCGATTGGTACCATCCCCGAGCTTGTACGACCTTCGGAAGAGGTCGACCGACGAAATTCCCCCAAATCTGAGGAGATATTCTTGAATAACTTTTTTTGTGAAGGTCGGAGAGACTTGCAAGTAGGCTCTACCCCCACTAAATGGGGTAGCGCGCATCGATCGGTTCCATCCTTGAGCTTCTCCGACTTTCGGAAGGGTTAGGGTTAGGGTTAGGGATGAAAGCACATAGGAGAAAGAGATATTCTTGAATAACTTTTTTTGTGAAGGTCGGAGAGACTTGCAAGTAGGCTCTACCCCCACTAAATGGGGTAGCGCGCATCGATCGGTACCATCCTTGAGCTTCTCCGACTTTCGGAAGGGTTAGGGTTAGGGTTAGGGATGAAAGCACATAGGAGAAAGAGATATTCTTGAATAACTTTTTTTGTGAAGGTCGGAGAGACTTGCAAGTAGGCTCTACCCCCACTAAATGGGGTAGCGCGCATCGATCGGTACCATCCTTGAGCTTCTCCGACTTTCGGAAGGGTTAGGGTTAGGGTTAGGGATGAAAGCACATAGGAGAAAGAGATATTCTTGAATAACTTTTTTTGTGAAGGTCGGAGAGACTTGGAAAGTGGTTGCATCTGGACTAATTTGGGTCCTGCGGATCGATTGGTACCATCCCCGAGCTTGTACGACCTTCGGAAGAGGTCGACCGACGAAATTCCCCCAAATCTGAGGAGATATTCTTGAATAACTTTTTTTGTGAAGGTCGGAGAGACTTGCAAGTAGGCTCTACCCCCACTAAATGGGGTTGCGCGCATCGATCGGTACCATCCTTGAGCTTCTCCGACTTTCGGAAGGGTTAGAGTTAGGGTTAGGGATGAAAGCACATAGGAGAAAGAGATATTCTTGAATAACTTTTTTTGTGAAGGTCGGAGAGACTTGCAAGTAGGCATTACCCCCACTAAATGGGGTAGCGCGCATCGATCGGTACCATCCTTGAGCTTCTCCGACTTTCGGAAGGGTTAGGGTTAGGGATGAAAGCACATAGGAGAAAGAGATATTCTTGAATAACTTTTTTTGTGAAGGTCGGAGAGACTTGGAAAGTGGTTGCATCTGGACTAATTTGGGTCCTGCGGATCGATTGGTACCATCCCCGAGCTTGTACGACCTTCGGAAGAGGTCGACCGACGAAATTCCCCCAAATCTGAGGAGATATTCTTGAATAACTTTTTTTGTGAAGGTCGGAGAGACTTGCAAGTAGGCTCTACCCCCACTAAATGGGGTTGCGCGCATCGATCGGTACCATCCTTGAGCTTCTCCGACTTTCGAAAGGGTTAGGGTTAGGGTTAGGGATGAAAGCACATAGGAGAAAGAGATATTCTTGAATAACTTTTTTTGTGAAGGTCGGAGAGACTTGGAAAGTGGTTGCATCTGGACTAATTTGGGTCCTGCGGATCGATTGGTACCATCCGCGAGCTTGTACGACCTTCGGAAGAGGTCGACCGACGAAATTCCCCCAAATCTGAGGAGATATTCTTGAATAACTTTTTTTGTGAAGGTCGGAGAGACTTGCAAGTAGGCTCTACCCCCACTAAATGGGGTTGCGCGCATCGATCGGTACCATCCTTGAGCTTCTCCGACTTTCGGAAGGGTTAGGGTTAGGGTTAGGGATGAAAGCACATAGGAGAAAGAGATATTCTTGAATAACTTTTTTTGTGAAGGTCGGAGAGACTTGCAAGTAGGCATTACCCCCACTAAATGGGGTAGCGCGCATCGATCGGTACCATCCTTGAGCTTCTCCGACTTTCGGAAGGGTTAGGGTTAGGGATGAAAGCACATAGGAGAAAGAGATATTCTTGAATAACTTTTTTTGTGAAGGTCGGAGAGACTTGGAAAGTGGTTGCATCTGGACTAATTTGGGTCCTGCGGATCGATTGGTACCATCCCCGAGCTTGTACGACCTTCGGAAGAGGTCGACCGACGAAATTCCCCCAAATCTGAGGAGATATTCTTGAATAACTTTTTTTGTGAAGGTCGGAGAGACTTGCAAGTAGGCTCTACCCCCACTAAATGGGGTTGCGCGCATCGATCGGTACCATCCTTGAGCTTCTCCGACTTTCGGAAGGGTTAGGGTTAGGGTTAGGGATGAAAGCACATAGGAGAAAGAGATATTCTTGAATAACTTTTTTTGTGAAGGTCGGAGAGACTTGGAAAGTGGTTGCATCTGGACTAATTTGGGTCCTGCGGATCGATTGGTACCATCCCCGAGCTTGTACGACCTTCGAAAGAGGTCGACCGACGAAATTCCCCCAAATCTGAGGAGATATTCTTGAATAACTTTTTTTGTGAAGGTCGGAGAGACTTGCAAGTAGGCTCTACCCCCACTAAATGGGGTTGCGCACATCGATCGGTACCATCCTTGAGCTTCTCCGACTTTCGGAAGGGTTAGGGTTAGGGTTAGGGATGAAAGCACATAGGAGAAAGAGATATTCTTGAATAACTTTTTTTGTGAAGGTCGGAGAGACTTGCAAGTAGGCATTACCCCCACTAAATGGGGTAGCGCGCATCGATCGGTACCATCCTTGAGCTTCTCCGACTTTCGGAAGGGTTAGGGTTAGGGATGAAAGCACATAGGAGAAAGAGATATTCTTGAATAACTTTTTTTGTGAAGGTCGGAGAGACTTGGAAAGTGGTTGCATCTGGACTAATTTGGGTCCTGCGGATCGATTGGTACCATCCCCGAGCTTGTACGACCTTCGGAAGAGGTCGACCGACGAAATTCCCCCAAATCTGAGGAGATATTCTTGAATAACTTTTTTTGTGAAGGTCGGAGAGACTTGCAAGTAGGCTCTACCCCCACTAAATGGGGTAGCGCGCATCGATCGGTTCCATCCTTGAGCTTCTCCGACTTTCGGAAGGGTTAGGGTTAGGGTTAGGGATGAAAGCACATAGGAGAAAGAGATATTCTTGAATAACTTTTTTTGTGAAGGTCGGAGAGACTTGCAAGTAGGCTCTACCCCCACTAAATGGGGTAGCGCGCATCGATCGGTACCATCCTTGAGCTTCTCCGACTTTCGGAAGGGTTAGGGTTAGGGTTAGGGATGAAAGCACATAGGAGAAAGAGATATTCTTGAATAACTTTTTTTGTGAAGGTCGGAGAGACTTGCAAGTAGGCTCTACCCCCACTAAATGGGGTAGCGCGCATCGATCGGTACCATCCTTGAGCTTCTCCGACTTTCGGAAGGGTTAGGGTTAGGGTTAGGGATGAAAGCACATAGGAGAAAGAGATATTCTTGAATAACTTTTTTTGTGAAGGTCGGAGAGACTTGGAAAGTGGTTGCATCTGGACTAATTTGGGTCCTGCGGATCGATTGGTACCATCCCCGAGCTTGTACGACCTTCGGAAGAGGTCGACCGACGAAATTCCCCCAAATCTGAGGAGATATTCTTGAATAACTTTTTTTGTGAAGGTCGGAGAGACTTGCAAGTAGGCTATACCCCCACTAAATGGGGTTGCGCGCATCGATCGGTACCATCCTTGAGCTTCTCCGACTTTCGGAAGGGTTAGGGTTAGGGTTAGGGATGAAAGCACATAGGAGAAAGAGATATTCTTGAATAACTTTTTTTGTGAAGGTCGGAGAGACTTGCAAGTAGGCTCTACCCCCACTAAATGGGGTAGCGCGCATCGATCGGTACCATCCTTGAGCTTCTCCGACTTTCGGAAGGGTTAGGGTTAGGGATGAAAGCACATAGGAGAAAGAGATATTCTTGAATAACTTTTTTTGTGAAGGTCGGAGAGACTTGTAAAGTGGTTGCATCTGGACTAATTTGGGTCCTGCGGATCGATTGGTACCATCCCCGAGCTTGTACGACCTTCGGAAGAGGTCGACCGACGAAATTCCCCCAAATCTGAGGAGATATTCTTGAATAACTTTTTTTGTGAAGGTCGGAGAGACTTGCAAGTAGGCTCTACCCCCACTAAATGGGGTTGCGCGCATCGATCGGTACCATCCTTGAGCTTCTCCGACTTTCGGAAGGGTTAGGGTTAGGGTTAGGGATGAAAGCACATAGGAGAAAGAGATATTCTTGAATAACTTTTTTTGTGAAGGTCGGAGAGACTTGCAAGTAGGCTCTACCCCCACTAAATGGGGTAGCGCGCATCGATCGGTACCATCCTTGAGCTTCTCCGACTTTCGGAAGGGTTAGGGTTAGGGTTAGGGATGAAAGCACATAGGAGAAAGAGATATTCTTGAATAACTTTTTTTGTGAAGGTCGGAGAGACTTGCAAGTAGGCTCTACCCCCACTAAATGGGGTAGCGCGCATCGATCGGTACCATCCTTGAGCTTCTCCGACTTTCGGAAGGGTTAGGGTTAGGGTTAGGGATGAAAGCACATAGGAGAAAGAGATATTCTTGAATAACTTTTTTTGTGAAGGTCGGAGAGACTTGGAAAGTGGTTGCATCTGGACTAATTTGGGTCCTGCGGATCGATTGGTACCATCCCCGAGCTTGTACGACCTTCGGAAGAGGTCGACCGACGAAATTCCCCCAAATCTGAGGAGATATTCTTGAATAACTTTTTTTGTGAAGGTCGGAGAGACTTGCAAGTAGGCTCTACCCCCACTAAATGGGGTTGCGCGCATCGATCGGTACCATCCTTGAGCTTCTCCGACTTTCGGAAGGGTTAGGGTTAGGGTTAGGGATGAAAGCACATAGGAGAAAGAGATATTCTTGAATAACTTTTTTTGTGAAGGTCGGAGAGACTTGCAAGTAGGCATTACCCCCACTAAATGGGGTAGCGCGCATCGATCGGTACCATCCTTGAGCTTCTCCGACTTTCGGAAGGGTTAGGGTTAGGGATGAAAGCACATAGGAGAAAGAGATATTCTTGAATAACTTTTTTTGTGAAGGTCGGAGAGACTTGGAAAGTGGTTGCATCTGGACTAATTTGGGTCCTGCGGATCGATTGGTACCATCCCCGAGCTTGTACGACCTTCGGAAGAGGTCGACCGACGAAATTCCCCCAAATCTGAGGAGATATTCTTGAATAACTTTTTTTGTGAAGGTCGGAGAGACTTGCAAGTAGGCTCTACCCCCACTAAATGGGGTTGCGCGCATCGATCGGTACCATCCTTGAGCTTCTCCGACTTTCGGAAGGGTTAGGGTTAGGGTTAGGGATGAAAGCACATAGGAGAAAGAGATATTCTTGAATAACTTTTTTTGTGAAGGTCGGAGAGACTTGGAAAGTGGTTGCATCTGGACTAATTTGGGTCCTGCGGATCGATTGGTACCATCCCCGAGCTTGTACGACCTTCGGAAGAGGTCGACCGACGAAATTCCCCCAAATCTGAGGAGATATTCTTGAATAACTTTTTTTGTGAAGGTCGGAGAGACTTGCAAGTAGGCTCTACCCCCACTAAATGGGGTTGCGCGCATCGATCGGTACCATCCTTGAGCTTCTCCGACTTTCGGAAGGGTTAGGGTTAGGGTTAGGGATGAAAGCACATAGGAGAAAGAGATATTCTTGAATAACTTTTTTTGTGAAGGTCGGAGAGACTTGCAAGTAGGCATTACCCCCACTAAATGGGGTAGCGCGCATCGATCGGTACCATCCTTGAGCTTCTCCGACTTTCGGAAGGGTTAGGGTTAGGGATGAAAGCACATAGGAGAAAGAGATATTCTTGAATAACTTTTTTTGTGAAGGTCGGAGAGACTTGGAAAGTGGTTGCATCTGGACTAATTTGGGTCCTGCGGATCGATTGGTACCATCCCCGAGCTTGTACGACCTTCGGAAGAGGTCGACCGACGAAATTCCCCCAAATCTGAGGAGATATTCTTGAATAACTTTTTTTGTGAAGGTCGGAGAGACTTGCAAGTAGGCTCTACCCCCACTAAATGGGGTTGCGCGCATCGATCGGTACCATCCTTGAGCTTCTCCGACTTTCGGAAGGGTTAGGGTTAGGGTTAGGGATGAAAGCACATAGGAGAAAGAGATATTCTTGAATAACTTTTTTTGTGAACGTCGGAGAGACTTGGAAAGTGGTTGCATCTGGACTAATTTGGGTCCTGCGGATCGATTGGTACCATCCCCGAGCTTGTACGACCTTCGGAAGAGGTCGACCAACGAAATTCCCCCAAATCTGAGGAGATATTCTTGAATAACTTTTTTTGTGAAGGTCGGAGAGACTTGCAAGTAGGCTCTACCCCCACTAAATGGGGTAGCGCGCATCGATCGGTTCCATCCTTGAGCTTCTCCGACTTTCGGAAGGGTTAGGGTTAGGGTTAGGGATGAAAGCACATAGGAGAAAGAGATATTCTTGAATAACCTTTTTTGTGAAGGTCGGAGAGACTTGCAAGTAGGCTCTACCCCCACTAAATGGGGTAGCGCACATCGATCGGTACCATCCTTGAGCTTCTCCGACTTTCGGAAGGGTTAGGGTTAGGGTTAGGGATGAAAGCACATAGGAGAAAGAGATATTCTTGAATAACTTTTTTTGTGAAGGTCGGAGAGACTTGCAAGTAGGCTCTACCCCCACTAAATGGGGTAGCGCGCATCGATCGGTACTATCCTTGAGCTTCTCCGACTTTCGGAAGGGTTAGGGTTAGGGTTAGGGATGAAAGCACATAGGAGAAAGAGATATTCTTGAATAACTTTTTTTGTGAAGGTCGGAGAGACTTGGAAAGTGGTTGCATCTGGACTAATTTGGGTCCTGCGGATCGATTGGTACCATCGCCGAGCTTGTACGACCTTCGGAAGAGGTCGACCGACGAAATTCCCCCAAATCTGAGGAGATATTCTTGAATAACTTTTTTTGTGAAGGTCGGAGAGACTTGCAAGTAGGCTCTACCCCCACTAAATGGGGTTGCGCGCATCGATCGGTACCATCCTTGAGCTTCTCCGACTTTCGGAAGGGTTAGGGTTAGGGTTAGGGATGAAAGCACATAGGAGAAAGAGATATTCTTGAATAACTTTTTTTGTGAAGGTCGGAGAGACTTGCAAGTAGGCTCTACCCCCACTAAATGGGGTAGCGCGCATCGATCGGTACCATCCTTGAGCTTCTCCGACTTTCGGAAGGGTTAGGGTTAGGGATGAAAGCACATAGGAGAAAGAGATATTCTTGAATAACTTTTTTTGTGAAGGTCGGAGAGACTTGTAAAGTGGTTGCATCTGGACTAATTTGGGTCCTGCGGATCGATTGGTACCATCCCCGAGCTTGTACGACCTTCGGAAGAGGTCGACCGACGAAATTCCCCCAAATCTGAGGAGATATTCTTGAATAACTTTTTTTGTGAAGGTCGGAGAGACTTGCAAGTAGGCTCTACCCCCACTAAATGGGGTTGCGCGCATCGATCGGTACTATCCTTGAGCTTCTCCGACTTTCGGAAGGGTTAGGGTTAGGGTTAGGGATGAAAGCACATAGGAGAAAGAGATATTCTTGAATAACTTTTTTTGTGAAGGTCGGAGAGACTTGGAAAGTGGTTGCATCTGGACTAATTTGGGTCCTGCGGATCGATTGGTACCATCCCCGAGCTTGTACGACCTTCGGAAGAGGTCGACCGACGAAATTCCCCCAAATCTGAGGAGATATTCTTGAATAACTTTTTTTGTGAAGGTCGGAGAGACTTGCAAGTAGGCTCTACCTCTACCCCCACTAAATGGGGTAGCGCGCATCGATCGGTACCATCCTTGAGCTTCTCCGACTTCTGGAAGGGTTAGGGTTAGGGTTAGGGATGAAAGCACATAGGAGAAAGAAATATTCTTGAATAACTTTTTTTGTGAAGGTCGGAGAGACTTGGAAAGTGGTTGCATCTGGACTAATTTGGGTCCTGCGGATCGATTGGTACCATCCCCGAGCTTGTGCGACCTTCGGAAGAGGTCGACCGACGAAATTCCCCCAAATCTGAGGAGATATTCTTGAATAACTTTTTTTGTGAAGGTCGGAGAGACTTGCAAGTAGGCTCTACCCCCACTAAATGGGGTAGCGCGCATCGATCGGTTCCATCCTTGAGCTTCTCCGACTTTCGGAAGGGTTAGGGTTAGGGTTAGGGATGAAAGCACATAGGAGAAAGAGATATTCTTGAATAACTTTTTTTGTGAAGGTCGGAGAGACTTGCAAGTAGGCTCTACCCCCACTAAATGGGGTAGCGCGCATCGATCGGTACCATCCTT
The DNA here is from genome assembly GCF_963576545.1 of Limanda limanda. Classification (NCBI taxonomy): domain Eukaryota; kingdom Metazoa; phylum Chordata; class Actinopteri; order Pleuronectiformes; family Pleuronectidae; genus Limanda; species Limanda limanda. The sequence goes on along the minus strand of NW_026870579.1, from coordinate 238,885 downwards.
GAGCTTCTCCGACTTTCGGAAGGGTTAGGGTTAGGGTTAGGGATGAAAGCACATAGGAGAAAGAGATATTCTTGAATAACTTTTTTTGTGAAGGTCGGAGAGACTTGCAAGTAGGCTCTACCCCCACTAAATGGGGTAGCGCGCATCGATCGGTACCATCCTTGAGCTTCTCCGACTTTCGGAAGGGTTAGGGTTAGGGTTAGGGATGAAAGCACATAGGAGAAAGAGATATTCTTGAATAACTTTTTTTGTGAAGGTCGGAGAGACTTGGAAAGTGGTTGCATCTGGACTAATTTGGGTCCTGCGGATCGATTGGTACCATCCCCGAGCTTGTACGACCTTCGGAAGAGGTCGACCGACGAAATTCCCCCAAATCTGAGGAGATATTCTTGAATAACTTTTTTTGTGAAGGTCGGAGAGACTTGCAAGTAGGCTCTACCCCCACTAAATGGGGTTGCGCGCATCGATCGGTACCATCCTTGAGCTTCTCCGACTTTCGGAAGGGTTAGGGTTAGGGTTAGGGATGAAAGCACATAGGAGAAAGAGATATTCTTGAATAACTTTTTTTGTGAAGGTCGGAGAGACTTGCAAGTAGGCTCTACCCCCACTAAATGGGGTAGCGCGCATCGATCGGTACCATCCTTGAGCTTCTCCGACTTTCGGAAGGGTTAGGGTTAGGGATGAAAGCACATAGGAGAAAGAGATATTCTTGAATAACTTTTTTTGTGAAGGTCGGAGAGACTTGTAAAGTGGTTGCATCTGGACTAATTTGGGTCCTGCGGATCGATTGGTACCATCCCCGAGCTTGTACGACCTTCGGAAGAGGTCGACCGACGAAATTCCCCCAAATCTGAGGAGATATTCTTGAATAACTTTTTTTGTGAAGGTCGGAGAGACTTGCAAGTAGGCTCTACCCCCACTAAATGGGGTTGCGCGCATCGATCGGTACCATCCTTGAGCTTCTCCGACTTTCGGAAGGGTTAGGGTTAGGGTTAGGGATGAAAGCACATAGGAGAAAGAGATATTCTTGAATAACTTTTTTTGTGAAGGTCGGAGAGACTTGGAAAGTGGTTGCATCTGGACTAATTTGGGTCCTGCGGATCGATTGGTACCATCCCCGAGCTTGTACGACCTTCGGAAGAGGTCGACCGACGAAATTCCCCCAAATCTGAGGAGATATTCTTGAATAACTTTTTTTGTGAAGGTCGGAGAGACTTGCAAGTAGGCTCTACCCCCACTAAATGGGGTAGCGCGCATCGATCGGTACCATCCTTGAGCTTCTCCGACTTCTGGAAGGGTTAGGGTTAGGGTTAGGGATGAAAGCACATAGGAGAAAGAGATATTCTTGAATAACTTTTTTTGTGAAGGTCGGAGAGACTTGGAAAGTGGTTGCATCTGGACTAATTTGGGTCCTGCGGATCGATTGGTACCATCCCCGAGCTTGTGCGACCTTCGGAAGAGGTCGACCGACGAAATTCCCCCAAATCTGAGGAGATATTCTTGAATAACTTTTTTTGTGAAGGTCATAGAGACTTGCAAGTAGGCTCTACCCCCACTAAATGGGGTAGCGCGCATCGATCGGTTCCATCCTTGAGCTTCTCCGACTTTCGGAAGGGTTAGGGTTAGGGTTAGGGATGAAAGCACATAGGAGAAAGAGATATTCTTGAATAACTTTTTTTGTGAAGGTCGGAGAGACTTGCAAGTAGGCTCTACCCCCACTAAATGGGGTAGCGCGCATCGATCAGTACCATCCTTGAGCTTCTCCGACTTTCGGAAGGGTTAGGGTTAGGGTTAGGGATGAAAGCACATAGGAGAAAGAGATATTCTTGAATAACTTTTTTTGTGAAGGTCGGAGAGACTTGCAAGTAGGCTCTACCCCCACTAAATGGGGTAGCGCGCATCGATCGGTACCATCCTTGAGCTTCTCCGACTTTCGGAAGGGTTAGGGTTAGGGTTAGGGATGAAAGCACATAGGAGAAAGAGATATTCTTGAATAACTTTTTTTGTGAAGGTCGGAGAGACTTGGAAAGTGGTTGCATCTGGACTAATTTGGGTCCTGCGGATCGATTGGTACCATCCCCGAGCTTGTACGACCTTCGGAAGAGGTCGACCGACGAAATTCCCCCAAATCTGAGGAGATATTCTTGAATAACTTTTTTTGTGAAGGTCGGAGAGACTTGCAAGTAGGCTCTACCCCCACTAAATGGGGTAGCGCGCATCGATCAGTACCATCCTTGAGCTTCTCCGACTTTCGGAAGGGTTAGGGTTAGGGTTAGGGATGAAAGCACATAGGAGAAAGAGATATTCTTGAATAACTTTTTTTGTGAAGGTCGGAGAGACTTGCAAGTAGGCTCTACCCCCACTAAATGGGGTAGCGCGCATCGATCGTTACCATCCTTGAGCTTCTCCGACTTTCGGAAGGGTTAGGGTTAGGGTTAGGGATGAAAGCACATAGGAGAAAGAGATATTCTTGAATAACTTTTTTTGTGAAGGTCGGAGAGACTTGCAAGTAGGCTCTACCCCCACTAAATGGGGTAGCGCGCATCGATCAGTACCATCTTTGAGCTTCTCCGACTTTCGGAAGGGTTAGGGTTAGGGTTAGGGATGAAAGCACATAGGAGAAAGAGATATTCTTGAATAACTTTTTTTGTGAAGGTCGGAGTGACTTGGAAAGTGGTTGCATCTGGACTAATTTGGGTCCTGCGGATCGATTGGTACCATCCCCGAGCTTGTACGACCTTCGGAAGAGGTCGACTGACGAAATTCCCCCAAATCTGAGGAGATATTCTTGAATAACTTTTTTTGTGAAGGTCGGAGAGACTTGCAAGTAGGCTCTACCCCCACTAAATGGGGTTACACGCATCGATCGGTACCATCCTTGAGCTTCTCCGACTTTCGGAAGGGTTAGGGTTAGGGTTAGGGATGAAAGCACATAGGAGAAAGAGATATTCTTGAATAACTTTTTTTGTGAAGGTCGGAGAGACTTGCAAGTAGGCTCTACCCCCACTAAATGGGGTAGCGCGCATCGATCGGTACCATCCTTGAGCTTTTCCGACTTTTGGAAGGGTTAGGGTTAGGGTTAGGGATGAAAGCACATAGGAGAAAGAGATATTCTTGAATAACTTTTTTTGTGAAGGTCGGAGAGACTTGTAAAGTGGTTGCATCTGGACTAATTTGGGTCCTGCGGATCGATTGGTACCATCCCCGAGCTTGTACGACCTTCGGAAGAGGTCGACCGACGAAATTCCCCCAAATCTGAGGAGATATTCTTGAATAACTTTTTTTGTGAAGGTCGGAGAGACTTGGAAAGTGGTTGCATCTGGACTAATTTGGGTCCTGCGGATCGATTGGTACCATCCCCGAGCTTGTACGACCTTCGGAAGAGGTCGACCGACGAAATTCCCCCAAATCTGAGGAGATATTCTTGAATAACTTTTTTTGTGAAGGTCGGAGAGACTTGCAAGTAGGCTCTACCCCCACTAAATGGGGTAGCGCGCATCGATCGGTTCCATCCTTGAGCTTCTCCGACTTTCGGAAGGGTTAGGGTTAGGGTTAGGGATGAAAGCACATAGGAGAAAGAGATATTCTTGAATAACTTTTTTTGTGAAGGTCGGAGAGACTTGCAAGTAGGCTCTACCCCCACTAAATGGGGTAGCGCGCATCGATCGGTACCATCCTTGAGCTTCTCCGACTTTCGGAAGGGTTAGGGTTAGGGTTAGGGATGAAAGCACATAGGAGAAAGAGATATTCTTGAATAACTTTTTTTGTGAAGGTCGGAGAGACTTGCAAGTAGGCTTTACCCCCACTAAATGGGGTAGCGCGCATCGATCGGTACCATCCTTGAGCTTCTCCGACTTTCGGAAGGGTTAGGGTTAGGGTTAGGGATGAAAGCACATAGGAGAAAGAGATATTCTTGAATAACTTTTTTTGTGAAGGTCGGAGAGACTTGCAAGTAGGCTCTACCCCCACTAAATGGGGTAGCGCGCATCGATCAGTACCATCCTTGAGCTTCTCCGACTTTCGGAAGGGTTAGGGTTAGGGTTAGGGATGAAAGCACATAGGAGAAAGAGATATTCTTGAATAACTTTTTTTGTGAAGGTCGGAGAGACTTGCAAGTAGGCTCTACCCCCACTAAATGGGGTAGCGCGCATCGATCGGTACCATCCTTGAGCTTCTCCGACTTTCGGAAGGGTTAGGGTTAGGGTTAGGGATGAAAGCACATAGGAGAAAGAGATATTCTTGAATAACTTTTTTTGTGAAGGTCGGAGAGACTTGCAAGTAGGCTCTACCCCCACTAAATGGGGTAGCGCGCATCGATCAGTACCATCTTTGAGCTTCTCCGACTTTCGGAAGGGTTAGGGTTAGGGTTAGGGATGAAAGCACATAGGAGAAAGAGATATTCTTGAATAACTTTTTTTGTGAAGGTCGGAGTGACTTGGAAAGTGGTTGCATCTGGACTAATTTGGGTCCTGCGGATCGATTGGTACCATCCCCGAGCTTGTACGACCTTCGGAAGAGGTCGACCGACGAAATTCCCCCAAATCTGAGGAGATATTCTTGAATAACTTTTTTTGTGAAGGTCGGAGAGACTTGCAAGTAGGCTCTACCCCCACTAAATGGGGTAACACGCATCGATCGGTACCATCCTTGAGCTTCTCCGACTTTCGGAAGGGTTAGGGTTAGGGTTAGGGATGAAAGCACATAGGAGAAAGAGATATTCTTGAATAACTTTTTTTGTGAAGGTCGGAGAGACTTGCAAGTAGGCTCTACCCCCACTAAATGGGGTAGCGCGCATCGATCGGTACCATCCTTGAGCTTTTCCGACTTTTGGAAGGGTTAGGGTTAGGGTTAGGGATGAAAGCACATAGGAGAAAGAGATATTCTTGAATAACTTTTTTTGTGAAGGTCGGAGAGACTTGTAAAGTGGTTGCATCTGGACTAATTTGGGTCCTGCGGATCGATTGGTACCATCCCCGAGCTTGTACGACCTTCGGAAGAGGTCGACCGACGAAATTCCCCCAAATCTGAGGAGATATTCTTGAATAACTTTTTTTGTGAAGGTCGGAGAGACTTGGAAAGTGGTTGCATCTGGACTAATTTGGGTCCTGCGGATCGATTGGTACCATCCCCGAGCTTGTACGACCTTCGGAAGAGGTCGACCGACGAAATTCCCCCAAATCTGAGGAGATATTCTTGAATAACTTTTTTTGTGAAGGTCGGAGAGACTTGCAAGTAGGCTCTACCCCCACTAAATGGGGTAGCGCGCATCGATCGGTTCCATCCTTGAGCTTCTCCGACTTTCGGAAGGGTTAGGGTTAGGGTTAGGGATGAAAGCACATAGGAGAAAGAGATATTCTTGAATAACTTTTTTTGTGAAGGTCGGAGAGACTTGCAAGTAGGCTCTACCCCCACTAAATGGGGTAGCGCGCATCGATCGGTACCATCCTTGAGCTTCTCCGACTTTCGGAAGGGTTAGGGTTAGGGTTAGGGATGAAAGCACATAGGAGAAAGAGATATTCTTGAATAACTTTTTTTGTGAAGGTCGGAGAGACTTGCAAGTAGGCTCTACCCCCACTAAATGGGGTAGCGCGCATCGATCGGTACCATCCTTGAGCTTCTCCGACTTTCGGAAGGGTTAGGGTTAGGGTTAGGGATGAAAGCACATAGGAGAAAGAGATATTCTTGAATAACTTTTTTTGTGAAGGTCGGAGAGACTTGCAAGTAGGCTCTACCCCCACTAAATGGGGTAGCGCGCATCGATCGGTACCATCCTTGAGCTTTTCCGACTTTTGGAAGGGTTAGGGTTAGGGTTAGGGATGAAAGCACATAGGAGAAAGAGATATTCTTGAATAACTTTTTTTGTGAAGGTCGGAGAGACTTGTAAAGTGGTTGCATCTGGACTAATTTGGGTCCTGCGGATCGATTGGTACCATCCCCGAGCTTGTACGACCTTCGGAAGAGGTCGACCGACGAAATTCCCCCAAATCTGAGGAGATATTCTTGAATAACTTTTTTTGTGAAGGTCGGAGAGACTTGGAAAGTGGTTGCATCTGGACTAATTTGGGTCCTGCGGATCGATTGGTACCATCCCCGAGCTTGTACGACCTTCGGAAGAGGTCGACCGACGAAATTCCCCCAAATCTGAGGAGATATTCTTGAATAACTTTTTTTGTGAAGGTCGGAGAGACTTGCAAGTAGGCTCTACCCCCACTAAATGGGGTAGCGCGCATCGATCGGTTCCATCCTTGAGCTTCTCCGACTTTCGGAAGGGTTAGGGTTAGGGTTAGGGATGAAAGCACATAGGAGAAAGAGATATTCTTGAATAACTTTTTTTGTGAAGGTCGGAGAGACTTGCAAGTAGGCTCTACCCCCACTAAATGGGGTAGCGCGCATCGATCGGTACCATCCTTGAGCTTCTCCGACTTTCGGAAGGGTTAGGGTTAGGGTTAGGGATGAAAGCACATAGGAGAAAGAGATATTCTTGAATAACTTTTTTTGTGAAGGTCGGAGAGACTTGCAAGTAGGCTCTACCCCCACTAAATGGGGTAGCGCGCATCGATCGGTACCATCCTTGAGCTTCTCCGACTTTCGGAAGGGTTAGGGTTAGGGTTAGGGATGAAAGCACATAGGAGAAAGAGATATTCTTGAATAACTTTTTTTGTGAAGGTCGGAGAGACTTGCAAGTAGGCTCTACCCCCACTAAATGGGGTAGCGCGCATCGATCGGTACCATCCTTGAGCTTCTCCGACTTTCGGAAGGGTTAGGGTTAGGGTTAGGGATGAAAGCACATAGGAGAAAGAGATATTCTTGAATAACTTTTTTTGTGAAGGTCGGAGAGACTTGGAAAGTGGTTGCATCTGGACTAATTTGGGTCCTGCGGATCGATTGGTACCATCCCCGAGCTTGTACGACCTTCGGAAGAGGTCGACCGACGAAATTCCCCCAAATCTGAGGAGATATTCTTGAATAACTTTTTTTGTGAAGGTCGGAGAGACTTGCAAGTAGGCTCTACCCCCACTAAATGGGGTAGCGCGCATCGATCGGTTCCATCCTTGAGCTTCTCCGACTTTCGGAAGGGTTAGGGTTAGGGTTAGGGATGAAAGCACATAGGAGAAAGAGATATTCTTGAATAACTTTTTTTGTGAAGGTCGGAGAGACTTGCAAGTAGGCTCTACCCCCACTAAATGGGGTAGCGCGCATCGATCGGTACCATCCTTGAGCTTCTCCGACTTTCGGAAGGGTTAGGGTTAGGGTTAGGGATGAAAGCACATAGGAGAAAGAGATATTCTTGAATAACTTTTTTTGTGAAGGTCGGAGAGACTTGCAAGTAGGCTCTAACCCCACTAAATGGGGTAGCGCGCATCGATCGGTACCATCCTTGAGCTTCTCCGACTTTCGGAAGGGTTAGGGTTAGGGTTAGGGATGAAAGCACATAGGAGAAAGAGATATTCTTGAATAACTTTTTTTGTGAAGGTCGGAGAGACTTGGAAAGTGGTTGCATCTGGACTAATTTGGGTCCTGCGGATCGATTGGTACCATCCCCGAGCTTGTACGACCTTCGGAAGAGGTCGACCGACGAAATTCCCCCAAATCTGAGGAGATATTCTTGAATAACTTTTTTTGTGAAGGTCGGAGAGACTTGCAAGTAGGCTCTACCCCCACTAAATGGGGTTGCGCGCATCGATCGGTACCATCCTTGAGCTTCTCCGACTTTCGGAAGGGTTAGGGTTAGGGTTAGGGATGAAAGCACATAGGAGAAAGAGATATTCTTGAATAACTTTTTTTGTGAAGGTCGGAGAGACTTGCAAGTAGGCTCTACCCCCACTAAATGGGGTAGCGCGCATCGATCGGTACCATCCTTGAGCTTCTCCGACTTTCGGAAGGGTTAGGGTTAGGGATGAAAGCACATAGGAGAAAGAGATATTCTTGAATAACTTTTTTTGTGAAGGTCGGAGAGACTTGGAAAGTGGTTGCATCTGGACTAATTTGGGTCCTGCGGATCGATTGGTACCATCCCCGAGCTTGTACGACCTTCGGAAGAGGTCGACCGACGAAATTCCCCCAAATCTGAGGAGATATTCTTGAATAACTTTTTTTGTGAAGGTCGGAGAGACTTGCAAGTAGGCTCTACCCCCACTAAATGGGGTAGCGCGCATCGATCGGTACCATCCTTGAGCTTCTCCGACTTTCGGAAGGGTTAGGGTTAGGGTTAGGGATGAAAGCACATAGGAGAAAGAGATATTCTTGAATAACTTTTTTTGTGAAGGTCGGAGAGACTTGGAAAGTGGTTGCATCTGGACTAATTTGGGTCCTGCGGATCGATTGGTACCATCCCCGAGCTTGTACGACCTTCGGAAGAGGTCGACCGACGAAATTCCCCCAAATCTGAGGAGATATTCTTGAATAACTTTTTTTGTGAAGGTCGGAGAGACTTGCAAGTAGGCTCTACCCCCACTAAATGGGGTAGCGCGCATCGATCGGTTCCATCCTTGAGCTTCTCCGACTTTCGGAAGGGTTAGGGTTAGGGTTAGGGATGAAAGCACATAGGAGAAAGAGATATTCTTGAATAACTTTTTTTGTGAAGGTCGGAGAGACTTGCAAGTAGGCTCTACCCCCACTAAATGGGGTAGCGCACATCGATCGGTACCATCCTTGAGCTTCTCCGACTTTCGGAAGGGTTAGGGTTAGGGTTAGGGATGAAAGCACATAGGAGAAAGAGATATTCTTGAATAACTTTTTTTGTGAAGGTCGGAGAGACTTGCAAGTAGGCTCTACCCCCACTAAATGGGGTAGCGCGCATCGATCGGTACCATCCTTGAGCTTCTCCGACTTTCGGAAGGGTTAGGGTTAGGGTTAGGGATGAAAGCACATAGGAGAAAGAGATATTCTTGAATAACTTTTTTTGTGAAGGTCGGAGAGACTTGGAAAGTGGTTGCATCTGGACTAATTTGGGTCCTGCGGATCGATTGGTACCATCCCCGAGCTTGTACGACCTTCGGAAGAGGTCTACCGACGAAATTCCCCCAAATCTGAGGAGATATTCTTGAATAACTTTTTTTGTGAAGGTCGGAGAGACTTGCAAGTAGGCTCTACCCCCACTAAATGGGGTTGCGCGCATCGATCGGTACCATCCTTGAGCTTCTCCGACTTTCGGAAGGGTTAGGGTTAGGGTTAGGGATGAAAGCACATAGGAGAAAGAGATATTCTTGAATAACTTTTTTTGTGAAGGTCGGAGAGACTTGCAAGTAGGCTCTACCCCCACTAAATGGGGTAGCGCGCATCGATCGGTACCATCCTTGAGCTTCTCCGACTTTCGGAAGGGTTAGGGTTAGGGATGAAAGCACATAGGAGAAAGAGATATTCTTGAATAACTTTTTTTGTGAAGGTCGGAGAGACTTGGAAAGTGGTTGCATCTGGACTAATTTGGGTCCTGCGGATCGATTGGTACTATCCCCGAGCTTGTACGACCTTCGGAAGAGGTCGACCGACGAAATTCCCCCAAATCTGAGGAGATATTCTTGAATAACTTTTTTTGTGAAGGTCGGAGAGACTTGCAAGTAGGCTCTACCCCCACTAAATGGGGTAGCGCGCATCGATCGGTACCATCCTTGAGCTTCTCCGACTTTCGGAAGGGTTAGGGTTAGGGTTAGGGATGAAAGCACATAGGAGAAAGAGATATTCTTGAATAACTTTTTTTGTGAAGGTCGGAGAGACTTGGAAAGTGGTTGCATCTGGACTAATTTGGGTCCTGCGGATCGATTGGTACCATCCCCGAGCTTGTACGACCTTCGGAAGAGGTCGACCGACGAAATTCCCCCAAATCTGAGGAGATATTCTTGAATAACTTTTTTTGTGAAGGTCGGAGAGACTTGCAAGTAGGCTCTACCCCCACTAAATGGGGTAGCGCTCATCGATCGGTTCCATCCTTGAGCTTCTCCGACTTTCGGAAGGGTTAGGGTTAGGGTTAGGGATGAAAGCACATAGGAGAAAGAGATATTCTTGAATAACTTTTTTTGTGAAGGTCGGAGAGACTTGCAAGTAGGCTCTACCCCCACTAAATGGGGTAGCGCGCATCGATGGGTACCATCCTTGAGCTTCTCCGACTTTCGGAAGGGTTAGGGTTAGGGTTAGGGATGAAAGCACATAGGAGAAAGAGATATTCTTGAATAACTTTTTTTGTGAAGGTCGGAGAGACTTGCAAGTAGGCTCTACCCCCACTAAATGGGGTAGCGCGCATCGATCAGTACCATCCTTGAGCTTCTCCGACTTTCGGAAGGGTTAGGGTTAGGGTTAGGGATGAAAGCACATAGGAGAAAGAGATATTCTTGAATAACTTTTTTTGTGAAGGTCGGAGAGACTTGGAAAGTGGTTGCATCTGGACTAATTTGGGTCCTGCGGATCGATTGGTACCATCCCCGAGCTTGTACGACCTTCGGAAGAGGTCGACCGACGAAATTCCCCCAAATCTGAGGAGATATTCTTGAATAACTTTTTTTGTGAAGGTCGGAGAGACTTGCAAGTAGGCTCTACCCCCACTAAATGGGGTAGCGCGCATCGATCAGTACCATCCTTGAGCTTCTCCGACTTTCGGAAGGGTTAGGGTTAGGGTTAGGGATGAAAGCACATAGGAGAAAGAGATATTCTTGAATAACTTTTTTTGTGAAGGTCGGAGAGACTTGCAAGTAGGCTCTACCCCCACTAAATGGGGTAGCGCGCATCGATCGTTACCATCCTTGAGCTTCTCCGACTTTCGGAAGGGTTAGGGTTAGGGTTAGGGATGAAAGCACATAGGAGAAAGAGATATTCTTGAATAACTTTTTTTGTGAAGGTCGGAGAGACTTGCAAGTAGGCTCTACCCCCACTAAATGGGGTAGCGCGCATCGATCAGTACCATCTTTGAGCTTCTCCGACTTTCGGAAGGGTTAGGGTTAGGGATGAAAGCACATAGGAGAAAGAGATATTCTTGAATAACTTTTTTTGTGAAGGTCGGAGTGACTTGGAAAGTGGTTGCATCTGGACTAATTTGGGTCCTGCGGATCGATTGGTACCATCCCCGAGCTTGTACGACCTTCGGAAGAGGTCGACCGACGAAATTCCCCCAAATCTGAGGAGATATTCTTGAATAACTTTTTTTGTGAAGGTCGGAGAGACTTGCAAGTAGGCTCTACCCCCACTAAATGGGGTAACACGCATCGATCGGTACCATCCTTGAGCTTCTCCGACTTTCGGAAGGGTTAGGGTTAGGGTTAGGGATGAAAGCACATAGGAGAAAGAGATATTCTTGAATAACTTTTTTTGTGAAGGTCGGAGAGACTTGCAAGTAGGCTCTACCCCCACTAAATGGGGTAGCGCGCATCGATCGGTACCATCCTTGAGCTTTTCCGACTTTTGGAAGGGTTAGGGTTAGGGTTAGGGATGAAAGCACATAGGAGAAAGAGATATTCTTGAATAACTTTTTTTGTGAAGGTCGGAGAGACTTGTAAAGTGGTTGCATCTGGACTAATTTGGGTCCTGCGGATCGATTGGTACCATCCCCGAGCTTGTACGACCTTCGGAAGAGGTCGACCGACGAAATTCCCCCAAATCTGAGGAGATATTCTTGAATAACTTTTTTTGTGAAGGTCGGAGAGACTTGGAAAGTGGTTGCATCTGGACTAATTTGGGTCCTGCGGATCGATTGGTACCATCCCCGAGCTTGTACGACCTTCGGAAGAGGTCGACCGACGAAATTCCCCCAAATCTGAGGAGATATTCTTGAATAACTTTTTTTGTGAAGGTCGGAGAGACTTGCAAGTAGGCTCTACCCCCACTAAATGGGGTAGCGCGCATCGATCGGTTCCATCCTTGAGCTTCTCCGACTTTCGGAAGGGTTAGGGTTAGGGTTAGGGATGAAAGCACATAGGAGAAAGAGATATTCTTGAATAACTTTTTTTGTGAAGGTCGGAGAGACTTGCAAGTAGGCTCTACCCCCACTAAATGGGGTAGCGCGCATCGATCGGTACCATCCTTGAGCTTCTCCGACTTTCGGAAGGGTTAGGGTTAGGGTTAGGGATGAAAGCACATAGGAGAAAGAGATATTCTTGAATAACTTTTTTTGTGAAGGTCGGAGAGACTTGCAAGTAGGCTCTACCCCCACTAAATGGGGTAGCGCGCATCGATCGGTACCATCCTTGAGCTTCTCCGACTTTCGGAAGGGTTAGGGTTAGGGTTAGGGATGAAAGCACATAGGAGAAAGAGATATTCTTGAATAACTTTTTTTGTGAAGGTCGGAGAGACTTGCAAGTAGGCTCTACCCCCACTAAATGGGGTAGCGCGCATCGATCAGTACCATCCTTGAGCTTCTCCGACTTTCGGAAGGGTTAGGGTTAGGGTTAGGGATGAAAGCACATAGGAGAAAGAGATATTCTTGAATAACTTTTTTTGTGAAGGTCGGAGAGACTTGCAAGTAGGCTCTACCCCCACTAAATGGGGTAGCGCGCATCGATCGGTACCATCCTTGAGCTTCTCCGACTTTCGGAAGGGTTAGGGTTAGGGTTAGGGATGAAAGCACATAGGAGAAAGAGATATTCTTGAATAACTTTTTTTGTGAAGGTCGGAGAGACTTGGAAAGTGGTTGCATCTGGACTAATTTGGGTCCTGCGGATCGATTGGTACCATCCCCGAGCTTGTACGACCTTCGGAAGAGGTCGACCGACGAAATTCCCCCAAATCTGAGGAGATATTCTTGAATAACTTTTTTTGTGAAGGTCGGAGAGACTTGCAAGTAGGCTCTACCCCCACTAAATGGGGTAGCGCGCATCGATCGGTTCCATCCTTGAGCTTCTCCGACTTTCGGAAGGGTTAGGGTTAGGGTTAGGGATGAAAGCACATAGGAGAAAGAGATATTCTTGAATAACTTTTTTTGTGAAGGTCGGAGAGACTTGCAAGTAGGCTCTACCCCCACTAAATGGGGTAGCGCGCATCGATCGGTACCATCCTTGAGCTTCTCCGACTTTCGGAAGGGTTAGGGTTAGGGTTAGGGATGAAAGCACATAGGAGAAAGAGATATTCTTGAATAACTTTTTTTGTGAAGGTCGGAGAGACTTGCAAGTAGGCTCTAACCCCACTAAATGGGGTAGCGCGCATCGATCGGTACCATCCTTGAGCTTCTCCGACTTTCGGAAGGGTTAGGGTTAGGGTTAGGGATGAAAGCACATAGGAGAAAGAGATATTCTTGAATAACTTTTTTTGTGAAGGTCGGAGAGACTTGGAAAGTGGTTGCATCTGGACTAATTTGGGTCCTGCGGATCGATTGGTACCATCCCCGAGCTTGTACGACCTTCGGAAGAGGTCGACCGACGAAATTCCCCCAAATCTGAGGAGATATTCTTGAATAACTTTTTTTGTGAAGGTCGGAGAGACTTGCAAGTAGGCTCTACCCCCACTAAATGGGGTTGCGCGCATCGATCGGTACCATCCTTGAGCTTCTCCGACTTTCGGAAGGGTTAGGGTTAGGGTTAGGGATGAAAGCACATAGGAGAAAGAGATATTCTTGAATAACTTTTTTTGTGAAGGTCGGAGAGACTTGCAAGTAGGCTCTACCCCCACTAAATGGGGTAGCGCGCATCGATCGGTACCATCCTTGAGCTTCTCCGACTTTCGGAAGGGTTAGGGTTAGGGATGAAAGCACATAGGAGAAAGAGATATTCTTGAATAACTTTTTTTGTGAAGGTCGGAGAGACTTGGAAAGTGGTTGCATCTGGACTAATTTGGGTCCTGCGGATCGATTGGTACCATCCCCGAGCTTGTACGACCTTCGGAAGAGGTCGACCGACGAAATTCCCCCAAATCTGAGGAGATATTCTTGAATAACTTTTTTTGTGAAGGTCGGAGAGACTTGCAAGTAGGCTCTACCCCCACTAAATGGGGTAGCGCGCATCGATCGGTACCATCCTTGAGCTTCTCCGACTTTCGGAAGGGTTAGGGTTAGGGTTAGGGATGAAAGCACATAGGAGAAAGAGATATTCTTGAATAACTTTTTTTGTGAAGGTCGGAGAGACTTGGAAAGTGGTTGCATCTGGACTAATTTGGGTCCTGCGGATCGATTGGTACCATCCCCGAGCTTGTACGACCTTCGGAAGAGGTCGACCGACGAAATTCCCCCAAATCTGAGGAGATATTCTTGAATAACTTTTTTTGTGAAGGTCGGAGAGACTTGCAAGTAGGCTCTACCCCCACTAAATGGGGTAGCGCGCATCGATCGGTTCCATCCTTGAGCTTCTCCGACTTTCGGAAGGGTTAGGGTTAGGGTTAGGGATGAAAGCACATAGGAGAAAGAGATATTCTTGAATAACTTTTTTTGTGAAGGTCGGAGAGACTTGCAAGTAGGCTCTACCCCCACTAAATGGGGTAGCGCGCATCGATCGGTACCATCCTTGAGCTTCTCCGACTTTCGGAAGTTTAGGGTTAGGGTTAGGGATGAAAGCACATAGGAGAAAGAGATATTCTTGAATAACTTTTTTTGTGAAGGTCGGAGAGACTTGCAAGTAGGCTCTACCCCCACTAAATGGGGTAGCGCGCATCGATCGGTTCCATCCTTGAGCTTCTCCGACTTTCGGAAGGGTTAGGGTTAGGGTTAGGGATGAAAGCACATAGGAGAAAGAGATATTCTTGAATAACTTTTTTTGTGAAGGTCGGAGAGACTTGCAAGTAGGCTCTACCCCCACTAAATGGGGTAGCGCGCATCGATCGGTACCATCCTTGAGCTTCTCCGACTTTCGGAAGGGTTAGGGTTAGGGTTAGGGATGAAAGCACATAGGAGAAAGAGATATTCTTGAATAACTTTTTTTGTGAAGGTCGGAGAGACTTGCAAGTAGGCTCTACCCCCACTAAATGGGGTAGCGCGCATCGATCAGTACCATCCTTGAGCTTCTCCGACTTTCGGAAGGGTTAGGGTTAGGGTTAGGGATGAAAGCACATAGGAGAAAGAGATATTCTTGAATAACTTTTTTTGTGAAGGTCGGAGAGACTTGGAAAGTGGTTGCATCTGGACTAATTTGGGTCCTGCGGATCGATTGGTACCATCCCCGAGCTTGTACGACCTTCGGAAGAGGTCGACCGACGAAATTCCCCCAAATCTGAGGAGATATTCTTGAATAACTTTTTTTGTGAAGGTCGGAGAGACTTGCAAGTAGGCTCTACCCCCACTAAATGGGGTAGCGCGCATCGATCAGTACCATCCTTGAGCTTCTCCGACTTTCGGAAGGGTTAGGGTTAGGGTTAGGGATGAAAGCACATAGGAGAAAGAGATATTCTTGAATAACTTTTTTTGTGAAGGTCGGAGAGACTTGCAAGTAGGCTCTACCCCCACTAAATGGGGTAGCGCGCATCGATCGTTACCATCCTTGAGCTTCTCCGACTTTCGGAAGGGTTAGGGTTAGGGTTAGGGATGAAAGCACATAGGAGAAAGAGATATTCTTGAATAACTTTTTTTGTGAAGGTCGGAGAGACTTGCAAGTAGGCTCTACCCCCACTAAATGGGGTAGCGCGCATCGATCAGTACCATCTTTGAGCTTCTCCGACTTTCGGAAGGGTTAGGGTTAGGGATGAAAGCACATAGGAGAAAGAGATATTCTTGAATAACTTTTTTTGTGAAGGTCGGAGAGACTTGGAAAGTGGTTGCATCTGGACTAATTTGGGTCCTGCGGATCGATTGGTACCATCCCCGAGCTTGTACGACCTTCGGAAGAGGTCGACCGACGAAATTCCCCCAAATCTGAGGAGATATTCTTGAATAACTTTTTTTGTGAAGGTCGGAGAGACTTGCAAGTAGGCTCTACCCCCACTAAATGGGGTAACACGCATCGATCGGTACCATCCTTGAGCTTCTCCGACTTTCGGAAGGGTTAGGGTTAGGGTTAGGGATGAAAGCACATAGGAGAAAGAGATATTCTTGAATAACTTTTTTTGTGAAGGTCGGAGAGACTTGCAAGTAGGCTCTACCCCCACTAAATGGGGTAGCGCGCATCGATCGGTACCATCCTTGAGCTTCTCCGACTTTCGGAAGGGTTAGGGTTAGGGTTAGGGATGAAAGCACATAGGAGAAAGAGATATTCTTGAATAACTTTTTTTGTGAAGGTCGGAGAGACTTGCAAGTAGGCTCTACCCCCACTAAATGGGGTAGCGCGCATCGATCGGTACCATCCTTGAGCTTCTCCGACTTTCGGAAGGGTTAGGGTTAGGGTTAGGGATGAAAGCACATAGGAGAAAGAGATATTCTTGAATAACTTTTTTTGTGAAGGTCGGAGAGACTTGGAAAGTGGTTGCATCTGGACTAATTTGGGTCCTGCAGATCGATTGGTACCATTCTTGAGCTTGTACGACCTTCGGAAGAGGTCGACCGACGAAATTCCCCCAAATCTGAGGAGATATTCTTGAATAACTTTTTTTGTGAAGGTCGGAGAGACTTGCAAGTAGGCTCTACCCCCACTAAATGGGGTAGCGCGCATCGATCGGTACCATCCTTGAGCTTCTCCGACTTTCGGAAGGGTTAGGGTTAGGGTTAGGGATGAAAGCACATAGGAGAAAGAGATATTCTTGAATAACTTTTTTTGTGAAGGTCGGAGAGACTTGCAAGTAGGCTCTACCCCCACTAAATGGGGTAGCGCGCATCGATCGGTACCATCCTTGAGCTTCTCCGACTTTCGGAAGGGTTAGGGTTAGGGTTAGGGATGAAAGCACATAGGAGAAAGAGATATTCTTGAATAACTTTTTTTGTGAAGGTCGGAGAGACTTGGAAAGTGGTTGCATCTGGACTAATTTGGGTCCTGCGGATCGATTGGTACCATCCCCGAGCTTGTACGACCTTCGGAAGAGGTCGACCGACGAAATTCCCCCAAATCTGAGGAGATATTCTTGAATAACTTTTTTTGTGAAGGTCGGAGAGACTTGCAAGTAGGCTCTACCCCCACTAAATGGGGTAGCGCGCATCGATCGGTTCCATCCTTGAGCTTCTCCGACTTTCGGAAGGGTTAGGGTTAGGGTTAGGGATGAAAGCACATAGGAGAAAGAGATATTCTTGAATAACTTTTTTTGTGAAGGTCGGAGAGACTTGCAAGTAGGCTCTACCCCCACTAAATGGGGTAGCGCGCATCGATCGGTACCATCCTTGAGCTTCTCCGACTTTCGGAAGGGTTAGGGTTAGGGTTAGGGATGAAAGCACATAGGAGAAAGAGATATTCTTGAATAACTTTTTTTGTGAAGGTCGGAGAGACTTGCAAGTAGGCTCTACCCCCACTAAATGGGGTAGCGCGCATCGATCGGTACCATCCTTGAGCTTCTCCGACTTTCGGAAGGGTTAGGGTTAGGGTTAGGGATGAAAGCACATAGGAGAAAGAGATATTCTTGAATAACTTTTTTTGTGAAGGTCGGAGAGACTTGGAAAGTGGTTGCATCTGGACTAATTTGGGTCCTGCGGATCGATTGGTACCATCCCCGAGCTTGTACGACCTTCGGAAGAGGTCGACCGACGAAATTCCCCCAAATCTGAGGAGATATTCTTGAATAACTTTTTTTGTGAAGGTCGGAGAGACTTGCAAGTAGGCTCTACCCCCACTAAATGGGGTAGCGCGCATCGATCGGTTCCATCCTTGAGCTTCTCCGACTTTCGGAAGGGTTAGGGTTAGGGTTAGGGATGAAAGCACATAGGAGAAAGAGATATTCTTGAATAACTTTTTTTGTGAAGGTCGGAGAGACTTGCAAGTAGGCTCTACCCCCACTAAATGGGGTAGCGCGCATCGATCGGTACCATCCTTGAGCTTCTCCGACTTTCGGAAGGGTTAGGGTTAGGGTTAGGGATGAAAGCACATAGGAGAAAGAGATATTCTTGAATAACTTTTTTTTTGAAGGTCGGAGAGACTTGCAAGTAGGCTCTACCCCCACTAAATGGGGTAGCGCGCATCGATCAGTACCATCCTTGAGCTTCTCCGACTTTCGGAAGGGTTAGGGTTAGGGATGAAAGCACATAGGAGAAAGAGATATTCTTGAATAACTTTTTTTGTGAAGGTCGGAGAGACTTGGAAAGTGGTTGCATCTGGACTAATTTGGGTCCTGCGGATCGATTGGTACCATCCCCGAGCTTGTACGACCTTCGGAAGAGGTCGACCGACGAAATTCCCCCAAATCTGAGGAGATATTCTTGAATAACTTTTTTTGTGAAGGTCGGAGAGACTTGCAAGTAGGCTCTACCCCCACTAAATCGGGTAGCGCGCATCGATCAGTACCATCCTTGAGCTTCTCCGACTTTCGGAAGGGTTAGGGTTAGGGTTAGGGATGAAAGCACATAGGAGAAAGAGATATTCTTGAATAACTTTTTTTGTGAAGGTCGGAGAGACTTGGAAAGTGGTTGCATCTGGACTAATTTGGGTCCTGCGGATCGATTGGTACCATCCCCGAGCTTGTACGACCTTCGGAAGAGGTCGACCGACGAAATTCCCCCAAATCTGAGGAGATATTCTTGAATAACTTTTTTTGTGAAGGTCGGAGAGACTTGCAAGTAGGCTCTACCCCCACTAAATGGGGTAGCGCGCATCGATCGGTTCCATCCTTGAGCTTCTCCGACTTTCGGAAGGGTTAGGGTTAGGGTTAGGGATGAAAGCACATAGGAGAAAGAGATATTCTTGAATAACTTTTTTTGTGAAGGTCGGAGAGACTTGCAAGTAGGCTCTACCCCCACTAAATGGGGTAGCGCGCATCGATCGGTACCATCCTTGAGCTTCTCCGACTTTCGGAAGGGTTAGGGTTAGGGTTAGGGATGAAAGCACATAGGAGAAAGAGATATTCTTGAATAACTTTTTTTTTGAAGGTCGGAGAGACTTGCAAGTAGGCTCTACCCCCACTAAATGGGGTAGCGCGCATCGATCAGTACCATCCTTGAGCTTCTCCGACTTTCGGAAGGGTTAGGGTTAGGGATGAAAGCACATAGGAGAAAGAGATATTCTTGAATAACTTTTTTTGTGAAGGTCGGAGAGACTTGGAAAGTGGTTGCATCTGGACTAATTTGGGTCCTGCGGATCGATTGGTACCATCCCCGAGCTTGTACGACCTTCGGAAGAGGTCGACCGACGAAATTCCCCCAAATCTGAGGAGATATTCTTGAATAACTTTTTTTGTGAAGGTCGGAGAGACTTGCAAGTAGGCTCTACCCCCACTAAATGGTGTAGCGCGCATCGATCAGTACCATCCTTGAGCTTCTCCGACTTTCGGAAGGGTTAGGGTTAGGGTTAGGGATGAAAGCACATAGGAGAAAGAGATATTCTTGAATAACTTTTTTTGTGAAGGTCGGAGAGACTTGCAAGTAGGCTCTACCCCCACTAAATGGGGTAGCGCGCATCGATCGTTACCATCCTTGAGCTTCTCCGACTTTCGGAAGGGTTAGGGTTAGGGTTAGGGATGAAAGCACATAGGAGAAAGAGATATTCTTGAATAACTTTTTTTGTGAAGGTCGGAGAGACTTGCAAGTAGGCTCTACCCCCACTAAATGGGGTAGCGCGCATCGATCAGTACCATCTTTGAGCTTCTCCGACTTTCGGAAGGGTTAGGGTTAGGGTTAGGGATGAAAGCACATAGGAGAAAGAGATATTCTTGAATAACTTTTTTTGTGAAGGTCGGAGAGACTTGGAAAGTGGTTGCATCTGGACTAATTTGGGTCCTGCGGATCGATTGGTACCATCCCCGAGCTTGTACGACCTTCGGAAGAGGTCGACCGACGAAATTCCCCCAAATCTGAGGAGATATTCTTGAATAACTTTTTTTGTGAAGGTCGGAGAGACTTGCAAGTAGGCTCTACCCTCACTAAATGGGGTAACACGCATCGATCGGTACCATCCTTGAGCTTCTCCGACTTTCGGAAGGGTTAGGGTTAGGGTTAGGGATGAAAGCACATAGGAGAAAGAGATATTCTTGAATAACTTTTTTTGTGAAGGTCGGAGAGACTTGCAAGTAGGCTCTACCCCCACTAAATGGGGTAGCGCGCATCGATCGGTACTATCCTTGAGCTTTTCCGACTTTTGGAAGGGTTAGGGTTAGGGTTAGGGATGAAAGCACATAGGAGAAAGAGATATTCTTGAATAACTTTTTTTGTGAAGGTCGGAGAGACTTGCAAGTAGGCTCTACCCCCACTAAATGGGGTAGCGCGCATCGATCGGTACCATCCTTGAGCTTCTCCGACTTTCGGAAGGGTTAGGGTTAGGGTTAGGGATGAAAGCACATAGGAGAAAGAGATATTCTTGAATAACTTTTTTTGTGAAGGTCGGAGAGACTTGCAAGTAGGCTCTACCCCCACTAAATGGGGTAGCGCGCATCGATCGGTACCATCCTTGAGCTTCTCCGACTTTCGGAAGGGTTAGGGTTAGGGTTAGGGATGAAAGCACATAGGAGAAAGAGATATTCTTGAATAACTTTTTTTGTGAAGGTCGGAAAGACTTGCAAGTAGGCTCTACCCCCACTAAATGGGGTAGCGCGCATCGATCGGTACCATCCTTGAGCTTCTCCGACTTTCGGAAGGGTTAGGGTTAGGGTTAGGGATGAAAGCACATAGGAGAAAGAGATATTCTTGAATAACTTTTTTTGTGAAGGTCGGAGAGACTTGGAAAGTGGTTGCATCTGGACTAATTTGGGTCCTGCGGATCGATTGGTACCATCCCCGAGCTTGTACGACCTTCGGAAGAGGTCGACCGACGAAATTCCCCCAAATCTGAGGAGATATTCTTGAATAACTTTTTTTGTGAAGGTCGGAGAGACTTGCAAGTAGGCTCTACCCCCACTAAATGGGGTTGCGCGCATCGATCGGTACCATCCTTGAGCTTCTCCGACTTTCGGAAGGGTTAGGGTTAGGGTTAGGGATGAAAGCACATAGGAGAAAGAGATATTCTTGAATAACTTTTTTTGTGAAGGTCGGAGAGACTTGCAAGTAGGCTCTACCCCCACTAAATGGGGTAGCGCGCATCGATCGGTACCATCCTTGAGCTTCTCCGACTTTCGGAAGGGTTAGGGTTAGGGTTAGGGATGAAAGCACATAGGAGAAAGAGATATTCTTGAATAACTTTTTTTGTGAAGGTCGGAGAGACTTGGAAAGTGGTTGCATCTGGACTAATTTGGGTCCTGCGGATCGATTGGTACCATCCCCGAGCTTGTACGACCTTCGGAAGAGGTCGACCGACGAAATTCCCCCAAATCTGAGGAGATATTCTTGAATAACTTTTTTTGTGAAGGTCGGAGAGACTTGCAAGTAGGCTCTACCCCCACTAAATGGGGTAGCGCGCATCGATCGGTACCATCCTTGAGCTTCTCCGACTTTCGGAAGGGTTAGGGTTAGGGTTAGGGATGAAAGCACATAGGAGAAAGAGATATTCTTGAATAACTTTTTTTGTGAAGGTCGGAGAGACTTGCAAGTAGGCTCTACCCCCACTAAATGGGGTAGCGCGCATCGATCGGTACCATCCTTGAGCTTCTCCGACTTTCGGAAGGGTTAGGGTTAGGGTTAGGGATGAAAGCACATAGGAGAAAGAGATATTCTTGAATAACTTTTTTTGTGAAGGTCGGAGAGACTTGCAAGTAGGCTCTACCCCCACTAAATGGGGTAGCGCGCATCGATCAGTACCATCCTTGAGCTTCTCCGACTTTCGGAAGGGTTAGGGTTAGGGTTAGGGATGAAAGCACATAGGAGAAAGAGATATTCTTGAATAACTTTTTTTGTGAAGGTCGGAGAGACTTGGAAAGTGGTTGCATCTGGACTAATTTGGGTCCTGCGGATCGATTGGTACCATCCCCGAGCTTGTACGACCTTCGGAAGAGGTCGACCGACGAAATTCCCCCAAATCTGAGGAGATATTCTTGAATAACTTTTTTTGTGAAGGTCGGAGAGACTTGCAAGTAGGCTCTACCCCCACTAAATGGGGTAGCGCGCATCGATCGGTACCATCCTTGAGCTTCTCCGACTTTCGGAAGGGTTAGGGTTAGGGATGAAAGCACATAGGAGAAAGAGATATTCTTGAATAACTTTTTTTGTGAAGGTCGGAGAGACTTGGAAAGTGGTTGCATCTGGACTAATTTGGGTCCTGCGGATCGATTGGTACCATCCCCGAGCTTGTACGACCTTCGGAAGAGGTCGACCGACGAAATTCCCCCAAATCTGAGGAGATATTCTTGAATAACTTTTTTTGTGAAGGTCGGAGAGACTTGCAAGTAGGCTCTACCCCCACTAAATGGGGTAGCGCGCATCGATCAGTACCATCCTTGAGCTTCTCCGACTTTCGGAAGGGTTAGGGTTAGGGTTAGGGATGAAAGCACATAGGAGAAAGAGATATTCTTGAATAACTTTTTTTGTGAAGGTCGGAGAGACTTGGAAAGTGGTTGCATCTGGACTAATTTGGGTCCTGCGGATCGATTGGTACCATCCCCGAGCTTGTACGACCTTCGGAAGAGGTCGACCGACGAAATTCCCCCAAATCTGAGGAGATATTCTTGAATAACTTTTTTTGTGAAGGTCGGAGAGACTTGCAAGTAGGCTCTACCCCCACTAAATGGGGTAGCGCGCATCGATCGGTTCCATCCTTGAGCTTCTCCGACTTTCGGAAGGGTTAGGGTTAGGGTTAGGGATGAAAGCACATAGGAGAAAGAGATATTCTTGAATAACTTTTTTTGTGAAGGTCGGAGAGACTTGCAAGTAGGCTCTACCCCCACTAAATGGGGTAGCGCGCATCGATCGGTACCATCCTTGAGCTTCTCCGACTTTCGGAAGGGTTAGGGTTAGGGTTAGGGATGAAAGCACATAGGAGAAAGAGATATTCTTGAATAACTTTTTTTGTGAAGGTCGGAGAGACTTGCAAGTAGGCTCTACCCCCACTAAATGGGGTAGCGCGCATCGATCAGTACCATCCTTGAGCTTCTCCGACTTTCGGAAGGGTTAGGGTTAGGGTTAGGGATGAAAGCACATAGGAGAAAGAGATATTCTTGAATAACTTTTTTTGTGAAGGTCGGAGAGACTTGGAAAGTGGTTGCATCTGGACTAATTTGGGTCCTGCGGATCGATTGGTACCATCCCCGAGCTTGTACGACCTTCGGAAGAGGTCGACCGACGAAATTCCCCCAAATCTGAGGAGATATTCTTGAATAACTTTTTTTGTGAAGGTCGGAGAGACTTGCAAGTAGGCTCTACCCCCACTAAATGGGGTAGCGCGCATCGATCAGTACCATCCTTGAGCTTCTCCGACTTTCGGAAGGGTTAGGGTTAGGGTTAGGGATGAAAGCACATAGGAGAAAGAGATATTCTTGAATAACTTTTTTTGTGAAGGTCGGAGAGACTTGGAAAGTGGTTGCATCTGGACTAATTTGGGTCCTGCGGATCGATTGGTACCATCCCCGAGCTTGTACGACCTTCGGAAGAGGTCGACCGACGAAATTCCCCCAAATCTGAGGAGATATTCTTGAATAACTTTTTTTGTGAAGGTCGGAGAGACTTGCAAGTAGGCTCTACCCCCACTAAATGGGGTTGCGCGCATCGATCGGTACAATCCTTGAGCTTCTCCGACTTTCGGAAGGGTTAGGGTTAGGGTTAGGGATGAAAGCACATAGGAGAAAGAGATATTCTTGAATAACTTTTTTTGTGAAGGTCGGAGAGACTTGCAAGTAGGCTCTACCCCCACTAAATGGGGTAGCGCGCATCGATCGGTACCATCCTTGAGCTTCTCCGACTTTCGGAAGGGTTAGGGTTAGGGTTAGGGATGAAAGCACATAGGAGAAAGAGATATTCTTGAATAACTTTTTTTGTGAAGGTCGGAGAGACTTGGAAAGTGGTTGCATCTGGACTAATTTGGGTCCTGCGGATCGATTGGTACCATCCCCGAGCTTGTACGACCTTCGGAAGAGGTCGACCGACGAAATTCCCCCAAATCTGAGGAGATATTCTTGAATAACTTTTTTTGTGAAGGTCGGAGAGACTTGCAAGTAGGCTCTACCCCCACTAAATGGGGTAGCGCGCATCGATCGGTACCATCCTTGAGCTTCTCCGACTTTCGGAAGGGTTAGGGTTAGGGTTAGGGATGAAAGCACATAGGAGAAAGAGATATTCTTGAATAACTTTTTTTGTGAAGGTCGGAGAGACTTGCAAGTAGGCTCTACCCCCACTAAATGGGGTAGCGCGCATCGATCGGTACCATCCTTGAGCTTCTCCGACTTTCGGAAGGGTTAGGGTTAGGGTTAGGGATGAAAGCACATAGGAGAAAGAGATATTCTTGAATAACTTTTTTTGTGAAGGTCGGAGAGACTTGCAAGTAGGCTCTACCCCCACTAAATGGGGTAGCGCGCATCGATCAGTACCATCCTTGAGCTTCTCCGACTTTCGGAAGGGTTAGGGTTAGGGTTAGGGATGAAAGCACATAGGAGAAAGAGATATTCTTGAATAACTTTTTTTGTGAAGGTCGGAGAGACTTGGAAAGTGGTTGCATCTGGACTAATTTGGGTCCTGCAGATCGATTGGTACCATCCCCGAGCTTGTACGACCTTCGGAAGAGGTCGACCGACGAAATTCCCCCAAATCTGAGGAGATATTCTTGAATAACTTTTTTTGTGAAGGTCGGAGAGACTTGCAAGTAGGCTCTACCCCCACTAAATGGGGTAGCGCGCATCGATCGGTACCATCCTTGAGCTTCTCCGACTTTCGGAAGGGTTAGGGTTAGGGATGAAAGCACATAGGAGAAAGAGATATTCTTGAATAACTTTTTTTGTGAAGGTCGGAGAGACTTGGAAAGTGGTTGCATCTGGACTAATTTGGGTCCTGCGGATCGATTGGTACCATCTCCGAGCTTGTACGACCTTCGGAAGAGGTCGACCGACGAAATTCCCCCAAATCTGAGGAGATATTCTTGAATAACTTTTTTTGTGAAGGTCGGAGAGACTTGCAAGTAGGCTCTACCCCCACTAAATGGGGTAGCGCGCATCGATCAGTACCATCCTTGAGCTTCTCCGACTTTCGGAAGGGTTAGGGTTAGGGTTAGGGATGAAAGCACATAGGAGAAAGAGATATTCTTGAATAACTTTTTTTGTGAAGGTCGGAGAGACTTGGAAAGTGGTTGCATCTGGACTAATTTGGGTCCTGCGGATCGATTGGTACCATCCCCGAGCTTGTACGACCTTCGGAAGAGGTCGACCGACGAAATTCCCCCAAATCTGAGGAGATATTCTTGAATAACTTTTTTTGTGAAGGTCGGAGAGACTTGCAAGTAGGCTCTACCCCCACTAAATGGGGTAGCGCGCATCGATCGGTTCCATCCTTGAGCTTCTCCGACTTTCGGAAGGGTTAGGGTTAGGGTTAGGGATGAAAGCACATAGGAGAAAGAGATATTCTTGAATAACTTTTTTTGTGAAGGTCGGAGAGACTTGCAAGTAGGCTCTACCCCCACTAAATGGGGTAGCGCGCATCGATCGGTACCATCCTTGAGCTTCTCCGACTTTCGGAAGGGTTAGGGTTAGGGTTAGGGATGAAAGCACATAGGAGAAAGAGATATTCTTGAATAACTTTTTTTGTGAAGGTCGGAGAGACTTGCAAGTAGGCTCTACCCCCACTAAATGGGGTAGCGCGCATCGATCAGTACCATCCTTGAGCTTCTCCGACTTTCGGAAGGGTTAGGGTTAGGGTTAGGGATGAAAGCACATAGGAGAAAGAGATATTCTTGAATAACTTTTTTTGTGAAGGTCGGAGAGACTTGGAAAGTGGTTGCATCTGGACTAATTTGGGTCCTGCGGATCGATTGGTACCATCCCCGAGCTTGTACGACCTTCGGAAGAGGTCGACCGACGAAATTCCCCCAAATCTGAGGAGATATTCTTGAATAACTTTTTTTGTGAAGGTCGGAGAGACTTGCAAGTAGGCTCTACCCCCACTAAATGGGGTAGCGCGCATCGATCAGTACCATCCTTGAGCTTCTCCGACTTTCGGAAGGGTTAGGGTTAGGGTTAGGGATGAAAGCACATAGGAGAAAGAGATATTCTTGAATAACTTTTTTTGTGAAGGTCGGAGAGACTTGCAAGTAGGCTCTACCCCCACTAAATGGGGTAGCGCGCATCGATCGTTACCATCCTTGAGCTTCTCCGACTTTCGGAAGGGTTAGGGTTAGGGTTAGGGATGAAAGCACATAGGAGAAAGAGATATTCTTGAATAACTTTTTTTGTGAAGGTCGGAGAGACTTGCAAGTAGGCTCTACCCCCACTAAATGGGGTAGCGCGCATCGATCAGTACCATCTTTGAGCTTCTCCGACTTTCGGAAGGGTTAGGGTTAGGGTTAGGGATGAAAGCACATAGGAGAAAGAGATATTCTTGAATAACTTTTTTTGTGAAGGTCGGAGAGACTTGGAAAGTGGTTGCATCTGGACTAATTTGGGTCCTGCGGATCGATTGGTACCATCCCCGAGCTTGTACGACCTTCGGAAGAGGTCGACCGACGAAATTCCCCCAAATCTGAGGAGATATTCTTGAATAACTTTTTTTGTGAAGGTCGGAGAGACTTGCAAGTAGGCTCTACCCCCACTAAATGGGGTAACACGCATCGATCGGTACCATCCTTGAGCTTCTCCGACTTTCGGAAGGGTTAGGGTTAGGGTTAGGGATGAAAGCACATAGGAGAAAGAGATATTCTTGAATAACTTTTTTTGTGAAGGTCGGAGAGACTTGCAAGTAGGCTCTACCCCCACTAAATGGGGTAGCGCGCATCGATCGGTACCATCCTTGAGCTTTTCCGACTTTTGGAAGGGTTAGGGTTAGGGTTAGGGATGAAAGCACATAGGAGAAAGAGATATTCTTGAATAACTTTTTTTGTGAAGGTCGGAGAGACTTGCAAGTAGGCTCTACCCCCACTAAATGGGGTAGCGCGCATCGATCGGTACCATCCTTGAGCTTCTCCGACTTTCGGAAGGGTTAGGGTTAGGGTTAGGGATGAAAGCACATAGGAGAAAGAGATATTCTTGAATAACTTTTTTTGTGAAGGTCGGAGAGACTTGCAAGTAGGCTCTACCCCCACTAAATGGGGTAGCGCGCATCGATCGGTACCATCCTTGAGCTTCTCCGACTTTCGGAAGGGTTAGGGTTAGGGTTAGGGATGAAAGCACATAGGAGAAAGAGATATTCTTGAATAACTTTTTTTGTGAAGGTCGGAGAGACTTGCAAGTAGGCTCTACTCCCACTAAATGGGGTAGCGCGCATCGATCGGTACCATCCTTGAGCTTCTCCGACTTTCGGAAGGGTTAGGGTTAGGGTTAGGGATGAAAGCACATAGGAGAAAGAGATATTCTTGAATAACTTTTTTTGTGAAGGTCGGAGAGACTTGGAAAGTGGTTGCATCTGGACTAATTTGGGTCCTGCGGATCGATTGGTACCATTCTTGAGCTTGTACGACCTTCGGAAGAGGTCGACCGACGAAATTCCCCCAAATCTGAGGAGATATTCTTGAATAACTTTTTTTGTGAAGGTCGGAGAGACTTGCAAGTAGGCTCTACCCCCACTAAATGGGGTAGCGCGCATCGATCGGTACAATCCTTGAGCTTCTCCGACTTTCGGAAGGGTTAGGGTTAGGGTTAGGGATGAAAGCACATAGGAGAAAGAGATATTCTTGAATAACTTTTTTTGTGAAGGTCGGAGAGACTTGCAAGTAGGCTCTACCCCCACTAAATGGGGTAGCGCGCATCGATCGGTACCATCCTTGAGCTTCTCCGACTTTCGGAAGGGTTAGGGTTAGGGTTAGGGATGAAAGCACATAGGAGAAAGAGATATTCTTGAATAACTTTTTTTGTGAAGGTCGGAGAGACTTGGAAAGTGGTTGCATCTGGACTAATTTGGGTCCTGCGGATCGATTGGTACCATCCCCGAGCTTGTACGACCTTCGGAAGAGGTCGACCGACGAAATTCCCCCAAATCTGAGGAGATATTCTTGAATAACTTTTTTTGTGAAGGTCGGAGAGACTTGCAAGTAGGCTCTACCCCCACTAAATGGGGTAGCGCGCATCGATCGGTTCCATCCTTGAGCTTCTCCGACTTTCGGAAGGGTTAGGGTTAGGGTTAGGGATGAAAGCACATAGGAGAAAGAGATATTCTTGAATAACTTTTTTTGTGAAGGTCGGAGAGACTTGCAAGTAGGCTCTACCCCCACTAAATGGGGTAGCGCGCATCGATCGGTACCATCCTTGAGCTTCTCCGACTTTCGGAAGGGTTAGGGTTAGGGTTAGGGATGAAAGCACATAGGAGAAAGAGATATTCTTGAATAACTTTTTTTGTGAAGGTCGGAGAGACTTGGAAAGTGGTTGCATCTGGACTAATTTGGGTCCTGCGGATCGATTGGTACCATCCCCGAGCTTGTACGACCTTCGGAAGAGGTCGACCGACGAAATTCCCCCAAATCTGAGGAGATATTCTTGAATAACTTTTTTTGTGAAGGTCGGAGAGACTTGCAAGTAGGCTCTACCCCCACTAAATGGGGTAGCGCGCATCGATCGGTTCCATCCTTGAGCTTCTCCGACTTTCGGAAGGGTTAGGGTTAGGGTTAGGGATGAAAGCACATAGGAGAAAGAGATATTCTTGAATAACTTTTTTTGTGAAGGTCGGAGAGACTTGCAAGTAGGCTCTACCCCCACTAAATGGGGTAGCGCGCATCGATCGGTACCATCCTTGAGCTTCTCCGACTTTCGGAAGGGTTAGGGTTTGGGTTAGGGATGAAAGCACATAGGAGAAAGAGATATTCTTGAATAACTTTTTTTGTGAAGGTCGGAGAGACTTGCAAGTAGGCTCTACCCCCACTAAATGGGGTAGCGCGCATCGATCGGTACCATCCTTGAGCTTCTCCGACTTTCGGAAGGGTTAGGGTTAGGGTTAGGGATGAAAGCACATAGGAGAAAGAGATATTCTTGAATAACTTTTTTTGTGAAGGTCGGAGAGACTTGGAAAGTGGTTGCATCTGGACTAATTTGGGTCCTGCGGATCGATTGGTACCATCCCCGAGCTTGTACGACCTTCGGAAGAGGTCGACCGACGAAATTCCCCCAAATCTGAGGAGATATTCTTGAATAACTTTTTTTGTGAAGGTCGGAGAGACTTGCAAGTAGGCTCTACCCCCACTAAATGGGGTTGCGCGCATCGATCGGTACCATCTTTGAGCTTCTCCAACTTTCGGAAGGGTTAGGGTTAGGGTTAGGGATGAAAGCACATAGGAGAAAGAGATATTCTTGAATAACTTTTTTTGTGAAGGTCGGAGAGACTTGCAAGTAGGCTCTACCCCCACTAAATGGGGTAGCGCGCATCGATCGGTACCATCCTTGAGCTTCTCCGACTTTCGGAAGGGTTAGGGTTAGGGATGAAAGCACATAGGAGAAAGAGATATTCTTGAATAACTTTTTTTGTGAAGGTCGGAGAGACTTGGAAAGTGGTTGCATCTGGACTAATTTGGGTCCTGCGGATCGATTGGTACCATCCCCGAGCTTGTACGACCTTCGGAAGAGGTCGACCGACGAAATTCCCCCAAATCTGAGGAGATATTCTTGAATAACTTTTTTTGTGAAGGTCGGAGAGACTTGCAAGTAGGCTCTACCCCCACTAAATGGGGTAACGCGCATCGATCAGTACCATCCTTGAGCTTCTCCGACTTTCGGAAGGGTTAGGGTTAGGGTTAGGGATGAAAGCACATAGGAGAAAGAGATATTCTTGAATAACTTTTTTTGTGAAGGTCGGAGAGACTTGGAAAGTGGTTGCATCTGGACTAATTTGGGTCCTGCGGATCGATTGGTACCATCCCCGAGCTTGTACGACCTTCGGAAGAGGTCGACCGACGAAATTCCCCCAAATCTGAGGAGATATTCTTGAATAACTTTTTTTGTGAAGGTCGGAGAGACTTGCAAGTAGGCTCTACCCCCACTAAATGGGGTAGCGCGCATCGATCGGTTCCATCCTTGAGCTTCTCCGACTTTCGGAAGGGTTAGGGTTAGGGTTAGGGATGAAAGCACATAGGAGAAAGAGATATTCTTGAATAACTTTTTTTGTGAAGGTCGGAGAGACTTGCAAGTAGGCTCTACCCCCACTAAATGGGGTAGCGCACATCGATCGGTACCATCCTTGAGCTTCTCCGACTTTCGGAAGGGTTAGGGTTAGGGTTAGGGATGAAAGCACATAGGAGAAAGAGATATTCTTGAATAACTTTTTTTGTGAAGGTCGGAGAGACTTGCAAGTAGGCTCTACCCCCACTAAATGGGGTAGCGCGCATCGATCAGTACCATCCTTGAGCTTCTCCGACTTTCGGAAGGGTTAGGGTTAGGGATGAAAGCACATAGGAGAAAGAGATATTCTTGAATAACTTTTTTTGTGAAGGTCGGAGAGACTTGGAAAGTGGTTGCATCTGGACTAATTTGGGTCCTGCGGATCGATTGGTACCATCCCCGAGCTTGTACGACCTTCGGAAGAGGTCGACCGACGAAATTCCCCCAAATCTGAGGAGATATTCTTGAATAACTTTTTTTGTGAAGGTCGGAGAGACTTGCAAGTAGGCTCTACCCCCACTAAATGGGGTAACACGCATCGATCGGTACCATCCTTGAGCTTCTCCGACTTTCGGAAGGGTTAGGGTTAGGGTTAGGGATGAAAGCACATAGGAGAAAGAGATATTCTTGAATAACTTTTTTTGTGAAGGTCGGAGAGACTTGCAAGTAGGCTCTACCCCCACTAAATGGGGTAGCGCGCATCGATCGGTACCATCCTTGAGCTTTTCCGACTTTTGGAAGGGTTAGGGTTAGGGTTAGGGATGAAAGCACATAGGAGAAAGAGATATTCTTGAATAACTTTTTTTGTGAAGGTCGGAGAGACTTGCAAGTAGGCTCTACCCCCACTAAATGGGGTAGCGCGCATCGATCAGTACCATCCTTGAGCTTCTCCGACTTTCGGAAGGGTTAGGGTTAGGGTTAGGGATGAAAGCACATAGGAGAAAGAGATATTCTTGAATAACTTTTTTTGTGAAGGTCGGAGAGACTTGCAAGTAGGCTCTACCCCCACTAAATGGGGTAGCGCGCATCGATCGGTACCATCCTTGAGCTTCTCCGACTTTCGGAAGGGTTAGGGTTAGGGTTAGGGATGAAAGCACATAGGAGAAAGAGATATTCTTGAATAACTTTTTTTGTGAAGGTCGGAGAGACTTGCAAGTAGGCTCTACCCCCACTAAATGGGGTAGCGCGCATCGATCGGTACCATCCTTGAGCTTCTCCGACTTTCGGAAGGGTTAGGGTTAGGGATGAAAGCACATAGGAGAAAGAGATATTCTTGAATAACTTTTTTTGTGAAGGTCGGAGAGACTTGGAAAGTGGTTGCATCTGGACTAATTTGGGTCCTGCGGATCGATTGGTACCATCCCCGAGCTTGTACGACCTTCGGAAGAGGTCGACCGACGAAATTCCCCCAAATCTGAGGAGATATTCTTGAATAACTTTTTTTGTGAAGGTCGGAGAGACTTGCAAGTAGGCTCTACCCCCACTAAATGGGGTAGCGCGCATCGATCGGTACCATCCTTGAGCTTCTCCGACTTTCGGAAGGGTTAGGGTTAGGGTTAGGGATGAAAGCACATAGGAGAAAGAGATATTCTTGAATAACTTTTTTTGTGAAGGTCGGAGAGACTTGCAAGTAGGCTCTACCCCCACTAAATGGGGTAGCGCGCATCGATCGGTACCATCCTTGAGCTTCTCCGACTTTCGGAAGGGTTAGGGTTAGGGTTAGGGATGAAAGCACATAGGAGAAAGAGATATTCTTGAATAACTTTTTTTGTGAAGGTCGGAGAGACTTGAAAAGTGGTTGCATCTGGACTAATTTGGGTCCTGCGGATCGATTGGTACCATCCCCGAGCTTGTACGACCTTCGGAAGAGGTCGACCGACGAAATTCCCCCAAATCTGAGGAGATATTCTTGAATAACTTTTTTTGTGAAGGTCGGAGAGACTTGCAAGTAGGCTCTACCCCCACTAAATGGGGTTGCGCGCATCGATCGGTACCATCCTTGAGCTTCTCCGACTTTCGGAAGGGTTAGGGTTAGGGTTAGGGATGAAAGCACATAGGAGAAAGAGATATTCTTGAATAACTTTTTTTGTGAAGGTCGGAGAGACTTGCAAGTAGGCTCTACCCCCACTAAATGGGGTAGCGCGCATCGATCGGTACCATCCTTGAGCTTCTCCGACTTTCGGAAGGGTTAGGGTTAGGGATGAAAGCACATAGGAGAAAGAGATATTCTTGAATAACTTTTTTTGTGAAGGTCGGAGAGACTTGGAAAGTGGTTGCATCTGGACTAATTTGGGTCCTGCGGATCGATTGGTACCATCCCCGAGCTTGTACGACCTTCGGAAGAGGTCGACCGACGAAATTCCCCCAAATCTGAGGAGATATTCTTGAATAACTTTTTTTGTGAAGGTCGGAGAGACTTGCAAGTAGGCTCTACCCCCACTAAATGGGGTTGCGCGCATCGATCGGTACCATCCTTGAGCTTCTCCGACTTTCGGAAGGGTTAGGGTTAGGGTTAGGGATGAAAGCACATAGGAGAAAGAGATATTCTTGAATAACCTTTTTTGTGAAGGTCGGAGAGACTTGCAAGTAGGCTCTACCCCCACTAAATGGGGTAGCGCACATCGATCGGTACCATCCTTGAGCTTCTCCGACTTTCGGAAGGGTTAGGGTTAGGGTTAGGGATGAAAGCACATAGGAGAAAGAGATATTCTTGAATAACTTTTTTTGTGAAGGTCGGAGAGACTTGCAAGTAGGCTCTACCCCCACTAAATGGGGTAGCGCGCATCGATCGGTACCATCCTTGAGCTTCTCCGACTTTCGGAAGGGTTAGGGTTAGGGTTAGGGATGAAAGCACATAGGAGAAAGAGATATTCTTGAATAACTTTTTTTGTGAAGGTCGGAGAGACTTGGAAAGTGGTTGCATCTGGACTAATTTGGGTCCTGCGGATCGATTGGTACCATCCCCGAGCTTGTACGACCTTCGGAAGAGGTCGACCGACGAAATTCCCCCAAATCTGAGGAGATATTCTTGAATAACTTTTTTTGTGAAGGTCGGAGAGACTTGCAAGTAGGCTCTACCCCCACTAAATGGGGTTGCGCGCATCGATCGGTACCATCCTTGAGCTTCTCCGACTTTCGGAAGGGTTAGGGTTAGGGTTAGGGATGAAAGCACATAGGAGAAAGAGATATTCTTGAATAACCTTTTTTGTGAAGGTCGGAGAGACTTGCAAGTAGGCTCTACCCCCACTAAATGGGGTAGCGCACATCGATCGGTACCATCCTTGAGCTTCTCCGACTTTCGGAAGGGTTAGGGTTAGGGTTAGGGATGAAAGCACATAGGAGAAAGAGATATTCTTGAATAACTTTTTTTGTGAAGGTCGGAGAGACTTGCAAGTAGGCTCTACCCCACTAAATGGGGTAGCGCGCATCGATCGGTACCATCCTTGAGCTTCTCCGACTTTCGGAAGGGTTAGGGTTAGGGTTAGGGATGAAAGCACATAGGAGAAAGAGATATTCTTGAATAACTTTTTTTGTGAAGGTCGGAGAGACTTGGAAAGTGGTTGCATCTGGACTAATTTGGGTCCTGCGGATCGATTGGTACCATCCCCGAGCTTGTACGACCTTCGGAAGAGGTCGACCGACGAAATTCCCCCAAATCTGAGGAGATATTCTTGAATAACTTTTTTTGTGAAGGTCGGAGAGACTTGCAAGTAGGTTCTACCCCCACTAAATGGGGTAGCGCGCATCGATCGGTACCATCCTTGAGCTTCTCCGACTTTCGGAAGGGTTAGGGTTAGGGTTAGGGATGAAAGCACATAGGAGAAAGAGATATTCTTGAATAACGTTTTTTGTGAAGGTCGGAGAGACTTGCAAGTAGGCTCTACCCCCACTAAATGGGGTAGCGCGCATCGATCGGTACCATCCTTGAGCTTCTCCGACTTTCGGAAGGGTTAGGGTTAGGGTTAGGGATGAAAGCACATAGGAGAAAGAGATATTCTTGAATAACTTTTTTTGTGAAGGTCGGAGAGACTTGGAAAGTGGTTGCATCTGGACTAATTTGGGTCCTGCAGATCGATTGGTACCATCCCCGAGCTTGTACGACCTTCGGAAGAGGTCGACCGACGAAATTCCCCCAAATCTGAGGAGATATTCTTGAATAACTTTTTTTGTGAAGGTCGGAGAGACTTGCAAGTAGGCTCTACCCCCACTAAATGGGGTAGCGCGCATCGATCGGTACCATCCTTGAGCTTCTCCGACTTTCGGAAGGGTTAGGGTTAGGGTTAGGGATGAAAGCACATAGGAGAAAGAGATATTCTTGAATAACTTTTTTTGTGAAGGTCGGAGAGACTTGCAAGTAGGCTCTACCCCCACTAAATGGGGTAGCGCGCATCGATCAGTACCATCCTTGAGCTTCTCCGACTTTCGGAAGGGTTAGGGTTAGGGTTAGGGATGAAAGCACATAGGAGAAAGAGATATTCTTGAATAACTTTTTTTGTGAAGGTCGGAGAGACTTGCAAGTAGGCTCTACCCCCACTAAATGGGGTAGCGCGCATCGATCGGTACCATCCTTGAGCTTCTCCGACTTTCGGAAGGGTTAGGGTTAGGGTTAGGGATGAAAGCACATAGGAGAAAGAGATATTCTTGAATAACTTTTTTGTGAAGGTCGGAGAGACTTGGAAAGTGGTTGCATCTGGACTAATTTGGGTCCTGCGGATCGATTGGTACCATCCCCGAGCTTGTACGACCTTCGGAAGAGGTCGACCGACGAAATTCCCCCAAATCTGAGGAGATATTCTTGAATAACTTTTTTTGTGAAGGTCGGAGAGACTTGCAAGTAGGCTCTACCCCCACTAAATGGGGTAGCGCGCATCGATCGGTTCCATCCTTGAGCTTCTCCGACTTTCGGAAGGGTTAGGGTTAGGGTTAGGGATGAAAGCACATAGGAGAAAGAGATATTCTTGAATAACTTTTTTTGTGAAGGTCGGAGAGACTTGCAAGTAGGCTCTACCCCCACTAAATGGGGTAGCGCGCATCGATCGGTACCATCCTTGAGCTTCTCCGACTTTCGGAAGGGTTAGGGTTAGGGTTAGGGATGAAAGCACATAGGAGAAAGAGATATTCTTGAATAACTTTTTTTGTGAAGGTCGGAGAGACTTGCAAGTAGGCTCTACCCCCACTAAATGGGGTAGCGCGCATCGATCGGTACCATCCTTGAGCTTCTCCGACTTTCGGAAGGGTTAGGGTTAGGGTTAGGGATGAAAGCACATAGGAGAAAGAGATATTCTTGAATAACTTTTTTTGTGAAGGTCGGAGAGACTTGAAAAGTGGTTGCATCTGGACTAATTTGGGTCCTGCGGATCGATTGGTACCATCCCCGAGCTTGTACGACCTTCGGAAGAGGTCGACCGACGAAATTCCCCCAAATCTGAGGAGATATTCTTGAATAACTTTTTTTGTGAAGGTCGGAGAGACTTGCAAGTAGGCTCTACCCCCACTAAATGGGGTTGCGCGCATCGATCGGTACCATCCTTGAGCTTTTCCGACTTTCGGAAGGGTTAGGGTTAGGGTTAGGGATGAAAGCACATAGGAGAAAGAGATATTCTTGAATAACTTTTTTTGTGAAGGTCGGAGAGACTTGCAAGTAGGCTCTACCCCCACTAAATGGGGTAGCGCGCATCGATCGGTACCATCCTTGAGCTTCTCCGACTTTCGGAAGGGTTAGGGTTAGGGATGAAAGCACATAGGAGAAAGAGATATTCTTGAATAACTTTTTTTGTGAAGGTCGGAGAGACTTGGAAAGTGGTTGCATCTGGACTAATTTGGGTCCTGCGGATCGATTGGTACCATCCCCGAGCTTGTACGACCTTCGGAAGAGGTCGACCGACGAAATTCCCCCAAATCTGAGGAGATATTCTTGAATAACTTTTTTTGTGAAGGTCGGAGAGACTTGCAAGTAGGCTCTACCCCCACTAAATGGGGTAGCGCGCATCGATCGGTTCCATCCTTGAGCTTCTCCGACTTTCGGAAGGGTTAGGGTTAGGGTTAGGGATGAAAGCACATAGGAGAAAGAGATATTCTTGAATAACTTTTTTTGTGAAGGTCGGAGAGACTTGCAAGTAGGCTCTACCCCCACTAAATGGGGTAGCGCACATCGATCGGTACCATCCTTGAGCTTCTCCGACTTTCGGAAGGGTTAGGGTTAGGGTTAGGGATGAAAGCACATAGGAGAAAGAGATATTCTTGAATAACTTTTTTTGTGAAGGTCGGAGAGACTTGCAAGTAGGCTCTACCCCCACTAAATGGGGTAGCGCGCATCGATCGGTACCATCCTTGAGCTTCTCCGACTTTCGGAAGGGTTAGGGTTAGGGTTAGGGATGAAAGCACATAGGAGAAAGAGATATTCTTGAATAACTTTTTTTGTGAAGGTCGGAGAGACTTGGAAAGTGGTTGCATCTGGACTAATTTGGGTCCTGCGGATCGATTGGTACCATCCCCGAGCTTGTACGACCTTCGGAAGAGGTCGACCGACGAAATTCCCCCAAATCTGAGGAGATATTCTTGAATAACTTTTTTTGTGAAGGTCGGAGAGACTTGCAAGTAGGCTCTACCCCCACTAAATGGGGTTGCGCGCATCGATCGGTACCATCCTTGAGCTTCTCCGACTTTCGGAAGGGTTAGGGTTAGGGTTAGGGATGAAAGCACATAGGAGAAAGAGATATTCTTGAATAACTTTTTTTGTGAAGGTCGGAGAGACTTGGAAAGTGGTTGCATCTGGACTAATTTGGGTCCTGCGGATCGATTGGTACCATCCCCGAGCTTGTACGACCTTCGGAAGAGGTCGACCGACGAAATTCCCCCAAATCTGAGGAGATATTCTTGAATAACTTTTTTTGTGAAGGTCGGAGAGACTTGCAAGTAGGCTCTACCCCCACTAAATGGGGTAGCGCGCATCGATCGGTACCATCCTTGAGCTTCTCCGACTTTCGGAAGGGTTAGGGTTAGGGTTAGGGATGAAAGCACATAGGAGAAAGAGATATTCTTGAATAACCTTTTTTGTGAAGGTCGGAGAGACTTGCAAGTAGGCTCTACCCCCACTAAATGGGGTAGCGCACATCGATCGGTACCATTCTTGAGCTTCTCCGACTTTCGGAAGGGTTAGGGTTAGGGTTAGGGATGAAAGCACATAGGAGAAAGAGATATTCTTGAATAACTTTTTTTGTGAAGGTCGGAGAGACTTGCAAGTAGGCTCTACCCCCACTAAATGGGGTAGCGCGCATCGATCGGTACCATCCTTGAGCTTCTCCGACTTTCGGAAGGGTTAGGGTTAGGGTTAGGGATGAAAGCACATAGGAGAAAGAGATATTCTTGAATAACTTTTTTTGTGAAGGTCGGAGAGACTTGGAAAGTGGTTGCATCTGGACTAATTTGGGTCCTGCGGATCGATTGGTACCATCCCCGAGCTTGTACGACCTTCGGAAGAGGTCGACCGACGAAATTCCCCCAAATCTGAGGAGATATTCTTGAATAACTTTTTTTGTGAAGGTCGGAGAGACTTGCAAGTAGGCTCTACCCCCACTAAATGGGGTTGCGCGCATCGATCGGTACCATCCTTGAGCTTCTCCGACTTTCGGAAGGGTTAGGGTTAGGGTTAGGGATGAAAGCACATAGGAGAAAGAGATATTCTTGAATAACTTTTTTTGTGAAGGTCGGAGAGACTTGGAAAGTGGTTGCATCTGGACTAATTTGGGTCCTGCGGATCGATTGGTACCATCCCCGAGCTTGTACGACCTTCGGAAGAGGTCGACCGACGAAATTCCCCCAAATCTGAGGAGATATTCTTGAATAACTTTTTTTGTGAAGGTCGGAGAGACTTGCAAGTAGGCTCTACCCCCACTAAATGGGGTAGCGCGCATCGATCGGTACCATCCTTGAGCTTCTCCGACTTTCGGAAGGGTTAGGGTTAGGGTTAGGGATGAAAGCACATAGGAGAAAGAGATATTCTTGAATAACTTTTTTTGTGAAGGTCGGAGAGACTTGGAAAGTGGTTGCATCTGGACTAATTTGGGTCCTGCGGATCGATTGGTACCATCCCCGAGCTTGTACGACCTTCGGAAGAGGTCGACCGACGAAATTCCCCCAAATCTGAGGAGATATTCTTGAATAACTTTTTTTGTGAAGGTCGGAGAGACTTGCAAGTAGGCTCTACCCCCACTAAATGGGGTAGCGCGCATCGATCGGTTCCATCCTTGAGCTTCTCCGACTTTCGGAAGGGTTAGGGTTAGGGTTAGGGATGAAAGCACATAGGAGAAAGAGATATTCTTGAATAACTTTTTTTGTGAAGGTCGGAGAGACTTGCAAGTAGGCTCTACCCCCACTAAATGGGGTAGCGCGCATCGATCGGTACCATCCTTGAGCTTCTCCGACTTTCGGAAGGGTTAGGGTTAGGGTTAGGGATGAAAGCACATAGGAGAAAGAGATATTCTTGAATAACTTTTTTTGTGAAGGTCGGAGAGACTTGCAAGTAGGCTCTACCCCCACTAAATGGGGTAGCGCGCATCGATCGGTACCATCCTTGAGCTTCTCCGACTTTCGGAAGGGTTAGGGTTAGGGTTAGGGATGAAAGCACATAGGAGAAAGAGATATTCTTGAATAACTTTTTTTGTGAAGGTCGGAGAGACTTGGAAAGTGGTTGCATCTGGACTAATTTGGGTCCTGCGGATCGATTGGTACCATCCCCGAGCTTGTACGACCTTCGGAAGAGGTCGACCGACGAAATTCCCCCAAATCTGAGGAGATATTCTTGAATAACTTTTTTTGTGAAGGTCGGAGAGACTTGCAAGTAGGCTCTACCCCCACTAAATGGGGTTGCGCGCATCGATCGGTACCATCCTTGAGCTTCTCCGACTTTCGGAAGGGTTAGGGTTAGGGTTAGGGATGAAAGCACATAGGAGAAAGAGATATTCTTGAATAACTTTTTTTGTGAAGGTCGGAGAGACTTGCAAGTAGGCTCTACCCCCACTAAATGGGGTAGCGCGCATCGATCGGTACCATCCTTGAGCTTCTCCGACTTTCGGAAGGGTTAGGGTTAGGGATGAAAGCACATAGGAGAAAGAGATATTCTTGAATAACTTTTTTTGTGAAGGTCGGAGAGACTTGGAAAGTGGTTGCATCTGGACTAATTTGGGTCCTGCGGATCGATTGGTACCATCCCCGAGCTTGTACGACCTTCGGAAGAGGTCGACCGACGAAATTCCCCCAAATCTGAGGAGATATTCTTGAATAACTTTTTTTGTGAAGGTCGGAGAGACTTGCAAGTAGGCTCTACCCCCACTAAATGGGGTTGCGCGCATCGATCGGTACCATCCTTGAGCTTCTCCGACTTTCGGAAGGGTTAGGGTTAGGGTTAGGGATGAAAGCACATAGGAGAAAGAGATATTCTTGAATAACTTTTTTTGTGAAGGTCGGAGAGACTTGGAAAGTGGTTGCATCTGGACTAATTTGGGTCCTGCGGATCGATTGGTACCATCCCCGAGCTTGTACGACCTTCGGAAGAGGTCGACCGACGAAATTCCCCCAAATCTGAGGAGATATTCTTGAATAACTTTTTTTGTGAAGGTCGGAGAGACTTGCAAGTAGGCTCTACCCCCACTAAATGGCGTAGCGCGCATCGATCGGTACCATCCTTGAGCTTCTCCGACTTTCGGAAGGGTTAGGGTTAGGGTTAGGGATGAAAGCACATAGGAGAAAGAGATATTCTTGAATAACCTTTTTTGTGAAGGTCGGAGAGACTTGCAAGTAGGCTCTACCCCCACTAAATGGGGTAGCGCACATCGATCGGTACCATCCTTGAGCTTCTCCGACTTTCGGAAGGGTTAGGGTTAGGGTTAGGGATGAAAGCACATAGGAGAAAGAGATATTCTTGAATAACTTTTTTTGTGAAGGTCGGAGAGACTTGCAAGTAGGCTCTACCCCCACTAAATGGGGTAACGCGCATCGATCGGTACCATCCTTGAGCTTCTCCGACTTTCGGAAGGGTTAGGGTTAGGGTTAGGGATGAAAGCACATAGGAGAAAGAGATATTCTTGAATAACTTTTTTTGTGAAGGTCGGAGAGACTTGGAAAGTGGTTGCATCTGGACTAATTTGGGTCCTGCGGATCGATTGGTACCATCCCCGAGCTTGTACGACCTTCGGAAGAGGTCGACCGACGAAATTCCCCCAAATCTGAGGAGATATTCTTGAATAACTTTTTTTGTGAAGGTCGGAGAGACTTGCAAGTAGGTTCTACCCCCACTAAATGGGGTAGCGCGCATCGATCAGTACCATCCTTGAGCTTCTCCGACTTTCGGAAGGGTTAGGGTTAGGGTTAGGGATGAAAGCACATAGGAGAAAGAGATATTCTTGAATAACGTTTTTTGTGAAGGTCGGAGAGACTTGCAAGTAGGCTCTACCCCCACTAAATGGGGTAGCGCGCATCGATCGGTACCATCCTTGAGCTTCTCCGACTTTCGGAAGGGTTAGGGTTAGGGTTAGGGATGAAAGCACATAGGAGAAAGAGATATTCTTGAATAACTTTTTTTGTGAAGGTCGGAGAGACTTGCAAGTAGGCTCTACCCCCACTAAATGGGGTAGCGCGCATCGATCGGTACCATCCTTGAGCTTCTCCGACTTTCGGAAGGGTTAGGGTTAGGGTTAGGGATGAAAGCACATAGGAGAAAGAGATATTCTTGAATAACTTTTTTTGTGAAGGTCGGAGAGACTTGCAAGTAGGCTCTACCCCCACTAAATGGGGTAGCGCGCATCGATCGGTACCATCCTTGAGCTTCTCCGACTTTCGGAAGGGTTAGGGTTAGGGTTAGGGATGAAAGCACATAGGAGAAAGAGATATTCTTGAATAACTTTTTTTGTGAAGGTCGGAGAGACTTGGAAAGTGGTTGCATCTGGACTAATTTGGGTCCTGCGGATCGATTGGTACCATCCCCGAGCTTGTACGACCTTCGGAAGAGGTCGACCGACGAAATTCCCCCAAATCTGAGGAGATATTCTTGAATAACTTTTTTTGTGAAGGTCGGAGAGACTTGCAAGTAGGCTCTACCCCCACTAAATGGGGTAGCGCGCATCGATCGGTACCATCCTTGAGCTTCTCCGACTTTCGGAAGGGTTAGGGTTAGGGTTAGGGATGAAAGCACATAGGAGAAAGAGATATTCTTGAATAACTTTTTTTGTGAAGGTCGGAGAGACTTGCAAGTAGGCTCTACCCCCACTAAATGGGGTAGCGCGCATCGATCGGTACCATCCTTGAGCTTCTCCGACTTTCGGAAGGGTTAGGGTTAGGGTTAGGGATGAAAGCACATAGGAGAAAGAGATATTCTTGAATAACTTTTTTTGTGAAGGTCGGAGAGACTTGGAAAGTGGTTGCATCTGGACTAATTTGGGTCCTGCAGATCGATTGGTACCATCCCCGAGCTTGTACGACCTTCGGAAGAGGTCGACCGACGAAATTCCCCCAAATCTGAGGAGATATTCTTGAATAACTTTTTTTGTGAAGGTCGGAGAGACTTGCAAGTAGGTTCTACCCCCACTAAATGGGGTAGCGCGCATCGATCAGTACCATCCTTGAGCTTCTCCGACTTTCGGAAGGGTTAGGGTTAGGGTTAGGGATGAAAGCACATAGGAGAAAGAGATATTCTTGAATAACGTTTTTTGTGAAGGTCGGAGAGACTTGCAAGTAGGCTCTACCCCCACTAAATGGGGTAGCGCGCATCGATCGGTACCATCCTTGAGCTTCTCCGACTTTCGGAAGGGTTAGGGTTAGGGTTAGGGATGAAAGCACATAGGAGAAAGAGATATTCTTGAATAACTTTTTTTGTGAAGGTCGGAGAGACTTGCAAGTAGGCTCTACCCCCACTAAATGGGGTAGCGCGCATCGATCGGTACCATCCTTGAGCTTCTCCGACTTTCGGAAGGGTTAGGGTTAGGGTTAGGGATGAAAGCACATAGGAGAAAGAGATATTCTTGAATAACTTTTTTTGTGAAGGTCGGAGAGACTTGCAAGTAGGCTCTACCCCCACTAAATGGGGTAGCGCGCATCGATCGGTACCATCCTTGAGCTTCTCCGACTTTCGGAAGGGTTAGGGTTAGGGTTAGGGATGAAAGCACATAGGAGAAAGAGATATTCTTGAATAACTTTTTTTGTGAAGGTCGGAGAGACTTGGAAAGTGGTTGCATCTGGACTAATTTGGGTCCTGCGGATCGATTGGTACCATCCCCGAGCTTGTACGACCTTCGGAAGAGGTCGACCGACGAAATTCCCCCAAATCTGAGGAGATATTCTTGAATAACTTTTTTTGTGAAGGTCGGAGAGACTTGCAAGTAGGCTCTACCCCCACTAAATGGGGTAGCGCGCATCGATCGGTACCATCCTTGAGCTTCTCCGACTTTCGGAAGGGTTAGGGTTAGGGTTAGGGATGAAAGCACATAGGAGAAAGAGATATTCTTGAATAACTTTTTTTGTGAAGGTCGGAGAGACTTGCAAGTAGGCTCTACCCCCACTAAATGGGGTAGCGCGCATCGATCGGTACCATCCTTGAGCTTCTCCGACTTTCGGAAGGGTTAGGGTTAGGGTTAGGGATGAAAGCACATAGGAGAAAGAGATATTCTTGAATAACTTTTTTTGTGAAGGTCGGAGAGACTTGGAAAGTGGTTGCATCTGGACTAATTTGGGTCCTGCAGATCGATTGGTACCATCCCCGAGCTTGTACGACCTTCGGAAGAGGTCGACCGACGAAATTCCCCCAAATCTGAGGAGATATTCTTGAATAACTTTTTTTGTGAAGGTCGGAGAGACTTGCAAGTAGGCTCTACCCCCACTAAATGGGGTAGCGCGCATCGATCGGTACCATCCTTGAGCTTCTCCGACTTTCGGAAGGGTTAGGGTTAGGGTTAGGGATGAAAGCACATAGGAGAAAGAGATATTCTTGAATAACTTTTTTTGTGAAGGTCGGAGAGACTTGCAAGTAGGCTCTACCCCCACTAAATGGGGTAGCGCGCATCGATCGGTACCATCCTTGAGCTTCTCCGACTTTCGGAAGGGTTAGGGTTAGGGTTAGGGATGAAAGCACATAGGAGAAAGAGATATTCTTGAATAACTTTTTTTGTGAAGGTCGGAGAGACTTGGAAAGTGGTTGCATCTGGACTAATTTGGGTCCTGCGGATCGATTGGTACCATCCCCGAGCTTGTACGACCTTCGGAAGAGGTCGACCGACGAAATTCCCCCAAATCTGAGGAGATATTCTTGAATAACTTTTTTTGTGAAGGTCGGAGAGACTTGCAAGTAGGCTCTACCCCCACTAAATGGGGTAGCGCGCATCGATCGGTACCATCCTTGAGCTTCTCCGACTTTCGGAAGGGTTAGGGTTAGGGTTAGGGATGAAAGCACATAGGAGAAAGAGATATTCTTGAATAACTTTTTTTGTGAAGGTCGGAGAGACTTGCAAGTAGGCTCTACCCCCACTAAATGGGGTAGCGCGCATCGATCGGTACCATCCTTGAGCTTCTCCGACTTTCGGAAGGGTTAGGGTTAGGGTTAGGGATGAAAGCACATAGGAGAAAGAGATATTCTTGAATAACTTTTTTTGTGAAGGTCGGAGAGACTTGGAAAGTGGTTGCATCTGGACTAATTTGGGTCCTGCGGATCGATTGGTACCATCCCCGAGCTTGTACGACCTTCGGAAGAGGTCGACCGACGAAATTCCCCCAAATCTGAGGAGATATTCTTGAATAACTTTTTTTGTGAAGGTCGGAGAGACTTGCAAGTAGGCTCTACCCCCACTAAATGGGGTAGCGCGCATCGATCGGTACCATCCTTGAGCTTCTCCGACTTTCGGAAGGGTTAGGGTTAGGGTTAGGGATGAAAGCACATAGGAGAAAGAGATATTCTTGAATAAC
Source organism: Limanda limanda (assembly GCF_963576545.1). Classification (NCBI taxonomy): domain Eukaryota; kingdom Metazoa; phylum Chordata; class Actinopteri; order Pleuronectiformes; family Pleuronectidae; genus Limanda; species Limanda limanda. The sequence continues at coordinate 194,890 of NW_026870579.1, read as the reverse complement.
GTTTTTTGTGAAGGTCGGAGAGACTTGCAAGTAGGCTCTACCCCCACTAAATGGGGTAGCGCGCATCGATCGGTACCATCCTTGAGCTTCTCCGACTTTCGGAAGGGTTAGGGTTAGGGTTAGGGATGAAAGCACATAGGAGAAAGAGATATTCTTGAATAACTTTTTTTGTGAAGGTCGGAGAGACTTGGAAAGTGGTTGCATCTGGACTAATTTGGGTCCTGCGGATCGATTGGTACTATCCCCGAGCTTGTACGACCTTCGGAAGAGGTCGACCGACGAAATTCCCCCAAATCTGAGGAGATATTCTTGAATAACTTTTTTTGTGAAGGTCGGAGAGACTTGCAAGTAGGCTCTACCCCCACTAAATGGGGTTGCGCGCATCGATCGGTACCATCCTTGAGCTTCTCCGACTTTCGGAAGGGTTAGGGTTAGGGTTAGGGATGAAAGCACATAGGAGAAAGAGATATTCTTGAATAACTTTTTTTGTGAAGGTCGGAGAGACTTGCAAGTAGGCTCTACCCCCACTAAATGGGGTAGCGCGCATCGATCGGTACCATCCTTGAGCTTCTCCGACTTTCGGAAGGGTTAGGGTTAGGGTTAGGGATGAAAGCACATAGGAGAAAGAGATATTCTTGAATAACTTTTTTTGTGAAGGTCGGAGAGACTTGGAAAGTGGTTGCATCTGGACTAATTTGGGTCCTGCGGATCGATTGGTACCATCCCCGAGCTTGTACGACCTTCGGAAGAGGTCGACCGACGAAATTCCCCCAAATCTGAGGAGATATTCTTGAATAACTTTTTTTGTGAAGGTCGGAGAGACTTGCAAGTAGGCTCTACCCCCACTAAATGGGGTTGCGCGCATCGATCGGTACCATCCTTGAGCTTCTCCGACTTTCGGAAGGGTTAGGGTTAGGGTTAGGGATGAAAGCACATAGGAGAAAGAGATATTCTTGAATAACTTTTTTTGTGAAGGTCGGAGAGACTTGGAAAGTGGTTGCATCTGGACTAATTTGGGTCCTGCGGATCGATTGGTACCATCCCCGAGCTTGTACGACCTTCGGAAGAGGTCGACCGACGAAATTCCCCCAAATCTGAGGAGATATTCTTGAATAACTTTTTTTGTGAAGGTCGGAGAGACATGCAAGTAGGCTCTACCCCCACTAAATGGGGTAGCGCGCATCGATCGGTACCATCCTTGAGCTTCTCCGACTTTCGGAAGGGTTAGGGTTAGGGTTAGGGATGAAAGCACATAGGAGAAAGAGATATTCTTGAATAACTTTTTTTGTGAAGGTCGGAGAGACTTGGAAAGTGGTTGCATCTGGACTAATTTGGGTCCTGCGGATCGATTGGTACCATCCCCGAGCTTGTACGACCTTCGGAAGAGGTCGACCGACGAAATTCCCCCAAATCTGAGGAGATATTCTTGAATAACTTTTTTTGTGAAGGTCGGAGAGACTTGCAAGTAGGCTCTACCCCCACTAAATGGGGTAGCGCGCATCGATCGGTACCATCCTTGAGCTTCTCCGACTTTCGGAAGGGTTAGGGTTAGGGTTAGGGATGAAAGCACATAGGAGAAAGAGATATTCTTGAATAACTTTTTTTGTGAAGGTCGGAGAGACTTGCAAGTAGGCTCTACCCCCACTAAATGGGGTAGCGCGCATCGATCGGTACCATCCTTGAGCTTCTCCGACTTTCGGAAGGGTTAGGGTTAGGGTTAGGGATGAAAGCACATAGGAGAAAGAGATATTCTTGAATAACTTTTTTTGTGAAGGTCGGAGAGACTTGGAAAGTGGTTGCATCTGGACTAATTTGGGTCCTGCGGATCGATTGGTACCATCCCCGAGCTTGTACGACCTTCGGAAGAGGTCGACCGACGAAATTCCCCCAAATCTGAGGAGATATTCTTGAATAACTTTTTTTGTGAAGGTCGGAGAGACTTGCAAGTAGGCTCTACCCCCACTAAATGGGGTAGCGCGCATCGATCGGTACCATCCTTGAGCTTCTCCGACTTTCGGAAGGGTTAGGGTTAGGGTTAGGGATGAAAGCACATAGGAGAAAGAGATATTCTTGAATAACGTTTTTTGTGAAGGTCGGAGAGACTTGCAAGTAGGCTCTACCCCCACTAAATGGGGTAGCGCGCATCGATCGGTACCATCCTTGAGCTTCTCCGACTTTCGGAAGGGTTAGGGTTAGGGTTAGGGATGAAAGCACATAGGAGAAAGAGATATTCTTGAATAACTTTTTTTGTGAAGGTCGGAGAGACTTGGAAAGTGGTTGCATCTGGACTAATTTGGGTCCTGCGGATCGATTGGTACTATCCCCGAGCTTGTACGACCTTCGGAAGAGGTCGACCGACGAAATTCCCCCAAATCTGAGGAGATATTCTTGAATAACTTTTTTTGTGAAGGTCGGAGAGACTTGCAAGTAGGCTCTACCCCCACTAAATGGGGTTGCGCGCATCGATCGGTACCATCCTTGAGCTTCTCCGACTTTCGGAAGGGTTAGGGTTAGGGTTAGGGATGAAAGCACATAGGAGAAAGAGATATTCTTGAATAACTTTTTTTGTGAAGGTCGGAGAGACTTGCAAGTAGGCTCTACCCCCACTAAATGGGGTAGCGCGCATCGATCGGTACCATCCTTGAGCTTCTCCGACTTTCGGAAGGGTTAGGGTTAGGGTTAGGGATGAAAGCACATAGGAGAAAGAGATATTCTTGAATAACTTTTTTTGTGAAGGTCGGAGAGACTTGGAAAGTGGTTGCATCTGGACTAATTTGGGTCCTGCGGATCGATTGGTACCATCCCCGAGCTTGTACGACCTTCGGAAGAGGTCGACCGACGAAATTCCCCCAAATCTGAGGAGATATTCTTGAATAACTTTTTTTGTGAAGGTCGGAGAGACTTGCAAGTAGGCTCTACCCCCACTAAATGGGGTTGCGCGCATCGATCGGTACCATCCTTGAGCTTCTCCGACTTTCGGAAGGGTTAGGGTTAGGGTTAGGGATGAAAGCACATAGGAGAAAGAGATATTCTTGAATAACTTTTTTTGTGAAGGTCGGAGAGACTTGGAAAGTGGTTGCATCTGGACTAATTTGGGTCCTGCGGATCGATTGGTACCATCCCCGAGCTTGTACGACCTTCGGAAGAGGTCGACCGACGAAATTCCCCCAAATCTGAGGAGATATTCTTGAATAACTTTTTTTGTGAAGGTCGGAGAGACATGCAAGTAGGCTCTACCCCCACTAAATGGGGTAGCGCGCATCGATCGGTACCATCCTTGAGCTTCTCCGACTTTTGGAAGGGTTAGGGTTAGGGTTAGGGATGAAAGCACATAGGAGAAAGAGATATTCTTGAATAACTTTTTTTGTGAAGGTCGGAGAGACTTGCAAGTAGGCTCTACCCCCACTAAATGGGGTAGCGCGCATCGATCGGTACCATCCTTGAGCTTCTACGACTTTCGGAAGGGTTAGGGTTAGGGTTAGGGATGAAAGCACATAGGAGAAAGAGATATTCTTGAATAACTTTTTTTGTGAAGGTCGGAGAGACTTGCAAGTAGGCTCTACCCCCACTAAATGGGGTAGCGCGCATCGATCGGTACCATCCTTGAGCTTCTCCGACTTTCGGAAGGGTTAGGGTTAGGGTTAGGGATGAAAGCACATAGGAGAAAGAGATATTCTTGAATAACTTTTTTTGTGAAGGTCGGAGAGACTTGAAAAGTGGTTGCATCTGGACTAATTTGGGTCCTGCGGATCGATTGGTACCATCCCCGAGCTTGTACGACCTTCGGAAGAGGTCGACCGACGAAATTCCCCCAAATCTGAGGAGATATTCTTGAATAACTTTTTTTGTGAAGGTCGGAGAGACTTGCAAGTAGGCTCTACCCCCACTAAATGGGGTAGCGCGCATCGATCGGTACCATCTTTGAGCTTCTCCGACTTTCGGAAGGGTTAGGGTTAGGGTTAGGGATGAAAGCACATAGGAGAAAGAGATATTCTTGAATAACGTTTTTTGTGAAGGTCGGAGAGACTTGCAAGTAGGCTCTACCCCCACTAAATGGGGTAGCGCGCATCGATCGGTACCATCCTTGAGCTTCTCCGACTTTCGGAAGGGTTAGGGTTAGGGTTAGGGATGAAAGCACATAGGAGAAAGAGATATTCTTGAATAACTTTTTTTGTGAAGGTCGGAGAGACTTGGAAAGTGGTTGCATCTGGACTAATTTGGGTCCTGCGGATCGATTGGTACCATCCCCGAGCTTGTACGACCTTCGGAAGAGGTCGACCGACGAAATTCCCCCAAATCTGAGGAGATATTCTTGAATAACTTTTTTTGTGAAGGTCGGAGAGACTTGCAAGTAGGCTCTACCCCCACTAAATGGGGTAGCGCGCATCGATCGGTACCATCCTTGAGCTTCTCCGACTTTCGGAAGGGTTAGGGTTAGGGTTAGGGATGAAAGCACATAGGAGAAAGAGATATTCTTGAATAACTTTTTTTGTGAAGGTCGGAGAGACTTGCAAGTAGGCTCTACCCCCACTAAATGGGGTAGCGCGCATCGATCGGTACCATCCTTGAGCTTCTCCGACTTTCGGAAGGGTTAGGGTTAGGGTTAGGGATGAAAGCACATAGGAGAAAGAGATATTCTTGAATAACTTTTTTTGTGAAGGTCGGAGAGACTTGCAAGTAGGCTCTACCCCCACTAAATGGGGTAGCGCGCATCGATCGGTACCATCCTTGAGCTTCTCCGACTTTCGAAAGGGTTAGGGTTAGGGTTAGGGATGAAAGCACATAGGAGAAAGAGATATTCTTGAATAACTTTTTTTGTGAAGGTCGGAGAGACTTGGAAAGTGGTTGCATCTGGACTAATTTGGGTCCTGCGGATCGATTGGTACCATCCCCGAGCTTGTACGACCTTCGGAAGAGGTCGACCGACGAAATTCCCCCAAATCTGAGGAGATATTCTTGAATAACTTTTTTTGTGAAGGTCGGAGAGACTTGCAAGTAGGCTCTACCCCCACTAAATGGGGTTGCGCGCATCGATCGGTACCATCCTTGAGCTTCTCCGACTTTCGGAAGGGTTAGGGTTAGGGTTAGGGATGAAAGCACATAGGAGAAAGAGATATTCTTGAATAACTTTTTTTGTGAAGGTCGGAGAGACTTGCAAGTAGGCTCTACCCCCACTAAATGGGGTAGCGCGCATCGATCGGTACCATCCTTGAGCTTCTCCGACTTTCGGAAGGGTTAGGGTTAGGGTTAGGGATGAAAGCACATAGGAGAAAGAGATATTCTTGAATAACTTTTTTTGTGAAGGTCGGAGAGACTTGGAAAGTGGTTGCATCTGGACTAATTTGGGTCCTGCGGATCGATTGGTACCATCCCCGAGCTTGTACGACCTTCGGAAGAGGTCGACCGACGAAATTCCCCCAAATCTGAGGAGATATTCTTGAATAACTTTTTTTGTGAAGGTCGGAGAGACTTGCAAGTAGGCTCTACCCCCACTAAATGGGGTAGCGCGCATCGATCGGTTCCATCCTTGAGCTTCTCCGACTTTCGGAAGGGTTAGGGTTAGGGTTAGGGATGAAAGCACATAGGAGAAAGAGATATTCTTGAATAACTTTTTTTGTGAAGGTCGGAGAGACTTGCAAGTAGGCTCTACCCCCACTAAATGGGGTAGCGCGCATCGATCGGTACCATCCTTGAGCTTCTCCGACTTTCGGAAGGGTTAGGGTTAGGGTTAGGGATGAAAGCACATAGGAGAAAGAGATATTCTTGAATAACTTTTTTTGTGAAGGTCGGAGAGACTTGGAAAGTGGTTGCATCTGGACTAATTTGGGTCCTGCGGATCGATTGGTACCATCCCCGAGCTTGTACAACCTTCGGAAGAGGTCGACCGACGAAATTCCCCCAAATCTGAGGAGATATTCTTGAATAACTTTTTTTGTGAAGGTCGGAGAGACTTGCAAGTAGGCTCTACCCCCACTAAATGGGGTAGCGCGCATCGATCGGTACCATCCTTGAGCTTCTCCGACTTTCGGAAGGGTTAGGGTTAGGGTTAGGGATGAAAGCACATAGGAGAAAGAGATATTCTTGAATAACTTTTTTTGTGAAGGTCGGAGAGACTTGCAAGTAGGCTCTACCCCCACTAAATGGGGTAGCGCGCATCGATCGGTACCATCCTTGAGCTTCTCCGACTTTCGGAAGGGTTAGGGTTAGGGTTAGGATGAAAGCACATAGGAGAAAGAGATATTCTTGAATAACTTTTTTTGTGAAGGTCGGAGAGACTTGGAAAGTGGTTGCATCTGGACTAATTTGGGTCCTGCGGATCGATTGGTACCATCCCCGAGCTTGTACGACCTTTGGAAGAGGTCGACCGACGAAATTCCCCCAAATCTGAGGAGATATTCTTGAATAACTTTTTTTGTGAAGGTCGGAGAGACTTGCAAGTAGGCTCTACCCCCACTAAATGGGGTAGCGCGCATCGATCGGTACCATCCTTGAGCTTCTCCGACTTTCGGAAGGGTTAGGGTTAGGGTTAGGGATGAAAGCACATAGGAGAAAGAGATATTCTTGAATAACGTTTTTTGTGAAGGTCGGAGAGACTTGCAAGTAGGCTCTACCCCCACTAAATGGGGTAGCGCGCATCGATCGGTACCATCCTTGAGCTTCTCCGACTTTCGGAAGGGTTAGGGTTAGGGTTAGGGATGAAAGCACATAGGAGAAAGAGATATTCTTGAATAACTTTTTTTGTGAAGGTCGGAGAGACTTGGAAAGTGGTTGCATCTGGACTAATTTGGGTCCTGCGGATCGATTGGTACTATCCCCGAGCTTGTACGACCTTCGGAAGAGGTCGACCGACGAAATTCCCCCAAATCTGAGGAGATATTCTTGAATAACTTTTTTTGTGAAGGTCGGAGAGACTTGCAAGTAGGCTCTACCCCCACTAAATGGGGTTGCGCGCATCGATCGGTACCATCCTTGAGCTTCTCCGACTTTCGGAAGGGTTCGGAAGAGGTCGACCGACGAAATTCCCCCAAATCTGAGGAGATATTCTTGAATAACTTTTTTTGTGAAGGTCGGAGAGACTTGCAAGTAGGCTCTACCCCCACTAAATGGGGTAGCGCACATCGATCGGTACTATCCTTGAGCTTCTCCGACTTTTGGAAGGGTTAGGGTTAGGGTTAGGGATGAAAGCACATAGGAGAAAGAGATATTCTTGAATAACTTTTTTTGTGAAGGTCGGAGAGACTTGCAAGTAGGCTCTACCCCCACTAAATGGGGTAGCGCGCATCGATCGGTACCATCCTTGAGCTTCTCCGACTTTCGGAAGGGTTAGGGTTAGGGATGAAAGCACATAGGAGAAAGAGATATTCTTGAATAACTTTTTTTGTGAAGGTCGGAGAGACTTGGAAAGTGGTTGCATTAGGACTAATTTGGGTCCTGCGGATCGATTGGTACCATCCCCGAGCTTGTACGACCTTCGGAAGAGGTCGACCGACAGAATTCCCCCAAATCTGAGGAGATATTCTTGAATAACTTTTTTTGTGAAGGTCGGAGAGACTTGCAAGTAGGCTCTACCCCCACTAAATGGGGTAATGCGCATCGATCGGTACCATCTTTGAGCTTCTCCGACTTTCGGAAGGGTTAGGGTTAGGGTTAGGGATGAAAGCACATAGGAGAAAGAGATATTCTTGAATAACCTTTTTTGTGAAGGTCGGAGAGACTTGGAAAGTGGTTGCATCTGGACTAATTTGGGTCCTGCGGATCGATTGGTACCATCCCCGAGCTTGTACGACCTTCGGAAGAGGTCGACCGACAGAATTCCCCCAAATCTGAGGAGATATTCTTGAATAACTTTTTTTGTGAAGGTCGGAGAGACTTGCAAGTAGGCTCTACCCCCACTAAATGGGGTAATGCACATCGATCGGTACCATCCTTGAGCTTCTCCGACTTTCGGAAGGGTTAGGGTTAGGGTTAGGGATGAAAGCACATAGGAGAAAGAGATATTCTTGAATAACTTTTTTTGTGAAGGTCGGAGAGACTTGGAAAGTGGTTGCATCTGGACTAATTTGGGTCCTGCGGATCGATTGGTACCATCCCCGAGCTTGTACGACCATCGGAAGAGGTCGACCGACAGAATTCCCCCAAATCTGAGGAGATATTCTTGAATAACTTTTTTTGTGAAGGTCGGAGAGACTTGCAAGTAGGCTCTACCCCCACTAAATAGGGTAATGCGCATCGATCGGTACCATCCTTGAGCTTCTCCGACTTTCGGAAGGGTTAGGGTTAGGGATGAAAGCACATAGGAGAAAGAGATATTCTTGAATAACTTTTTTTGTGAAGGTCAGAGAGACTTGCAAGTAGGCTCTACCCCCACTAAATGGGGTAGCGCGCATCGATCAGTACCATCCTTGAGCTTCTCCGACTTTCGGAAGGGTTAGGGTTAGGGATGAAAGCACATAGGAGAAAGAGATATTCTTGAATAACTTTTTTTGTGAAGGTCGGAGAGACTTGGAAAGTGGTTGCATCTGGACTAATTTGGGTCCTGCGGATCGATTGGTACCATCCCCGAGCTTGTACGACCTTCGGAAGAGGTCGACCGACGAAATTCCCCCAAATCTGAGGAGATATTCTTGAATAACTTTTTTTGTGAAGGTCGGAGAGACTTGCAAGTAGGCTCTACCCCCACTAAATGGGGTAGCGCGCATCGATCGGTACTATCCTTGAGCTTCTCCGACTTTCGGACGGGTTAGGGTTAGGGTTAGGGATGAAAGCACATAGGAGAAAGAGATATTCTTGAATAACTTTTTTTGTGAAGGTCGGAGAGACTTGGAAAGTGGTTGCATCTGGACTAATTTGGGTCCTGCGGATCGATTGGTACCATCCCCGAGCTTGTACGAGCTTCGGAAGAGGTCGACCGACGAAATTCCCCCAAATCTGAGGAGATATTCTTGAATAACTTTTTTTGTGAAGGTCGGAGAGACTTGCAAGTAGGCTTTACCCCAACTAAATGGGGTAGCACGCATCGATCGGTACCATCCTTGAGCTTCTCCGACTTTCGGAAGGGTTAGGGTTAGGGTTAGGGATGAAAGCACATAGGAGAAAGAGATATTCTTGAATAACTTTTTTTGTGAAGGTCGGAGAGACTTGCAAGTAGGCTCTACCCCCACTAAATGGGGTAGCGCGCATCGATCGGTACCATCCTTGAGCTTCTCCGACTTTTGGAAGGGTTAGGGTTAGGGTTAGGGATGAAAGCACATAGGAGAAAGAGATATTCTTGAATAACTTTTTTTGTGAAGGTCGGAGAGACTTGCAAGTAGGCTCTACCCCCACTAAATGGGGTAGCGCGCATCGATCGGTACCATCCTTGAGCTTCTCCGACTTTCGGAAGGGTTAGGGTTAGGGATGAAAGCACATAGGAGAAAGAGATATTCTTGAATAACTTTTTTTGTGAAGGTCGGAGAGACTTGCAAGTAGGCTCTACCCCCACTAAATGGGGTAGCGCGCATCGATCGGTACCATCCTTGAGCTTCTCCGACTTTCGGAAGGGTTAGGGTTAGGGCTAGGGATGAAAGCACATAGGAGAAAGAGATATTCTTGAATAACTTTTTTTGTGAAGGTCGGAGAGACTTGGAAAGTGGTTGCATCTGGACTAATTTGGGTCCTGCGGATCGATTGGTACCATCCCCGAGCTTGTACGACCTTCGGAAGAGGTCGACCGACGAAATTCCCCCAAATCTGAGGAGATATTCTTGAATAACTTTTTTTGTGAAGGTCGGAGAGACTTGCAAGTAGGCTCTACCCCCACTAAATGGGGTAGCGCGCATCGATCGGTACCATCCTTGAGCTTCTCCGACTTTCGGAAGGGTTAGGGTTAGGGTTAGGGATGAAAGCACATAGGAGAAAGAGATATTCTTGAATAACTTTTTTTGTGAAGGTCGGAGAGACTTGCAAGTAGGCTCTACCCCCACTAAATGGGGTAGCGCGCATCGATCGGTACCATCCTTGAGCTTCTCCGACTTTCGGAAGGGTTAGGGTTAGGGATGAAAGCACATAGGAGAAAGAGATATTCTTGAATAACTTTTTTTGTGAAGGTCGGAGAGACTTGGAAAGTGGTTGCATTAGGACTAATTTGGGTCCTGCGGATCGATTGGTACCATCCCCGAGCTTGTACGACCTTCGGAAGAGGTCGACCGACGAAATTCCCCCAAATCTGAGGAGATATTCTTGAATAACTTTTTTTGTGAAGGTCGGAGAGACTTGCAAGTAGGCTCTACCCCCACTAAATGGGGTAGCGCGCATCGATCGGTACTATCCTTGAGCTTCTCCGACTTTCGGAAGGGTTAGGGTTAGGGTTAGGGATGAAAGCACATAGGAGAAAGAGATATTCTTGAATAACTTTTTTTGTGAAGGTCGGAGAGACTTGGAAAGTGGTTGCATCTGGACTAATTTGGGTCCTGCGGATCGATTGGTACCATCCCCGAGCTTGTACGAGCTTCGGAAGAGGTCGACCGACGAAATTCCCCCAAATCTGAGGAGATATTCTTGAATAACTTTTTTTGTGAAGGTCGGAGAGACTTGCAAGTAGGCTTTACCCCAACTAAATGGGGTAGCGCGCATCGATCGGTACCATCCTTGAGCTTCTCCGACTTTCGGAAGGGTTAGGGTTAGGGTTAGGGATGAAAGCACATAGGAGAAAGAGATATTCTTGAATAACTTTTTTTGTGAAGGTCGGAGAGACTTGCAAGTAGGCTCTACCCCCACTAAATGGGGTAGCGCACATCGATCAGTACCATCCTTGAGCTTCTCCGACTTTCGGAAGGGTTAGGGTTAGGGTTAGGGATGAAAGCACATAGGAGAAAGAGATATTCTTGAATAACTTTTTTTGTGAAGGTCGGAGAGACTTGCAAGTAGGCTCTACCCCCACTAAATGGGGTAGCGCGCATCGATCGGTACCATCCTTGAGCTTCTACGACTTTCGGAAGGGTTAGGGTTAGGGTTAGGGATGAAAGCACATAGGAGAAAGAGATATTCTTGAATAACTTTTTTTGTGAAGGTCGGAGAGACTTGCAAGTAGGCTCTACCCCCACTAAATGGGGTAGCGCGCATCGATCGGTACCATCCTTGAGCTTCTCCGACTTTCGGAAGGGTTAGGGTTAGGGTTAGGGATGAAAGCACATAGGAGAAAGAGATATTCTTGAATAACTTTTTTTGTGAAGGTCGGAGAGACTTGGAAAGTGGTTGCATCTGGACTAATTTGGGTCCTGCGGATCGATTGGTGCCATCCCCGAGCTTGTACGACCTTCGGAAGAGGTCGACCGACGAAATTCCCCCAAATCTGAGGAGATATTCTTGAATAACTTTTTTTGTGAAGGTCGGAGAGACTTGCAAGTAGGCTCTACCCCCACTAAATGGGGTAGCGCGCATCGATCAGTACTATCCTTGAGCTTCTCCGACTTTCGGAAGGGTTAGGGTTAGGGTTAGGGATGAAAGCACATAGGAGAAAGAGATATTCTTGAATAACTTTTTTTGTGAAGGTCGGAGAGACTTGGAAAGTGGTTGCATCTGGACTAATTTGGGTCCTGCGGATCGATTGGTACCATCCCCGAGCTTGTACGAGCTTCGGAAGAGGTCGACCGACGAAATTCCCCCAAATCTGAGGAGATATTCTTGAATAACTTTTTTTGTGAAGGTCGGAGAGACTTGCAAGTAGGCTTTACCCCAACTAAATGGGGTAGCGCGCATCGATCGGTACCATCCTTGAGCTTCTCCGACTTTCGGAAGGGTTAGGGTTAGGGTTAGGGATGAAAGCACATAGGAGAAAGAGATATTCTTGAATAACTTTTTTTGTGAAGGTCGGAGAGACTTGCAAGTAGGCTCTACCCCCACTAAATGGGGTAGCGCGCATCGATCAGTACTATCCTTGAGCTTCTCCGACTTTCGGAAGGGTTAGGGTTAGGGTTAGGGATGAAAGCACATAGGAGAAAGAGATATTCTTGAATAACTTTTTTTGTGAAGGTCGGAGAGACTTGGAAAGTGGTTGCATCTGGACTAATTTGGGTCCTGCGGATCGATTGGTACCATCCCCGAGCTTGTACGAGCTTCGGAAGAGGTCGACCGACGAAATTCCCCCAAATCTGAGGAGATATTCTTGAATAACTTTTTTTGTGAAGGTCGGAGAGACTTGCAAGTAGGCTTTACCCCAACTAAATGGGGTAGCGCGCATCGATCGGTACCATCCTTGAGCTTCTCCGACTTTCGGAAGGGTTAGGGTTAGGGTTAGGGATGAAAGCACATAGGAGAAAGAGATATTCTTGAATAACTTTTTTTGTGAAGGTCGGAGAGACTTGCAAGTAGGCTCTACCCCCACTAAATGGGGTAGCGCGCATCGATCAGTACCATCCTTGAGCTTCTCCGACTTTCGGAAGGGTTAGGGTTAGGGTTAGGGATGAAAGCACATAGGAGAAAGAGATATTCTTGAATAACTTTTTTTGTGAAGGTCGGAGAGACTTGCAAGTAGGCTCTACCCCCACTAAATGGGGTAGCGCGCATCGATCGGTACCATCCTTGAGCTTCTCCGACTTTCGTAAGGGTTAGGGTTAGGGTTAGGGATGAAAGCACATAGGAGAAAGAGATATTCTTGAATAACTTTTTTTGTGAAGGTCGGAGAGACTTGCAAGTAGGCTCTACCCCCACTAAATGGGGTAGCGCGCATCGATCGGTACCATCTTTGAGCTTCTCCGACTTTCGGAAGGGTTAGGGTTAGGGTTAGGGATGAAAGCACATAGGAGAAAGAGATATTCTTGAATAACTTTTTTTGTGAAGGTCGGAGAGACTTGGAAAGTGGTTGCATCTGGACTAATTTGGGTCCTGCGGATCGATTGGTACCATCCCCGAGCTTGTACGACCTTCGGAAGAGGTCGACCGACGAAATTCCCCCAAATCTGAGGAGATATTCTTGAATAACTTTTTTTGTGAAGGTCGGAGAGACTTGCAAGTAGGCTCTACCCCCACTAAATGGGGTAGCGCACATCGATCGGTACCATCCTTGAGCTTCTCCGACTTTCGGAAGGGTTAGGGTTAGGGTTAGGGATGAAAGCACATAGGAGAAAGAGATATTCTTGAATAACTTTTTTTGTGAAGGTCGGAGAGACTTGCAAGTAGGCTCTACCCCCACTAAATGGGGTAGCGCGCATCGATCGGTACCATCCTTGAGCTTCTCCGACTTTCGGAAGGGTTAGGGTTAGGGATGAAAGCACATAGGAGAAAGAGATATTCTTGAATAACTTTTTTTATGAAGGTCGGAGAGACTTGGAAAGTGGTTGCATCTGGACTAATTTGGGTCCTGCGGATCGATTGGTACCATCCCCGAGCTTGTACGACCTTCGGAAGAGGTCGACCGACGAAATTCCCCCAAATCTGAGGAGATATTCTTGAATAACTTTTTTTGTGAAGGTCGGAGAGACTTGCAAGTAGGCTCTACCCCCACTAAATGGGGTAGCGCGCATCGATCGGTACTATCCTTGAGCTTTTCCGACTTTCGGAAGGGTTAGGGTTAGGGATGAAAGCACATAGGAGAAAGAGATATTCTTGAATAACTTTTTTTGTGAAGGTCGGAGAGACTTGCAAGTAGGCTCTACCCCCACTAAATGGGGTAGCGCGCATCGATCGGTACCATCCTTGAGCTTCTCCGACTTTCGGAAGGGTTAGGGTTAGGGTTAGGGATGAAAGCACATAGGAGAAAGAGATATTCTTGAATAACTTTTTTTGTGAAGGTCGGAGAGACTTGCAAGTAGGCTCTACCCCCACTAAATGGGGTAGCGCGCATCGATCGGTACCATCCTTGAGCTTCTCCGACTTTCGGAAGGGTTAGGGTTAGGGTTAGGGATGAAAGCACATAGGAGAAAGAGATATTCTTGAATAACTTTTTTTGTGAAGGTCGGAGAGACTTGGAAAGTGGTTGCATCTGGACTAATTTGGGTCCTGCGGATCGATTGGTACCATCCCCGAGCTTGTACGACCTTCGGAAGAGGTCGACCGACGAAATTCCCCCAAATCTGAGGAGATATTCTTGAATAACTTTTTTTTTGAAGGTCGGAGAGACTTGGAAAGTGGTTGCATCTGGACTAATTTGGGTCCTGCAGATCGATTGGTACCATCCCCGAGCTTGTACGACCTTCGGAAGAGGTCGACCGACGAAATTCCCCCAAATCTGAGGAGATATTCTTGAATAACTTTTTTTGTGAAGGTCGGAGAGACTTGCAAGTAGGCTCTACCCCCACTAAATGGGGTAGCGCACATCGATCAGTACCATCCTTGAGCTTCTCCGACTTTCGGAAGGGTTAGGGTTAGGGATGAAAGCACATAGGAGAAAGAGATATTCTTGAATAACTTTTTCTGTGAAGGTCGGAGAGACTTGCAAGTAGGCTCTACCCCCACTAAATGGGGTAGCGCGCATCGATCGGTACCATCCTTGAGCTTCTCCGACTTTCGGAAGGGTTAGGGTTAGGGTTAGGGATGAAAGCACATAGGAGAAAGAGATATTCTTGAATAACTTTTTTTGTGAAGGTCGGAGAGACTTGCAAGTAGGCTCTACCCCCACTAAATGGGGTAGCGCGCATCGATCGGTACCATCCTTGAGCTTCTCCGACTTTCGGAAGGGTTAGGGTTAGGGATGAAAGCACATAGGAGAAAGAGATATTCTTGAATAACTTTTTTTATGAAGGTCGGAGAGACTTGGAAAGTGGTTGCATCTGGACTAATTTGGGTCCTGCGGATCGATTGGTACCATCCCCGAGCTTGTACGACCTTCGGAAGAGGTCGACCGACGAAATTCCCCCAAATCTGAGGAGATATTCTTGAATAACTTTTTTTGTGAAGGTCGGAGAGACTTGCAAGTAGGCTCTACCCCCACTAAATGGGGTAGCGCGCATCGATCGGTACTATCCTTGAGCTTCTCCGACTTTCGGAAGGGTTAGGGTTAGGGTTAGGGATGAAAGCACATAGGAGAAAGAGATATTCTTGAATAACTTTTTTTGTGAAGGTCGGAGAGACTTGCAAGTAGGCTCTACCCCCACTAAATGGGGTAGCGCGCATCGATCGGTACCATCCTTGAGCTTCTCCGACTTTCGGAAGGGTTAGGGTTAGGGTTAGGGCTGAAAGCACATAGGAGAAAGAGATATTCTTGAATAACTTTTTTTGTGAAGGTCGGAGAGACTTGCAAGTAGGCTCTACCCCCACTAAATGGGGTAGCGCGCATCGATCGGTACCATCCTTGAGCTTCTCCGACTTTCGGAAGGGTTAGGGTTAGGGTTAGGGATGAAAGCACATAGGAGAAAGAGATATTCTTGAATAACTTTTTTTGTGAAGGTCGGAGAGACTTGGAAAGTGGTTGCATCTGGACTAATTTGGGTCCTGCGGATCGATTGGTACCATCCCCGAGCTTGTACGACCTTCGGAAGAGGTCGACCGACGAAATTCCCCCAAATCTGAGGAGATATTCTTGAATAACTTTTTTTGTGAAGGTCGGAGAGACTTGCAAGTAGGCTCTACCCCCACTAAATGGGGTAGCGCACATCGATCGGTACCATCCTTGAGCTTCTCCGACTTTCGGAAGGGTTAGGGTTAGGGTTAGGGATGAAAGCACATAGGAGAAAGAGATATTCTTGAATAACTTTTTTTGTGAAGGTCGGAGAGACTTGCAAGTAGGCTCTACCCCCACTAAATGGGGTAGCGCGCATCGATCGGTACCATTCTTGAGCTTCTCCGACTTTCGGAAGGGTTAGGGTTAGGGATGAAAGCACATAGGAGAAAGAGATATTCTTGAATAACTTTTTTTATGAAGGTCGGAGAGACTTGGAAAGTGGTTGCATCTGGACTAATTTGGGTCCTGCGGATCGATTGGTACCATCCTTGAGCTTCTCCGACTTTCGGAAGGGTTAGGGTTAGGGTTAGGGATGAAAGCACATAGGAGAAAGAGATATTCTTGAATAACTTTTTTTGTGAAGGTCGGAGAGACTTGCAAGTAGGCTCTACCCCCACTAAATGGGGTAGCGCGCATCGATCGGTACCATCCTTGAGCTTCTCCGACTTTCGGAAGGGTTAGGGTTAGGGATGAAAGCACATAGGAGAAAGAGATATTCTTGAATAACTTTTTTTGTGAAGGTCGGAGAGACTTGGAAAGTGGTTGCATTAGGACTAATTTGGGTCCTGCGGATCGATTGGTACCATCCCCGAGCTTGTACGACCTTCGGAAGAGGTCGACCGACGAAATTCCCCCAAATCTGAGGAGATATTCTTGAATAACTTTTTTTGTGAAGGTCGGAGAGACTTGCAAGTAGGCTCTACCCCCACTAAATGGGGTAGCGCGCATCGATCGGTACTATCCTTGAGCTTCTCCGACTTTCGGAAGGGTTAGGGTTAGGGTTAGGGATGAAAGCACATAGGAGAAAGAGATATTCTTGAATAACTTTTTTTGTGAAGGTCGGAGAGACTTGGAAAGTGGTTGCATCTGGACTAATTTGGGTCCTGCGGATCGATTGGTACCATCCCCGAGCTTGTACGAGCTTCGGAAGAGGTCGACCGACGAAATTCCCCCAAATCTGAGGAGATATTCTTGAATAACTTTTTTTGTGAAGGTCGGAGAGACTTGCAAGTAGGCTTTACCCCAACTAAATGGGGTAGCGCGCATCGATCGGTACCATCCTTGAGCTTCTCCGACTTTCGGAAGGGTTAGGGTTAGGGTTAGGGATGAAAGCACATAGGAGAAAGAGATATTCTTGAATAACTTTTTTTGTGAAGGTCGGAGAGACTTGGAAAGTGGTTGCATCTGGACTAATTTGGGTCCTGCGGATCGATTGGTACCATCCCCGAGCTTGTACGAGCTTCGGAAGAGGTCGACCGACGAAATTCCCCCAAATCTGAGGAGATATTCTTGAATAACTTTTTTTGTGAAGGTCGGAGAGACTTGCAAGTAGGCTTTACCCCAACTAAATGGGGTAGCGCGCATCGATCGGTACCATCCTTGAGCTTCTCCGACTTTCGGAAGGGTTAGGGTTAGGGTTAGGGATGAAAGCACATAGGAGAAAGAGATATTCTTGAATAACTTTTTTTGTGAAGGTCGGAGAGACTTGCAAGTAGGCTCTACCCCCACTAAATGGGGTAGCGCGCATCGATCAGTACTATCCTTGAGCTTCTCCGACTTTCGGAAGGGTTAGGGTTAGGGTTAGGGATGAAAGCACATAGGAGAAAGAGATATTCTTGAATAACTTTTTTTGTGAAGGTCGGAGAGACTTGGAAAGTGGTTGCATCTGGACTAATTTGGGTCCTGCGGATCGATTGGTACCATCCCCGAGCTTGTACGAGCTTCGGAAGAGGTCGACCGACGAAATTCCCCCAAATCTGAGGAGATATTCTTGAATAACTTTTTTTGTGAAGGTCGGAGAGACTTGCAAGTAGGCTTTACCCCAACTAAATGGGGTAGCGCGCATCGATCGGTACCATCCTTGAGCTTCTCCGACTTTCGGAAGGGTTAGGGTTAGGGTTAGGGATGAAAGCACATAGGAGAAAGAGATATTCTTGAATAACTTTTTTTGTGAAGGTCGGAGAGACTTGCAAGTAGGCTCTACCCCCACTAAATGGGGTAGCGCGCATCGATCAGTACCATCCTTGAGCTTCTCCGACTTTCGGAAGGGTTAGGGTTAGGGTTAGGGATGAAAGCACATAGGAGAAAGAGATATTCTTGAATAACTTTTTTTGTGAAGGTCGGAGAGACTTGCAAGTAGGCTCTACCCCCACTAAATGGGGTAGCGCGCATCGATCGGTACCATCCTTGAGCTTCTCCGACTTTCGTAAGGGTTAGGGTTAGGGTTAGGGATGAAAGCACATAGGAGAAAGAGATATTCTTGAATAACTTTTTTTGTGAAGGTCGGAGAGACTTGCAAGTAGGCTCTACCCCCACTAAATGGGATAGCGCGCATCGATCGGTACCATCTTTGAGCTTCTCCGACTTTCGGAAGGGTTAGGGTTAGGGTTAGGGATGAAAGCACATAGGAGAAAGAGATATTCTTGAATAACTTTTTTTGTGAAGGTCGGAGAGACTTGGAAAGTGGTTGCATCTGGACTAATTTGGGTCCTGCGGATCGATTGGTACCATCCCCGAGCTTGTACGACCTTCGGAAGAGGTCGACCGACGAAATTCCCCCAAATCTGAGGAGATATTCTTGAATAACTTTTTTTGTGAAGGTCGGAGAGACTTGCAAGTAGGCTCTACCCCCACTAAATGGGGTAGCGCACATCGATCGGTACCATCCTTGAGCTTCTCCGACTTTCGGAAGGGTTAGGGTTAGGGTTAGGGATGAAAGCACATAGGAGAAAGAGATATTCTTGAATAACTTTTTTTGTGAAGGTCGGAGAGACTTGCAAGTAGGCTCTACCCCCACTAAATGGGGTAGCGCGCATCGATCGGTACCATCCTTGAGCTTCTCCGACTTTCGGAAGGGTTAGGGTTAGGGATGAAAGCACATAGGAGAAAGAGATATTCTTGAATAACTTTTTTTATGAAGGTCGGAGAGACTTGGAAAGTGGTTGCATCTGGACTAATTTGGGTCCTGCGGATCGATTGGTACCATCCCCGAGCTTGTACGACCTTCGGAAGAGGTCGACCGACGAAATTCCCCCAAATCTGAGGAGATATTCTTGAATAACTTTTTTTGTGAAGGTCGGAGAGACTTGCAAGTAGGCTCTACCCCCACTAAATGGGGTAGCGCGCATCGATCGGTACTATCCTTGAGCTTTTCCGACTTTCGGAAGGGTTAGGGTTAGGGATGAAAGCACATAGGAGAAAGAGATATTCTTGAATAACTTTTTTTGTGAAGGTCGGAGAGACTTGCAAGTAGGCTCTACCCCCACTAAATGGGGTAGCGCGCATCGATCGGTACCATCCTTGAGCTTCTCCGACTTTCGGAAGGGTTAGGGTTAGGGTTAGGGATGAAAGCACATAGGAGAAAGAGATATTCTTGAATAACTTTTTTTGTGAAGGTCGGAGAGACTTGCAAGTAGGCTCTACCCCCACTAAATGGGGTAGCGCGCATCGATCGGTACCATCCTTGAGCTTCTCCGACTTTCGGAAGGGTTAGGGTTAGGGTTAGGGATGAAAGCACATAGGAGAAAGAGATATTCTTGAATAACTTTTTTTGTGAAGGTCGGAGAGACTTGGAAAGTGGTTGCATCTGGACTAATTTGGGTCCTGCGGATCGATTGGTACCATCCCCGAGCTTGTACGACCTTCGGAAGAGGTCGACCGACGAAATTCCCCCAAATCTGAGGAGATATTCTTGAATAACTTTTTTTTTGAAGGTCGGAGAGACTTGGAAAGTGGTTGCATCTGGACTAATTTGGGTCCTGCAGATCGATTGGTACCATCCCCGAGCTTGTACGACCTTCGGAAGAGGTCGACCGACGAAATTCCCCCAAATCTGAGGAGATATTCTTGAATAACTTTTTTTGTGAAGGTCGGAGAGACTTGCAAGTAGGCTCTACCCCCACTAAATGGGGTAGCGCACATCGATCAGTACCATCCTTGAGCTTCTCCGACTTTCGGAAGGGTTAGGGTTAGGGATGAAAGCACATAGGAGAAAGAGATATTCTTGAATAACTTTTTCTGTGAAGGTCGGAGAGACTTGCAAGTAGGCTCTACCCCCACTAAATGGGGTAGCGCGCATCGATCGGTACCATCCTTGAGCTTCTCCGACTTTCGGAAGGGTTAGGGTTAGGGTTAGGGATGAAAGCACATAGGAGAAAGAGATATTCTTGAATAACTTTTTTTGTGAAGGTCGGAGAGACTTGCAAGTAGGCTCTACCCCCACTAAATGGGGTAGCGCGCATCGATCGGTACCATCCTTGAGCTTCTCCGACTTTCGGAAGGGTTAGGGTTAGGGATGAAAGCACATAGGAGAAAGAGATATTCTTGAATAACTTTTTTTATGAAGGTCGGAGAGACTTGGAAAGTGGTTGCATCTGGACTAATTTGGGTCCTGCGGATCGATTGGTACCATCCCCGAGCTTGTACGACCTTCGGAAGAGGTCGACCGACGAAATTCCCCCAAATCTGAGGAGATATTCTTGAATAACTTTTTTTGTGAAGGTCGGAGAGACTTGCAAGTAGGCTCTACCCCCACTAAATGGGGTAGCGCGCATCGATCGGTACTATCCTTGAGCTTCTCCGACTTTCGGAAGGGTTAGGGTTAGGGTTAGGGATGAAAGCACATAGGAGAAAGAGATATTCTTGAATAACTTTTTTTGTGAAGGTCGGAGAGACTTGCAAGTAGGCTCTACCCCCACTAAATGGGGTAGCGCGCATCGATCGGTACCATCCTTGAGCTTCTCCGACTTTCGGAAGGGTTAGGGTTAGGGTTAGGGCTGAAAGCACATAGGAGAAAGAGATATTCTTGAATAACTTTTTTTGTGAAGGTCGGAGAGACTTGCAAGTAGGCTCTACCCCCACTAAATGGGGTAGCGCGCATCGATCAGTACTATCCTTGAGCTTCTCCGACTTTCGGAAGGGTTAGGGTTAGGGTTAGGGATGAAAGCACATAGGAGAAAGAGATATTCTTGAATAACTTTTTTTGTGAAGGTCGGAGAGACTTGGAAAGTGGTTGCATCTGGACTAATTTGGGTCCTGCGGATCGATTGGTACCATCCCCGAGCTTGTACGAGCTTTGGAAGAGGTCGACCGACGAAATTCCCCCAAATCTGAGGAGATATTCTTGAATAACTTTTTTTGTGAAGGTCGGAGAGACTTGCAAGTAGGCTTTACCCCAACTAAATGGGGTAGCGCGCATCGATCGGTACCATCCTTGAGCTTCTCCGACTTTCGGAAGGGTTAGGGTTAGGGTTAGGGATGAAAGCACATAGGAGAAAGAGATATTCTTGAATAACTTTTTTTGTGAAGGTCGGAGAGACTTGCAAGTAGGCTCTACCCCCACTAAATGGGGTAGCGCGCATCGATCAGTACCATCTTTGAGCTTCTCCGACTTTCGGAAGGGTTAGGGTTAGGGTTAGGGATGAAAGCACATAGGAGAAAGAGATATTCTTGAATAACTTTTTTTGTGAAGGTCGGAGAGACTTGCAAGTAGGCTCTACCCCCACTAAATGGGGTAGCGCGCATCGATCGGTACCATCCTTGAGCTTCTCCGACTTTCGTAAGGGTTAGGGTTAGGGTTAGGGATGAAAGCACATAGGAGAAAGAGATATTCTTGAATAACTTTTTTTGTGAAGGTCGGAGAGACTTGCAAGTAGGCTCTACCCCCACTAAATGGGGTAGCGCGCATCGATCGGTACCATCCTTGAGCTTCTCCGACTTTCGGAAGGGTTAGGGTTAGGGTTAGGGATGAAAGCACATAGGAGAAAGAGATATTCTTGAATAACTTTTTTTGTGAAGGTCGGAGAGACTTGGAAAGTGGTTGCATCTGGACTAATTTGGGTCCTGCGGATCGATTGGTACCATCCCCGAGCTTGTACGACCTTCGGAAGAGGTCGACCGACGAAATTCCCCCAAATCTGAGGAGATATTCTTGAATAACTTTTTTTGTGAAGGTCGGAGAGACTTGCAAGTAGGCTCTACCCCCACTAAATGGGGTAGCGCACATCGATCGGTACCATCCTTGAGCTTCTCCGACTTTCGGAAGGGTTAGGGTTAGGGTTAGGGATGAAAGCACATAGGAGAAAGAGATATTCTTGAATAACTTTTTTTGTGAAGGTCGGAGAGACTTGCAAGTAGGCTCTACCCCCACTAAATGGGGTAGCGCGCATCGATCGGTACCATTCTTGAGCTTCTCCGACTTTCGGAAGGGTTAGGGTTAGGGATGAAAGCACATAGGAGAAAGAGATATTCTTGAATAACTTTTTTTATGAAGGTCGGAGAGACTTGGAAAGTGGTTGCATCTGGACTAATTTGGGTCCTGCGGATCGATTGGTACCATCCTTGAGCTTCTCCGACTTTCGGAAGGGTTAGGGTTAGGGTTAGGGATGAAAGCACATAGGAGAAAGAGATATTCTTGAATAACTTTTTTTGTGAAGGTCGGAGAGACTTGCAAGTAGGCTCTACCCCCACTAAATGGGATAGCGCGCATCGATCGGTACTATCCTTGAGCTTTTCCGACTTTCGGAAGGGTTAGGGTTAGGGATGAAAGCACATAGGAGAAAGAGATATTCTTGAATAACTTTTTTTGTGAAGGTCGGAGAGACTTGCAAGTAGGCTCTACCCCCACTAAATGGGGTAGCGCGCATCGATCGGTACCATCCTTGAGCTTCTCCGACTTTCGGAAGGGTTAGGGTTAGGGTTAGGGATGAAAGCACATAGGAGAAAGAGATATTCTTGAATAACTTTTTTTGTGAAGGTCGGAGAGACTTGCAAGTAGGCTCTACCCCCACTAAATGGGGTAGCGCGCATCGATCGGTACCATCCTTGAGCTTCTCCGACTTTCGGAAGGGTTAGGGTTAGGGTTAGGGATGAAAGCACATAGGAGAAAGAGATATTCTTGAATAACTTTTTTTGTGAAGGTCTGAGAGACTTGGAAAGTGGTTGCATCTGGACTAATTTGGGTCCTGCGGATCGATTGGTACCATCCCCGAGCTTGTACGACCTTCGGAAGAGGTCGACCGACGAAATTCCCCCAAATCTGAGGAGATATTCTTGAATAACTTTTTTTTTGAAGGTCGGAGAGACTTGGAAAGTGGTTGCATCTGGACTAATTTGGGTCCTGCAGATCGATTGGTACCATCCCCGAGCTTGTACGACCTTCGGAAGAGGTCGACCGACGAAATTCCCCCAAATCTGAGGAGATATTCTTGAATAACTTTTTTTGTGAAGGTCGGAGAGACTTGCAAGTAGGCTCTACCCCCACTAAATGGGGTAGCGCACATCGATCGGTACCATCCTTGAGCTTCTCCGACTTTCGGAAGGGTTAGGGTTAGGGATGAAAGCACATAGGAGAAAGAGATATTCTTGAATAACTTTTTCTGTGAAGGTCGGAGAGACTTGCAAGTAGGCTCTACCCCCACTAAATGGGGTAGCGCGCATCGATCGGTACCATCCTTGAGCTTCTCCGACTTTCGGAAGGGTTAGGGTTAGGGTTAGGGATGAAAGCACATAGGAGAAAGAGATATTCTTGAATAACTTTTTTTGTGAAGGTCGGAGAGACTTGCAAGTAGGCTCTACCCCCACTAAATGGGGTAGCGCGCATCGATTGGTACCATCCTTGAGCTTCTCCGACTTTCGGAAGGGTTAGGGTTAGGGATGAAAGCACATAGGAGAAAGAGATATTCTTGAATAACTTTTTTTATGAAGGTCGGAGAGACTTGGAAAGTGGTTGCATCTGGACTAATTTGGGTCCTGCGGATCGATTGGTACCATCCTTGAGCTTCTCCGACTTTCGGAAGGGTTAGGGTTAGGGTTAGGGATGAAAGCACATAGGAGAAAGAGATATTCTTGAATAACTTTTTTTGTGAAGGTCGGAGAGACTTGCAAGTAGGCTCTACCCCCACTAAATGGGATAGCGCGCATCGATCGGTACTATCCTTGAGCTTTTCCGACTTTCGGAAGGGTTAGGGTTAGGGATGAAAGCACATAGGAGAAAGAGATATTCTTGAATAACTTTTTTTGTGAAGGTCGGAGAGACTTGCAAGTAGGCTCTACCCCCACTAAATGGGGTAGCGCGCATCGATCGGTACCATCCTTGAGCTTCTCCGACTTTCGGAAGGGTTAGGGTTAGGGTTAGGGATGAAAGCACATAGGAGAAAGAGATATTCTTGAATAACTTTTTTTGTGAAGGTCGGAGAGACTTGCAAGTAGGCTCTACCCCCACTAAATGGGGTAGCGCGCATCGATCGGTACCATCCTTGAGCTTCTCCGACTTTCGGAAGGGTTAGGGTTAGGGTTAGGGATGAAAGCACATAGGAGAAAGAGATATTCTTGAATAACTTTTTTTGTGAAGGTCTGAGAGACTTGGAAAGTGGTTGCATCTGGACTAATTTGGGTCCTGCGGATCGATTGGTACCATCCCCGAGCTTGTACGACCTTCGGAAGAGGTCGACCGACGAAATTCCCCCAAATCTGAGGAGATATTCTTGAATAACTTTTTTTTTGAAGGTCGGAGAGACTTGGAAAGTGGTTGCATCTGGACTAATTTGGGTCCTGCAGATCGATTGGTACCATCCCCGAGCTTGTACGACCTTCGGAAGAGGTCGACCGACGAAATTCCCCCAAATCTGAGGAGATATTCTTGAATAACTTTTTTTGTGAAGGTCGGAGAGACTTGCAAGTAGGCTCTACCCCCACTAAATGGGGTAGCGCACATCGATCGGTACCATCCTTGAGCTTCTCCGACTTTCGGAAGGGTTAGGGTTAGGGATGAAAGCACATAGGAGAAAGAGATATTCTTGAATAACTTTTTCTGTGAAGGTCGGAGAGACTTGCAAGTAGGCTCTACCCCCACTAAATGGGGTAGCGCGCATCGATCGGTACCATCCTTGAGCTTCTCCGACTTTCGGAAGGGTTAGGGTTAGGGTTAGGGATGAAAGCACATAGGAGAAAGAGATATTCTTGAATAACTTTTTTTGTGAAGGTCGGAGAGACTTGCAAGTAGGCTCTACCCCCACTAAATGGGGTAGCGCGCATCGATTGGTACCATCCTTGAGCTTCTCCGACTTTCGGAAGGGTTAGGGTTAGGGATGAAAGCACATAGGAGAAAGAGATATTCTTGAATAACTTTTTTTATGAAGGTCGGAGAGACTTGGAAAGTGGTTGCATCTGGACTAATTTGGGTCCTGCGGATCGATTGGTGCCATCCCCGAGCTTGTACGACCTTCGGAAGAGGTCGACCGACGAAATTCCCCCAAATCTGAGGAGATATTCTTGAATAACTTTTTTTGTGAAGGTCGGAGAGACTTGCAAGTAGGCTCTACCCCCACTAAATGGGGTAGCGCGCATCGATCGGTACTATCCTTGAGCTTCTCCGACTTTCGGAAGGGTTAGGGTTAGGGTTAGGGATGAAAGCACATAGGAGAAAGAGATATTCTTGAATAACTTTTTTTGTGAAGGTCGGAGAGACTTGCAAGTAGGCTCTACCCCCACTAAATGGGGTAGCGCGCATCGATCGGTACCATCCTTGAGCTTCTCCGACTTTCGGAAGGGTTAGGGTTAGGGTTAGGGCTGAAAGCACATAGGAGAAAGAGATATTCTTGAATAACTTTTTTTGTGAAGGTCGGAGAGACTTGCAAGTAGGCTCTACCCCCACTAAATGGGGTAGCGCGCATCGATCGGTACCATCCTTGAGCTTCTCCGACTTTCGGAAGGGTTAGGGTTAGGGTTAGGGATGAAAGCACATAGGAGAAAGAGATATTCTTGAATAACTTTTTTTGTGAAGGTCGGAGAGACTTGGAAAGTGGTTGCATCTGGACTAATTTGGGTCCTGCGGATCGATTGGTACCATCCCCGAGCTTGTACGACCTTCGGAAGAGGTCGACCGACGAAATTCCCCCAAATCTGAGGAGATATTCTTGAATAACTTTTTTTGTGAAGGTCGGAGAGACTTGCAAGTAGGCTCTACCCCCACTAAATGGGGTAGCGCGCATCGATCGGTACTATCCTTGAGCTTCTCCGACTTTCGGAAGGGTTAGGGTTAGGGTTAGGGATGAAAGCACATAGGAGAAAGAGATATTCTTGAATAACTTTTTTTGTGAAGGTCGGAGAGACTTGGAAAGTGGTTGCATCTGGACTAATTTGGGTCCTGCGGATCGATTGGTACCATCCCCGAGCTTGTACGAGCTTCGGAAGAGGTCGACCGACGAAATTCCCCCAAATCTGAGGAGATATTCTTGAATAACTTTTTTTGTGAAGGTCGGAGAGACTTGCAAGTAGGCTTTACCCCAACTAAATGGGGTAGCGCGCATCGATCGGTACCATCCTTGAGCTTCTCCGACTTTCGGAAGGGTTAGGGTTAGGGTTAGGGATGAAAGCACATAGGAGAAAGAGATATTCTTGAATAACTTTTTTTGTGAAGGTCGGAGAGACTTGCAAGTAGGCTCTACCCCCACTAAATGGGGTAGCGCGCATCGATCAGTACCATCCTTGAGCTTCTCCGACTTTCGGAAGGGTTAGGGTTAGGGTTAGGGATGAAAGCACATAGGAGAAAGAGATATTCTTGAATAACTTTTTTTGTGAAGGTCGGAGAGACTTGCAAGTAGGCTCTACCCCCACTAAATGGGGTAGCGCGCATCGATCGGTACCATCCTTGAGCTTCTACGACTTTCGGAAGGGTTAGGGTTAGGGTTAGGGATGAAAGCACATAGGAGAAAGAGATATTCTTGAATAACTTTTTTTGTGAAGGTCGGAGAGACTTGCAAGTAGGCTCTACCCCCACTAAATGGGGTAGCGCGCATCGATCGGTACCATCCTTGAGCTTCTCCGACTTTCGGAAGGGTTAGGGTTAGGGTTAGGGATGAAAGCACATAGGAGAAAGAGATATTCTTGAATAACTTTTTTTGTGAAGGTCGGAGAGACTTGGAAAGTGGTTGCATCTGGACTAATTTGGGTCCTGCGGATCGATTGGTACCATCCCCGAGCTTGTACGAGCTTCGGAAGAGGTCGACCGACGAAATTCCCCCAAATCTGAGGAGATATTCTTGAATAACTTTTTTTGTGAAGGTCGGAGAGACTTGCAAGTAGGCTTTACCCCAACTAAATGGGGTAGCGCGCATCGATCGGTACCATCCTTGAGCTTCTCCGACTTTCGGAAGGGTTAGGGTTAGGGTTAGGGATGAAAGCACATAGGAGAAAGAGATATTCTTGAATAACTTTTTTTGTGAAGGTCGGAGAGACTTGCAAGTAGGCTCTACCCCCACTAAATGGGGTAGCGCGCATCGATCAGTACCATCCTTGAGCTTCTCCGACTTTCGGAAGGGTTAGGGTTAGGGTTAGGGATGAAAGCACATAGGAGAAAGAGATATTCTTGAATAACTTTTTTTGTGAAGGTCGGAGAGACTTGCAAGTAGGCTCTACCCCCACTAAATGGGGTAGCGCGCATCGATCGGTACCATCCTTGAGCTTCTACGACTTTCGGAAGGGTTAGGGTTAGGGTTAGGGATGAAAGCACATAGGAGAAAGAGATATTCTTGAATAACTTTTTTTGTGAAGGTCGGAGAGACTTGCAAGTAGGCTCTACCCCCACTAAATGGGGTAGCGCGCATCGATCGGTACCATCCTTGAGCTTCTCCGACTTTCGGAAGGGTTAGGGTTAGGGTTAGGGATGAAAGCACATAGGAGAAAGAGATATTCTTGAATAACTTTTTTTGTGAAGGTCGGAGAGACTTGGAAAGTGGTTGCATCTGGACTAATTTGGGTCCTGCGGATCGATTGGTACCATCCCCGAGCTTGTACGACCTTCGGAAGAGGTCGACCGACGAAATTCCCCCAAATCTGAGGAGATATTCTTGAATAACTTTTTTTGTGAAGGTCGGAGAGACTTGCAAGTAGGCTCTACCCCCACTAAATGGGGTAGCGCGCATCGATCGGTACCATCCTTGAGCTTCTCCGACTTTCGGAAGGGTTAGGGTTAGGGTTAGGGATGAAAGCACATAGGAGAAAGAGATATTCTTGAATAACTTTTTTTGTGAAGGTCGGAGAGACTTGCAAGTAGGCTCTACCCCCACTAAATGGGGTAGCGCGCATCGATCGGTACCATCCTTGAGCTTCTCCGACTTTCGGAAGGGTTAGGGTTAGGGTTAGGGATGAAAGCACATAGGAGAAAGAGATATTCTTGAATAACTTTTTTTGTGAAGGTCGGAGAGACTTGAAAAGTGGTTGCATCTGGACTAATTTGGGTCCTGCGGATCGATTGGTGCCATCCCCGAGCTTGTACGACCTTCGGAAGAGGTCGACCGACGAAATTCCCCCAAATCTGAGGAGATATTCTTGAATAACTTTTTTTGTGAAGGTCGGAGAGACTTGCAAGTAGGCTCTACCCCCACTAAATGGGGTAGCGCGCATCGATCAGTACTATCCTTGAGCTTCTCCGACTTTCGGAAGGGTTAGGGTTAGGGTTAGGGATGAAAGCACATAGGAGAAAGAGATATTCTTGAATAACTTTTTTTGTGAAGGTCGGAGAGACTTGGAAAGTGGTTGCATCTGGACTAATTTGGGTCCTGCGGATCGATTGGTACCATCCCCGAGCTTGTACGAGCTTCGGAAGAGGTCGACCGACGAAATTCCCCCAAATCTGAGGAGATATTCTTGAATAACTTTTTTTGTGAAGGTCGGAGAGACTTGCAAGTAGGCTTTACCCCAACTAAATGGGGTAGCGCGCATCGATCGGTACCATCCTTGAGCTTCTCCGACTTTCGGAAGGGTTAGGGTTAGGGTTAGGGATGAAAGCACATAGGAGAAAGAGATATTCTTGAATAACTTTTTTTGTGAAGGTCGGAGAGACTTGCAAGTAGGCTCTACCCCCACTAAATGGGGTAGCGCGCATCGATCAGTACCATCCTTGAGCTTCTCCGACTTTCGGAAGGGTTAGGGTTAGGGTTAGGGATGAAAGCACATAGGAGAAAGAGATATTCTTGAATAACTTTTTTTGTGAAGGTCGGAGAGACTTGCAAGTAGGCTCTACCCCCACTAAATGGGGTAGCGCGCATCGATCGGTACCATCCTTGAGCTTCTCCGACTTTCGTAAGGGTTAGGGTTAGGGTTAGGGATGAAAGCACATAGGAGAAAGAGATATTCTTGAATAACTTTTTTTATGAAGGTCGGAGAGACTTGAAAAGTGGTTGCATCTGGACTAATTTGGGTCCTGCGGATCGATTGGTACCATCCCCGAGCTTGTACGACCTTCGGAAGAGGTCGACCGACGAAATTCCCCCAAATCTGAGGAGATATTCTTGAATAACTTTTTTTGTGAAGGTCGGAGAGACTTGCAAGTAGGCTCTACCCCCACTAAATGGGGTAGCGCGCATCGATCGGTACTATCCTTGAGCTTTTCCGACTTTCGGAAGGGTTAGGGTTAGGGATGAAAGCACATAGGAGAAAGAGATATTCTTGAATAACTTTTTTTGTGAAGGTCGGAGAGACTTGCAAGTAGGCTCTACCCCCACTAAATGGGGTAGCGCGCATCGATCGGTACCATCCTTGAGCTTCTCCGACTTTTGGAAGGGTTAGGGTTAGGGTTAGGGATGAAAGCACATAGGAGAAAGAGATATTCTTGAATAACTTTTTTTGTGAAGGTCGGAGAGACTTGCAAGTAGGCTCTACCCCCACTAAATGGGGTAGCGCGCATCGATCGGTACCATCCTTGAGCTTCTCCGACTTTCGGAAGGGTTAGGGTTAGGGTTAGGGATGAAAGCACATAGGAGAAAGAAATATTCTTGAATAACTTTTTTTGTGAAGGTCGGAGAGACTTGGAAAGTGGTTGCATCTGGACTAATTTGGGTCCTGCGGATCGATTGGTACCATCCCCGAGCTTGTACGACCTTCGGAAGAGGTCGACCGACGAAATTCCCCCAAATCTGAGGAGATATTCTTGAATAACTTTTTTTTTGAAGGTCGGAGAGACTTGGAAAGTGGTTGCATCTGGACTAATTTGGGTCCTGCAGATCGATTGGTACCATCCCCGAGCTTGTACGACCTTCGGAAGAGGTCGACCGACGAAATTCCCCCAAATCTGAGGAGATATTCTTGAATAACTTTTTTTGTGAAGGTTGGAGAGACTTGCAAGTAGGCTCTACCCCCACTAAATGGGGTAGCGCACATCGATCGGTACCATCCTTGAGCTTCTCCGACTTTCGGAAGGGTTAGGGTTAGGGATGAAAGCACATAGGAGAAAGAGATATTCTTGAATAACTTTTTCTGTGAAGGTCGGAGAGACTTGCAAGTAGGCTCTACCCCCACTAAATGGGGTAACGCGCATCGATCGGTACCATCCTTGAGCTTCTCCGACTTTCGGAAGGGTTAGGGTTAGGGTTAGGGATGAAAGCACATAGGAGAAAGAGATATTCTTGAATAACTTTTTTTGTGAAGGTCGGAGAGACTTGCAAGTAGGCTCTACCCCCACTAAATGGGGTAGCGCGCATCGATCGGTACCATCCTTGAGCTTCTCCGACTTTCGGAAGGGTTAGGGTTAGGGATGAAAGCACATAGGAGAAAGAGATATTCTTGAATAACTTTTTTTATGAAGGTCGGAGAGACTTGGAAAGTGGTTGCATCTGGACTAATTTGGGTCCTGCGGATCGATTGGTAGCATCCCCGAGCTTGTACGACCTTCGGAAGAGGTCGACCGACGAAATTCCCCCAAATCTGAGGAGATATTCTTGAATAACTTTTTTTGTGAAGGTCGGAGAGACTTGCAAGTAGGCTCTACCCCCACTAAATGGGGTAGCGCACATCGATCGGTACTATCCTTGAGCTTCTCCGACTTTCGGAAGGGTTAGGGTTAGGGTTAGGGATGAAAGCACATAGGAGAAAGAGATATTCTTGAATAACTTTTTTTGTGAAGGTCGGAGAGACTTGCAAGTAGGCTCTACCCCCACTAAATGGGGTAGCGCGCATCGATCGGTACCATCCTTGAGCTTCTCCGACTTTCGGAAGGGTTAGGGTTAGGGTTAGGGCTGAAAGCACATAGGAGAAAGAGATATTCTTGAATAACTTTTTTTGTGAAGGTCGGAGAGACTTGCAAGTAGGCTCTACCCCCACTAAATGGGGTAGCGCGCATCGATCGGTACCATCCTTGAGCTTCTCCGACTTTCGGAAGGGTTAGGGTTAGGGTTAGGGATGAAAGCACATAGGAGAAAGAGATATTCTTGAATAACTTTTTCTGTGAAGGTCGGAGAGACTTGCAAGTAGGCTCTACCCCCACTAAATGGGGTAGCGCGCATCGATCGGTACCATCCTTGAGCTTCTCCGACTTTCGGAAGGGTTAGGGTTAGGGTTAGGGATGAAAGCACATAGGAGAAAGAGATATTCTTGAATAACTTTTTTTGTGAAGGTCGGAGAGACTTGGAAAGTGGTTGCATCTGGACTAATTTGGGTCCTGCGGATCGATTGGTACCATCCCCGAGCTTGTACGACCTTCGGAAGAGGTCGACCGACGAAATTCCCCCAAATCTGAGGAGATATTCTTGAATAACTTTTTTTGTGAAGGTCGGAGAGACTTGCAAGTAGGCTCTACCCCCACTAAATGGGGTAGCGCGCATCGATCAGTACCATCCTTGAGCTTCTCCGACTTTCGGAAGGGTTAGGGTTAGGGTTAGGGTTAGGGATGAAAGCACATAGGAGAAAGAGATATTCTTGAATAACTTTTTTTGTGAAGGTCGGAAGGACTTGCAAGTAGGCTCTACCCCCACTAAATGGGGTAGCGCGCATCGATCGGTACCATCCTTGAGCTTCTCCGACTTTCGGAAGGGTTAGGGTTAGGGATGAAAGCACATAGGAGAAAGAGATATTCTTGAATAACTTTTTTTGTGAAGGTCGGAGAGACTTGGAAAGTGGTTGCATCTGGACTAATTTGGGTCCTGCGGATCGATTGGTACCATCCCCGAGCTTGTACGACCTTCGGAAGAGGTCGACCGACGAAATTCCCCCAAATCTGAGGAGATATTCTTGAATAACTTTTTTTGTGAAGGTCGGAGAGACTTGCAAGTAGGCTCTACCCCCACTAAATGGGGTAGCGCGCATCGATCGGTACCATCCTTGAGCTTCTCCGACTTTCGGAAGGGTTAGGGTTAGGGTTAGGGATGAAAGCACATAGGAGAAAGAGATATTCTTGAATAACTTTTTTTGTGAAGGTCGGAGAGACTTGCAAGTAGGCTCTACCCCCACTAAATGGGGTAGCGCGCATCGATCAGTACCATCCTTGAGCTTCTCCGACTTTCGGAAGGGTTAGGGTTAGGGTTAGGGATGAAAGCACATAGGAGAAAGAGATATTCTTGAATAACTTTTTTTGTGAAGGTCGGAGAGACTTGCAAGTAGGCTCTACCCCCACTAAATGGGGTAGCGCGCATCGATCAGTACCATCCTTGAGCTTCTCCGACTTTCGGAAGGGTTAGGGTTAGGGTTAGGGATGAAAGCACATAGGAGAAAGAGATATTCTTGAATAACTTTTTTTGTGAAGGTCGGAGAGACTTGGAAAGTGGTTGCATCTGGACTAATTTGGGTCCTGCGGATCGATTGGTACCATCTCCGAGCTTGTACGACCTTCGGAAGAGGTCGACCGACGAAATTCCCCCAAATCTGAGGAGATATTCTTGAATAACTTTTTTTTTGAAGGTCGGAGAGACTTGGAAAGTGGTTGCATCTGGACTAATTTGGGTCCTGCAGATCGATTGGTACCATCCCCGAGCTTGTACGACCTTCGGAAGAGGTCGACCGACGAAATTCCCCCAAATCTGAGGAGATATTCTTGAATAACTTTTTTTGTGAAGGTTGGAGAGACTTGCAAGTAGGCTCTACCCCCACTAAATGGGGTAGCGCACATCGATCGGTACCATCCTTGAGCTTCTCCGACTTTCGGAAGGGTTAGGGTTAGGGTTAGGGATGAAAGCACATAGGAGAAAGAGATATTCTTGAATAACTTTTTCTGTGAAGGTCGGAGAGACTTGCAAGTAGGCTCTACCCCCACTAAATGGGGTAGCGCGCATCGATCGGTTCCATCCTTGAGCTTCTCCGACTTTCGGAAGGGTTAGGGTTAGGGTTAGGGATGAAAGCACATAGGAGAAAGAGATATTCTTGAATAACTTTTTTTGTGAAGGTCGGAGAGACTTGGAAAGTGGTTGCATCTGGACTAATTTGGGTCCTGCGGATCGATTGGTACCATCCCCGAGCTTGTACGACCTTCGGAAGAGGTCGACCGACGAAATTCCCCCAAATCTGAGGAGATATTCTTGAATAACTTTTTTTTGTGAAGGTCGGAGAGACTTGCAAGTAGGCTCTACCCCCACTAAATGGGGTAGCGCGCATCGATCGGTACCATCCTTGAGCTTCTCCGACTTTCGGAAGGGTTAGGGTTAGGGTTAGGGATGAAAGCACATAGGAGAAAGAGATATTCTTGAATAACTTTTTTTGTGAAGGTCGGAGAGACTTGCAAGTAGGCTCTACCCCCACTAAATGGGGTAGCGCGCATCGATCGGTAGCATCCTTGAGCTTCTCCGACTTTCGGAAGGGTTAGGGTTAGGGATGAAAGCACATAGGAGAAAGAGATATTCTTGAATAACTTTTTTTGTGAAGGTCGGAGAGACTTGGAAAGTGGTTGCATCTGGACTAATTTGGGTCCTGCGGATCGATTGGTACCATCCCCGAGCTTGTACGACCTTCGGAAGAGGTCGACCGACGAAATTCCCCCAAATCTGAGGAGATATTCTTGAATAACTTTTTTTGTGAAGGTCGGAGAGACTTGCAAGTAGGCTCTACCCCCACTAAATGGGGTAGCGCGCATCGATCGGTACCATCCTTGAGCTTCTCCGACTTTCGGAAGGGTTAGGGTTAGGGTTAGGGATGAAAGCACATAGGAGAAAGAGATATTCTTGAATAACTTTTTTTGTGAAGGTCGGAGAGACTTGCAAGTAGGCTCTACCCCCACTAAATGGGGTAGCGCGCATCGATCAGTACCATCCTTGAGCTTCTCCGACTTTCGGAAGGGTTAGGGTTAGGGTTAGGGATGAAAGCACATAGGAGAAAGAGATATTCTTGAATAACTTTTTTTGTGAAGGTCGGAGAGACTTGCAAGTAGGCTCTACCCCCACTAAATGGGGTAGCGCGCATCGATCAGTACCATCCTTGAGCTTCTCCGACTTTCGGAAGGGTTAGGGTTAGGGTTAGGGATGAAAGCACATAGGAGAAAGAGATATTCTTGAATAACTTTTTTTGTGAAGGTCCGAGAGACTTGGAAAGTGGTTGCATCTGGACTAATTTGGGTCCTGCGGATCGATTGGTACCATCCCCGAGCTTGTACGACCTTCGGAAGAGGTCGACCGACGAAATTCCCCCAAATCTGAGGAGATATTCTTGAATAACTTTTTTTGTGAAGGTCGGAGAGACTTTCAAGTAGGCTCTACCCCCACTAAATGGGGTAGCGCACATCGATGGGTACCATCCTTGAGCTTCTCCGACTTTCGGAAGGGTTAGGGTTAGGGTTAGGGATGAAAGCACATAGGAGAAAGAGATATTCTTGAATAACTTTTTTTGTGAAGGTCGGAAGGACTTGCAAGTAGGCTCTACCCCCACTAAATGGGGTAGCGCGCATCGATCGGTACCATCCTTGAGCTTCTCCGACTTTCGGAAGGGTTAGGGTTAGGGATGAAAGCACATAGGAGAAAGAGATATTCTTGAATAACTTTTTTTGTGAAGGTCGGAGAGACTTGCAAGTAGGCTCTACCCCCACTAAATGGGGTAGCGCGCATCGATCAGTACCATCCTTGAGCTTCTCCGACTTTCGGAAGGGTTAGGGTTAGGGTTAGGGATGAAAGCACATAGGAGAAAGAGATATTCTTGAATAACTTTTTTTGTGAAGGTCCGAGAGACTTGGAAAGTGGTTGCATCTGGACTAATTTGGGTCCTGCGGATCGATTGGTACCATCCCCGAGCTTGTACGACCTTCGGAAGAGGTCGACCGACGAAATTCCCCCAAATCTGAGGAGATATTCTTGAATAACTTTTTTTGTGAAGGTCGGAGAGACTTTCAAGTAGGCTCTACCCCTACTAAATGGGGTAGCGCACATCGATGGGTACCATCCTTGAGCTTCTCCGACTTTCGGAAGGGTTAGGGTTAGGGTTAGGGATGAAAGCACATAGGAGAAAGAGATATTCTTGAATAACTTTTTTTGTGAAGGTCGGAAGGACTTGCAAGTAGGCTCTACCCCCACTAAATGGGGTAGCGCGCATCGATCGGTACCATCCTTGAGCTTCTCCGACTTTCGGAAGGGTTAGGGTTAGGGATGAAAGCACATAGGAGAAAGAGATATTCTTGAATAACTTTTTTTGTGAAGGTCGGAGAGACTTGGAAAGTGGTTGCATCTGGACTAATTTGGGTCCTGCGGATCGATTGGTACCATCCCCGAGCTTGTACGACCTTCGGAAGAGGTCGACCGACGAAATTCCCCCAAATCTGAGGAGATATTCTTGAATAACTTTTTTTGTGAAGGTCGGAGAGACTTGCAAGTAGGCTTTACCCCCACTAAATGGGGTAGCGCGCATCGATCGGTACTATCCTTGAGCTTCTCCGACTTTCGGAAGGGTTAGGGTTAGGGATGAAAGCACATAGGAGAAAGAGATATTCTTGAATAACTTTTTTTGTGAAGGTCGGAGAGACTTGCAAGTAGGCTCTACCCCCACTAAATGGGGTAGCGCACATCGATGGGTACCATCCTTGAGCTTCTCCGACTTTCGGAAGGGTTAGGGTTAGGGTTAGGGATGAAAGCACATAGGAGAAAGAGATATTCTTGAATAACTTTTTTTGTGAAGGTCGGAAGGACTTGCAAGTAGGCTCTACCCCCACTAAATGGGGTAGCGCGCATCGATCGGTACCATCCTTGAGCTTCTCCGACTTTCGGAAGGGTTAGGGTTAGGGATGAAAGCACATAGGAGAAAGAGATATTCTTGAATAACTTTTTTTGTGAAGGTCGGAGAGACTTGCAAGTAGGCTCTACCCCCACTAAATGGGGTAGCGCGCATCGATCAGTACCATCCTTGAGCTTCTCCGACTTTCGGAAGGGTTAGGGTTAGGGTTAGGGATGAAAGCACATAGGAGAAAGAGATATTCTTGAATAACTTTTTTTGTGAAGGTCCGAGAGACTTGGAAAGTGGTTGCATCTGGACTAATTTGGGTCCTGCGGATCGATTGGTACCATCCCCGAGCTTGTACGACCTTCGGAAGAGGTCGACCGACGAAATTCCCCCAAATCTGAGGAGATATTCTTGAATAACTTTTTTTGTGAAGGTCGGAGAGACTTTCAAGTAGGCTCTACCCCCACTAAATGGGGTAGCGCACATCGATGGGTACCATCCTTGAGCTTCTCCGACTTTCGGAAGGGTTAGGGTTAGGGTTAGGGATGAAAGCACATAGGAGAAAGAGATATTCTTGAATAACTTTTTTTGTGAAGGTCGGAAGGACTTGCAAGTAGGCTCTACCCCCACTAAATGGGGTAGCGCGCATCGATCGGTACCATCCTTGAGCTTCTCCGACTTTCGGAAGGGTTAGGGTTAGGGATGAAAGCACATAGGAGAAAGAGATATTCTTGAATAACTTTTTTTGTGAAGGTCGGAGAGACTTGGAAAGTGGTTGCATCTGGACTAATTTGGGTCCTGCGGATCGATTGGTACCATCCCCGAGCTTGTACGACCTTCGGAAGAGGTCGACCGACGAAATTCCCCCAAATCTGAGGAGATATTCTTGAATAACTTTTTTTGTGAAGGTCGGAGAGACTTGCAAGTAGGCTTTACCCCCACTAAATGGGGTAGCGCGCATCGATCGGTACTATCCTTGAGCTTCTCCGACTTTCGGAAGGGTTAGGGTTAGGGATGAAAGCACATAGGAGAAAGAGATATTCTTGAATAACTTTTTTTGTGAAGGTCGGAGAGACTTGCAAGTAGGCTCTACCCCCACTAAATGGGGTAGCGCGCATCGATCGGTACCATCCTTGAGCTTCTCCGACTTTCGGAAGGGTTAGGGTTAGGGTTAGGGATGAAAGCACATAGGAGAAAGAGATATTCTTGAATAACTTTTTTTGTGAAGGTCGGAGAGACTTGCAAGTAGGCTCTACCCCCACTAAATGGGGTAGCGCGCATCGATCGGTACCATCCTTGAGCTTCTCCGACTTTCGGAAGGGTTAGGGTTAGGGTTAGGGATGAAAGCACATAGGAGAAAGAGATATTCTTGAATAACTTTTTTTGTGAAGGTCGGAGAGACTTGGAAAGTGGTTGCATCTGGACTAATTTGGGTCCTGCGGATCGATTGGTACCATCCCCGAGCTTGTACGACCTTCGGAAGAGGTCGACCGACGAAATTCCCCCAAATCTGAGGAGATATTCTTGAATAACTTTTTTTTTGAAGGTCGGAGAGACTTGGAAAGTGGTTGCATCTGGACTAATTTGGGTCCTGCAGATCGATTGGTACCATCCCCGAGCTTGTACGACCTTCGGAAGAGGTCGACCGACGAAATTCCCCCAAATCTGAGGAGATATTCTTGAATAACTTTTTTTGTGAAGGTCGGAGAGACTTGCAAGTAGGCTCTACCCCCACTAAATGGGGTAGCGCGCATCGATCAGTACCATCCTTGAGCTTCTCCGACTTTCGGAAGGGTTAGGGTTAGGGTTAGGGATGAAAGCACATAGGAGAAAGAGATATTCTTGAATAACTTTTTTTGTGAAGGTCGGAGAGACTTGGAAAGTGGTTGCATCTGGACTAATTTGGGTCCTGCGGATCGATTGGTACCATCCCCGAGCTTGTACAACCTTCGGAAGAGGTCGACCGACGAAATTCCCCCAAATCTGAGGAGATATTCTTGAATAACTTTTTTTGTGAAGGTCGGAGAGACTTGCAAGTAGGCTCTACCCCCACTAAATGGGGTAGCGCGCATCGATCGGTTCCATCCTTGAGCTTCTCCGACTTTCGGAAGGGTTAGGGTTAGGGTTAGGGATGAAAGCACATAGGAGAAAGAGATATTCTTGAATAACTTTTTTTGTGAAGGTCGGAGAGACTTGCAAGTAGGCTCTACCCCCACTAAATGGGGTAGCGCGCATCGATCGGTACCATCCTTGAGCTTCTCCGACTTTCGGAAGGGTTAGGGTTAGGGTTAGGGATGAAAGCACATAGGAGAAAGAGATATTCTTGAATAACTTTTTTTGTGAAGGTCGGAGAGACTTGGAAAGTGGTTGCATCTGGACTAATTTGGGTCCTGCGGATCGATTGGTACCATCCCCGAGCTTGTACGACCTTCGGAAGAGGTCGACCGACGAAATTCCCCCAAATCTGAGGAGATATTCTTGAATAACTTTTTTTGTGAAGGTCGGAGAGACTTGCAAGTAGGCTCTACCCCCACTAAATGGGGTAACGCGCATCGATCGGTACCATCCTTGAGCTTCTCCGACTTTCGGAAGGGTTAGGGTTAGGGTTAGGGATGAAAGCACATAGGAGAAAGAGATATTCTTGAATAACTTTTTCTGTGAAGGTCGGAGAGACTTGCAAGTAGGCTCTACCCCCACTAAATGGGGTAGCGCGCATCGATCGGTACCATCCTTGAGCTTTTCCGACTTTCGGAAGGGTTAGGGTTAGGGTTAGGGATGAAAGCACATAGGAGAAAGAGATATTCTTGAATAACTTTTTTTGTGAAGGTCGGAGAGACTTGCAAGTAGGCTCTACCCCCACTAAATGGGGTAGCGCGCATCGATCAGTACCATCCTTGAGCTTCTCCGACTTTCGGAAGGGTTAGGGTTAGGGTTAGGGATGAAAGCACATAGGAGAAAGAGATATTCTTGAATAACTTTTTTTGTGAAGGTCGGAGAGACTTGGAAAGTGGTTGCATCTGGACTAATTTGGGTCCTGCGGATCGATTGGTACCATCCCCGAGCTTGTACGACCTTCGGAAGAGGTCGACCGACGAAATTCCCCCAAATCTGAGGAGATATTCTTGAATAACTTTTTTTGTGAAGGTCGGAGAGACTTGCAAGTAGGCTCTACCCCCACTAAATGGGGTAGCGCGCATCGATCGGTTCCATCCTTGAGCTTCTCCGACTTTCGGAAGGGTTAGGGTTAGGGTTAGGGATGAAAGCACATAGGAGAAAGAGATATTCTTGAATAACTTTTTTTGTGAAGGTCGGAGAGACTTGCAAGTAGGCTCTACCCCCACTAAATGGGGTAGCGCGCATCGATCAGTACCATCCTTGAGCTTCTCCGACTTTCGGAAGGGTTAGGGTTAGGGTTAGGGATGAAAGCACATAGGAGAAAGAGATATTCTTGAATAACTTTTTTTGTGAAGGTCCGAGAGACTTGGAAAGTGGTTGCATCTGGACTAATTTGGGTCCTGCGGATCGATTGGTACCATCCCCGAGCTTGTACGACCTTCGGAAGAGGTCGACCGACGAAATTCCCCCAAATCTGAGGAGATATTCTTGAATAACTTTTTTTGTGAAGGTCGGAGAGACTTTCAAGTAGGCTCTACCCCTACTAAATGGGGTAGCGCACATCGATGGGTACCATCCTTGAGCTTCTCCGACTTTCGGAAGGGTTAGGGTTAGGGTTAGGGATGAAAGCACATAGGAGAAAGAGATATTCTTGAATAACTTTTTTTGTGAAGGTCGGAAGGACTTGCAAGTAGGCTCTACCCCCACTAAATGGGGTAGCGCGCATCGATCGGTACCATCCTTGAGCTTCTCCGACTTTCGGAAGGGTTAGGGTTAGGGATGAAAGCACATAGGAGAAAGAGATATTCTTGAATAACTTTTTTTGTGAAGGTCGGAGAGACTTGGAAAGTGGTTGCATCTGGACTAATTTGGGTCCTGCGGATCGATTGGTACCATCCCCGAGCTTGTACGACCTTCGGAAGAGGTCGACCGACGAAATTCCCCCAAATCTGAGGAGATATTCTTGAATAACTTTTTTTGTGAAGGTCGGAGAGACTTGCAAGTAGGCTTTACCCCCACTAAATGGGGTAGCGCGCATCGATCGGTACTATCCTTGAGCTTCTCCGACTTTCGGAAGGGTTAGGGTTAGGGATGAAAGCACATAGGAGAAAGAGATATTCTTGAATAACTTTTTTTGTGAAGGTCGGAGAGACTTGCAAGTAGGCTCTACCCCCACTAAATGGGGTAGCGCACATCGATGGGTACCATCCTTGAGCTTCTCCGACTTTCGGAAGGGTTAGGGTTAGGGTTAGGGATGAAAGCACATAGGAGAAAGAGATATTCTTGAATAACTTTTTTTGTGAAGGTCGGAAGGACTTGCAAGTAGGCTCTACCCCCACTAAATGGGGTAGCGCGCATCGATCGGTACCATCCTTGAGCTTCTCCGACTTTCGGAAGGGTTAGGGTTAGGGATGAAAGCACATAGGAGAAAGAGATATTCTTGAATAACTTTTTTTGTGAAGGTCGGAGAGACTTGCAAGTAGGCTCTACCCCCACTAAATGGGGTAGCGCGCATCGATCAGTACCATCCTTGAGCTTCTCCGACTTTCGGAAGGGTTAGGGTTAGGGTTAGGGATGAAAGCACATAGGAGAAAGAGATATTCTTGAATAACTTTTTTTGTGAAGGTCCGAGAGACTTGGAAAGTGGTTGCATCTGGACTAATTTGGGTCCTGCGGATCGATTGGTACCATCCCCGAGCTTGTACGACCTTCGAAAGAGGTCGACCGACGAAATTCCCCCAAATCTGAGGAGATATTCTTGAATAACTTTTTTTGTGAAGGTCGGAGAGACTTTCAAGTAGGCTCTACCCCCACTAAATGGGGTAGCGCACATCGATGGGTACCATCCTTGAGCTTCTCCGACTTTCGGAAGGGTTAGGGTTAGGGTTAGGGATGAAAGCACATAGGAGAAAGAGATATTCTTGAATAACTTTTTTTGTGAAGGTCGGAAGGACTTGCAAGTAGGCTCTACCCCCACTAAATGGGGTAGCGCGCATCGATCGGTACCATCCTTGAGCTTCTCCGACTTTCGGAAGGGTTAGGGTTAGGGATGAAAGCACATAGGAGAAAGAGATATTCTTGAATAACTTTTTTTGTGAAGGTCGGAGAGACTTGGAAAGTGGTTGCATCTGGACTAATTTGGGTCCTGCGGATCGATTGGTACCATCCCCGAGCTTGTACGACCTTCGGAAGAGGTCGACCGACGAAATTCCCCCAAATCTGAGGAGATATTCTTGAATAACTTTTTTTGTGAAGGTCGGAGAGACTTGCAAGTAGGCTTTACCCCCACTAAATGGGGTAGCGCGCATCGATCGGTACTATCCTTGAGCTTCTCCGACTTTCGGAAGGGTTAGGGTTAGGGATGAAAGCACATAGGAGAAAGAGATATTCTTGAATAACTTTTTTTGTGAAGGTCGGAGAGACTTGCAAGTAGGCTCTACCCCCACTAAATGGGGTAGCGCGCATCGATCGGTACCATCCTTGAGCTTCTCCGACTTTCGGAAGGGTTAGGGTTAGGGTTAGGGATGAAAGCACATAGGAGAAAGAGATATTCTTGAATAACTTTTTTTGTGAAGGTCGGAGAGACTTGCAAGTAGGCTCTACCCCCACTAAATGGGGTAGCGCGCATCGATCGGTACCATCCTTGAGCTTCTCCGACTTTCGGAAGGGTTAGGGTTAGGGTTAGGGATGAAAGCACATAGGAGAAAGAGATATTCTTGAATAACTTTTTTTGTGAAGGTCGGAGAGACTTGGAAAGTGGTTGCATCTGGACTAATTTGGGTCCTGCGGATCGATTGGTACCATCCCCGAGCTTGTACGACCTTCGGAAGAGGTCGACCGACGAAATTCCCCCAAATCTGAGGAGATATTCTTGAATAACTTTTTTTTTGAAGGTCGGAGAGACTTGGAAAGTGGTTGCATCTGGACTAATTTGGGTCCTGCAGATCGATTGGTACCATCCCCGAGCTTGTACGACCTTCGGAAGAGGTCGACCGACGAAATTCCCCCAAATCTGAGGAGATATTCTTGAATAACTTTTTTTGTGAAGGTCGGAGAGACTTGCAAGTAGGCTCTACCCCCACTAAATGGGGTAGCGCGCATCGATCAGTACCATCCTTGAGCTTCTCCGACTTTCGGAAGGGTTAGGGTTAGGGTTAGGGATGAAAGCACATAGGAGAAAGAGATATTCTTGAATAACTTTTTTTGTGAAGGTCGGAGAGACTTGGAAAGTGGTTGCATCTGGACTAATTTGGGTCCTGCGGATCGATTGGTACCATCCCCGAGCTTGTACAACCTTCGGAAGAGGTCGACCGACGAAATTCCCCCAAATCTGAGGAGATATTCTTGAATAACTTTTTTTGTGAAGGTCGGAGAGACTTGCAAGTAGGCTCTACCCCCACTAAATGGGGTAGCGCGCATCGATCGGTTCCATCCTTGAGCTTCTCCGACTTTCGGAAGGGTTAGGGTTAGGGTTAGGGATGAAAGCACATAGGAGAAAGAGATATTCTTGAATAACTTTTTTTGTGAAGGTCGGAGAGACTTGCAAGTAGGCTCTACCCCCACTAAATGGGGTAGCGCGCATCGATCGGTACCATCCTTGAGCTTCTCCGACTTTCGGAAGGGTTAGGGTTAGGGTTAGGGATGAAAGCACATAGGAGAAAGAGATATTCTTGAATAACTTTTTTTGTGAAGGTCGGAGAGACTTGGAAAGTGGTTGCATCTGGACTAATTTGGGTCCTGCGGATCGATTGGTACCATCCCCGAGCTTGTACGACCTTCGGAAGAGGTCGACCGACGAAATTCCCCCAAATCTGAGGAGATATTCTTGAATAACTTTTTTTGTGAAGGTCGGAGAGACTTGCAAGTAGGCTCTACCCCCACTAAATGGGGTAACGCGCATCGATCGGTACCATCCTTGAGCTTCTCCGACTTTCGGAAGGGTTAGGGTTAGGGTTAGGGATGAAAGCACATAGGAGAAAGAGATATTCTTGAATAACTTTTTCTGTGAAGGTCGGAGAGACTTGCAAGTAGGCTCTACCCCCACTAAATGGGGTAGCGCGCATCGATCGGTACCATCCTTGAGCTTTTCCGACTTTCGGAAGGGTTAGGGTTAGGGTTAGGGATGAAAGCACATAGGAGAAAGAGATATTCTTGAATAACTTTTTTTGTGAAGGTCGGAGAGACTTGCAAGTAGGCTCTACCCCCACTAAATGGGGTAGCGCGCATCGATCAGTACCATCCTTGAGCTTCTCCGACTTTCGGAAGGGTTAGGGTTAGGGTTAGGGATGAAAGCACATAGGAGAAAGAGATATTCTTGAATAACTTTTTTTGTGAAGGTCGGAGAGACTTGGAAAGTGGTTGCATCTGGACTAATTTGGGTCCTGCGGATCGATTGGTACCATCCCCGAGCTTGTACGACCTTCGGAAGAGGTCGACCGACGAAATTCCCCCAAATCTGAGGAGATATTCTTGAATAACTTTTTTTGTGAAGGTCGGAGAGACTTGCAAGTAGGCTCTACCCCCACTAAATGGGGTAGCGCGCATCGATCGGTTCCATCCTTGAGCTTCTCCGACTTTCGGAAGGGTTAGGGTTAGGGTTAGGGATGAAAGCACATAGGAGAAAGAGATATTCTTGAATAACTTTTTTTGTGAAGGTCGGAGAGACTTGCAAGTAGGCTCTACCCCCACTAAATGGGGTAGCGCGCATCGATCGGTACCATCCTTGAGCTTCTCCGACTTTCGGAAGGGTTAGGGTTAGGGTTAGGGATGAAAGCACATAGGAGAAAGAGATATTCTTGAATAACTTTTTTTGTGAAGGTCGGAGAGACTTGGAAAGTGGTTGCATCTGGACTAATTTGGGTCCTGCAGATCGATTGGTACCATCCCCGAGCTT
The DNA here is from genome assembly GCF_963576545.1 of Limanda limanda. NCBI lineage: Eukaryota > Metazoa > Chordata > Actinopteri > Pleuronectiformes > Pleuronectidae > Limanda > Limanda limanda. The sequence goes on along the minus strand of NW_026870579.1, from coordinate 151,349 downwards.
GTACGACCTTCGGAAGAGGTCGACCGACGAAATTCCCCCAAATCTGAGGAGATATTCTTGAATAACTTTTTTTGTGAAGGTCGGAGAGACTTGCAAGTAGGCTCTACCCCCACTAAATGGGGTAACGCGCATCGATCGGTACCATCCTTGAGCTTCTCCGACTTTCGGAAGGGTTAGGGTTAGGGATGAAAGCACATAGGAGAAAGAGATATTCTTGAATAACTTTTTTTGTGAAGGTCGGAGAGACTTGCAAGTAGGCTCTACCCCCACTAAATGGGGTAGCGCGCATCGATCGGTACCATCCTTGAGCTTCTCCGACTTTCGGAAGGGTTAGGGTTAGGGTTAGGGATGAAAGCACATAGGAGAAAGAGATATTCTTGAATAACTTTTTTTGTGAAGGTCGGAGAGACTTGGAAAGTGGTTGCATCTGGACTAATTTGGGTCCTGCGGATCGATTGGTACCATCCCCGAGCTTGTACGACCTTCGGAAGAGGTCGACCGACGAAATTCCCCCAAATCTGAGGAGATATTCTTGAATAACTTTTTTTGTGAAGGTCGGAGAGACTTGCAAGTAGGCTCTACCCCCACTAAATGGGGTAGCGCGCATCGATCGGTTCCATCCTTGAGCTTCTCCGACTTTCGGAAGGGTTAGGGTTAGGGTTAGGGATGAAAGCACATAGGAGAAAGAGATATTCTTGAATAACTTTTTTTGTGAAGGTCGGAGAGACTTGGAAAGTGGTTGCATCTGGACTAATTTGGGTCCTGCGGATCGATTGGTACCATCCCCGAGCTTGTACGACCTTCGGAAGAGGTCGACCGACGAAATTCCCCCAAATCTGAGGAGATATTCTTGAATAACTTTTTTTTTGAAGGTCGGAGAGACTTGCAAGTAGGCTCTACCCCCACTAAATGGGGTAGCGCGCATCGATCGGTACCATCCTTGAGCTTCTCCGACTTTCGGAAGGGTTAGGGTTAGGGTTAGGGATGAAAGCACATAGGAGAAAGAGATATTCTTGAATAACTTTTTTTGTGAAGGTCGGAGAGACTTGCAAGTAGGCTCTACCCCCACTAAATGGGGTAGCGCGCATCGATCGGTACCATCCTTGAGCTTCTCCGACTTTCGGAAGGGTTAGGGTTAGGGTTAGGGATGAAAGCACATAGGAGAAAGAGATATTCTTGAATAACTTTTTTTGTGAAGGTCGGAGAGACTTGCAAGTAGGCTCTACCCCCACTAAATGGGGTAGCGCGCATCGATCGGTACCATCCTTGAGCTTCTCCGACTTTCGGAAGGGTTAGGGTTAGGGTTAGGGATGAAAGCACATAGGAGAAAGAGATATTCTTGAATAACTTTTTTTGTGAAGGTCCGAGAGACTTGGAAAGTGGTTGCATCTGGACTAATTTGGGTCCTGCGGATCGATTGGTACCATCCCCGAGCTTGTACGACCTTCGGAAGAGGTCGACCGACGAAATTCCCCCAAATCTGAGGAGATATTCTTGAATAACTTTTTTTTTGAAGGTCGGAGAGACTTGGAAAGTGGTTGCATCTGGACTAATTTGGGTCCTGCAGATCGATTGGTACCATCCCCGAGCTTGTACGACCTTCGGAAGAGGTCGACCGACGAAATTCCCCCAAATCTGAGGAGATATTCTTGAATAACTTTTTTTGTGAAGGTCGGAGAGACTTGCAAGTAGGCTCTACCCCCACTAAATGGGGTAGCGCGCATCGATCGGTTCCATCCTTGAGCTTCTCCGACTTTCGGAAGGGTTAGGGTTAGGGTTAGGGATGAAAGCACATAGGAGAAAGAGATATTCTTGAATAACTTTTTTTGTGAAGGTCGGAGAGACTTGCAAGTAGGCTCTACCCCCACTAAATGGGGTAGCGCGCATCGATCGGTACCATCCTTGAGCTTCTCCGACTTTCGGAAGGGTTAGGGTTAGGGTTAGGGATGAAAGCACATAGGAGAAAGAGATATTCTTGAATAACTTTTTTTGTGAAGGTCGGAGAGACTTGGAAAGTGGTTGCATCTGGACTAATTTGGGTCCTGCGGATCGATTGGTACCATCCCCGAGCTTGTACGACCTTCGGAAGAGGTCGACCGACGAAATTCCCCCAAATCTGAGGAGATATTCTTGAATAACTTTTTTTGTGAAGGTCGGAGAGACTTGCAAGTAGGCTCTACCCCCACTAAATGGGGTAGCGCGCATCGATCGGTACCATCCTTGAGCTTCTCCGACTTTCGGAAGGGTTAGGGTTAGGGTTAGGGATGAAAGCACATAGGAGAAAGAGATATTCTTGAATAACTTTTTTTGTGAAGGTCGGAGAGACTTGCAAGTAGGCTCTACCCCCACTAAATGGGGTAGCGCGCATCGATCGGTACCATCCTTGAGCTTCTCCGACTTTCGGAAGGGTTAGGGTTAGGGTTAGGGATGAAAGCACATAGGAGAAAGAGATATTCTTGAATAACTTTTTTTGTGAAGGTCGGAGAGACTTGGAAAGTGGTTGCATCTGGACTAATTTGGGTCCTGCGGATCGATTGGTACCATCCCCGAGCTTGTACGACCTTCGGAAGAGGTCGACCGACGAAATTCCCCCAAATCTGAGGAGATATTCTTGAATAACTTTTTTTGTGAAGGTCGGAGAGACTTGCAAGTAGGCTCTACCCCCACTAAATGGGGTAGCGCGCATCGATCGGTTCCATCCTTGAGCTTCTCCGACTTTCGGAAGGGTTAGGGTTAGGGTTAGGGATGAAAGCACATAGGAGAAAGAGATATTCTTGAATAACTTTTTTTGTGAAGGTCGGAGAGACTTGGAAAGTGGTTGCATCTGGACTAATTTGGGTCCTGCGGATCGATTGGTACCATCCCCGAGCTTGTACGACCTTCGGAAGAGGTCGACCGACGAAATTCCCCCAAATCTGAGGAGATATTCTTGAATAACTTTTTTTTTGAAGGTCGGAGAGACTTGCAAGTAGGCTCTACCCCCACTAAATGGGGTAGCGCGCATCGATCGGTACCATCCTTGAGCTTCTCCGACTTTCGGAAGGGTTAGGGTTAGGGTTAGGGATGAAAGCACATAGGAGAAAGAGATATTCTTGAATAACTTTTTTTGTGAAGGTCGGAGAGACTTGCAAGTAGGCTCTACCCCCACTAAATGGGGTAGCGCGCATCGATCGGTACCATCCTTGAGCTTCTCCGACTTTCGGAAGGGTTAGGGTTAGGGTTAGGGATGAAAGCACATAGGAGAAAGAGATATTCTTGAATAACTTTTTTTGTGAAGGTCGGAGAGACTTGCAAGTAGGCTCTACCCCCACTAAATGGGGTAGCGCGCATCGATCGGTACCATCCTTGAGCTTCTCCGACTTTCGGAAGGGTTAGGGTTAGGGTTAGGGATGAAAGCACATAGGAGAAAGAGATATTCTTGAATAACTTTTTTTGTGAAGGTCCGAGAGACTTGGAAAGTGGTTGCATCTGGACTAATTTGGGTCCTGCGGATCGATTGGTACCATCCCCGAGCTTGTACGACCTTCGGAAGAGGTCGACCGACGAAATTCCCCCAAATCTGAGGAGATATTCTTGAATAACTTTTTTTTTGAAGGTCGGAGAGACTTGGAAAGTGGTTGCATCTGGACTAATTTGGGTCCTGCAGATCGATTGGTACCATCCCCGAGCTTGTACGACCTTCGGAAGAGGTCGACCGACGAAATTCCCCCAAATCTGAGGAGATATTCTTGAATAACTTTTTTTGTGAAGGTCGGAGAGACTTGCAAGTAGGCTCTACCCCCACTAAATGGGGTAGCGCGCATCGATCGGTTCCATCCTTGAGCTTCTCCGACTTTCGGAAGGGTTAGGGTTAGGGTTAGGGATGAAAGCACATAGGAGAAAGAGATATTCTTGAATAACTTTTTTTGTGAAGGTCGGAGAGACTTGCAAGTAGGCTCTACCCCCACTAAATGGGGTAGCGCGCATCGATCGGTACCATCCTTGAGCTTCTCCGACTTTCGGAAGGGTTAGGGTTAGGGTTAGGGATGAAAGCACATAGGAGAAAGAGATATTCTTGAATAACTTTTTTTGTGAAGGTCGGAGAGACTTGGAAAGTGGTTGCATCTGGACTAATTTGGGTCCTGCGGATCGATTGGTACCATCCCCGAGCTTGTACGACCTTCGGAAGAGGTCGACCGACGAAATTCCCCCAAATCTGAGGAGATATTCTTGAATAACTTTTTTTGTGAAGGTCGGAGAGACTTGCAAGTAGGCTCTACCCCCACTAAATGGGGTAGCGCGCATCGATCGGTACCATCCTTGAGCTTCTCCGACTTTCGGAAGGGTTAGGGTTAGGGTTAGGGATGAAAGCACATAGGAGAAAGAGATATTCTTGAATAACTTTTTTTGTGAAGGTCGGAGAGACTTGCAAGTAGGCTCTACCCCCACTAAATGGGGTAGCGCGCATCGATCGGTACCATCCTTGAGCTTCTCCGACTTTCGGAAGGGTTAGGGTTAGGGTTAGGGATGAAAGCACATAGGAGAAAGAGATATTCTTGAATAACTTTTTTTGTGAAGGTCGGAGAGACTTGGAAAGTGGTTGCATCTGGACTAATTTGGGTCCTGCGGATCGATTGGTACCATCCCCGAGCTTGTACGACCTTCGGAAGAGGTCGACCGACGAAATTCCCCCAAATCTGAGGAGATATTCTTGAATAACTTTTTTTGTGAAGGTCGGAGAGACTTGCAAGTAGGCTCTACCCCCACTAAATGGGGTAGCGCGCATCGATCGGTTCCATCCTTGAGCTTCTCCGACTTTCGGAAGGGTTAGGGTTAGGGTTAGGGATGAAAGCACATAGGAGAAAGAGATATTCTTGAATAACTTTTTTTGTGAAGGTCGGAGAGACTTGGAAAGTGGTTGCATCTGGACTAATTTGGGTCCTGCGGATCGATTGGTACCATCCCCGAGCTTGTACGACCTTCGGAAGAGGTCGACCGACGAAATTCCCCCAAATCTGAGGAGATATTCTTGAATAACTTTTTTTTTGAAGGTCGGAGAGACTTGCAAGTAGGCTCTACCCCCACTAAATGGGGTAGCGCGCATCGATCGGTACCATCTTTGAGCTTCTCCGACTTTCGGAAGGGTTAGGGTTAGGGTTAGGGATGAAAGCACATAGGAGAAAGAGATATTCTTGAATAACTTTTTTTGTGAAGGTCGGAGAGACTTGCAAGTAGGCTCTACCCCCACTAAATGGGGTAGCGCGCATCGATCGGTACCATCCTTGAGCTTCTCCGACTTTCGGAAGGGTTAGGGTTAGGGTTAGGGATGAAAGCACATAGGAGAAAGAGATATTCTTGAATAACTTTTTTTGTGAAGGTCGGAGAGACTTGCAAGTAGGCTCTACCCCCACTAAATGGGGTAGCGCGCATCGATCGGTACCATCCTTGAGCTTCTCCGACTTTCGGAAGGGTTAGGGTTAGGGTTAGGGATGAAAGCACATAGGAGAAAGAGATATTCTTGAATAACTTTTTTTGTGAAGGTCGGAGAGACTTGCAAGTAGGCTCTACCCCCACTAAATGGGGTAGCGCGCATCGATCGGTACCATCCTTGAGCTTCTCCGACTTTCGGAAGGGTTAGGGTTAGGGTTAGGGATGAAAGCACATAGGAGAAAGAGATATTCTTGAATAACTTTTTTTGTGAAGGTCGGAGAGACTTGGAAAGTGGTTGCATCTGGACTAATTTGGGTCCTGCGGATCGATTGGTACCATCCCCGAGCTTGTACGACCTTCGGAAGAGGTCGACCGACGAAATTCCCCCAAATCTGAGGAGATATTCTTGAATAACTTTTTTTGTGAAGGTCGGAGAGACTTGCAAGTAGGCTCTACCCCCACTAAATGGGGTAGCGCGCATCGATCGGTACCATCCTTGAGCTTCTCCGACTTTCGGAAGGGTTAGGGTTAGGGTTAGGGATGAAAGCACATAGGAGAAAGAGATATTCTTGAATAACTTTTTTTGTGAAGGTCGGAGAGACTTGCAAGTAGGCTCTACCCCCACTAAATGGGGTAGCGCGCATCGATCGGTACCATCCTTGAGCTTCTCCGACTTTCGGAAGGGTTAGGGTTAGGGTTAGGGATGAAAGCACATAGGAGAAAGAGATATTCTTGAATAACTTTTTTTGTGAAGGTCGGAGAGACTTGGAAAGTGGTTGCATCTGGACTAATTTGGGTCCTGCGGATCGATTGGTACCATCCCCGAGCTTGTACGACCTTCGGAAGAGGTCGACCGACGAAATTCCCCCAAATCTGAGGAGATATTCTTGAATAACTTTTTTTGTGAAGGTCGGAGAGACTTGCAAGTAGGCTCTACCCCCACTAAATGGGGTAGCGCGCATCGATCGGTTCCATCCTTGAGCTTCTCCGACTTTCGGAAGGGTTAGGGTTAGGGTTAGGGATGAAAGCACATAGGAGAAAGAGATATTCTTGAATAACTTTTTTTGTGAAGGTCGGAGAGACTTGGAAAGTGGTTGCATCTGGACTAATTTGGGTCCTGCGGATCGATTGGTACCATCCCCGAGCTTGTACGACCTTCGGAAGAGGTCGACCGACGAAATTCCCCCAAATCTGAGGAGATATTCTTGAATAACTTTTTTTTTGAAGGTCGGAGAGACTTGCAAGTAGGCTCTACCCCCACTAAATGGGGTAGCGCGCATCGATCGGTACCATCTTTGAGCTTCTCCGACTTTCGGAAGGGTTAGGGTTAGGGTTAGGGATGAAAGCACATAGGAGAAAGAGATATTCTTGAATAACTTTTTTTGTGAAGGTCGGAGAGACTTGCAAGTAGGCTCTACCCCCACTAAATGGGGTAGCGCGCATCGATCGGTACCATCCTTGAGCTTCTCCGACTTTCGGAAGGGTTAGGGTTAGGGTTAGGGATGAAAGCACATAGGAGAAAGAGATATTCTTGAATAACTTTTTTTGTGAAGGTCGGAGAGACTTGCAAGTAGGCTCTACCCCCACTAAATGGGGTAGCGCGCATCGATCGGTACCATCCTTGAGCTTCTCCGACTTTCGGAAGGGTTAGGGTTAGGGTTAGGGATGAAAGCACATAGGAGAAAGAGATATTCTTGAATAACTTTTTTTGTGAAGGTCGGAGAGACTTGCAAGTAGGCTCTACCCCCACTAAATGGGGTAGCGCGCATCGATCGGTACCATCCTTGAGCTTCTCCGACTTTCGGAAGGGTTAGGGTTAGGGTTAGGGATGAAAGCACATAGGAGAAAGAGATATTCTTGAATAACTTTTTTTGTGAAGGTCCGAGAGACTTGGAAAGTGGTTGCATCTGGACTAATTTGGGTCCTGCGGATCGATTGGTACCATCCCCGAGCTTGTACGACCTTCGGAAGAGGTCGACCGACGAAATTCCCCCAAATCTGAGGAGATATTCTTGAATAACTTTTTTTTTGAAGGTCGGAGAGACTTGGAAAGTGGTTGCATCTGGACTAATTTGGGTCCTGCAGATCGATTGGTACCATCCCCGAGCTTGTACGACCTTCGGAAGAGGTCGACCGACGAAATTCCCCCAAATCTGAGGAGATATTCTTGAATAACTTTTTTTGTGAAGGTCGGAGAGACTTGCAAGTAGGCTCTACCCCCACTAAATGGGGTAGCGCGCATCGATCGGTTCCATCCTTGAGCTTCTCCGACTTTCGGAAGGGTTAGGGTTAGGGTTAGGGATGAAAGCACATAGGAGAAAGAGATATTCTTGAATAACTTTTTTTGTGAAGGTCGGAGAGACTTGCAAGTAGGCTCTACCCCCACTAAATGGGGTAGCGCGCATCGATCGGTACCATCCTTGAGCTTCTCCGACTTTCGGAAGGGTTAGGGTTAGGGTTAGGGATGAAAGCACATAGGAGAAAGAGATATTCTTGAATAACTTTTTTTGTGAAGGTCGGAGAGACTTGGAAAGTGGTTGCATCTGGACTAATTTGGGTCCTGCGGATCGATTGGTACCATCCCCGAGCTTGTACGACCTTCGGAAGAGGTCGACCGACGAAATTCCCCCAAATCTGAGGAGATATTCTTGAATAACTTTTTTTGTGAAGGTCGGAGAGACTTGCAAGTAGGCTCTACCCCCACTAAATGGGGTAGCGCGCATCGATCAGTACCATCCTTGAGCTTCTCCGACTTTCGGAAGGGTTAGGGTTAGGGTTAGGGATGAAAGCACATAGGAGAAAGAGATATTCTTGAATAACTTTTTTTGTGAAGGTCGGAGAGACTTGCAAGTAGGCTCTACCCCCACTAAATGGGGTAACGCGCATCGATCGGTACCATCCTTGAGCTTCTCCGACTTTCGGAAGGGTTAGGGTTAGGGTTAGGGATGAAAGCACATAGGAGAAAGAGATATTCTTGAATAACTTTTTTTGTGAAGGTCGGAGAGACTTGGAAAGTGGTTGCATCTGGACTAATTTGGGTCCTGCGGATCGATTGGTACCATCCCCGAGCTTGTACGACCTTCGGAAGAGGTCGACCGACGAAATTCCCCCAAATCTGAGGAGATATTCTTGAATAACTTTTTTTGTGAAGGTCGGAGAGACTTGCAAGTAGGCTCTACCCCCACTAAATGGGGTAGCGCGCATCGATCGGTTCCATCCTTGAGCTTCTCCGACTTTCGGAAGGGTTAGGGTTAGGGTTAGGGATGAAAGCACATAGGAGAAAGAGATATTCTTGAATAACTTTTTTTGTGAAGGTCGGAGAGACTTGGAAAGTGGTTGCATCTGGACTAATTTGGGTCCTGCGGATCGATTGGTACCATCCCCGAGCTTGTACGACCTTCGGAAGAGGTCGACCGACGAAATTCCCCCAAATCTGAGGAGATATTCTTGAATAACTTTTTTTTTGAAGGTCGGAGAGACTTGCAAGTAGGCTCTACCCCCACTAAATGGGGTAGCGCGCATCGATCGGTACCATCTTTGAGCTTCTCCGACTTTCGGAAGGGTTAGGGTTAGGGTTAGGGATGAAAGCACATAGGAGAAAGAGATATTCTTGAATAACTTTTTTTGTGAAGGTCGGAGAGACTTGCAAGTAGGCTCTACCCCCACTAAATGGGGTAGCGCGCATCGATCGGTACCATCCTTGAGCTTCTCCGACTTTCGGAAGGGTTAGGGTTAGGGTTAGGGATGAAAGCACATAGGAGAAAGAGATATTCTTGAATAACTTTTTTTGTGAAGGTCGGAGAGACTTGCAAGTAGGCTCTACCCCCACTAAATGGGGTAGCGCGCATCGATCGGTACCATCCTTGAGCTTCTCCGACTTTCGGAAGGGTTAGGGTTAGGGTTAGGGATGAAAGCACATAGGAGAAAGAGATATTCTTGAATAACTTTTTTTGTGAAGGTCCGAGAGACTTGGAAAGTGGTTGCATCTGGACTAATTTGGGTCCTGCGGATCGATTGGTACCATCCCCGAGCTTGTACGACCTTCGGAAGAGGTCGACCGACGAAATTCCCCCAAATCTGAGGAGATATTCTTGAATAACTTTTTTTTTGAAGGTCGGAGAGACTTGGAAAGTGGTTGCATCTGGACTAATTTGGGTCCTGCAGATCGATTGGTACCATCCCCGAGCTTGTACGACCTTCGGAAGAGGTCGACCGACGAAATTCCCCCAAATCTGAGGAGATATTCTTGAATAACTTTTTTTTTGAAGGTCGGAGAGACTTGCAAGTAGGCTCTACCCCCACTAAATGGGGTAGCGCGCATAGATCGGTACCATCTTTGAGCTTCTCCGACTTTCGGAAGGGTTAGGGTTAGGGTTAGGGATGAAAGCACATAGGAGAAAGAGATATTCTTGAATAACTTTTTTTGTGAAGGTCGGAGAGACTTGCAAGTAGGCTCTACCCCCACTAAATGGGGTAGCGCGCATCGATCGGTACCATCCTTGAGCTTCTCCGACTTTCGGAAGGGTTAGGGTTAGGGTTAGGGATGAAAGCACATAGGAGAAAGAGATATTCTTGAATAACTTTTTTTGTGAAGGTCGGAGAGACTTGCAAGTAGGCTCTACCCCCACTAAATGGGGTAGCGCGCATCGATCGGTACCATCCTTGAGCTTCTCCGACTTTCGGAAGGGTTAGGGTTAGGGTTAGGGATGAAAGCACATAGGAGAAAGAGATATTCTTGAATAACTTTTTTTGTGAAGGTCCGAGAGACTTGGAAAGTGGTTGCATCTGGACTAATTTGGGTCCTGCGGATCGATTGGTACCATCCCCGAGCTTGTACGACCTTCGGAAGAGGTCGACCGACGAAATTCCCCCAAATCTGAGGAGATATTCTTGAATAACTTTTTTTTTGAAGGTCGGAGAGACTTGGAAAGTGGTTGCATCTGGACTAATTTGGGTCCTGCAGATCGATTGGTACCATCCCCGAGCTTGTACGACCTTCGGAAGAGGTCGACCGACGAAATTCCCCCAAATCTGAGGAGATATTCTTGAATAACTTTTTTTGTGAAGGTCGGAGAGACTTGCAAGTAGGCTCTACCCCCACTAAATGGGGTAGCGCACATCGATCGGTACCATCCTTGAGCTTCTCCGACTTTCGGAAGGGTTAGGGTTAGGGTTAGGGATGAAAGCACATAGGAGAAAGAGATATTCTTGAATAACGTTTTCTGTGAAGGTCGGAGAGACTTGCAAGTAGGCTCTACCCCCACTAAATGGGGTAGCGCGCATCGATCGGTACCATCCTTGAGCTTCTCCGACTTTCGGAAGGGTTAGGGTTAGGGTTAGGGATGAAAGCACATAGGAGAAAGAGATATTCTTGAATAACTTTTTTTGTGAAGGTCGGAGAGACTTGCAAGTAGGCTTTACCCCCACTAAATGGGGTAGCGCGCATCGATCGGTACCATCCTTGAGCTTCTCCGACTTTCGGAAGGGTTAGGGTTAGGGTTAGGGATGAAAGCACATAGGAGAAAGAGATATTCTTGAATAACTTTTTTTGTGAAGGTCGGAGAGACTTGGAAAGTGGTTGCATCTGGACTAATTTGGGTCCTGCGGATCGATTGGTACCATCCCCGAGCTTGTACGACCTTCGGAAGAGGTCGACCGACGAAATTCCCCCAAATCTGAGGAGATATTCTTGAATAACTTTTTTTGTGAAGGTCGGAGAGACTTGCAAGTAGGCTCTACCCCCACTAAATAGGGTAGCGCGCATCGATCGGTACTATCCTTGAGCTTCTCCGACTTTCGGAAGGGTTAGGGTTAGGGTTAGGGATGAAAGCACATAGGAGAAAGAGATATTCTTGAATAACTTTTTTTGTGAAGGTCGGAGAGACTTGGAAAGTGGTTGCATCTGGACTAATTTGGGTCCTGCGGATCGATTGGTACCATCCCCGAGCTTGTACGAGCTTCGGAAGAGGTCGACCGACGAAATTCCCCCAAATCTGAGGAGATATTCTTGAATAACTTTTTTTGTGAAGGTCGGAGAGACTTGCAAGTAGGCTTTACCCCAACTAAATGGGGTAGCGCGCATCGATCGGTACCATCCTTGAGCTTCTCCGACTTTCGGAAGGGTTAGGGTTAGGGTTAGGGATGAAAGCACATAGGAGAAAGAGATATTCTTGAATAACTTTTTTTGTGAAGGTCGGAGAGACTTGGAAAGTGGTTGCATCTGGACTAATTTGGGTCCTGCAGATCGATTGGTACCATCCCCGAGCTTGTACGACCTTCGGAAGAGGTCGACCGACGAAATTCCCCCAAATCTGAGGAGATATTCTTGAATAACTTTTTTTGTGAAGGTCGGAGAGACTTGCAAGTAGGCTCTACCCCCACTAAATGGGGTAGCGCGCATCGATCGGTACCATCCTTGAGCTTCTCCGACTTTCGGAAGGGTTAGGGTTAGGGTTAGGGATGAAAGCACATAGGAGAAAGAGATATTCTTGAATAACTTTTTTTGTGAAGGTCGGAGAGACTTGCAAGTAGGCTCTACCCCCACTAAATGGGGTAGCGCGCATCGATCGGTACCATCCTTGAGCTTCTCCGACTTTCGGAAGGGTTAGGGTTAGGGTTAGGGATGAAAGCACATAGGAGAAAGAGATATTCTTGAATAACTTTTTTTGTGAAGGTCGGAGAGACTTGCAAGTAGGCTCTACCCCCACTAAATGGGGTAGCGCGCATCGATCGGTACCATCCTTGAGCTTCTCCGACTTTCGGAAGGGTTAGGGTTAGGGTTAGGGATGAAAGCACATAGGAGAAAGAGATATTCTTGAATAACTTTTTTTGTGAAGGTCGGAGAGACTTGCAAGTAGGCTCTACCCCCACTAAATGGGGTAGCGCGCATCGATCGGTACCATCCTTGAGCTTCTCCGACTTTCGGAAGGGTTAGGGTTAGGGTTAGGGATGAAAGCACATAGGAGAAAGAGATATTCTTGAATAACTTTTTTTGTGAAGGTCCGAGAGACTTGGAAAGTGGTTGCATCTGGACTAATTTGGGTCCTGCGGATCGATTGGTACCATCCCCGAGCTTGTACGACCTTCGGAAGAGGTCGACCGACGAAATTCCCCCAAATCTGAGGAGATATTCTTGAATAACTTTTTTTTTGAAGGTCGGAGAGACTTGGAAAGTGGTTGCATCTGGACTAATTTGGGTCCTGCAGATCGATTGGTACCATCCCCGAGCTTGTACGACCTTCGGAAGAGGTCGACCGACGAAATTCCCCCAAATCTGAGGAGATATTCTTGAATAACTTTTTTTGTGAAGGTCGGAGAGACTTGCAAGTAGGCTCTACCCCCACTAAATGGGGTAGCGCGCATCGATCGGTTCCATCCTTGAGCTTCTCCGACTTTCGGAAGGGTTAGGGTTAGGGTTAGGGATGAAAGCACATAGGAGAAAGAGATATTCTTGAATAACTTTTTTTGTGAAGGTCGGAGAGACTTGCAAGTAGGCTCTACCCCCACTAAATGGGGTAGCGCGCATCGATCGGTACCATCCTTGAGCTTCTCCGACTTTCGGAAGGGTTAGGGTTAGGGTTAGGGATGAAAGCACATAGGAGAAAGAGATATTCTTGAATAACTTTTTTTGTGAAGGTCGGAGAGACTTGGAAAGTGGTTGCATCTGGACTAATTTGGGTCCTGCGGATCGATTGGTACCATCCCCGAGCTTGTACGACCTTCGGAAGAGGTCGACCGACGAAATTCCCCCAAATCTGAGGAGATATTCTTGAATAACTTTTTTTGTGAAGGTCGGAGAGACTTGCAAGTAGGCTCTACCCCCACTAAATGGGGTAGCGCGCATCGATCGGTACCATCCTTGAGCTTCTCCGACTTTCGGAAGGGTTAGGGTTAGGGTTAGGGATGAAAGCACATAGGAGAAAGAGATATTCTTGAATAACTTTTTTTGTGAAGGTCGGAGAGACTTGCAAGTAGGCTCTACCCCCACTAAATGGGGTAGCGCGCATCGATCGGTACCATCCTTGAGCTTCTCCGACTTTCGGAAGGGTTAGGGTTAGGGTTAGGGATGAAAGCACATAGGAGAAAGAGATATTCTTGAATAACTTTTTTTGTGAAGGTCGGAGAGACTTGGAAAGTGGTTGCATCTGGACTAATTTGGGTCCTGCGGATCGATTGGTACCATCCCCGAGCTTGTACGACCTTCGGAAGAGGTCGACCGACGAAATTCCCCCAAATCTGAGGAGATATTCTTGAATAACTTTTTTTGTGAAGGTCGGAGAGACTTGCAAGTAGGCTCTACCCCCACTAAATGGGGTAGCGCGCATCGATCGGTTCCATCCTTGAGCTTCTCCGACTTTCGGAAGGGTTAGGGTTAGGGTTAGGGATGAAAGCACATAGGAGAAAGAGATATTCTTGAATAACTTTTTTTGTGAAGGTCGGAGAGACTTGGAAAGTGGTTGCATCTGGACTAATTTGGGTCCTGCGGATCGATTGGTACCATCCCCGAGCTTGTACGACCTTCGGAAGAGGTCGACCGACGAAATTCCCCCAAATCTGAGGAGATATTCTTGAATAACTTTTTTTGTGAAGGTCGGAGAGACTTGCAAGTAGGCTCTACCCCCACTAAATGGGGTAGCGCGCATCGATCGGTACCATCCTTGAGCTTCTCCGACTTTCGGAAGGGTTAGGGTTAGGGTTAGGGATGAAAGCACATAGGAGAAAGAGATATTCTTGAATAACTTTTTTTGTGAAGGTCGGAGAGACTTGCAAGTAGGCTCTACCCCCACTAAATGGGGTAGCGCGCATCGATCGGTACCATCCTTGAGCTTCTCCGACTTTCGGAAGGGTTAGGGTTAGGGTTAGGGATGAAAGCACATAGGAGAAAGAGATATTCTTGAATAACTTTTTTTGTGAAGGTCGGAGAGACTTGGAAAGTGGTTGCATCTGGACTAATTTGGGTCCTGCGGATCGATTGGTACCATCCCCGAGCTTGTACGACCTTCGGAAGAGGTCGACCGACGAAATTCCCCCAAATCTGAGGAGATATTCTTGAATAACTTTTTTTGTGAAGGTCGGAGAGACTTGCAAGTAGGCTCTACCCCCACTAAATGGGGTAGCGCGCATCGATCGGTTCCATCCTTGAGCTTCTCCGACTTTCGGAAGGGTTAGGGTTAGGGTTAGGGATGAAAGCACATAGGAGAAAGAGATATTCTTGAATAACTTTTTTTGTGAAGGTCGGAGAGACTTGGAAAGTGGTTGCATCTGGACTAATTTGGGTCCTGCGGATCGATTGGTACCATCCCCGAGCTTGTACGACCTTCGGAAGAGGTCGACCGACGAAATTCCCCCAAATCTGAGGAGATATTCTTGAATAACTTTTTTTTTGAAGGTCGGAGAGACTTGCAAGTAGGCTCTACCCCCACTAAATGGGGTAGCGCGCATCGATCGGTACCATCTTTGAGCTTCTCCGACTTTCGGAAGGGTTAGGGTTAGGGTTAGGGATGAAAGCACATAGGAGAAAGAGATATTCTTGAATAACTTTTTTTGTGAAGGTCGGAGAGACTTGCAAGTAGGCTCTACCCCCACTAAATGGGGTAGCGCGCATCGATCGGTACCATCCTTGAGCTTCTCCGACTTTCGGAAGGGTTAGGGTTAGGGTTAGGGATGAAAGCACATAGGAGAAAGAGATATTCTTGAATAACTTTTTTTGTGAAGGTCGGAGAGACTTGCAAGTAGGCTCTACCCCCACTAAATGGGGTAGCGCGCATCGATCGGTACCATCCTTGAGCTTCTCCGACTTTCGGAAGGGTTAGGGTTAGGGTTAGGGATGAAAGCACATAGGAGAAAGAGATATTCTTGAATAACTTTTTTTGTGAAGGTCCGAGAGACTTGGAAAGTGGTTGCATCTGGACTAATTTGGGTCCTGCGGATCGATTGGTACCATCCCCGAGCTTGTACGACCTTCGGAAGAGGTCGACCGACGAAATTCCCCCAAATCTGAGGAGATATTCTTGAATAACTTTTTTTTTGAAGGTCGGAGAGACTTGGAAAGTGGTTGCATCTGGACTAATTTGGGTCCTGTAGATCGATTGGTACCATCCCCGAGCTTGTACGACCTTCGGAAGAGGTCGACCGACGAAATTCCCCCAAATCTGAGGAGATATTCTTGAATAACTTTTTTTGTGAAGGTCGGAGAGACTTGCAAGTAGGCTCTACCCCCACTAAATGGGGTAGCGCACATCGATCGGTACCATCCTTGAGCTTCTCCGACTTTCGGAAGGGTTAGGGTTAGGGTTAGGGATGAAAGCACATAGGAGAAAGAGATATTCTTGAATAACGTTTTCTGTGAAGGTCGGAGAGACTTGCAAGTAGGCTCTACCCCCACTAAATGGGGTAGCGCGCATCGATCGGTACCATCCTTGAGCTTCTCCGACTTTCGGAAGGGTTAGGGTTAGGGTTAGGGATGAAAGCACATAGGAGAAAGAGATATTCTTGAATAACTTTTTTTGTGAAGGTCGGAGAGACTTGCAAGTAGGCTTTACCCCCACTAAATGGGGTAGCGCGCATCGATCGGTACCATCCTTGAGCTTCTCCGACTTTCGGAAGGGTTAGGGTTAGGGTTAGGGATGAAAGCACATAGGAGAAAGAGATATTCTTGAATAACTTTTTTTGTGAAGGTCGGAGAGACTTGGAAAGTGGTTGCATCTGGACTAATTTGGGTCCTGCGGATCGATTGGTACCATCCCCGAGCTTGTACGACCTTCGGAAGAGGTCGACCGACGAAATTCCCCCAAATCTGAGGAGATATTCTTGAATAACTTTTTTTGTGAAGGTCGGAGAGACTTGCAAGTAGGCTCTACCCCCACTAAATAGGGTAGCGCGCATCGATCGGTACTATCCTTGAGCTTCTCCGACTTTCGGAAGGGTTAGGGTTAGGGTTAGGGATGAAAGCACATAGGAGAAAGAGATATTCTTGAATAACTTTTTTTGTGAAGGTCGGAGAGACTTGGAAAGTGGTTGCATCTGGACTAATTTGGGTCCTGCGGATCGATTGGTACCATCCCCGAGCTTGTACGAGCTTCGGAAGAGGTCGACCGACGAAATTCCCCCAAATCTGAGGAGATATTCTTGAATAACTTTTTTTGTGAAGGTCGGAGAGACTTGCAAGTAGGCTTTACCCCAACTAAATGGGGTAGCGCGCATCGATCGGTACCATCCTTGAGCTTCTCCGACTTTCGGAAGGGTTAGGGTTAGGGTTAGGGATGAAAGCACATAGGAGAAAGAGATATTCTTGAATAACTTTTTTTGTGAAGGTCGGAGAGACTTGGAAAGTGGTTGCATCTGGACTAATTTGGGTCCTGCGGATCGATTGGTACCATCCCCGAGCTTGTACGACCTTCGGAAGAGGTCGACCGACGAAATTCCCCCAAATCTGAGGAGATATTCTTGAATAACTTTTTTTGTGAAGGTCGGAGAGACTTGCAAGTAGGCTCTACCCCCACTAAATGGGGTAGCGCGCATCGATCGGTACCATCCTTGAGCTTCTCCGACTTTCGGAAGGGTTAGGGTTAGGGTTAGGGATGAAAGCACATAGGAGAAAGAGATATTCTTGAATAACTTTTTTTGTGAAGGTCGGAGAGACTTGCAAGTAGGCTCTACCCCCACTAAATGGGGTAGCGCGCATCGATCGGTACCATCCTTGAGCTTCTCCGACTTTCGGAAGGGTTAGGGTTAGGGTTAGGGATGAAAGCACATAGGAGAAAGAGATATTCTTGAAAAACTTTTTTTGTGAAGGTCGGAGAGACTTGGAAAGTGGTTGCATCTGGACTAATTTGGGTCCTGCGGATCGATTGGTACCATCCCCGAGCTTGTACGACCTTCGGAAGAGGTCGACCGACGAAATTCCCCCAAATCTGAGGAGATATTCTTGAATAACTTTTTTTGTGAAGGTCGGAGAGACTTGCAAGTAGGCTCTACCCCCACTAAATGGGGTAGCGCGCATCGATCGGTTCCATCCTTGAGCTTCTCCGACTTTCGGAAGGGTTAGGGTTAGGGTTAGGGATGAAAGCACATAGGAGAAAGAGATATTCTTGAATAACTTTTTTTGTGAAGGTCGGAGAGACTTGCAAGTAGGCTCTACCCCCACTAAATGGGGTAGCGCGCATCGATCGGTACCATCCTTGAGCTTCTCCGACTTTCGGAAGGGTTAGGGTTAGGGTTAGGGATGAAAGCACATAGGAGAAAGAGATATTCTTGAATAACTTTTTTTGTGAAGGTCGGAGAGACTTGGAAAGTGGTTGCATCTGGACTAATTTGGGTCCTGCGGATCGATTGGTACCATCCCCGAGCTTGTACGACCTTCGGAAGAGGTCGACCGACGAAATTCCCCCAAATCTGAGGAGATATTCTTGAATAACTTTTTTTGTGAAGGTCGGAGAGACTTGCAAGTAGGCTCTACCCCCACTAAATGGGGTAGCGCGCATCGATCGGTTCCATCCTTGAGCTTCTCCGACTTTCGGAAGGGTTAGGGTTAGGGTTAGGGATGAAAGCACATAGGAGAAAGAGATATTCTTGAATAACTTTTTTTGTGAAGGTCGGAAGGACTTGCAAGTAGGCTCTACCCCCACTAAATGGGGTAGCGCGCATCGATCGGTACCATCCTTGAGCTTCTCCGACTTTCGGAAGGGTTAGGGTTAGGGATGAAAGCACATAGGAGAAAGAGATATTCTTGAATAACTTTTTTTGTGAAGGTCGGAGAGACTTGGAAAGTGGTTGCATCTGGACTAATTTGGGTCCTGCGGATCGATTGGTACCATCCCCGAGCTTGTACGACCTTCGGAAGAGGTCGACCGACGAAATTCCCCCAAATCTGAGGAGATATTCTTGAATAACTTTTTTTGTGAAGGTCGGAGAGACTTGCAAGTAGGCTTTACCCCCACTAAATGGGGTAGCGCGCATCGATCGGTACTATCCTTGAGCTTCTCCGACTTTCGGAAGGGTTAGGGTTAGGGATGAAAGCACATAGGAGAAAGAGATATTCTTGAATAACTTTTTTTGTGAAGGTCGGAGAGACTTGCAAGTAGGCTCTACCCCCACTAAATGGGGTAGCGCGCATCGATCGGTACCATCCTTGAGCTTCTCCGACTTTCGGAAGGGTTAGGGTTAGGGTTAGGGATGAAAGCACATAGGAGAAAGAGATATTCTTGAATAACTTTTTTTGTGAAGGTCGGAGAGACTTGCAAGTAGGCTCTACCCCCACTAAATGGGGTAGCGCGCATCGATCGGTACCATCCTTGAGCTTCTCCGACTTTCGGAAGGGTTAGGGTTAGGGTTAGGGATGAAAGCACATAGGAGAAAGAGATATTCTTGAATAACTTTTTTTGTGAAGGTCGGAGAGACTTGGAAAGTGGTTGCATCTGGACTAATTTGGGTCCTGCGGATCGATTGGTACCATCCCCGAGCTTGTACGACCTTCGGAAGAGGTCGACCGACGAAATTCCCCCAAATCTGAGGAGATATTCTTGAATAACTTTTTTTTTGAAGGTCGGAGAGACTTGGAAAGTGGTTGCATCTGGACTAATTTGGGTCCTGCAGATCGATTGGTACCATCCCCGAGCTTGTACGACCTTCGGAAGAGGTCGACCGACGAAATTCCCCCAAATCTGAGGAGATATTCTTGAATAACTTTTTTTGTGAAGGTCGGAGAGACTTGCAAGTAGGCTCTACCCCCACTAAATGGGGTAGCGCGCATCGATCAGTACCATCCTTGAGCTTCTCCGACTTTCGGAAGGGTTAGGGTTAGGGTTAGGGATGAAAGCACATAGGAGAAAGAGATATTCTTGAATAACTTTTTTTGTGAAGGTCGGAGAGACTTGGAAAGTGGTTGCATCTGGACTAATTTGGGTCCTGCGGATCGATTGGTACCATCCCCGAGCTTGTACAACCTTCGGAAGAGGTCGACCGACGAAATTCCCCCAAATCTGAGGAGATATTCTTGAATAACTTTTTTTGTGAAGGTCGGAGAGACTTGCAAGTAGGCTCTACCCCCACTAAATGGGGTAGCGCGCATCGATCGGTTCCATCCTTGAGCTTCTCCGACTTTCGGAAGGGTTAGGGTTAGGGTTAGGGATGAAAGCACATAGGAGAAAGAGATATTCTTGAATAACTTTTTTTGTGAAGGTCGGAGAGACTTGCAAGTAGGCTCTACCCCCACTAAATGGGGTAGCGCGCATCGATCGGTACCATCCTTGAGCTTCTCCGACTTTCGGAAGGGTTAGGGTTAGGGTTAGGGATGAAAGCACATAGGAGAAAGAGATATTCTTGAATAACTTTTTTTGTGAAGGTCGGAGAGACTTGGAAAGTGGTTGCATCTGGACTAATTTGGGTCCTGCGGATCGATTGGTACCATCCCCGAGCTTGTACGACCTTCGGAAGAGGTCGACCGACGAAATTCCCCCAAATCTGAGGAGATATTCTTGAATAACTTTTTTTGTGAAGGTCGGAGAGACTTGCAAGTAGGCTCTACCCCCACTAAATGGGGTAACGCGCATCGATCGGTACCATCCTTGAGCTTCTCCGACTTTCGGAAGGGTTAGGGTTAGGGTTAGGGATGAAAGCACATAGGAGAAAGAGATATTCTTGAATAACTTTTTCTGTGAAGGTCGGAGAGACTTGCAAGTAGGCTCTACCCCCACTAAATGGGGTAGCGCGCATCGATCGGTACCATCCTTGAGCTTTTCCGACTTTCGGAAGGGTTAGGGTTAGGGTTAGGGATGAAAGCACATAGGAGAAAGAGATATTCTTGAATAACTTTTTTTGTGAAGGTCGGAGAGACTTGCAAGTAGGCTCTACCCCCACTAAATGGGGTAGCGCGCATCGATCAGTACCATCCTTGAGCTTCTCCGACTTTCGGAAGGGTTAGGGTTAGGGTTAGGGATGAAAGCACATAGGAGAAAGAGATATTCTTGAATAACTTTTTTTGTGAAGGTCGGAGAGACTTGGAAAGTGGTTGCATCTGGACTAATTTGGGTCCTGCGGATCGATTGGTACCATCCCCGAGCTTGTACGACCTTCGGAAGAGGTCGACCGACGAAATTCCCCCAAATCTGAGGAGATATTCTTGAATAACTTTTTTTGTGAAGGTCGGAGAGACTTGCAAGTAGGCTCTACCCCCACTAAATGGGGTAGCGCGCATCGATCGGTTCCATCCTTGAGCTTCTCCGACTTTCGGAAGGGTTAGGGTTAGGGTTAGGGATGAAAGCACATAGGAGAAAGAGATATTCTTGAATAACTTTTTTTGTGAAGGTCGGAGAGACTTGCAAGTAGGCTCTACCCCCACTAAATGGGGTAGCGCGCATCGATCAGTACCATCCTTGAGCTTCTCCGACTTTCGGAAGGGTTAGGGTTAGGGTTAGGGATGAAAGCACATAGGAGAAAGAGATATTCTTGAATAACTTTTTTTGTGAAGGTCCGAGAGACTTGGAAAGTGGTTGCATCTGGACTAATTTGGGTCCTGCGGATCGATTGGTACCATCCCCGAGCTTGTACGACCTTCGGAAGAGGTCGACCGACGAAATTCCCCCAAATCTGAGGAGATATTCTTGAATAACTTTTTTTGTGAAGGTCGGAGAGACTTTCAAGTAGGCTCTACCCCTACTAAATGGGGTAGCGCACATCGATGGGTACCATCCTTGAGCTTCTCCGACTTTCGGAAGGGTTAGGGTTAGGGTTAGGGATGAAAGCACATAGGAGAAAGAGATATTCTTGAATAACTTTTTTTGTGAAGGTCGGAAGGACTTGCAAGTAGGCTCTACCCCCACTAAATGGGGTAGCGCGCATCGATCGGTACCATCCTTGAGCTTCTCCGACTTTCGGAAGGGTTAGGGTTAGGGATGAAAGCACATAGGAGAAAGAGATATTCTTGAATAACTTTTTTTGTGAAGGTCGGAGAGACTTGGAAAGTGGTTGCATCTGGACTAATTTGGGTCCTGCGGATCGATTGGTACCATCCCCGAGCTTGTACGACCTTCGGAAGAGGTCGACCGACGAAATTCCCCCAAATCTGAGGAGATATTCTTGAATAACTTTTTTTGTGAAGGTCGGAGAGACTTGCAAGTAGGCTTTACCCCCACTAAATGGGGTAGCGCGCATCGATCGGTACTATCCTTGAGCTTCTCCGACTTTCGGAAGGGTTAGGGTTAGGGATGAAAGCACATAGGAGAAAGAGATATTCTTGAATAACTTTTTTTGTGAAGGTCGGAGAGACTTGCAAGTAGGCTCTACCCCCACTAAATGGGGTAGCGCACATCGATGGGTACCATCCTTGAGCTTCTCCGACTTTCGGAAGGGTTAGGGTTAGGGTTAGGGATGAAAGCACATAGGAGAAAGAGATATTCTTGAATAACTTTTTTTGTGAAGGTCGGAAGGACTTGCAAGTAGGCTCTACCCCCACTAAATGGGGTAGCGCGCATCGATCGGTACCATCCTTGAGCTTCTCCGACTTTCGGAAGGGTTAGGGTTAGGGATGAAAGCACATAGGAGAAAGAGATATTCTTGAATAACTTTTTTTGTGAAGGTCGGAGAGACTTGCAAGTAGGCTCTACCCCCACTAAATGGGGTAGCGCGCATCGATCAGTACCATCCTTGAGCTTCTCCGACTTTCGGAAGGGTTAGGGTTAGGGTTAGGGATGAAAGCACATAGGAGAAAGAGATATTCTTGAATAACTTTTTTTGTGAAGGTCCGAGAGACTTGGAAAGTGGTTGCATCTGGACTAATTTGGGTCCTGCGGATCGATTGGTACCATCCCCGAGCTTGTACGACCTTCGGAAGAGGTCGACCGACGAAATTCCCCCAAATCTGAGGAGATATTCTTGAATAACTTTTTTTGTGAAGGTCGGAGAGACTTTCAAGTAGGCTCTACCCCTACTAAATGGGGTAGCGCACATCGATGGGTACCATCCTTGAGCTTCTCCGACTTTCGGAAGGGTTAGGGTTAGGGTTAGGGATGAAAGCACATAGGAGAAAGAGATATTCTTGAATAACTTTTTTTGTGAAGGTCGGAAGGACTTGCAAGTAGGCTCTACCCCCACTAAATGGGGTAGCGCGCATCGATCGGTACCATCCTTGAGCTTCTCCGACTTTCGGAAGGGTTAGGGTTAGGGATGAAAGCACATAGGAGAAAGAGATATTCTTGAATAACTTTTTTTGTGAAGGTCGGAGAGACTTGGAAAGTGGTTGCATCTGGACTAATTTGGGTCCTGCGGATCGATTGGTACCATCCCCGAGCTTGTACGACCTTCGGAAGAGGTCGACCGACGAAATTCCCCCAAATCTGAGGAGATATTCTTGAATAACTTTTTTTGTGAAGGTCGGAGAGACTTGCAAGTAGGCTTTACCCCCACTAAATGGGGTAGCGCGCATCGATCGGTACTATCCTTGAGCTTCTCCGACTTTCGGAAGGGTTAGGGTTAGGGATGAAAGCACATAGGAGAAAGAGATATTCTTGAATAACTTTTTTTGTGAAGGTCGGAGAGACTTGCAAGTAGGCTCTACCCCCACTAAATGGGGTAGCGCACATCGATGGGTACCATCCTTGAGCTTCTCCGACTTTCGGAAGGGTTAGGGTTAGGGTTAGGGATGAAAGCACATAGGAGAAAGAGATATTCTTGAATAACTTTTTTTGTGAAGGTCGGAAGGACTTGCAAGTAGGCTCTACCCCCACTAAATGGGGTAGCGCGCATCGATCGGTACCATCCTTGAGCTTCTCCGACTTTCGGAAGGGTTAGGGTTAGGGATGAAAGCACATAGGAGAAAGAGATATTCTTGAATAACTTTTTTTGTGAAGGTCGGAGAGACTTGCAAGTAGGCTCTACCCCCACTAAATGGGGTAGCGCGCATCGATCAGTACCATCCTTGAGCTTCTCCGACTTTCGGAAGGGTTAGGGTTAGGGTTAGGGATGAAAGCACATAGGAGAAAGAGATATTCTTGAATAACTTTTTTTGTGAAGGTCCGAGAGACTTGGAAAGTGGTTGCATCTGGACTAATTTGGGTCCTGCGGATCGATTGGTACCATCCCCGAGCTTGTACGACCTTCGGAAGAGGTCGACCGACGAAATTCCCCCAAATCTGAGGAGATATTCTTGAATAACTTTTTTTGTGAAGGTCGGAGAGACTTTCAAGTAGGCTCTACCCCCACTAAATGGGGTAGCGCACATCGATGGGTACCATCCTTGAGCTTCTCCGACTTTCGGAAGGGTTAGGGTTAGGGTTAGGGATGAAAGCACATAGGAGAAAGAGATATTCTTGAATAACTTTTTTTGTGAAGGTCGGAAGGACTTGCAAGTAGGCTCTACCCCCACTAAATGGGGTAGCGCGCATCGATCGGTACCATCCTTGAGCTTCTCCGACTTTCGGAAGGGTTAGGGTTAGGGATGAAAGCACATAGGAGAAAGAGATATTCTTGAATAACTTTTTTTGTGAAGGTCGGAGAGACTTGGAAAGTGGTTGCATCTGGACTAATTTGGGTCCTGCGGATCGATTGGTACCATCCCCGAGCTTGTACGACCTTCGGAAGAGGTCGACCGACGAAATTCCCCCAAATCTGAGGAGATATTCTTGAATAACTTTTTTTGTGAAGGTCGGAGAGACTTGCAAGTAGGCTTTACCCCCACTAAATGGGGTAGCGCGCATCGATCGGTACTATCCTTGAGCTTCTCCGACTTTCGGAAGGGTTAGGGTTAGGGATGAAAGCACATAGGAGAAAGAGATATTCTTGAATAACTTTTTTTGTGAAGGTCGGAGAGACTTGCAAGTAGGCTCTACCCCCACTAAATGGGGTAGCGCGCATCGATCGGTACCATCCTTGAGCTTCTCCGACTTTCGGAAGGGTTAGGGTTAGGGTTAGGGATGAAAGCACATAGGAGAAAGAGATATTCTTGAATAACTTTTTTTGTGAAGGTCGGAGAGACTTGCAAGTAGGCTCTACCCCCACTAAATGGGGTAGCGCGCATCGATCGGTACCATCCTTGAGCTTCTCCGACTTTCGGAAGGGTTAGGGTTAGGGTTAGGGATGAAAGCACATAGGAGAAAGAGATATTCTTGAATAACTTTTTTTGTGAAGGTCGGAGAGACTTGGAAAGTGGTTGCATCTGGACTAATTTGGGTCCTGCGGATCGATTGGTACCATCCCCGAGCTTGTACGACCTTCGGAAGAGGTCGACCGACGAAATTCCCCCAAATCTGAGGAGATATTCTTGAATAACTTTTTTTTTGAAGGTCGGAGAGACTTGGAAAGTGGTTGCATCTGGACTAATTTGGGTCCTGCAGATCGATTGGTACCATCCCCGAGCTTGTACGACCTTCGGAAGAGGTCGACCGACGAAATTCCCCCAAATCTGAGGAGATATTCTTGAATAACTTTTTTTGTGAAGGTCGGAGAGACTTGCAAGTAGGCTCTACCCCCACTAAATGGGGTAGCGCGCATCGATCAGTACCATCCTTGAGCTTCTCCGACTTTCGGAAGGGTTAGGGTTAGGGTTAGGGATGAAAGCACATAGGAGAAAGAGATATTCTTGAATAACTTTTTTTGTGAAGGTCGGAGAGACTTGGAAAGTGGTTGCATCTGGACTAATTTGGGTCCTGCGGATCGATTGGTACCATCCCCGAGCTTGTACGACCTTCGGAAGAGGTCGACCGACGAAATTCCCCCAAATCTGAGGAGATATTCTTGAATAACTTTTTTTGTGAAGGTCGGAGAGACTTGCAAGTAGGCTCTACCCCCACTAAATGGGGTAGCGCGCATCGATCGGTTCCATCCTTGAGCTTCTCCGACTTTCGGAAGGGTTAGGGTTAGGGTTAGGGATGAAAGCACATAGGAGAAAGAGATATTCTTGAATAACTTTTTTTGTGAAGGTCGGAGAGACTTGCAAGTAGGCTCTACCCCCACTAAATGGGGTAGCGCGCATCGATCGGTACCATCCTTGAGCTTCTCCGACTTTCGGAAGGGTTAGGGTTAGGGTTAGGGATGAAAGCACATAGGAGAAAGAGATATTCTTGAATAACTTTTTTTGTGAAGGTCGGAGAGACTTGGAAAGTGGTTGCATCTGGACTAATTTGGGTCCTGCAGATCGATTGGTACCATCCCCGAGCTTGTACGACCTTCGGAAGAGGTCGACCGACGAAATTCCCCCAAATCTGAGGAGATATTCTTGAATAACTTTTTTTGTGAAGGTCGGAGAGACTTGCAAGTAGGCTCTACCCCCACTAAATGGGGTAACGCGCATCGATCGGTACCATCCTTGAGCTTCTCCGACTTTCGGAAGGGTTAGGGTTAGGGTTAGGGATGAAAGCACATAGGAGAAAGAGATATTCTTGAATAACTTTTTTTGTGAAGGTCGGAGAGACTTGCAAGTAGGCTCTACCCCCACTAAATGGGGTAGCGCGCATCGATCGGTACCATCCTTGAGCTTCTCCGACTTTCGGAAGGGTTAGGGTTAGGGTTAGGGATGAAAGCACATAGGAGAAAGAGATATTCTTGAATAACTTTTTTTGTGAAGGTCGGAGAGACTTGGAAAGTGGTTGCATCTGGACTAATTTGGGTCCTGCGGATCGATTGGTACCATCCCCGAGCTTGTACGACCTTCGGAAGAGGTCGACCGACGAAATTCCCCCAAATCTGAGGAGATATTCTTGAATAACTTTTTTTGTGAAGGTCGGAGAGACTTGCAAGTAGGCTCTACCCCCACTAAATGGGGTAGCGCGCATCGATCGGTTCCATCCTTGAGCTTCTCCGACTTTCGGAAGGGTTAGGGTTAGGGTTAGGGATGAAAGCACATAGGAGAAAGAGATATTCTTGAATAACTTTTTTTGTGAAGGTCGGAGAGACTTGGAAAGTGGTTGCATCTGGACTAATTTGGGTCCTGCGGATCGATTGGTACCATCCCCGAGCTTGTACGACCTTCGGAAGAGGTCGACCGACGAAATTCCCCCAAATCTGAGGAGATATTCTTGAATAACTTTTTTTTTGAAGGTCGGAGAGACTTGCAAGTAGGCTCTACCCCCACTAAATGGGGTAGCGCGCATCGATCGGTACCATCCTTGAGCTTCTCCGACTTTCGGAAGGGTTAGGGTTAGGGTTAGGGATGAAAGCACATAGGAGAAAGAGATATTCTTGAATAACTTTTTTTGTGAAGGTCGGAGAGACTTGCAAGTAGGCTCTACCCCCACTAAATGGGGTAGCGCGCATCGATCGGTACCATCCTTGAGCTTCTCCGACTTTCGGAAGGGTTAGGGTTAGGGTTAGGGATGAAAGCACATAGGAGAAAGAGATATTCTTGAATAACTTTTTTTGTGAAGGTCGGAGAGACTTGCAAGTAGGCTCTACCCCCACTAAATGGGGTAGCGCGCATCGATCGGTACCATCCTTGAGCTTCTCCGACTTTCGGAAGGGTTAGGGTTAGGGTTAGGGATGAAAGCACATAGGAGAAAGAGATATTCTTGAATAACTTTTTTTGTGAAGGTCCGAGAGACTTGGAAAGTGGTTGCATCTGGACTAATTTGGGTCCTGCGGATCGATTGGTACCATCCCCGAGCTTGTACGACCTTCGGAAGAGGTCGACCGACGAAATTCCCCCAAATCTGAGGAGATATTCTTGAATAACTTTTTTTTTGAAGGTCGGAGAGACTTGGAAAGTGGTTGCATCTGGACTAATTTGGGTCCTGCAGATCGATTGGTACCATCCCCGAGCTTGTACGACCTTCGGAAGAGGTCGACCGACGAAATTCCCCCAAATCTGAGGAGATATTCTTGAATAACTTTTTTTGTGAAGGTCGGAGAGACTTGCAAGTAGGCTCTACCCCCACTAAATGGGGTAGCGCGCATCGATCGGTTCCATCCTTGAGCTTCTCCGACTTTCGGAAGGGTTAGGGTTAGGGTTAGGGATGAAAGCACATAGGAGAAAGAGATATTCTTGAATAACTTTTTTTGTGAAGGTCGGAGAGACTTGCAAGTAGGCTCTACCCCCACTAAATGGGGTAGCGCGCATCGATCGGTACCATCCTTGAGCTTCTCCGACTTTCGGAAGGGTTAGGGTTAGGGTTAGGGATGAAAGCACATAGGAGAAAGAGATATTCTTGAATAACTTTTTTTGTGAAGGTCGGAGAGACTTGGAAAGTGGTTGCATCTGGACTAATTTGGGTCCTGCGGATCGATTGGTACCATCCCCGAGCTTGTACGACCTTCGGAAGAGGTCGACCGACGAAATTCCCCCAAATCTGAGGAGATATTCTTGAATAACTTTTTTTGTGAAGGTCGGAGAGACTTGCAAGTAGGCTCTACCCCCACTAAATGGGGTAGCGCGCATCGATCGGTACCATCCTTGAGCTTCTCCGACTTTCGGAAGGGTTAGGGTTAGGGTTAGGGATGAAAGCACATAGGAGAAAGAGATATTCTTGAATAACTTTTTTTGTGAAGGTCGGAGAGACTTGCAAGTAGGCTCTACCCCCACTAAATGGGGTAGCGCGCATCGATCGGTACCATCCTTGAGCTTCTCCGACTTTCGGAAGGGTTAGGGTTAGGGTTAGGGATGAAAGCACATAGGAGAAAGAGATATTCTTGAATAACTTTTTTTGTGAAGGTCGGAGAGACTTGGAAAGTGGTTGCATCTGGACTAATTTGGGTCCTGCGGATCGATTGGTACCATCCCCGAGCTTGTACGACCTTCGGAAGAGGTCGACCGACGAAATTCCCCCAAATCTGAGGAGATATTCTTGAATAACTTTTTTTGTGAAGGTCGGAGAGACTTGCAAGTAGGCTCTACCCCCACTAAATGGGGTAGCGCGCATCGATCGGTTCCATCCTTGAGCTTCTCCGACTTTCGGAAGGGTTAGGGTTAGGGTTAGGGATGAAAGCACATAGGAGAAAGAGATATTCTTGAATAACTTTTTTTGTGAAGGTCGGAGAGACTTGGAAAGTGGTTGCATCTGGACTAATTTGGGTCCTGCGGATCGATTGGTACCATCCCCGAGCTTGTACGACCTTCGGAAGAGGTCGACCGACGAAATTCCCCCAAATCTGAGGAGATATTCTTGAATAACTTTTTTTTTGAAGGTCGGAGAGACTTGCAAGTAGGCTCTACCCCCACTAAATGGGGTAGCGCGCATCGATCGGTACCATCCTTGAGCTTCTCCGACTTTCGGAAGGGTTAGGGTTAGGGTTAGGGATGAAAGCACATAGGAGAAAGAGATATTCTTGAATAACTTTTTTTGTGAAGGTCGGAGAGACTTGCAAGTAGGCTCTACCCCCACTAAATGGGGTAGCGCGCATCGATCGGTACCATCCTTGAGCTTCTCCGACTTTCGGAAGGGTTAGGGTTAGGGTTAGGGATGAAAGCACATAGGAGAAAGAGATATTCTTGAATAACTTTTTTTGTGAAGGTCGGAGAGACTTGCAAGTAGGCTCTACCCCCACTAAATGGGGTAGCGCGCATCGATCGGTACCATCCTTGAGCTTCTCCGACTTTCGGAAGGGTTAGGGTTAGGGTTAGGGATGAAAGCACATAGGAGAAAGAGATATTCTTGAATAACTTTTTTTGTGAAGGTCCGAGAGACTTGGAAAGTGGTTGCATCTGGACTAATTTGGGTCCTGCGGATCGATTGGTACCATCCCCGAGCTTGTACGACCTTCGGAAGAGGTCGACCGACGAAATTCCCCCAAATCTGAGGAGATATTCTTGAATAACTTTTTTTTTGAAGGTCGGAGAGACTTGGAAAGTGGTTGCATCTGGACTAATTTGGGTCCTGCAGATCGATTGGTACCATCCCCGAGCTTGTACGACCTTCGGAAGAGGTCGACCGACGAAATTCCCCCAAATCTGAGGAGATATTCTTGAATAACTTTTTTTGTGAAGGTCGGAGAGACTTGCAAGTAGGCTCTACCCCCACTAAATGGGGTAGCGCGCATCGATCGGTTCCATCCTTGAGCTTCTCCGACTTTCGGAAGGGTTAGGGTTAGGGTTAGGGATGAAAGCACATAGGAGAAAGAGATATTCTTGAATAACTTTTTTTGTGAAGGTCGGAGAGACTTGCAAGTAGGCTCTACCCCCACTAAATGGGGTAGCGCGCATCGATCGGTACCATCCTTGAGCTTCTCCGACTTTCGGAAGGGTTAGGGTTAGGGTTAGGGATGAAAGCACATAGGAGAAAGAGATATTCTTGAATAACTTTTTTTGTGAAGGTCGGAGAGACTTGGAAAGTGGTTGCATCTGGACTAATTTGGGTCCTGCGGATCGATTGGTACCATCCCCGAGCTTGTACGACCTTCGGAAGAGGTCGACCGACGAAATTCCCCCAAATCTGAGGAGATATTCTTGAATAACTTTTTTTGTGAAGGTCGGAGAGACTTGCAAGTAGGCTCTACCCCCACTAAATGGGGTAGCGCGCATCGATCGGTACCATCCTTGAGCTTCTCCGACTTTCGGAAGGGTTAGGGTTAGGGTTAGGGATGAAAGCACATAGGAGAAAGAGATATTCTTGAATAACTTTTTTTGTGAAGGTCGGAGAGACTTGCAAGTAGGCTCTACCCCCACTAAATGGGGTAGCGCGCATCGATCGGTACCATCCTTGAGCTTCTCCGACTTTCGGAAGGGTTAGGGTTAGGGTTAGGGATGAAAGCACATAGGAGAAAGAGATATTCTTGAATAACTTTTTTTGTGAAGGTCGGAGAGACTTGGAAAGTGGTTGCATCTGGACTAATTTGGGTCCTGCGGATCGATTGGTACCATCCCCGAGCTTGTACGACCTTCGGAAGAGGTCGACCGACGAAATTCCCCCAAATCTGAGGAGATATTCTTGAATAACTTTTTTTGTGAAGGTCGGAGAGACTTGCAAGTAGGCTCTACCCCCACTAAATGGGGTAGCGCGCATCGATCGGTTCCATCCTTGAGCTTCTCCGACTTTCGGAAGGGTTAGGGTTAGGGTTAGGGATGAAAGCACATAGGAGAAAGAGATATTCTTGAATAACTTTTTTTGTGAAGGTCGGAGAGACTTGGAAAGTGGTTGCATCTGGACTAATTTGGGTCCTGCGGATCGATTGGTACCATCCCCGAGCTTGTACGACCTTCGGAAGAGGTCGACCGACGAAATTCCCCCAAATCTGAGGAGATATTCTTGAATAACTTTTTTTTTGAAGGTCGGAGAGACTTGCAAGTAGGCTCTACCCCCACTAAATGGGGTAGCGCGCATCGATCGGTACCATCTTTGAGCTTCTCCGACTTTCGGAAGGGTTAGGGTTAGGGTTAGGGATGAAAGCACATAGGAGAAAGAGATATTCTTGAATAACTTTTTTTGTGAAGGTCGGAGAGACTTGCAAGTAGGCTCTACCCCCACTAAATGGGGTAGCGCGCATCGATCGGTACCATCCTTGAGCTTCTCCGACTTTCGGAAGGGTTAGGGTTAGGGTTAGGGATGAAAGCACATAGGAGAAAGAGATATTCTTGAATAACTTTTTTTGTGAAGGTCGGAGAGACTTGCAAGTAGGCTCTACCCCCACTAAATGGGGTAGCGCGCATCGATCGGTACCATCCTTGAGCTTCTCCGACTTTCGGAAGGGTTAGGGTTAGGGTTAGGGATGAAAGCACATAGGAGAAAGAGATATTCTTGAATAACTTTTTTTGTGAAGGTCGGAGAGACTTGCAAGTAGGCTCTACCCCCACTAAATGGGGTAGCGCGCATCGATCGGTACCATCCTTGAGCTTCTCCGACTTTCGGAAGGGTTAGGGTTAGGGTTAGGGATGAAAGCACATAGGAGAAAGAGATATTCTTGAATAACTTTTTTTGTGAAGGTCCGAGAGACTTGGAAAGTGGTTGCATCTGGACTAATTTGGGTCCTGCGGATCGATTGGTACCATCCCCGAGCTTGTACGACCTTCGGAAGAGGTCGACCGACGAAATTCCCCCAAATCTGAGGAGATATTCTTGAATAACTTTTTTTTTGAAGGTCGGAGAGACTTGGAAAGTGGTTGCATCTGGACTAATTTGGGTCCTGCAGATCGATTGGTACCATCCCCGAGCTTGTACGACCTTCGGAAGAGGTCGACCGACGAAATTCCCCCAAATCTGAGGAGATATTCTTGAATAACTTTTTTTGTGAAGGTCGGAGAGACTTGCAAGTAGGCTCTACCCCCACTAAATGGGGTAGCGCGCATCGATCGGTTCCATCCTTGAGCTTCTCCGACTTTCGGAAGGGTTAGGGTTAGGGTTAGGGATGAAAGCACATAGGAGAAAGAGATATTCTTGAATAACTTTTTTTGTGAAGGTCGGAGAGACTTGCAAGTAGGCTCTACCCCCACTAAATGGGGTAGCGCGCATCGATCGGTACCATCCTTGAGCTTCTCCGACTTTCGGAAGGGTTAGGGTTAGGGTTAGGGATGAAAGCACATAGGAGAAAGAGATATTCTTGAATAACTTTTTTTGTGAAGGTCGGAGAGACTTGGAAAGTGGTTGCATCTGGACTAATTTGGGTCCTGCGGATCGATTGGTACCATCCCCGAGCTTGTACGACCTTCGGAAGAGGTCGACCGACGAAATTCCCCCAAATCTGAGGAGATATTCTTGAATAACTTTTTTTGTGAAGGTCGGAGAGACTTGCAAGTAGGCTCTACCCCCACTAAATGGGGTAGCGCGCATCGATCAGTACCATC
Source organism: Limanda limanda (assembly GCF_963576545.1). Taxonomy (NCBI): domain Eukaryota; kingdom Metazoa; phylum Chordata; class Actinopteri; order Pleuronectiformes; family Pleuronectidae; genus Limanda; species Limanda limanda. The sequence goes on along the minus strand of NW_026870579.1, from coordinate 119,245 downwards.
CTTGAGCTTCTCCGACTTTCGGAAGGGTTAGGGTTAGGGTTAGGGATGAAAGCACATAGGAGAAAGAGATATTCTTGAATAACTTTTTTTGTGAAGGTCGGAGAGACTTGCAAGTAGGCTCTACCCCCACTAAATGGGGTAACGCGCATCGATCGGTACCATCCTTGAGCTTCTCCGACTTTCGGAAGGGTTAGGGTTAGGGTTAGGGATGAAAGCACATAGGAGAAAGAGATATTCTTGAATAACTTTTTTTGTGAAGGTCGGAGAGACTTGGAAAGTGGTTGCATCTGGACTAATTTGGGTCCTGCGGATCGATTGGTACCATCCCCGAGCTTGTACGACCTTCGGAAGAGGTCGACCGACGAAATTCCCCCAAATCTGAGGAGATATTCTTGAATAACTTTTTTTGTGAAGGTCGGAGAGACTTGCAAGTAGGCTCTACCCCCACTAAATGGGGTAGCGCGCATCGATCGGTTCCATCCTTGAGCTTCTCCGACTTTCGGAAGGGTTAGGGTTAGGGTTAGGGATGAAAGCACATAGGAGAAAGAGATATTCTTGAATAACTTTTTTTGTGAAGGTCGGAGAGACTTGGAAAGTGGTTGCATCTGGACTAATTTGGGTCCTGCGGATCGATTGGTACCATCCCCGAGCTTGTACGACCTTCGGAAGAGGTCGACCGACGAAATTCCCCCAAATCTGAGGAGATATTCTTGAATAACTTTTTTTTTGAAGGTCGGAGAGACTTGCAAGTAGGCTCTACCCCCACTAAATGGGGTAGCGCGCATCGATCGGTACCATCTTTGAGCTTCTCCGACTTTCGGAAGGGTTAGGGTTAGGGTTAGGGATGAAAGCACATAGGAGAAAGAGATATTCTTGAATAACTTTTTTTGTGAAGGTCGGAGAGACTTGCAAGTAGGCTCTACCCCCACTAAATGGGGTAGCGCGCATCGATCGGTACCATCCTTGAGCTTCTCCGACTTTCGGAAGGGTTAGGGTTAGGGTTAGGGATGAAAGCACATAGGAGAAAGAGATATTCTTGAATAACTTTTTTTGTGAAGGTCGGAGAGACTTGCAAGTAGGCTCTACCCCCACTAAATGGGGTAGCGCGCATCGATCGGTACCATCCTTGAGCTTCTCCGACTTTCGGAAGGGTTAGGGTTAGGGTTAGGGATGAAAGCACATAGGAGAAAGAGATATTCTTGAATAACTTTTTTTGTGAAGGTCCGAGAGACTTGGAAAGTGGTTGCATCTGGACTAATTTGGGTCCTGCGGATCGATTGGTACCATCCCCGAGCTTGTACGACCTTCGGAAGAGGTCGACCGACGAAATTCCCCCAAATCTGAGGAGATATTCTTGAATAACTTTTTTTTTGAAGGTCGGAGAGACTTGGAAAGTGGTTGCATCTGGACTAATTTGGGTCCTGCAGATCGATTGGTACCATCCCCGAGCTTGTACGACCTTCGGAAGAGGTCGACCGACGAAATTCCCCCAAATCTGAGGAGATATTCTTGAATAACTTTTTTTTTGAAGGTCGGAGAGACTTGCAAGTAGGCTCTACCCCCACTAAATGGGGTAGCGCGCATCGATCGGTACCATCTTTGAGCTTCTCCGACTTTCGGAAGGGTTAGGGTTAGGGTTAGGGATGAAAGCACATAGGAGAAAGAGATATTCTTGAATAACTTTTTTTGTGAAGGTCGGAGAGACTTGCAAGTAGGCTCTACCCCCACTAAATGGGGTAGCGCACATCGATCGGTACCATCCTTGAGCTTCTCCGACTTTCGGAAGGGTTAGGGTTAGGGTTAGGGATGAAAGCACATAGGAGAAAGAGATATTCTTGAATAACGTTTTCTGTGAAGGTCGGAGAGACTTGCAAGTAGGCTCTACCCCCACTAAATGGGGTAGCGCGCATCGATCGGTACCATCCTTGAGCTTCTCCGACTTTCGGAAGGGTTAGGGTTAGGGTTAGGGATGAAAGCACATAGGAGAAAGAGATATTCTTGAATAACTTTTTTTGTGAAGGTCGGAGAGACTTGCAAGTAGGCTTTACCCCCACTAAATGGGGTAGCGCGCATCGATCGGTACCATCCTTGAGCTTCTCCGACTTTCGGAAGGGTTAGGGTTAGGGTTAGGGATGAAAGCACATAGGAGAAAGAGATATTCTTGAATAACTTTTTTTGTGAAGGTCGGAGAGACTTGGAAAGTGGTTGCATCTGGACTAATTTGGGTCCTGCGGATCGATTGGTACCATCCCCGAGCTTGTACGACCTTCGGAAGAGGTCGACCGACGAAATTCCCCCAAATCTGAGGAGATATTCTTGAATAACTTTTTTTGTGAAGGTCGGAGAGACTTGCAAGTAGGCTCTACCCCCACTAAATAGGGTAGCGCGCATCGATCGGTACTATCCTTGAGCTTCTCCGACTTTCGGAAGGGTTAGGGTTAGGGTTAGGGATGAAAGCACATAGGAGAAAGAGATATTCTTGAATAACTTTTTTTGTGAAGGTCGGAGAGACTTGGAAAGTGGTTGCATCTGGACTAATTTGGGTCCTGCGGATCGATTGGTACCATCCCCGAGCTTGTACGAGCTTCGGAAGAGGTCGACCGACGAAATTCCCCCAAATCTGAGGAGATATTCTTGAATAACTTTTTTTGTGAAGGTCGGAGAGACTTGCAAGTAGGCTTTACCCCAACTAAATGGGGTAGCGCGCATCGATCGGTACCATCCTTGAGCTTCTCCGACTTTCGGAAGGGTTAGGGTTAGGGTTAGGGATGAAAGCACATAGGAGAAAGAGATATTCTTGAATAACTTTTTTTGTGAAGGTCGGAGAGACTTGGAAAGTGGTTGCATCTGGACTAATTTGGGTCCTGCAGATCGATTGGTACCATCCCCGAGCTTGTACGACCTTCGGAAGAGGTCGACCGACGAAATTCCCCCAAATCTGAGGAGATATTCTTGAATAACTTTTTTTGTGAAGGTCGGAGAGACTTGCAAGTAGGCTCTACCCCCACTAAATGGGGTAGCGCGCATCGATCGGTACCATCCTTGAGCTTCTCCGACTTTCGGAAGGGTTAGGGTTAGGGTTAGGGATGAAAGCACATAGGAGAAAGAGATATTCTTGAATAACTTTTTTTGTGAAGGTCGGAGAGACTTGCAAGTAGGCTCTACCCCCACTAAATGGGGTAGCGCGCATCGATCGGTACCATCCTTGAGCTTCTCCGACTTTCGGAAGGGTTAGGGTTAGGGTTAGGGATGAAAGCACATAGGAGAAAGAGATATTCTTGAATAACTTTTTTTGTGAAGGTCGGAGAGACTTGCAAGTAGGCTCTACCCCCACTAAATGGGGTAGCGCGCATCGATCGGTACCATCCTTGAGCTTCTCCGACTTTCGGAAGGGTTAGGGTTAGGGTTAGGGATGAAAGCACATAGGAGAAAGAGATATTCTTGAATAACTTTTTTTGTGAAGGTCGGAGAGACTTGCAAGTAGGCTCTACCCCCACTAAATGGGGTAGCGCGCATCGATCGGTACCATCCTTGAGCTTCTCCGACTTTCGGAAGGGTTAGGGTTAGGGTTAGGGATGAAAGCACATAGGAGAAAGAGATATTCTTGAATAACTTTTTTTGTGAAGGTCCGAGAGACTTGGAAAGTGGTTGCATCTGGACTAATTTGGGTCCTGCGGATCGATTGGTACCATCCCCGAGCTTGTACGACCTTCGGAAGAGGTCGACCGACGAAATTCCCCCAAATCTGAGGAGATATTCTTGAATAACTTTTTTTTTGAAGGTCGGAGAGACTTGGAAAGTGGTTGCATCTGGACTAATTTGGGTCCTGCAGATCGATTGGTACCATCCCCGAGCTTGTACGACCTTCGGAAGAGGTCGACCGACGAAATTCCCCCAAATCTGAGGAGATATTCTTGAATAACTTTTTTTGTGAAGGTCGGAGAGACTTGCAAGTAGGCTCTACCCCCACTAAATGGGGTAGCGCGCATCGATCGGTTCCATCCTTGAGCTTCTCCGACTTTCGGAAGGGTTAGGGTTAGGGTTAGGGATGAAAGCACATAGGAGAAAGAGATATTCTTGAATAACTTTTTTTGTGAAGGTCGGAGAGACTTGCAAGTAGGCTCTACCCCCACTAAATGGGGTAGCGCGCATCGATCGGTACCATCCTTGAGCTTCTCCGACTTTCGGAAGGGTTAGGGTTAGGGTTAGGGATGAAAGCACATAGGAGAAAGAGATATTCTTGAATAACTTTTTTTGTGAAGGTCGGAGAGACTTGGAAAGTGGTTGCATCTGGACTAATTTGGGTCCTGCGGATCGATTGGTACCATCCCCGAGCTTGTACGACCTTCGGAAGAGGTCGACCGACGAAATTCCCCCAAATCTGAGGAGATATTCTTGAATAACTTTTTTTGTGAAGGTCGGAGAGACTTGCAAGTAGGCTCTACCCCCACTAAATGGGGTAGCGCGCATCGATCGGTACCATCCTTGAGCTTCTCCGACTTTCGGAAGGGTTAGGGTTAGGGTTAGGGATGAAAGCACATAGGAGAAAGAGATATTCTTGAATAACTTTTTTTGTGAAGGTCGGAGAGACTTGCAAGTAGGCTCTACCCCCACTAAATGGGGTAGCGCGCATCGATCGGTACCATCCTTGAGCTTCTCCGACTTTCGGAAGGGTTAGGGTTAGGGTTAGGGATGAAAGCACATAGGAGAAAGAGATATTCTTGAATAACTTTTTTTGTGAAGGTCGGAGAGACTTGGAAAGTGGTTGCATCTGGACTAATTTGGGTCCTGCGGATCGATTGGTACCATCCCCGAGCTTGTACGACCTTCGGAAGAGGTCGACCGACGAAATTCCCCCAAATCTGAGGAGATATTCTTGAATAACTTTTTTTGTGAAGGTCGGAGAGACTTGCAAGTAGGCTCTACCCCCACTAAATGGGGTAGCGCGCATCGATCGGTTCCATCCTTGAGCTTCTCCGACTTTCGGAAGGGTTAGGGTTAGGGTTAGGGATGAAAGCACATAGGAGAAAGAGATATTCTTGAATAACTTTTTTTGTGAAGGTCGGAGAGACTTGGAAAGTGGTTGCATCTGGACTAATTTGGGTCCTGCGGATCGATTGGTACCATCCCCGAGCTTGTACGACCTTCGGAAGAGGTCGACCGACGAAATTCCCCCAAATCTGAGGAGATATTCTTGAATAACTTTTTTTGTGAAGGTCGGAGAGACTTGCAAGTAGGCTCTACCCCCACTAAATGGGGTAGCGCGCATCGATCGGTACCATCCTTGAGCTTCTCCGACTTTCGGAAGGGTTAGGGTTAGGGTTAGGGATGAAAGCACATAGGAGAAAGAGATATTCTTGAATAACTTTTTTTGTGAAGGTCGGAGAGACTTGCAAGTAGGCTCTACCCCCACTAAATGGGGTAGCGCGCATCGATCGGTACCATCCTTGAGCTTCTCCGACTTTCGGAAGGGTTAGGGTTAGGGTTAGGGATGAAAGCACATAGGAGAAAGAGATATTCTTGAATAACTTTTTTTGTGAAGGTCGGAGAGACTTGGAAAGTGGTTGCATCTGGACTAATTTGGGTCCTGCGGATCGATTGGTACCATCCCCGAGCTTGTACGACCTTCGGAAGAGGTCGACCGACGAAATTCCCCCAAATCTGAGGAGATATTCTTGAATAACTTTTTTTGTGAAGGTCGGAGAGACTTGCAAGTAGGCTCTACCCCCACTAAATGGGGTAGCGCGCATCGATCGGTTCCATCCTTGAGCTTCTCCGACTTTCGGAAGGGTTAGGGTTAGGGATGAAAGCACATAGGAGAAAGAGATATTCTTGAATAACTTTTTTTGTGAAGGTCGGAGAGACTTGGAAAGTGGTTGCATCTGGACTAATTTGGGTCCTGCGGATCGATTGGTACCATCCCCGAGCTTGTACGACCTTCGGAAGAGGTCGACCGACGAAATTCCCCCAAATCTGAGGAGATATTCTTGAATAACTTTTTTTTTGAAGGTCGGAGAGACTTGCAAGTAGGCTCTACCCCCACTAAATGGGGTAGCGCGCATCGATCGGTACCATCTTTGAGCTTCTCCGACTTTCGGAAGGGTTAGGGTTAGGGTTAGGGATGAAAGCACATAGGAGAAAGAGATATTCTTGAATAACTTTTTTTGTGAAGGTCGGAGAGACTTGCAAGTAGGCTCTACCCCCACTAAATGGGGTAGCGCGCATCGATCGGTACCATCCTTGAGCTTCTCCGACTTTCGGAAGGGTTAGGGTTAGGGTTAGGGATGAAAGCACATAGGAGAAAGAGATATTCTTGAATAACTTTTTTTGTGAAGGTCGGAGAGACTTGCAAGTAGGCTCTACCCCCACTAAATGGGGTAGCGCGCATCGATCGGTACCATCCTTGAGCTTCTCCGACTTTCGGAAGGGTTAGGGTTAGGGTTAGGGATGAAAGCACATAGGAGAAAGAGATATTCTTGAATAACTTTTTTTGTGAAGGTCCGAGAGACTTGGAAAGTGGTTGCATCTGGACTAATTTGGGTCCTGCGGATCGATTGGTACCATCCCCGAGCTTGTACGACCTTCGGAAGAGGTCGACCGACGAAATTCCCCCAAATCTGAGGAGATATTCTTGAATAACTTTTTTTTTGAAGGTCGGAGAGACTTGGAAAGTGGTTGCATCTGGACTAATTTGGGTCCTGCAGATCGATTGGTACCATCCCCGAGCTTGTACGACCTTCGGAAGAGGTCGACCGACGAAATTCCCCCAAATCTGAGGAGATATTCTTGAATAACTTTTTTTGTGAAGGTCGGAGAGACTTGCAAGTAGGCTCTACCCCCACTAAATGGGGTAGCGCACATCGATCGGTACCATCCTTGAGCTTCTCCGACTTTCGGAAGGGTTAGGGTTAGGGTTAGGGATGAAAGCACATAGGAGAAAGAGATATTCTTGAATAACGTTTTCTGTGAAGGTCGGAGAGACTTGCAAGTAGGCTCTACCCCCACTAAATGGGGTAGCGCGCATCGATCGGTACCATCCTTGAGCTTCTCCGACTTTCGGAAGGGTTAGGGTTAGGGTTAGGGATGAAAGCACATAGGAGAAAGAGATATTCTTGAATAACTTTTTTTGTGAAGGTCGGAGAGACTTGCAAGTAGGCTTTACCCCCACTAAATGGGGTAGCGCGCATCGATCGGTACCATCCTTGAGCTTCTCCGACTTTCGGAAGGGTTAGGGTTAGGGTTAGGGATGAAAGCACATAGGAGAAAGAGATATTCTTGAATAACTTTTTTTGTGAAGGTCGGAGAGACTTGGAAAGTGGTTGCATCTGGACTAATTTGGGTCCTGCGGATCGATTGGTACCATCCCCGAGCTTGTACGACCTTCGGAAGAGGTCGACCGACGAAATTCCCCCAAATCTGAGGAGATATTCTTGAATAACTTTTTTTGTGAAGGTCGGAGAGACTTGCAAGTAGGCTCTACCCCCACTAAATAGGGTAGCGCGCATCGATCGGTACTATCCTTGAGCTTCTCCGACTTTCGGAAGGGTTAGGGTTAGGGTTAGGGATGAAAGCACATAGGAGAAAGAGATATTCTTGAATAACTTTTTTTGTGAAGGTCGGAGAGACTTGGAAAGTGGTTGCATCTGGACTAATTTGGGTCCTGCGGATCGATTGGTACCATCCCCGAGCTTGTACGAGCTTCGGAAGAGGTCGACCGACGAAATTCCCCCAAATCTGAGGAGATATTCTTGAATAACTTTTTTTGTGAAGGTCGGAGAGACTTGCAAGTAGGCTTTACCCCAACTAAATGGGGTAGCGCGCATCGATCGGTACCATCCTTGAGCTTCTCCGACTTTCGGAAGGGTTAGGGTTAGGGTTAGGGATGAAAGCACATAGGAGAAAGAGATATTCTTGAATAACTTTTTTTGTGAAGGTCGGAGAGACTTGGAAAGTGGTTGCATCTGGACTAATTTGGGTCCTGCGGATCGATTGGTACCATCCCCGAGCTTGTACGACCTTCGGAAGAGGTCGACCGACGAAATTCCCCCAAATCTGAGGAGATATTCTTGAATAACTTTTTTTGTGAAGGTCGGAGAGACTTGCAAGTAGGCTCTACCCCCACTAAATGGGGTAGCGCGCATCGATCGGTACCATCCTTGAGCTTCTCCGACTTTCGGAAGGGTTAGGGTTAGGGTTAGGGATGAAAGCACATAGGAGAAAGAGATATTCTTGAATAACTTTTTTTGTGAAGGTCGGAGAGACTTGCAAGTAGGCTCTACCCCCACTAAATGGGGTAGCGCGCATCGATCGGTACCATCCTTGAGCTTCTCCGACTTTCGGAAGGGTTAGGGTTAGGGTTAGGGATGAAAGCACATAGGAGAAAGAGATATTCTTGAAAAACTTTTTTTGTGAAGGTCGGAGAGACTTGGAAAGTGGTTGCATCTGGACTAATTTGGGTCCTGCGGATCGATTGGTACCATCCCCGAGCTTGTACGACCTTCGGAAGAGGTCGACCGACGAAATTCCCCCAAATCTGAGGAGATATTCTTGAATAACTTTTTTTGTGAAGGTCGGAGAGACTTGCAAGTAGGCTCTACCCCCACTAAATGGGGTAGCGCGCATCGATCGGTTCCATCCTTGAGCTTCTCCGACTTTCGGAAGGGTTAGGGTTAGGGTTAGGGATGAAAGCACATAGGAGAAAGAGATATTCTTGAATAACTTTTTTTGTGAAGGTCGGAGAGACTTGCAAGTAGGCTCTACCCCCACTAAATGGGGTAGCGCGCATCGATCGGTACCATCCTTGAGCTTCTCCGACTTTCGGAAGGGTTAGGGTTAGGGTTAGGGATGAAAGCACATAGGAGAAAGAGATATTCTTGAATAACTTTTTTTGTGAAGGTCGGAGAGACTTGGAAAGTGGTTGCATCTGGACTAATTTGGGTCCTGCGGATCGATTGGTACCATCCCCGAGCTTGTACGACCTTCGGAAGAGGTCGACCGACGAAATTCCCCCAAATCTGAGGAGATATTCTTGAATAACTTTTTTTGTGAAGGTCGGAGAGACTTGCAAGTAGGCTCTACCCCCACTAAATGGGGTAGCGCGCATCGATCGGTTCCATCCTTGAGCTTCTCCGACTTTCGGAAGGGTTAGGGTTAGGGTTAGGGATGAAAGCACATAGGAGAAAGAGATATTCTTGAATAACTTTTTTTGTGAAGGTCGGAGAGACTTGGAAAGTGGTTGCATCTGGACTAATTTGGGTCCTGCGGATCGATTGGTACCATCCCCGAGCTTGTACGACCTTCGGAAGAGGTCGACCGACGAAATTCCCCCAAATCTGAGGAGATATTCTTGAATAACTTTTTTTTTGAAGGTCGGAGAGACTTGCAAGTAGGCTCTACCCCCACTAAATGGGGTAGCGCGCATCGATCGGTACCATCTTTGAGCTTCTCCGACTTTCGGAAGGGTTAGGGTTAGGGTTAGGGATGAAAGCACATAGGAGAAAGAGATATTCTTGAATAACTTTTTTTGTGAAGGTCGGAGAGACTTGCAAGTAGGCTCTACCCCCACTAAATGGGGTAGCGCGCATCGATCGGTACCATCCTTGAGCTTCTCCGACTTTCGGAAGGGTTAGGGTTAGGGTTAGGGATGAAAGCACATAGGAGAAAGAGATATTCTTGAATAACTTTTTTTGTGAAGGTCGGAGAGACTTGCAAGTAGGCTCTACCCCCACTAAATGGGGTAGCGCGCATCGATCGGTACCATCCTTGAGCTTCTCCGACTTTCGGAAGGGTTAGGGTTAGGGTTAGGGATGAAAGCACATAGGAGAAAGAGATATTCTTGAATAACTTTTTTTGTGAAGGTCCGAGAGACTTGGAAAGTGGTTGCATCTGGACTAATTTGGGTCCTGCGGATCGATTGGTACCATCCCCGAGCTTGTACGACCTTCGGAAGAGGTCGACCGACGAAATTCCCCCAAATCTGAGGAGATATTCTTGAATAACTTTTTTTTTGAAGGTCGGAGAGACTTGGAAAGTGGTTGCATCTGGACTAATTTGGGTCCTGCAGATCGATTGGTACCATCCCCGAGCTTGTACGACCTTCGGAAGAGGTCGACCGACGAAATTCCCCCAAATCTGAGGAGATATTCTTGAATAACTTTTTTTGTGAAGGTCGGAGAGACTTGCAAGTAGGCTCTACCCCCACTAAATGGGGTAGCGCACATCGATCGGTACCATCCTTGAGCTTCTCCGACTTTCGGAAGGGTTAGGGTTAGGGTTAGGGATGAAAGCACATAGGAGAAAGAGATATTCTTGAATAACGTTTTCTGTGAAGGTCGGAGAGACTTGCAAGTAGGCTCTACCCCCACTAAATGGGGTAGCGCGCATCGATCGGTACCATCCTTGAGCTTCTCCGACTTTCGGAAGGGTTAGGGTTAGGGTTAGGGATGAAAGCACATAGGAGAAAGAGATATTCTTGAATAACTTTTTTTGTGAAGGTCGGAGAGACTTGCAAGTAGGCTTTACCCCCACTAAATGGGGTAGCGCGCATCGATCGGTACCATCCTTGAGCTTCTCCGACTTTCGGAAGGGTTAGGGTTAGGGTTAGGGATGAAAGCACATAGGAGAAAGAGATATTCTTGAATAACTTTTTTTGTGAAGGTCGGAGAGACTTGGAAAGTGGTTGCATCTGGACTAATTTGGGTCCTGCGGATCGATTGGTACCATCCCCGAGCTTGTACGACCTTCGGAAGAGGTCGACCGACGAAATTCCCCCAAATCTGAGGAGATATTCTTGAATAACTTTTTTTGTGAAGGTCGGAGAGACTTGCAAGTAGGCTCTACCCCCACTAAATAGGGTAGCGCGCATCGATCGGTACTATCCTTGAGCTTCTCCGACTTTCGGAAGGGTTAGGGTTAGGGTTAGGGATGAAAGCACATAGGAGAAAGAGATATTCTTGAATAACTTTTTTTGTGAAGGTCGGAGAGACTTGGAAAGTGGTTGCATCTGGACTAATTTGGGTCCTGCGGATCGATTGGTACCATCCCCGAGCTTGTACGAGCTTCGGAAGAGGTCGACCGACGAAATTCCCCCAAATCTGAGGAGATATTCTTGAATAACTTTTTTTGTGAAGGTCGGAGAGACTTGCAAGTAGGCTTTACCCCAACTAAATGGGGTAGCGCGCATCGATCGGTACCATCCTTGAGCTTCTCCGACTTTCGGAAGGGTTAGGGTTAGGGTTAGGGATGAAAGCACATAGGAGAAAGAGATATTCTTGAATAACTTTTTTTGTGAAGGTCGGAGAGACTTGGAAAGTGGTTGCATCTGGACTAATTTGGGTCCTGCGGATCGATTGGTACCATCCCCGAGCTTGTACGACCTTCGGAAGAGGTCGACCGACGAAATTCCCCCAAATCTGAGGAGATATTCTTGAATAACTTTTTTTGTGAAGGTCGGAGAGACTTGCAAGTAGGCTCTACCCCCACTAAATGGGGTAGCGCGCATCGATCGGTACCATCCTTGAGCTTCTCCGACTTTCGGAAGGGTTAGGGTTAGGGTTAGGGATGAAAGCACATAGGAGAAAGAGATATTCTTGAATAACTTTTTTTGTGAAGGTCGGAGAGACTTGCAAGTAGGCTCTACCCCCACTAAATGGGGTAGCGCGCATCGATCGGTACCATCCTTGAGCTTCTCCGACTTTCGGAAGGGTTAGGGTTAGGGTTAGGGATGAAAGCACATAGGAGAAAGAGATATTCTTGAATAACTTTTTTTGTGAAGGTCGGAGAGACTTGGAAAGTGGTTGCATCTGGACTAATTTGGGTCCTGCGGATCGATTGGTACCATCCCCGAGCTTGTACGACCTTCGGAAGAGGTCGACCGACGAAATTCCCCCAAATCTGAGGAGATATTCTTGAATAACTTTTTTTGTGAAGGTCGGAGAGACTTGCAAGTAGGCTCTACCCCCACTAAATGGGGTAGCGCGCATCGATCGGTTCCATCCTTGAGCTTCTCCGACTTTCGGAAGGGTTAGGGTTAGGGTTAGGGATGAAAGCACATAGGAGAAAGAGATATTCTTGAATAACTTTTTTTGTGAAGGTCGGAGAGACTTGCAAGTAGGCTCTACCCCCACTAAATGGGGTAGCGCGCATCGATCGGTACCATCCTTGAGCTTCTCCGACTTTCGGAAGGGTTAGGGTTAGGGTTAGGGATGAAAGCACATAGGAGAAAGAGATATTCTTGAATAACTTTTTTTGTGAAGGTCGGAGAGACTTGGAAAGTGGTTGCATCTGGACTAATTTGGGTCCTGCGGATCGATTGGTACCATCCCCGAGCTTGTACGACCTTCGGAAGAGGTCGACCGACGAAATTCCCCCAAATCTGAGGAGATATTCTTGAATAACTTTTTTTGTGAAGGTCGGAGAGACTTGCAAGTAGGCTCTACCCCCACTAAATGGGGTAGCGCGCATCGATCGGTTCCATCCTTGAGCTTCTCCGACTTTCGGAAGGGTTAGGGTTAGGGTTAGGGATGAAAGCACATAGGAGAAAGAGATATTCTTGAATAACTTTTTTTGTGAAGGTCGGAGAGACTTGGAAAGTGGTTGCATCTGGACTAATTTGGGTCCTGCGGATCGATTGGTACCATCCCCGAGCTTGTACGACCTTCGGAAGAGGTCGACCGACGAAATTCCCCCAAATCTGAGGAGATATTCTTGAATAACTTTTTTTTTGAAGGTCGGAGAGACTTGCAAGTAGGCTCTACCCCCACTAAATGGGGTAGCGCGCATCGATCGGTACCATCTTTGAGCTTCTCCGACTTTCGGAAGGGTTAGGGTTAGGGTTAGGGATGAAAGCACATAGGAGAAAGAGATATTCTTGAATAACTTTTTTTGTGAAGGTCGGAGAGACTTGCAAGTAGGCTCTACCCCCACTAAATGGGGTAGCGCGCATCGATCGGTACCATCCTTGAGCTTCTCCGACTTTCGGAAGGGTTAGGGTTAGGGTTAGGGATGAAAGCACATAGGAGAAAGAGATATTCTTGAATAACTTTTTTTGTGAAGGTCGGAGAGACTTGCAAGTAGGCTCTACCCCCACTAAATGGGGTAGCGCGCATCGATCGGTACCATCCTTGAGCTTCTCCGACTTTCGGAAGGGTTAGGGTTAGGGTTAGGGATGAAAGCACATAGGAGAAAGAGATATTCTTGAATAACTTTTTTTGTGAAGGTCCGAGAGACTTGGAAAGTGGTTGCATCTGGACTAATTTGGGTCCTGCGGATCGATTGGTACCATCCCCGAGCTTGTACGACCTTCGGAAGAGGTCGACCGACGAAATTCCCCCAAATCTGAGGAGATATTCTTGAATAACTTTTTTTTTGAAGGTCGGAGAGACTTGGAAAGTGGTTGCATCTGGACTAATTTGGGTCCTGCAGATCGATTGGTACCATCCCCGAGCTTGTACGACCTTCGGAAGAGGTCGACCGACGAAATTCCCCCAAATCTGAGGAGATATTCTTGAATAACTTTTTTTGTGAAGGTCGGAGAGACTTGCAAGTAGGCTCTACCCCCACTAAATGGGGTAGCGCACATCGATCGGTACCATCCTTGAGCTTCTCCGACTTTCGGAAGGGTTAGGGTTAGGGTTAGGGATGAAAGCACATAGGAGAAAGAGATATTCTTGAATAACGTTTTCTGTGAAGGTCGGAGAGACTTGCAAGTAGGCTCTACCCCCACTAAATGGGGTAGCGCGCATCGATCGGTACCATCCTTGAGCTTCTCCGACTTTCGGAAGGGTTAGGGTTAGGGTTAGGGATGAAAGCACATAGGAGAAAGAGATATTCTTGAATAACTTTTTTTGTGAAGGTCGGAGAGACTTGCAAGTAGGCTTTACCCCCACTAAATGGGGTAGCGCGCATCGATCGGTACCATCCTTGAGCTTCTCCGACTTTCGGAAGGGTTAGGGTTAGGGTTAGGGATGAAAGCACATAGGAGAAAGAGATATTCTTGAATAACTTTTTTTGTGAAGGTCGGAGAGACTTGGAAAGTGGTTGCATCTGGACTAATTTGGGTCCTGCGGATCGATTGGTACCATCCCCGAGCTTGTACGACCTTCGGAAGAGGTCGACCGACGAAATTCCCCCAAATCTGAGGAGATATTCTTGAATAACTTTTTTTGTGAAGGTCGGAGAGACTTGCAAGTAGGCTCTACCCCCACTAAATGGGGTAGCGCACATTGATCGGTACCATCCTTGAGCTTCTCCGACTTTCGGAAGGGTTAGGGTTAGGGTTAGGGATGAAAGCACATAGGAGAAAGAGATATTCTTGAATAACTTTTTTTGTGAAGGTCGGAGAGACTTGGAAAGTGGTTGCATCTGGACTAATTTGGGTCCTGCGGATCGATTGGTACCATCCCCGAGCTTGTACGACCTTCGGAAGAGGTCGACCGACGAAATTCCCCCAAATCTGAGGAGATATTCTTGAATAACTTTTTTTGTGAAGGTCGGAGAGACTTGCAAGTAGGCTCTACCCCCACTAAATGGGGTAGCGCGCATCGATCGGTACCATCTTTGAGCTTCTCCGACTTTCGGAAGGGTTAGGGTTAGGGTTAGGGATGAAAGCACATAGGAGAAAGAGATATTCTTGAATAACTTTTTTTGTGAAGGTCGGAGAGACTTGCAAGTAGGCTCTACCCCCACTAAATGGGGTAGCGCGCATCGATCGGTACCATCCTTGAGCTTCTCCGACTTTCGGAAGGGTTAGGGTTAGGGTTAGGGATGAAAGCACATAGGAGAAAGAGATATTCTTGAAAAACTTTTTTTGTGAAGGTCGGAGAGACTTGGAAAGTGGTTGCATCTGGACTAATTTGGGTCCTGCGGATCGATTGGTACCATCCCCGAGCTTGTACGACCTTCGGAAGAGGTCGACCGACGAAATTCCCCCAAATCTGAGGAGATATTCTTGAATAACTTTTTTTGTGAAGGTCGGAGAGACTTGCAAGTAGGCTCTACCCCCACTAAATGGGGTAGCGCGCATCGATCGGTTCCATCCTTGAGCTTCTCCGACTTTCGGAAGGGTTAGGGTTAGGGTTAGGGATGAAAGCACATAGGAGAAAGAGATATTCTTGAATAACTTTTTTTGTGAAGGTCGGAGAGACTTGCAAGTAGGCTCTACCCCCACTAAATGGGGTAGCGCGCATCGATCGGTACCATCCTTGAGCTTCTCCGACTTTCGGAAGGGTTAGGGTTAGGGTTAGGGATGAAAGCACATAGGAGAAAGAGATATTCTTGAATAACTTTTTTTGTGAAGGTCGGAGAGACTTGGAAAGTGGTTGCATCTGGACTAATTTGGGTCCTGCGGATCGATTGGTACCATCCCCGAGCTTGTACGACCTTCGGAAGAGGTCGACCGACGAAATTCCCCCAAATCTGAGGAGATATTCTTGAATAACTTTTTTTGTGAAGGTCGGAGAGACTTGCAAGTAGGCTCTACCCCCACTAAATGGGGTAGCGCGCATTGATCGGTTCCATCCTTGAGCTTCTCCGACTTTCGGAAGGGTTAGGGTTAGGGTTAGGGATGAAAGCACATAGGAGAAAGAGATATTCTTGAATAACTTTTTTTGTGAAGGTCGGAGAGACTTGGAAAGTGGTTGCATCTGGACTAATTTGGGTCCTGCGGATCGATTGGTACCATCCCCGAGCTTGTACGACCTTCGGAAGAGGTCGACCGACGAAATTCCCCCAAATCTGAGGAGATATTCTTGAATAACTTTTTTTTTGAAGGTCGGAGAGACTTGCAAGTAGGCTCTACCCCCACTAAATGGGGTAGCGCGCATCGATCGGTACCATCTTTGAGCTTCTCCGACTTTCGGAAGGGTTAGGGTTAGGGTTAGGGATGAAAGCACATAGGAGAAAGAGATATTCTTGAATAACTTTTTTTGTGAAGGTCGGAGAGACTTGCAAGTAGGCTCTACCCCCACTAAATGGGGTAGCGCGCATCGATCGGTACCATCCTTGAGCTTCTCCGACTTTCGGAAGGGTTAGGGTTAGGGTTAGGGATGAAAGCACATAGGAGAAAGAGATATTCTTGAATAACTTTTTTTGTGAAGGTCGGAGAGACTTGCAAGTAGGCTCTACCCCCACTAAATGGGGTAGCGCGCATCGATCGGTACCATCCTTGAGCTTCTCCGACTTTCGGAAGGGTTAGGGTTAGGGTTAGGGATGAAAGCACATAGGAGAAAGAGATATTCTTGAATAACTTTTTTTGTGAAGGTCCGAGAGACTTGGAAAGTGGTTGCATCTGGACTAATTTGGGTCCTGCGGATCGATTGGTACCATCCCCGAGCTTGTACGACCTTCGGAAGAGGTCGACCGACGAAATTCCCCCAAATCTGAGGAGATATTCTTGAATAACTTTTTTTTTGAAGGTCGGAGAGACTTGGAAAGTGGTTGCATCTGGACTAATTTGGGTCCTGCAGATCGATTGGTACCATCCCCGAGCTTGTACGACCTTCGGAAGAGGTCGACCGACGAAATTCCCCCAAATCTGAGGAGATATTCTTGAATAACTTTTTTTGTGAAGGTCGGAGAGACTTGCAAGTAGGCTCTACCCCCACTAAATGGGGTAGCGCACATCGATCGGTACCATCCTTGAGCTTCTCCGACTTTCGGAAGGGTTAGGGTTAGGGTTAGGGATGAAAGCACATAGGAGAAAGAGATATTCTTGAATAACGTTTTCTGTGAAGGTCGGAGAGACTTGCAAGTAGGCTCTACCCCCACTAAATGGGGTAGCGCGCATCGATCGGTACCATCCTTGAGCTTCTCCGACTTTCGGAAGGGTTAGGGTTAGGGTTAGGGATGAAAGCACATAGGAGAAAGAGATATTCTTGAATAACTTTTTTTGTGAAGGTCGGAGAGACTTGCAAGTAGGCTTTACCCCCACTAAATGGGGTAGCGCGCATCGATCGGTACCATCCTTGAGCTTCTCCGACTTTCGGAAGGGTTAGGGTTAGGGTTAGGGATGAAAGCACATAGGAGAAAGAGATATTCTTGAATAACTTTTTTTGTGAAGGTCGGAGAGACTTGGAAAGTGGTTGCATCTGGACTAATTTGGGTCCTGCGGATCGATTGGTACCATCCCCGAGCTTGTACGACCTTCGGAAGAGGTCGACCGACGAAATTCCCCCAAATCTGAGGAGATATTCTTGAATAACTTTTTTTGTGAAGGTCGGAGAGACTTGCAAGTAGGCTCTACCCCCACTAAATAGGGTAGCGCGCATCGATCGGTACTATCCTTGAGCTTCTCCGACTTTCGGAAGGGTTAGGGTTAGGGTTAGGGATGAAAGCACATAGGAGAAAGAGATATTCTTGAATAACTTTTTTTGTGAAGGTCGGAGAGACTTGGAAAGTGGTTGCATCTGGACTAATTTGGGTCCTGCGGATCGATTGGTACCATCCCCGAGCTTGTACGAGCTTCGGAAGAGGTCGACCGACGAAATTCCCCCAAATCTGAGGAGATATTCTTGAATAACTTTTTTTGTGAAGGTCGGAGAGACTTGCAAGTAGGCTTTACCCCAACTAAATGGGGTAGCGCGCATCGATCGGTACCATCCTTGAGCTTCTCCGACTTTCGGAAGGGTTAGGGTTAGGGTTAGGGATGAAAGCACATAGGAGAAAGAGATATTCTTGAATAACTTTTTTTGTGAAGGTCGGAGAGACTTGGAAAGTGGTTGCATCTGGACTAATTTGGGTCCTGCGGATCGATTGGTACCATCCCCGAGCTTGTACGACCTTCGGAAGAGGTCGACCGACGAAATTCCCCCAAATCTGAGGAGATATTCTTGAATAACTTTTTTTGTGAAGGTCGGAGAGACTTGCAAGTAGGCTCTACCCCCACTAAATGGGGTAGCGCGCATCGATCGGTACCATCCTTGAGCTTCTCCGACTTTCGGAAGGGTTAGGGTTAGGGTTAGGGATGAAAGCACATAGGAGAAAGAGATATTCTTGAATAACTTTTTTTGTGAAGGTCGGAGAGACTTGCAAGTAGGCTCTACCCCCACTAAATGGGGTAGCGCGCATCGATCGGTACCATCCTTGAGCTTCTCCGACTTTCGGAAGGGTTAGGGTTAGGGTTAGGGATGAAAGCACATAGGAGAAAGAGATATTCTTGAATAACTTTTTTTGTGAAGGTCGGAGAGACTTGGAAAGTGGTTGCATCTGGACTAATTTGGGTCCTGCGGATCGATTGGTACCATCCCCGAGCTTGTACGACCTTCGGAAGAGGTCGACCGACGAAATTCCCCCAAATCTGAGGAGATATTCTTGAATAACTTTTTTTGTGAAGGTCGGAGAGACTTGCAAGTAGGCTCTACCCCCACTAAATGGGGTAGCGCGCATCGATCGGTTCCATCCTTGAGCTTCTCCGACTTTCGGAAGGGTTAGGGTTAGGGTTAGGGATGAAAGCACATAGGAGAAAGAGATATTCTTGAATAACTTTTTTTGTGAAGGTCGGAGAGACTTGCAAGTAGGCTCTACCCCCACTAAATGGGGTAGCGCGCATCGATCGGTACCATCCTTGAGCTTCTCCGACTTTCGGAAGGGTTAGGGTTAGGGTTAGGGATGAAAGCACATAGGAGAAAGAGATATTCTTGAATAACTTTTTTTGTGAAGGTCGGAGAGACTTGGAAAGTGGTTGCATCTGGACTAATTTGGGTCCTGCGGATCGATTGGTACCATCCCCGAGCTTGTACGACCTTCGGAAGAGGTCGACCGACGAAATTCCCCCAAATCTGAGGAGATATTCTTGAATAACTTTTTTTGTGAAGGTCGGAGAGACTTGCAAGTAGGCTCTACCCCCACTAAATGGGGTAGCGCGCATCGATCGGTTCCATCCTTGAGCTTCTCCGACTTTCGGAAGGGTTAGGGTTAGGGTTAGGGATGAAAGCACATAGGAGAAAGAGATATTCTTGAATAACTTTTTTTGTGAAGGTCGGAGAGACTTGGAAAGTGGTTGCATCTGGACTAATTTGGGTCCTGCGGATCGATTGGTACCATCCCCGAGCTTGTACGACCTTCGGAAGAGGTCGACCGACGAAATTCCCCCAAATCTGAGGAGATATTCTTGAATAACTTTTTTTTTGAAGGTCGGAGAGACTTGCAAGTAGGCTCTACCCCCACTAAATGGGGTAGCGCGCATCGATCGGTACCATCTTTGAGCTTCTCCGACTTTCGGAAGGGTTAGGGTTAGGGTTAGGGATGAAAGCACATAGGAGAAAGAGATATTCTTGAATAACTTTTTTTGTGAAGGTCGGAGAGACTTGCAAGTAGGCTCTACCCCCACTAAATGGGGTAGCGCGCATCGATCGGTACCATCCTTGAGCTTCTCCGACTTTCGGAAGGGTTAGGGTTAGGGTTAGGGATGAAAGCACATAGGAGAAAGAGATATTCTTGAATAACTTTTTTTGTGAAGGTCGGAGAGACTTGCAAGTAGGCTCTACCCCCACTAAATGGGGTAGCGCGCATCGATCGGTACCATCCTTGAGCTTCTCCGACTTTCGGAAGGGTTAGGGTTAGGGTTAGGGATGAAAGCACATAGGAGAAAGAGATATTCTTGAATAACTTTTTTTGTGAAGGTCCGAGAGACTTGGAAAGTGGTTGCATCTGGACTAATTTGGGTCCTGCGGATCGATTGGTACCATCCCCGAGCTTGTACGACCTTCGGAAGAGGTCGACCGACGAAATTCCCCCAAATCTGAGGAGATATTCTTGAATAACTTTTTTTTTGAAGGTCGGAGAGACTTGGAAAGTGGTTGCATCTGGACTAATTTGGGTCCTGCAGATCGATTGGTACCATCCCCGAGCTTGTACGACCTTCGGAAGAGGTCGACCGACGAAATTCCCCCAAATCTGAGGAGATATTCTTGAATAACTTTTTTTGTGAAGGTCGGAGAGACTTGCAAGTAGGCTCTACCCCCACTAAATGGGGTAGCGCACATCGATCGGTACCATCCTTGAGCTTCTCCGACTTTCGGAAGGGTTAGGGTTAGGGTTAGGGATGAAAGCACATAGGAGAAAGAGATATTCTTGAATAACGTTTTCTGTGAAGGTCGGAGAGACTTGCAAGTAGGCTCTACCCCCACTAAATGGGGTAGCGCGCATCGATCGGTACCATCCTTGAGCTTCTCCGACTTTCGGAAGGGTTAGGGTTAGGGTTAGGGATGAAAGCACATAGGAGAAAGAGATATTCTTGAATAACTTTTTTTGTGAAGGTCGGAGAGACTTGCAAGTAGGCTTTACCCCCACTAAATGGGGTAGCGCGCATCGATCGGTACCATCCTTGAGCTTCTCCGACTTTCGGAAGGGTTAGGGTTAGGGTTAGGGATGAAAGCACATAGGAGAAAGAGATATTCTTGAATAACTTTTTTTGTGAAGGTCGGAGAGACTTGGAAAGTGGTTGCATCTGGACTAATTTGGGTCCTGCGGATCGATTGGTACCATCCCCGAGCTTGTACGACCTTCGGAAGAGGTCGACCGACGAAATTCCCCCAAATCTGAGGAGATATTCTTGAATAACTTTTTTTGTGAAGGTCGGAGAGACTTGCAAGTAGGCTCTACCCCCACTAAATAGGGTAGCGCGCATCGATCGGTACTATCCTTGAGCTTCTCCGACTTTCGGAAGGGTTAGGGTTAGGGTTAGGGATGAAAGCACATAGGAGAAAGAGATATTCTTGAATAACTTTTTTTGTGAAGGTCGGAGAGACTTGGAAAGTGGTTGCATCTGGACTAATTTGGGTCCTGCGGATCGATTGGTACCATCCCCGAGCTTGTACGAGCTTCGGAAGAGGTCGACCGACGAAATTCCCCCAAATCTGAGGAGATATTCTTGAATAACTTTTTTTGTGAAGGTCGGAGAGACTTGCAAGTAGGCTTTACCCCAACTAAATGGGGTAGCGCGCATCGATCGGTACCATCCTTGAGCTTCTCCGACTTTCGGAAGGGTTAGGGTTAGGGTTAGGGATGAAAGCACATAGGAGAAAGAGATATTCTTGAATAACTTTTTTTGTGAAGGTCGGAGAGACTTGGAAAGTGGTTGCATCTGGACTAATTTGGGTCCTGCGGATCGATTGGTACCATCCCCGAGCTTGTACGACCTTCGGAAGAGGTCGACCGACGAAATTCCCCCAAATCTGAGGAGATATTCTTGAATAACTTTTTTTGTGAAGGTCGGAGAGACTTGCAAGTAGGCTCTACCCCCACTAAATGGGGTAGCGCGCATCGATCGGTACCATCCTTGAGCTTCTCCGACTTTCGGAAGGGTTAGGGTTAGGGTTAGGGATGAAAGCACATAGGAGAAAGAGATATTCTTGAATAACTTTTTTTGTGAAGGTCGGAGAGACTTGCAAGTAGGCTCTACCCCCACTAAATGGGGTAGCGCGCATCGATCGGTACCATCCTTGAGCTTCTCCGACTTTCGGAAGGGTTAGGGTTAGGGTTAGGGATGAAAGCACATAGGAGAAAGAGATATTCTTGAATAACTTTTTTTGTGAAGGTCGGAGAGACTTGGAAAGTGGTTGCATCTGGACTAATTTGGGTCCTGCGGATCGATTGGTACCATCCCCGAGCTTGTACGACCTTCGGAAGAGGTCGACCGACGAAATTCCCCCAAATCTGAGGAGATATTCTTGAATAACTTTTTTTGTGAAGGTCGGAGAGACTTGCAAGTAGGCTCTACCCCCACTAAATGGGGTAGCGCGCATCGATCGGTACCATCCTTGAGCTTCTCCGACTTTCGGAAGGGTTAGGGTTAGGGTTAGGGATGAAAGCACATAGGAGAAAGAGATATTCTTGAATAACTTTTTTTGTGAAGGTCGGAGAGACTTGCAAGTAGGCTCTACCCCCACTAAATGGGGTAGCGCGCATCGATCGGTACCATCCTTGAGCTTCTCCGACTTTCGGAAGGGTTAGGGTTAGGGTTAGGGATGAAAGCACATAGGAGAAAGAGATATTCTTGAATAACTTTTTTTGTGAAGGTCGGAGAGACTTGGAAAGTGGTTGCATCTGGACTAATTTGGGTCCTGCGGATCGATTGGTACCATCCCCGAGCTTGTACGACCTTCGGAAGAGGTCGACCGACGAAATTCCCCCAAATCTGAGGAGATATTCTTGAATAACTTTTTTTGTGAAGGTCGGAGAGACTTGCAAGTAGGCTCTACCCCCACTAAATGGGGTAGCGCGCATCGATCGGTTCCATCCTTGAGCTTCTCCGACTTTCGGAAGGGTTAGGGTTAGGGTTAGGGATGAAAGCACATAGGAGAAAGAGATATTCTTGAATAACTTTTTTTGTGAAGGTCGGAGAGACTTGCAAGTAGGCTCTACCCCCACTAAATGGGGTAGCGCGCATCGATCGGTACCATCCTTGAGCTTCTCCGACTTTCGGAAGGGTTAGGGTTAGGGTTAGGGATGAAAGCACATAGGAGAAAGAGATATTCTTGAATAACTTTTTTTGTGAAGGTCGGAGAGACTTGGAAAGTGGTTGCATCTGGACTAATTTGGGTCCTGCGGATCGATTGGTACCATCCCCGAGCTTGTACGACCTTCGGAAGAGGTCGACCGACGAAATTCCCCCAAATCTGAGGAGATATTCTTGAATAACTTTTTTTGTGAAGGTCGGAGAGACTTGCAAGTAGGCTCTACCCCCACTAAATGGGGTAGCGCGCATCGATCGGTTCCATCCTTGAGCTTCTCCGACTTTCGGAAGGGTTAGGGTTAGGGTTAGGGATGAAAGCACATAGGAGAAAGAGATATTCTTGAATAACTTTTTTTGTGAAGGTCGGAGAGACTTGGAAAGTGGTTGCATCTGGACTAATTTGGGTCCTGCGGATCGATTGGTACCATCCCCGAGCTTGTACGACCTTCGGAAGAGGTCGACCGACGAAATTCCCCCAAATCTGAGGAGATATTCTTGAATAACTTTTTTTTTGAAGGTCGGAGAGACTTGCAAGTAGGCTCTACCCCCACTAAATGGGGTAGCGCGCATCGATCGGTACCATCTTTGAGCTTCTCCGACTTTCGGAAGGGTTAGGGTTAGGGTTAGGGATGAAAGCACATAGGAGAAAGAGATATTCTTGAATAACTTTTTTTGTGAAGGTCGGAGAGACTTGCAAGTAGGCTCTACCCCCACTAAATGGGGTAGCGCGCATCGATCGGTACCATCCTTGAGCTTCTCCGACTTTCGGAAGGGTTAGGGTTAGGGTTAGGGATGAAAGCACATAGGAGAAAGAGATATTCTTGAATAACTTTTTTTGTGAAGGTCGGAGAGACTTGCAAGTAGGCTCTACCCCCACTAAATGGGGTAGCGCGCATCGATCGGTACCATCCTTGAGCTTCTCCGACTTTCGGAAGGGTTAGGGTTAGGGTTAGGGATGAAAGCACATAGGAGAAAGAGATATTCTTGAATAACTTTTTTTGTGAAGGTCCGAGAGACTTGGAAAGTGGTTGCATCTGGACTAATTTGGGTCCTGCGGATCGATTGGTACCATCCCCGAGCTTGTACGACCTTCGGAAGAGGTCGACCGACGAAATTCCCCCAAATCTGAGGAGATATTCTTGAATAACTTTTTTTTTGAAGGTCGGAGAGACTTGGAAAGTGGTTGCATCTGGACTAATTTGGGTCCTGCAGATCGATTGGTACCATCCCCGAGCTTGTACGACCTTCGGAAGAGGTCGACCGACGAAATTCCCCCAAATCTGAGGAGATATTCTTGAATAACTTTTTTTGTGAAGGTCGGAGAGACTTGCAAGTAGGCTCTACCCCCACTAAATGGGGTAGCGCGCATCGATCGGTACCATCCTTGAGCTTCTCCGACTTTCGGAAGGGTTAGGGTTAGGGTTAGGGATGAAAGCACATAGGAGAAAGAGATATTCTTGAATAACTTTTTTTGTGAAGGTCGGAGAGACTTGGAAAGTGGTTGCATCTGGACTAATTTGGGTCCTGCGGATCGATTGGTACCATCCCCGAGCTTGTACGACCTTCGGAAGAGGTCGACCGACGAAATTCCCCCAAATCTGAGGAGATATTCTTGAATAACTTTTTTTGTGAAGGTCGGAGAGACTTGCAAGTAGGCTCTACCCCCACTAAATGGGGTAGCGCGCATCGATCGGTTCCATCCTTGAGCTTCTCCGACTTTCGGAAGGGTTAGGGTTAGGGTTAGGGATGAAAGCACATAGGAGAAAGAGATATTCTTGAATAACTTTTTTTGTGAAGGTCGGAGAGACTTGGAAAGTGGTTGCATCTGGACTAATTTGGGTCCTGCGGATCGATTGGTACCATCCCCGAGCTTGTACGACCTTCGGAAGAGGTCGACCGACGAAATTCCCCCAAATCTGAGGAGATATTCTTGAATAACTTTTTTTTTGAAGGTCGGAGAGACTTGCAAGTAGGCTCTACCCCCACTAAATGGGGTAGCGCGCATCGATCGGTACCATCTTTGAGCTTCTCCGACTTTCGGAAGGGTTAGGGTTAGGGTTAGGGATGAAAGCACATAGGAGAAAGAGATATTCTTGAATAACTTTTTTTGTGAAGGTCGGAGAGACTTGCAAGTAGGCTCTACCCCCACTAAATGGGGTAGCGCGCATCGATCGGTACCATCCTTGAGCTTCTCCGACTTTCGGAAGGGTTAGGGTTAGGGTTAGGGATGAAAGCACATAGGAGAAAGAGATATTCTTGAATAACTTTTTTTGTGAAGGTCGGAGAGACTTGCAAGTAGGCTCTACCCCCACTAAATGGGGTAGCGCGCATCGATCGGTACCATCCTTGAGCTTCTCCGACTTTCGGAAGGGTTAGGGTTAGGGTTAGGGATGAAAGCACATAGGAGAAAGAGATATTCTTGAATAACTTTTTTTGTGAAGGTCCGAGAGACTTGGAAAGTGGTTGCATCTGGACTAATTTGGGTCCTGCGGATCGATTGGTACCATCCCCGAGCTTGTACGACCTTCGGAAGAGGTCGACCGACGAAATTCCCCCAAATCTGAGGAGATATTCTTGAATAACTTTTTTTTTGAAGGTCGGAGAGACTTGGAAAGTGGTTGCATCTGGACTAATTTGGGTCCTGCAGATCGATTGGTACCATCCCCGAGCTTGTACGACCTTCGGAAGAGGTCGACCGACGAAATTCCCCCAAATCTGAGGAGATATTCTTGAATAACTTTTTTTGTGAAGGTCGGAGAGACTTGCAAGTAGGCTCTACCCCCACTAAATGGGGTAGCGCACATCGATCGGTACCATCCTTGAGCTTCTCCGACTTTCGGAAGGGTTAGGGTTAGGGTTAGGGATGAAAGCACATAGGAGAAAGAGATATTCTTGAATAACGTTTTCTGTGAAGGTCGGAGAGACTTGCAAGTAGGCTCTACCCCCACTAAATGGGGTAGCGCGCATCGATCGGTACCATCCTTGAGCTTCTCCGACTTTCGGAAGGGTTAGGGTTAGGGTTAGGGATGAAAGCACATAGGAGAAAGAGATATTCTTGAATAACTTTTTTTGTGAAGGTCGGAGAGACTTGCAAGTAGGCTTTACCCCCACTAAATGGGGTAGCGCGCATCGATCGGTACCATCCTTGAGCTTCTCCGACTTTCGGAAGGGTTAGGGTTAGGGTTAGGGATGAAAGCACATAGGAGAAAGAGATATTCTTGAATAACTTTTTTTGTGAAGGTCGGAGAGACTTGGAAAGTGGTTGCATCTGGACTAATTTGGGTCCTGCGGATCGATTGGTACCATCCCCGAGCTTGTACGACCTTCGGAAGAGGTCGACCGACGAAATTCCCCCAAATCTGAGGAGATATTCTTGAATAACTTTTTTTGTGAAGGTCGGAGAGACTTGCAAGTAGGCTCTACCCCCACTAAATAGGGTAGCGCGCATCGATCGGTACTATCCTTGAGCTTCTCCGACTTTCGGAAGGGTTAGGGTTAGGGTTAGGGATGAAAGCACATAGGAGAAAGAGATATTCTTGAATAACTTTTTTTGTGAAGGTCGGAGAGACTTGGAAAGTGGTTGCATCTGGACTAATTTGGGTCCTGCGGATCGATTGGTACCATCCCCGAGCTTGTACGAGCTTCGGAAGAGGTCGACCGACGAAATTCCCCCAAATCTGAGGAGATATTCTTGAATAACTTTTTTTGTGAAGGTCGGAGAGACTTGCAAGTAGGCTTTACCCCAACTAAATGGGGTAGCGCGCATCGATCGGTACCATCCTTGAGCTTCTCCGACTTTCGGAAGGGTTAGGGTTAGGGTTAGGGATGAAAGCACATAGGAGAAAGAGATATTCTTGAATAACTTTTTTTGTGAAGGTCGGAGAGACTTGGAAAGTGGTTGCATCTGGACTAATTTGGGTCCTGCGGATCGATTGGTACCATCCCCGAGCTTGTACGACCTTCGGAAGAGGTCGACCGACGAAATTCCCCCAAATCTGAGGAGATATTCTTGAATAACTTTTTTTGTGAAGGTCGGAGAGACTTGCAAGTAGGCTCTACCCCCACTAAATGGGGTAGCGCGCATCGATCGGTACCATCCTTGAGCTTCTCCGACTTTCGGAAGGGTTAGGGTTAGGGTTAGGGATGAAAGCACATAGGAGAAAGAGATATTCTTGAATAACTTTTTTTGTGAAGGTCGGAGAGACTTGCAAGTAGGCTTTACCCCCACTAAATGGGGTAGCGCGCATCGATCGGTACCATCCTTGAGCTTCTCCGACTTTCGGAAGGGTTAGGGTTAGGGTTAGGGATGAAAGCACATAGGAGAAAGAGATATTCTTGAATAACTTTTTTTGTGAAGGTCGGAGAGACTTGCAAGTAGGCTTTACCCCCACTAAATGGGGTAGCGCGCATCGATCGGTACCATCCTTGAGCTTCTCCGACTTTCGGAAGGGTTAGGGTTAGGGTTAGGGATGAAAGCACATAGGAGAAAGAGATATTCTTGAATAACTTTTTTTGTGAAGGTCGGAGAGACTTGGAAAGTGGTTGCATCTGGACTAATTTGGGTCCTGCGGATCGATTGGTACCATCCCCGAGCTTGTACGACCTTCGGAAGAGGTCGACCGACGAAATTCCCCCAAATCTGAGGAGATATTCTTGAATAACTTTTTTTGTGAAGGTCGGAGAGACTTGCAAGTAGGCTCTACCCCCACTAAATAGGGTAGCGCGCATCGATCGGTACTATCCTTGAGCTTCTCCGACTTTCGGAAGGGTTAGGGTTAGGGTTAGGGATGAAAGCACATAGGAGAAAGAGATATTCTTGAATAACTTTTTTTGTGAAGGTCGGAGAGACTTGGAAAGTGGTTGCATCTGGACTAATTTGGGTCCTGCGGATCGATTGGTACCATCCCCGAGCTTGTACGAGCTTCGGAAGAGGTCGACCGACGAAATTCCCCCAAATCTGAGGAGATATTCTTGAATAACTTTTTTTGTGAAGGTCGGAGAGACTTGCAAGTAGGCTTTACCCCAACTAAATGGGGTAGCGCGCATCGATCGGTACCATCCTTGAGCTTCTCCGACTTTCGGAAGGGTTAGGGTTAGGGTTAGGGATGAAAGCACATAGGAGAAAGAGATATTCTTGAATAACTTTTTTTGTGAAGGTCGGAGAGACTTGGAAAGTGGTTGCATCTGGACTAATTTGGGTCCTGCGGATCGATTGGTACCATCCCCGAGCTTGTACGACCTTTGGAAGAGGTCGACCGACGAAATTCCCCCAAATCTGAGGAGATATTCTTGAATAACTTTTTTTGTGAAGGTCGGAGAGACTTGCAAGTAGGCTCTACCCCCACTAAATGGGGTAGCGCGCATCGATCGGTACCATCCTTGAGCTTCTCCGACTTTCGGAAGGGTTAGGGTTAGGGTTAGGGATGAAAGCACATAGGAGAAAGAGATATTCTTGAATAACTTTTTTTGTGAAGGTCGGAGAGACTTGCAAGTAGGCTCTACCCCCACTAAATGGGGTAGCGCGCATCGATCGGTACCATCCTTGAGCTTCTCCGACTTTCGGAAGGGTTAGGGTTAGGGTTAGGGATGAAAGCACATAGGAGAAAGAGATATTCTTGAATAACTTTTTTTGTGAAGGTCGGAGAGACTTGGAAAGTGGTTGCATCTGGACTAATTTGGGTCCTGCGGATCGATTGGTACCATCCCCGAGCTTGTACGACCTTCGGAAGAGGTCGACCGACGAAATTCCCCCAAATCTGAGGAGATATTCTTGAATAACTTTTTTTGTGAAGGTCGGAGAGACTTGCAAGTAGGCTCTACCCCCACTAAATGGGGTAGCGCGCATCGATCGGTTCCATCCTTGAGCTTCTCCGACTTTCGGAAGGGTTAGGGTTAGGGTTAGGGATGAAAGCACATAGGAGAAAGAGATATTCTTGAATAACTTTTTTTGTGAAGGTCGGAGAGACTTGGAAAGTGGTTGCATCTGGACTAATTTGGGTCCTGCGGATCGATTGGTACCATCTCCGAGCTTGTACGACCTTCGGAAGAGGTCGACCGACGAAATTCCCCCAAATCTGAGGAGATATTCTTGAATAACTTTTTTTTTGAAGGTCGGAGAGACTTGCAAGTAGGCTCTACCCCCACTAAATGGGGTAGCGCGCATCGATCGGTACCATCCTTGAGCTTCTCCGACTTTCGGAAGGGTTAGGGTTAGGGTTAGGGATGAAAGCACATAGGAGAAAGAGATATTCTTGAATAACTTTTTTTGTGAAGGTCGGAGAGACTTGCAAGTAGGCTCTACCCCCACTAAATGGGGTAGCGCGCATCGATCGGTACCATCCTTGAGCTTCTCCGACTTTCGGAAGGGTTAGGGTTAGGGTTAGGGATGAAAGCACATAGGAGAAAGAGATATTCTTGAATAACTTTTTTTGTGAAGGTCGGAGAGACTTGCAAGTAGGCTCTACCCCCACTAAATGGGGTAGCGCGCATCGATCGGTACCATCCTTGAGCTTCTCCGACTTTCGGAAGGGTTAGGGTTAGGGTTAGGGATGAAAGCACATAGGAGAAAGAGATATTCTTGAATAACTTTTTTTGTGAAGGTCCGAGAGACTTGGAAAGTGGTTGCATCTGGACTAATTTGGGTCCTGCGGATCGATTGGTACCATCCCCGAGCTTGTACGACCTTCGGAAGCGGTCGACCGACGAAATTCCCCCAAATCTGAGGAGATATTCTTGAATAACTTTTTTTTTGAAGGTCGGAGAGACTTGGAAAGTGGTTGCATCTGGACTAATTTGGGTCCTGCAGATCGATTGGTACCATCCCCGAGCTTGTACGACCTTCGGAAGAGGTCGACCGACGAAATTCCCCCAAATCTGAGGAGATATTCTTGAATAACTTTTTTTGTGAAGGTCGGAGAGACTTGCAAGTAGGCTCTACCCCCACTAAATGGGGTAGCGCACATCGATCGGTACCATCCTTGAGCTTCTCCGACTTTCGGAAGGGTTAGGGTTAGGGTTAGGGATGAAAGCACATAGGAGAAAGAGATATTCTTGAATAACGTTTTCTGTGAAGGTCGGAGAGACTTGCAAGTAGGCTCTACCCCCACTAAATGGGGTAGCGCGCATCGATCGGTACCATCCTTGAGCTTCTCCGACTTTCGGAAGGGTTAGGGTTAGGGTTAGGGATGAAAGCACATAGGAGAAAGAGATATTCTTGAATAACTTTTTTTGTGAAGGTCGGAGAGACTTGCAAGTAGGCTTTACCCCCACTAAATGGGGTAGCGCGCATCGATCGGTACCATCCTTGAGCTTCTCCGACTTTCGGAAGGGTTAGGGTTAGGGTTAGGGATGAAAGCACATAGGAGAAAGAGATATTCTTGAATAACTTTTTTTGTGAAGGTCGGAGAGACTTGGAAAGTGGTTGCATCTGGACTAATTTGGGTCCTGCGGATCGATTGGTACCATCCCCGAGCTTGTACGACCTTCGGAAGAGGTCGACCGACGAAATTCCCCCAAATCTGAGGAGATATTCTTGAATAACTTTTTTTGTGAAGGTCGGAGAGACTTGCAAGTAGGCTCTACCCCCACTAAATAGGGTAGCGCGCATCGATCGGTACTATCCTTGAGCTTCTCCGACTTTCGGAAGGGTTAGGGTTAGGGTTAGGGATGAAAGCACATAGGAGAAAGAGATATTCTTGAATAACTTTTTTTGTGAAGGTCGGAGAGACTTGGAAAGTGGTTGCATCTGGACTAATTTGGGTCCTGCGGATCGATTGGTACCATCCCCGAGCTTGTACGAGCTTCGGAAGAGGTCGACCGACGAAATTCCCCCAAATCTGAGGAGATATTCTTGAATAACTTTTTTTGTGAAGGTCGGAGAGACTTGCAAGTAGGCTTTACCCCAACTAAATGGGGTAGCGCGCATCGATCGGTACCATCCTTGAGCTTCTCCGACTTTCGGAAGGGTTAGGGTTAGGGTTAGGGATGAAAGCACATAGGAGAAAGAGATATTCTTGAAAAACTTTTTTTGTGAAGGTCGGAGAGACTTGCAAGTAGGCTCTACCCCCACTAAATGGGGTAGCGCGCATCGATCAGTACCATCCTTGAGCTTCTCCGACTTTCGGAAGGGTTAGGGTTAGGGTTAGGGATGAAAGCACATAGGAGAAAGAGATATTCTTGAATAACTTTTTTTGTGAAGGTTGGAGAGACTTGCAAGTAGGCTCTACCCCCACTAAATGGGGTAGCGCGCATCGATCGGTACCATCCTTGAGCTTCTCCGACTTTCGGAAGGGTTAGGGTTAGGGTTAGGGATGAAAGCACATAGGAGAAAGAGATATTCTTGAATAACTTTTTTTGTGAAGGTCGGAGAGACTTGGAAAGTGGTTGCATCTGGACTAATTTGGGTCCTGCGGATCGATTGGTACCATCCCCGAGCTTGTACGCCCTTCGGAAGAGGTCGACCGACGAAATTCCCCCAAATCTGAGGAGATATTCTTGAATAACTTTTTTTGTGAAGGTCGGAGAGACTTGCAAGTAGGCTCTACCCCCACTAAATGGGGTAGCGCACATCGATCGGTACCATCCTTGAGCTTCTCCGACTTTCGGAAGGGTTAGGGTTAGGGTTAGGGATGAAAGCACATAGGAGAAAGAGATATTCTTGAATAACTTTTTTTGTGAAGGTCGGAGAGACTTGCAAGTAGGCTCTACCCCCACTAAATGGGGTAGCGCGCATCGATCGGTACCATCTTTGAGCTTCTCCGACTTTCGGAAGGGTTAGGGTTAGGGTTAGGGATGAAAGCACATAGGAGAAAGAGATATTCTTGAATAACTTTTTTTGTGAAGGTCGGAGAGACTTGGAAAGTGGTTGCATCTGGACTAATTTGGGTCCTGCGGATCGATTGGTACCATCCCCGAGCTTGTACGACCTTCGGAAGAGGTCGACCGACGAAATTCCCCCAAATCTGAGGAGATATTCTTGAATAACTTTTTTTGTGAAGGTCGGAGAGACTTGCAAGTAGGCTCTACCCCCACTAAATGGGGTAGCGCGCATCGATCGGTACCATCCTTGAGCTTTTCCGACTTTCGGAAGGGTTAGGGTTAGGGTTAGGGATGAAAGCACATAGGAGAAAGAGATATTCTTGAATAACTTTTTTTGTGAAGGTCGGAGAGACTTGCAAGTAGGCTTTACCCCCACTAAATGGGGTAGCGCGCATCGATCGGTACCATCCTTGAGCTTCTCCGACTTTCGGAAGGGTTAGGGTTAGGGTTAGGGATGAAAGCACATAGGAGAAAGAGATATTCTTGAATAACTTTTTCTGTGAAGGTCGGAGAGACTTGCAAGTAGGCTCTACCCCCACTAAATGGGGTAGCGCGCATCGATCGGTACCATCCTTGAGCTTCTCCGACTTTCGGAAGGGTTAGGGTTAGGGATGAAAGCACATAGGAGAAAGAGATATTCTTGAATAACTTTTTTTGTGAAGGTCGGAGAGACTTGGAAAGTGGTTGCATCTGGACTAATTTGGGTCCTGAAGATCGATTGGTACCATCCCCGAGCTTGTACGACCTTCGGAAGAGGTCGACCGACGAAATTCCCCCAAATCTGAGGAGATATTCTTGAATAACTTTTTTTGTGAAGGTCGGAGAGACTTGCAAGTAGGCTCTACCCCCACTAAATGGGGTAGCGCACATCGATCGGTACCATCCTTGAGCTTCTCCGACTTTCGGAAGGGTTAGGGTTAGGGTTAGGGATGAAAGCACATAGGAGAAAGAGATATTCTTGAATAACTTTTTTTGTGAAGGTCGGAAGGACTTGCAAGTAGGCTCTACCCCCACTAAATGGGGTAGCACGCATCGATCGGTACCATCCTTGAGCTTCTCCGACTTTCGGAAGGGTTAGGGTTAGGGATGAAAGCACATAGGAGAAAGAGATATTCTTGAATAACCTTTTTTGTGAAGGTCGGAGAGACTTGGAAAGTGGTTGCATCTGGACTAATTTGGGTCCTGCGGATCGATTGGTACCATCCCCGAGCTTGTACGACCTTCGGAAGAGGTCGACCGACGAAATTCCCCCAAATCTGAGGAGATATTCTTGAATAACTTTTTTTGTGAAGGTCGGAGAGACTTGCAAGTAGGCTCTACCCCCACTAAATGGGGTAGCGCGCATCGATCGGTACTATCCTTGAGCTTCTCCGACTTTCGGAAGGGTTAGGGTTAGGGTTAGGGATGAAAGCACATAGGAGAAAGAGATATTCTTGAATAACTTTTTTTGTGAAGGTCGGAGAGACTTGCAAGTAGGCTCTACCCCCACTAAATGGGGTAGCGCGCATCGATCGGTACCATCCTTGAGCTTCTCCGACTTTCGGAAGGGTTAGGGTTAGGGTTAGGGATGAAAGCACATAGGAGAAAGAGATATTCTTGAATAACTTTTTTTGTGAAGGTCGGAGAGACTTGCAAGTAGGCTCTACCCCCACTAAATGGGGTAGCGCGCATCGATCGGTACCATTTTTGAGCTTCTCCGACTTTCGGAAGGGTTAGGGTTAGGGTTAGGGATGAAAGCACATAGGAGAAAGAGATATTCTTGAATAACTTTTTTTGTGAAGGTCGGAGAGACTTGGAAAGTGGTTGCATCTGGACTAATTTGGGTCCTGCGGATCGATTGGTACCATCCCCGAGCTTGTACGACCTTCGGAAGAGGTCGACCGACGAAATTCCCCCAAATCTGAGGAGATATTCTTGAATAACTTTTTTTTTGAAGGTCGGAGAGACTTGGAAAGTGGTTGCATCTGGACTAATTTGGGTCCTGCAGATCGATTGGTACCATTCCCGAGCTTGTACGACCTTCGGAAGAGGTCGACCGACGAAATTCCCCCAAATCTGAGGAGATATTCTTGAATAACTTTTTTTGTGAAGGTCGGAGAGACTTGCAAGTAGGCTCTACCCCCACTAAATGGGGTAGCGCACATCGATCGGTACCATCCTTGAGCTTCTCCGACTTTCGGAAGGGTTAGGGTTAGGGTTAGGGATGAAAGCACATAGGAGAAAGAGATATTCTTGAATAACTTTTTCTGTGAAGGTCGGAGAGACTTGCAAGTAGGCTCTACCCCCACTAAATGGGGTAGCGCGCATCGATCGGTACCATCCTTGAGCTTCTCCGACTTTCGGAAGGGTTAGGGTTAGGGTTAGGGATGAAAGCACATAGGAGAAAGAGATATTCTTGAATAACTTTTTTTGTGAAGGTCGGAGAGACTTGCAAGTAGGCTCTACCCCCACTAAATGGGGTAGCGCGCATCGATCGGTACCATCCTTGAGCTTCTCCGACTTTCGGAAGGGTTAGGGTTAGGGTTAGGGATGAAAGCACATAGGAGAAAGAGATATTCTTGAATAACTTTTTTTGTGAAGGTCGGAGAGACTTGGAAAGTGGTTGCATCTGGACTAATTTGGGTCCTGCGGATCGATTGGTACCATCCCCGAGCTTGTACGACCTTCGGAAAAGGTCGACCGACGAAATTCCCCCAAATCTGAGGAGATATTCTTGAATAACTTTTTTTGTGAAGGTCGGAGAGACTTGCAAGTAGGCTCTACCCCCACTAAATAGGGTAGCGCGCATCGATCGGTACTATCCTTGAGCTTCTCCGACTTTCGGAAGGGTTAGGGTTAGGGTTAGGGATGAAAGCACATAGGAGAAAGAGATATTCTTGAATAACTTTTTTTGTGAAGGTCGGAGAGACTTGGAAAGTGGTTGCATCTGGACTAATTTGGGTCCTGCGGATCGATTGGTACCATCCCCGAGCTTGTACGAGCTTCGGAAGAGGTCGACCGACGAAATTCCCCCAAATCTGAGGAGATATTCTTGAATAACTTTTTTTGTGAAGGTCGGAGAGACTTGCAAGTAGGCTTTACCCCAACTAAATGGGGTAGCGCGCATCGATCGGTACCATCCTTGAGCTTCTCCGACTTTCGGAAGGGTTAGGGTTAGGGTTAGGGATGAAAGCACATAGGAGAAAGAGATATTCTTGAATAACTTTTTTTGTGAAGGTCGGAGAGACTTGGAAAGTGGTTGCATCTGGACTAATTTGGGTCCTGCGGATCGATTGGTACCATCCCCGAGCTTGTACGACCTTTGGAAGAGGTCGACCGACGAAATTCCCCCAAATCTGAGGAGATATTCTTGAATAACTTTTTTTGTGAAGGTCGGAGAGACTTGCAAGTAGGCTCTACCCCCACTAAATGGGGTAGCGCGCATCGATCGGTACCATCCTTGAGCTTCTCCGACTTTCGGAAGGGTTAGGGTTAGGGTTAGGGATGAAAGCACATAGGAGAAAGAGATATTCTTGAATAACTTTTTTTGTGAAGGTCGGAGAGACTTGCAAGTAGGCTCTACCCCCACTAAATGGGGTAGCGCGCATCGATCGGTACCATCCTTGAGCTTCTCCGACTTTCGGAAGGGTTAGGGTTAGGGTTAGGGATGAAAGCACATAGGAGAAAGAGATATTCTTGAATAACTTTTTTTGTGAAGGTCGGAGAGACTTGGAAAGTGGTTGCATCTGGACTAATTTGGGTCCTGCGGATCGATTGGTACCATCCCCGAGCTTGTACGACCTTCGGAAGAGGTCGACCGACGAAATTCCCCCAAATCTGAGGAGATATTCTTGAATAACTTTTTTTGTGAAGGTCGGAGAGACTTGCAAGTAGGCTCTACCCCCACTAAATGGGGTAGCGCGCATCGATCGGTTCCATCCTTGAGCTTCTCCGACTTTCGGAAGGGTTAGGGTTAGGGTTAGGGATGAAAGCACATAGGAGAAAGAGATATTCTTGAATAACTTTTTTTGTGAAGGTCGGAGAGACTTGGAAAGTGGTTGCATCTGGACTAATTTGGGTCCTGCGGATCGATTGGTACCATCTCCGAGCTTGTACGACCTTCGGAAGAGGTCGACCGACGAAATTCCCCCAAATCTGAGGAGATATTCTTGAATAACTTTTTTTTTGAAGGTCGGAGAGACTTGCAAGTAGGCTCTACCCCCACTAAATGGGGTAGCGCGCATCGATCGGTACCATCCTTGAGCTTCTCCGACTTTCGGAAGGGTTAGGGTTAGGGTTAGGGATGAAAGCACATAGGAGAAAGAGATATTCTTGAATAACTTTTTTTGTGAAGGTCGGAGAGACTTGCAAGTAGGCTCTACCCCCACTAAATGGGGTAGCGCGCATCGATCGGTACCATCCTTGAGCTTCTCCGACTTTCGGAAGGGTTAGGGTTAGGGTTAGGGATGAAAGCACATAGGAGAAAGAGATATTCTTGAATAACTTTTTTTGTGAAGGTCGGAGAGACTTGCAAGTAGGCTCTACCCCCACTAAATGGGGTAGCGCGCATCGATCGGTACCATCCTTGAGCTTCTCCGACTTTCGGAAGGGTTAGGGTTAGGGTTAGGGATGAAAGCACATAGGAGAAAGAGATATTCTTGAATAACTTTTTTTGTGAAGGTCCGAGAGACTTGGAAAGTGGTTGCATCTGGACTAATTTGGGTCCTGCGGATCGATTGGTACCATCCCCGAGCTTGTACGACCTTCGGAAGCGGTCGACCGACGAAATTCCCCCAAATCTGAGGAGATATTCTTGAATAACTTTTTTTTTGAAGGTCGGAGAGACTTGGAAAGTGGTTGCATCTGGACTAATTTGGGTCCTGCAGATCGATTGGTACCATCCCCGAGCTTGTACGACCTTCGGAAGAGGTCGACCGACGAAATTCCCCCAAATCTGAGGAGATATTCTTGAATAACTTTTTTTGTGAAGGTCGGAGAGACTTGCAAGTAGGCTCTACCCCCACTAAATGGGGTAGCGCACATCGATCGGTACCATCCTTGAGCTTCTCCGACTTTCGGAAGGGTTAGGGTTAGGGTTAGGGATGAAAGCACATAGGAGAAAGAGATATTCTTGAATAACGTTTTCTGTGAAGGTCGGAGAGACTTGCAAGTAGGCTCTACCCCCACTAAATGGGGTAGCGCGCATCGATCGGTACCATCCTTGAGCTTCTCCGACTTTCGGAAGGGTTAGGGTTAGGGTTAGGGATGAAAGCACATAGGAGAAAGAGATATTCTTGAATAACTTTTTTTGTGAAGGTCGGAGAGACTTGCAAGTAGGCTTTACCCCCACTAAATGGGGTAGCGCGCATCGATCGGTACCATCCTTGAGCTTCTCCGACTTTCGGAAGGGTTAGGGTTAGGGTTAGGGATGAAAGCACATAGGAGAAAGAGATATTCTTGAATAACTTTTTTTGTGAAGGTCGGAGAGACTTGGAAAGTGGTTGCATCTGGACTAATTTGGGTCCTGCGGATCGATTGGTACCATCCCCGAGCTTGTACGACCTTCGGAAGAGGTCGACCGACGAAATTCCCCCAAATCTGAGGAGATATTCTTGAATAACTTTTTTTGTGAAGGTCGGAGAGACTTGCAAGTAGGCTCTACCCCCACTAAATAGGGTAGCGCGCATCGATCGGTACTATCCTTGAGCTTCTCCGACTTTCGGAAGGGTTAGGGTTAGGGTTAGGGATGAAAGCACATAGGAGAAAGAGATATTCTTGAATAACTTTTTTTGTGAAGGTCGGAGAGACTTGGAAAGTGGTTGCATCTGGACTAATTTGGGTCCTGCGGATCGATTGGTACCATCCCCGAGCTTGTACGAGCTTCGGAAGAGGTCGACCGACGAAATTCCCCCAAATCTGAGGAGATATTCTTGAATAACTTTTTTTGTGAAGGTCGGAGAGACTTGCAAGTAGGCTTTACCCCAACTAAATGGGGTAGCGCGCATCGATCGGTACCATCCTTGAGCTTCTCCGACTTTCGGAAGGGTTAGGGTTAGGGTTAGGGATGAAAGCACATAGGAGAAAGAGATATTCTTGAAAAACTTTTTTTGTGAAGGTCGGAGAGACTTGCAAGTAGGCTCTACCCCCACTAAATGGGGTAGCGCGCATCGATCAGTACCATCCTTGAGCTTCTCCGACTTTCGGAAGGGTTAGGGTTAGGGTTAGGGATGAAAGCACATAGGAGAAAGAGATATTCTTGAATAACTTTTTTTGTGAAGGTTGGAGAGACTTGCAAGTAGGCTCTACCCCCACTAAATGGGGTAGCGCGCATCGATCGGTACCATCCTTGAGCTTCTCCGACTTTCGGAAGGGTTAGGGTTAGGGTTAGGGATGAAAGCACATAGGAGAAAGAGATATTCTTGAATAACTTTTTTTGTGAAGGTCGGAGAGACTTGGAAAGTGGTTGCATCTGGACTAATTTGGGTCCTGCGGATCGATTGGTACCATCCCCGAGCTTGTACGCCCTTCGGAAGAGGTCGACCGACGAAATTCCCCCAAATCTGAGGAGATATTCTTGAATAACTTTTTTTGTGAAGGTCGGAGAGACTTGCAAGTAGGCTCTACCCCCACTAAATGGGGTAGCGCACATCGATCGGTACCATCCTTGAGCTTCTCCGACTTTCGGAAGGGTTAGGGTTAGGGTTAGGGATGAAAGCACATAGGAGAAAGAGATATTCTTGAATAACTTTTTTTGTGAAGGTCGGAGAGACTTGCAAGTAGGCTCTACCCCCACTAAATGGGGTAGCGCGCATCGATCGGTACCATCTTTGAGCTTCTCCGACTTTCGGAAGGGTTAGGGTTAGGGTTAGGGATGAAAGCACATAGGAGAAAGAGATATTCTTGAATAACTTTTTTTGTGAAGGTCGGAGAGACTTGGAAAGTGGTTGCATCTGGACTAATTTGGGTCCTGCGGATCGATTGGTACCATCCCCGAGCTTGTACGACCTTCGGAAGAGGTCGACCGACGAAATTCCCCCAAATCTGAGGAGATATTCTTGAATAACTTTTTTTGTGAAGGTCGGAGAGACTTGCAAGTAGGCTCTACCCCCACTAAATGGGGTAGCGCGCATCGATCGGTACCATCCTTGAGCTTTTCCGACTTTCGGAAGGGTTAGGGTTAGGGTTAGGGATGAAAGCACATAGGAGAAAGAGATATTCTTGAATAACTTTTTTTGTGAAGGTCGGAGAGACTTGCAAGTAGGCTTTACCCCCACTAAATGGGGTAGCGCGCATCGATCGGTACCATCCTTGAGCTTCTCCGACTTTCGGAAGGGTTAGGGTTAGGGTTAGGGATGAAAGCACATAGGAGAAAGAGATATTCTTGAATAACTTTTTCTGTGAAGGTCGGAGAGACTTGCAAGTAGGCTCTACCCCCACTAAATGGGGTAGCGCGCATCGATCGGTACCATCCTTGAGCTTCTCCGACTTTCGGAAGGGTTAGGGTTAGGGATGAAAGCACATAGGAGAAAGAGATATTCTTGAATAACTTTTTTTGTGAAGGTCGGAGAGACTTGGAAAGTGGTTGCATCTGGACTAATTTGGGTCCTGAAGATCGATTGGTACCATCCCCGAGCTTGTACGACCTTCGGAAGAGGTCGACCGACGAAATTCCCCCAAATCTGAGGAGATATTCTTGAATAACTTTTTTTGTGAAGGTCGGAGAGACTTGCAAGTAGGCTCTACCCCCACTAAATGGGGTAGCGCACATCGATCGGTACCATCCTTGAGCTTCTCCGACTTTCGGAAGGGTTAGGGTTAGGGTTAGGGATGAAAGCACATAGGAGAAAGAGATATTCTTGAATAACTTTTTTTGTGAAGGTCGGAAGGACTTGCAAGTAGGCTCTACCCCCACTAAATGGGGTAGCACGCATCGATCGGTACCATCCTTGAGCTTCTCCGACTTTCGGAAGGGTTAGGGTTAGGGATGAAAGCACATAGGAGAAAGAGATATTCTTGAATAACCTTTTTTGTGAAGGTCGGAGAGACTTGGAAAGTGGTTGCATCTGGACTAATTTGGGTCCTGCGGATCGATTGGTACCATCCCCGAGCTTGTACGACCTTCGGAAGAGGTCGACCGACGAAATTCCCCCAAATCTGAGGAGATATTCTTGAATAACTTTTTTTGTGAAGGTCGGAGAGACTTGCAAGTAGGCTCTACCCCCACTAAATGGGGTAGCGCGCATCGATCGGTACTATCCTTGAGCTTCTCCGACTTTCGGAAGGGTTAGGGTTAGGGTTAGGGATGAAAGCACATAGGAGAAAGAGATATTCTTGAATAACTTTTTTTGTGAAGGTCGGAGAGACTTGCAAGTAGGCTCTACCCCCACTAAATGGGGTAGCGCGCATCGATCGGTACCATCCTTGAGCTTCTCCGACTTTCGGAAGGGTTAGGGTTAGGGTTAGGGATGAAAGCACATAGGAGAAAGAGATATTCTTGAATAACTTTTTTTGTGAAGGTCGGAGAGACTTGCAAGTAGGCTCTACCCCCACTAAATGGGGTAGCGCGCATCGATCGGTACCATTTTTGAGCTTCTCCGACTTTCGGAAGGGTTAGGGTTAGGGTTAGGGATGAAAGCACATAGGAGAAAGAGATATTCTTGAATAACTTTTTTTGTGAAGGTCGGAGAGACTTGGAAAGTGGTTGCATCTGGACTAATTTGGGTCCTGCGGATCGATTGGTACCATCCCCGAGCTTGTACGACCTTCGGAAGAGGTCGACCGACGAAATTCCCCCAAATCTGAGGAGATATTCTTGAATAACTTTTTTTTTGAAGGTCGGAGAGACTTGGAAAGTGGTTGCATCTGGACTAATTTGGGTCCTGCAGATCGATTGGTACCATTCCCGAGCTTGTACGACCTTCGGAAGAGGTCGACCGACGAAATTCCCCCAAATCTGAGGAGATATTCTTGAATAACTTTTTTTGTGAAGGTCGGAGAGACTTGCAAGTAGGCTCTACCCCCACTAAATGGGGTAGCGCACATCGATCGGTACCATCCTTGAGCTTCTCCGACTTTCGGAAGGGTTAGGGTTAGGGTTAGGGATGAAAGCACATAGGAGAAAGAGATATTCTTGAATAACTTTTTCTGTGAAGGTCGGAGAGACTTGCAAGTAGGCTCTACCCCCACTAAATGGGGTAGCGCGCATCGATCGGTACCATCCTTGAGCTTCTCCGACTTTCGGAAGGGTTAGGGTTAGGGTTAGGGATGAAAGCACATAGGAGAAAGAGATATTCTTGAATAACTTTTTTTGTGAAGGTCGGAGAGACTTGCAAGTAGGCTCTACCCCCACTAAATGGGGTAGCGCGCATCGATCGGTACCATCCTTGAGCTTCTCCGACTTTCGGAAGGGTTAGGGTTAGGGTTAGGGATGAAAGCACATAGGAGAAAGAGATATTCTTGAATAACTTTTTTTGTGAAGGTCGGAGAGACTTGGAAAGTGGTTGCATCTGGACTAATTTGGGTCCTGCGGATCGATTGGTACCATCCCCGAGCTTGTACGACCTTCGGAAAAGGTCGACCGACGAAATTCCCCCAAATCTGAGGAGATATTCTTGAATAACTTTTTTTGTGAAGGTCGGAGAGACTTGCAAGTAGGCTCTACCCCCACTAAATGGGGTAGCGCGCATCGATCGGTTCCATCCTTGAGCTTCTCCGACTTTCGGAAGGGTTAGGGTTAGGGTTAGGGATGAAAGCACATAGGAGAAAGATATATTCTTGAATAACTTTTTTTGTGAAGGTCGGAGAGACTTGGAAAGTGGTTGCATCTGGACTAATTTGGGTCCTGCGGATCGATTGGTACCATCCCCGAGCTTGTACGACCTTCGGAAGAGGTCGACCTACGAAATTCCCCCAAATCTGAGGAGATATTCTTGAATAACTTTTTTTGTGAAGGTCGGAGAGACTTGCAAGTAGGCTCTACCCCCACTAAATGGGGTAGCGCGCATCGATCGGTACCATCCTTGAGCTTCTCCGACTTTCGGAAGGGTTAGGGTTAGGGTTAGGGATGAAAGCACATAGGAGAAAGAGATATTCTTGAATAACTTTTTTTGTGAAGGTCGGAGAGACTTGCAAGTAGGCTCTACCCCCACTAAATGGAGTAGCGCGCATCGATCGGTACCATCCTTGAGCTTCTCCGACTTTCGGAAGGGTTAGGGTTAGGGTTAGGGATGAAAGCACATAGGAGAAAGAGATATTCTTGAATAACTTTTTTTGTGAAGGTCGGAGAGACTTGGAAAGTGGTTGCATCTGGACTAATTTGGGTCCTGCGGATCGATTGGTACCATCCCCGAGCTTGTACGACCTTCGGAAGAGGTCGACCGACGAAATTCCCCCAAATCTGAGGAGATATTCTTGAATAACTTTTTTTGTGAAGGTCGGAGAGACTTGCAAGTAGGCTCTACCCCCACTAAATGGGGTAGCGCACATCGATCGGTACCATCCTTGAGCTTCTCCGACTTTCGGAAGGGTTAGGGTTAGGGATGAAAGCACATAGGAGAAAGAGATATTCTTGAATAACTTTTTCTGTGAAGGTCGGAGAGACTTGCAAGTAGGCTCTACCCCCACTAAATGGGGTAGCGCGCATCGATCGGTACCATCCTTGAGCTTCTCCGACTTTCGGAAGGGTTAGGGTTAGGGTTAGGGATGAAAGCACATAGGAGAAAGAGATATTCTTGAATAACTTTTTTTGTGAAGGTCGGAGAGACTTGCAAGTAGGCTCTACCCCCACTAAATGGGGTAGCGCGCATCGATCGGTACCATCCTTGAGCTTCTCCGACTTTCGGAAGGGTTAGGGTTAGGGTTAGGGATGAAAGCACATAGGAGAAAGAGATATTCTTGAATAACTTTTTTTGTGAAGGTCGGAGAGACTTGGAAAGTGGTTGCATCTGGACTAATTTGGGTCCTGCGGATCGATTGGTACCATCCCCGAGCTTGTACGACCTTCGGAAAAGGTCGACCGACGAAATTCCCCCAAATCTGAGGAGATATTCTTGAATAACTTTTTTTGTGAAGGTCGGAGAGACTTGCAAGTAGGCTCTACCCCCACTAAATGGGGTAGCGCGCATCGATCGGTTCCATCCTTGAGCTTCTCCGACTTTCGGAAGGGTTAGGGTTAGGGTTAGGGATGAAAGCACATAGGAGAAAGATATATTCTTGAATAACTTTTTTTGTGAAGGTCGGAGAGACTTGGAAAGTGGTTGCATCTGGACTAATTTGGGTCCTGCGGATCGATTGGTACCATCCCCGAGCTTGTACGACCTTCGGAAGAGGTCGACCTACGAAATTCCCCCAAATCTGAGGAGATATTCTTGAATAACTTTTTTTGTGAAGGTCGGAGAGACTTGCAAGTAGGCTCTACCCCCACTAAATGGGGTAGCGCGCATCGATCGGTACCATCCTTGAGCTTCTCCGACTTTCGGAAGGGTTAGGGTTAGGGTTAGGGATGAAAGCACATAGGAGAAAGAGATATTCTTGAATAACTTTTTTTGTGAAGGTCGGAGAGACTTGCAAGTAGGCTCTACCCCCACTAAATGGAGTAGCGCGCATCGATCGGTACCATCCTTGAGCTTCTCCGACTTTCGGAAGGGTTAGGGTTAGGGTTAGGGATGAAAGCACATAGGAGAAAGAGATATTCTTGAATAACTTTTTTTGTGAAGGTCGGAGAGACTTGGAAAGTGGTTGCATCTGGACTAATTTGGGTCCTGCGGATCGATTGGTACCATCCCCGAGCTTGTACGACCTTCGGAAGAGGTCGACCGACGAAATTCCCCCAAATCTGAGGAGATATTCTTGAATAACTTTTTTTGTGAAGGTCGGAGAGACTTGCAAGTAGGCTCTACCCCCACTAAATGGGGTAGCGCGCATCGATCGGTACTATCCTTGAGCTTCTCCGACTTTCGGAAGGGTTAGGGTTAGGGTTAGGGATGAAAGCACATAGGAGAAAGAGATATTCTTGAATAACTTTTTTTGTGAAGGTCGGAGAGACTTGCAAGTAGGCTCTACCCCCACTAAATGGGGTAGCGCGCATCGATCGGTACCATCCTTGAGCTTCTCCGACTTTCGGAAGGGTTAGGGTTAGGGTTAGGGATGAAAGCACATAGGAGAAAGAGATATTCTTGAATAACTTTTTTTGTGAAGGTCGGAGAGACTTGCAAGTAGGCTCTACCCCCACTAAATGGGGTAGCGCGCATCGATCGGTACCATCCTTGAGCTTCTCCGACTTTCGGAAGGGTTAGGGTTAGGGTTAGGGATGAAAGCACATAGGAGAAAGAGATATTCTTGAATAACTTTTTTTGTGAAGGTCCGAGAGACTTGGAAAGTGGTTGCATCTGGACTAATTTGGGTCCTGCGGATCGATTGGTACCATCCCCGAGCTTGTACGACCTTCGGTAGAGGTCGACCGACGAAATTCCCCCAAATCTGAGGAGATATTCTTGAATAACTTTTTTTTTGAAGGTCGGAGAGACTTGGAAAGTGGTTGCATCTGGACTAATTTGGGTCCTGCAGATCGATTGGTACCATCCCCGAGCTTGTACGACCTTCGGAAGAGGTCGACCTACGAAATTCCCCCAAATCTGAGGAGATATTCTTGAATAACTTTTTTTGTGAAGGTCGGAGAGACTTGCAAGTAGGCTCTACCCCCACTAAATGGGGTAGCGCGCATCGATCGGTACCATCCTTGAGCTTCTCCGACTTTCGGAAGGGTTAGGGTTAGGGTTAGGGATGAAAGCACATAGGAGAAAGAGATATTCTTGAATAACTTTTTTTGTGAAGGTCGGAGAGACTTGCAAGTAGGCTCTACCCCCACTAAATGGAGTAGCGCGCATCGATCGGTACCATCCTTGAGCTTCTCCGACTTTCGGAAGGGTTAGGGTTAGGGTTAGGGATGAAAGCACATAGGAGAAAGAGATATTCTTGAATAACTTTTTTTGTGAAGGTCGGAGAGACTTGGAAAGTGGTTGCATCTGGACTAATTTGGGTCCTGCGGATCGATTGGTACCATCCCCGAGCTTGTACGACCTTCGGAAGAGGTCGACCGACGAAATTCCCCCAAATCTGAGGAGATATTCTTGAATAACTTTTTTTGTGAAGGTCGGAGAGACTTGCAAGTAGGCTCTACCCCCACTAAATGGGGTAGCGCACATCGATCGGTACCATCCTTGAGCTTCTCCGACTTTCGGAAGGGTT
This sequence comes from Limanda limanda, assembly GCF_963576545.1. Taxonomy (NCBI): domain Eukaryota; kingdom Metazoa; phylum Chordata; class Actinopteri; order Pleuronectiformes; family Pleuronectidae; genus Limanda; species Limanda limanda. The sequence continues at coordinate 74,754 of NW_026870579.1, read as the reverse complement.
AGGGTTAGGGATGAAAGCACATAGGAGAAAGAGATATTCTTGAATAACTTTTTCTGTGAAGGTCGGAGAGACTTGCAAGTAGGCTCTACCCCCACTAAATGGGGTAGCGCGCATCGATCGGTACCATCCTTGAGCTTCTCCGACTTTCGGAAGGGTTAGGGTTAGGGTTAGGGATGAAAGCACATAGGAGAAAGAGATATTCTTGAATAACTTTTTTTGTGAAGGTCGGAGAGACTTGCAAGTAGGCTCTACCCCCACTAAATGGGGTAGCGCGCATCGATCGGTACCATCCTTGAGCTTCTCCGACTTTCGGAAGGGTTAGGGTTAGGGTTAGGGATGAAAGCACATAGGAGAAAGAGATATTCTTGAATAACTTTTTTTGTGAAGGTCGGAGAGACTTGGAAAGTGGTTGCATCTGGACTAATTTGGGTCCTGCGGATCGATTGGTACCATCCCCGAGCTTGTACGACCTTCGGAAAAGGTCGACCGACGAAATTCCCCCAAATCTGAGGAGATATTCTTGAATAACTTTTTTTGTGAAGGTCGGAGAGACTTGCAAGTAGGCTCTACCCCCACTAAATGGGGTAGCGCGCATCGATCGGTTCCATCCTTGAGCTTCTCCGACTTTCGGAAGGGTTAGGGTTAGGGTTAGGGATGAAAGCACATAGGAGAAAGATATATTCTTGAATAACTTTTTTTGTGAAGGTCGGAGAGACTTGGAAAGTGGTTGCATCTGGACTAATTTGGGTCCTGCGGATCGATTGGTACCATCCCCGAGCTTGTACGACCTTCGGAAGAGGTCGACCTACGAAATTCCCCCAAATCTGAGGAGATATTCTTGAATAACTTTTTTTGTGAAGGTCGGAGAGACTTGCAAGTAGGCTCTACCCCCACTAAATGGGGTAGCGCGCATCGATCGGTACCATCCTTGAGCTTCTCCGACTTTCGGAAGGGTTAGGGTTAGGGTTAGGGATGAAAGCACATAGGAGAAAGAGATATTCTTGAATAACTTTTTTTGTGAAGGTCGGAGAGACTTGCAAGTAGGCTCTACCCCCACTAAATGGAGTAGCGCGCATCGATCGGTACCATCCTTGAGCTTCTCCGACTTTCGGAAGGGTTAGGGTTAGGGTTAGGGATGAAAGCACATAGGAGAAAGAGATATTCTTGAATAACTTTTTTTGTGAAGGTCGGAGAGACTTGGAAAGTGGTTGCATCTGGACTAATTTGGGTCCTGCGGATCGATTGGTACCATCCCCGAGCTTGTACGACCTTCGGAAGAGGTCGACCGACGAAATTCCCCCAAATCTGAGGAGATATTCTTGAATAACTTTTTTTGTGAAGGTCGGAGAGACTTGCAAGTAGGCTCTACCCCCACTAAATGGGGTAGCGCGCATCGATCGGTACTATCCTTGAGCTTCTCCGACTTTCGGAAGGGTTAGGGTTAGGGTTAGGGATGAAAGCACATAGGAGAAAGAGATATTCTTGAATAACTTTTTTTGTGAAGGTCGGAGAGACTTGCAAGTAGGCTCTACCCCCACTAAATGGGGTAGCGCGCATCGATCGGTACCATCCTTGAGCTTCTCCGACTTTCGGAAGGGTTAGGGTTAGGGTTAGGGATGAAAGCACATAGGAGAAAGAGATATTCTTGAATAACTTTTTTTGTGAAGGTCGGAGAGACTTGCAAGTAGGCTCTACCCCCACTAAATGGGGTAGCGCGCATCGATCGGTACCATCCTTGAGCTTCTCCGACTTTCGGAAGGGTTAGGGTTAGGGTTAGGGATGAAAGCACATAGGAGAAAGAGATATTCTTGAATAACTTTTTTTGTGAAGGTCCGAGAGACTTGGAAAGTGGTTGCATCTGGACTAATTTGGGTCCTGCGGATCGATTGGTACCATCCCCGAGCTTGTACGACCTTCGGTAGAGGTCGACCGACGAAATTCCCCCAAATCTGAGGAGATATTCTTGAATAACTTTTTTTTTGAAGGTCGGAGAGACTTGGAAAGTGGTTGCATCTGGACTAATTTGGGTCCTGCAGATCGATTGGTACCATCCCCGAGCTTGTACGACCTTCGGAAGAGGTCGACCGACGAAATTCCCCCAAATCTGAGGAGATATTCTTGAATAACTTTTTTTGTGAAGGTCGGAGAGACTTGCAAGTAGGCTCTACCCCCACTAAATGGGGTAGCGCACATCGATCGGTACCATCCTTGAGCTTCTCCGACTTTCGGAAGGGTTAGGGTTAGGGATGAAAGCACATAGGAGAAAGAGATATTCTTGAATAACTTTTTCTGTGAAGGTCGGAGAGACTTGCAAGTAGGCTCTACCCCCACTAAATGGGGTAGCGCGCATCGATCGGTACCATCCTTGAGCTTCTCCGACTTTCGGAAGGGTTAGGGTTAGGGTTAGGGATGAAAGCACATAGGAGAAAGAGATATTCTTGAATAACTTTTTTTGTGAAGGTCGGAGAGACTTGCAAGTAGGCTCTACCCCCACTAAATGGGGTAGCGCGCATCGATCGGTACCATCCTTGAGCTTCTCCGACTTTCGGAAGGGTTAGGGTTAGGGTTAGGGATGAAAGCACATAGGAGAAAGAGATATTCTTGAATAACTTTTTTTGTGAAGGTCGGAGAGACTTGGAAAGTGGTTGCATCTGGACTAATTTGGGTCCTGCGGATCGATTGGTACCATCCCCGAGCTTGTACGACCTTCGGAAGAGGTCGACCGACGAAATTCCCCCAAATCTGAGGAGATATTCTTGAATAACTTTTTTTGTGAAGGTCGGAGAGACTTGCAAGTAGGCTCTACCCCCACTAAATGGGGTAGCGCGCATCGATCGGTTCCATCCTTGAGCTTCTCCGACTTTCGGAAGGGTTAGGGTTAGGGTTAGGGATGAAAGCACATAGGAGAAAGAGATATTCTTGAATAACTTTTTTTGTGAAGGTCGGAGAGACTTGGAAAGTGGTTGCATCTGGACTAATTTGGGTCCTGCGGATCGATTGGTACCATCCCCGAGCTTGTACGACCTTCGGAAGAGGTCGACCGACGAAATTACCCCAAATCTGAGGAGATATTCTTGAATAACTTTTTTTGTGAAGGTCGGAGAGACTTGCAAGTAGGCTCTACCCCCACTAAATTGGGTAGCGCGCATCGATCGGTACCATCTTTGAGCTTCTCCGACTTTCGGAAGGGTTAGGGTTAGGGTTAGGGATGAAAGCACATAGGAGAAAGAGATATTCTTGAATAACTTTTTTTGTGAAGGTCGGAGAGACTTGCAAGTAGGCTCTACCCCCACTAAATGGAGTAGCGCGCATCGATCGGTACCATCCTTGAGCTTCTCCGACTTTCGGAAGGGTTAGGGTTAGGGTTAGGGATGAAAGCACATAGGAGAAAGAGATATTCTTGAATAACTTTTTTTGTGAAGGTCGGAGAGACTTGGAAAGTGGTTGCATCTGGACTAATTTGGGTCCTGCGGAGCGATTGGTACCATCCCCGAGCTTGTACGACCTTCGGAAGAGGTCGACCGACGAAATTCCCCCAAATCTGAGGAGATATTCTTGAATAACTTTTTTTGTGAAGGTCGGAGAGACTTGCAAGTAGGCTCTACCCCCACTAAATGGGGTAACGCGCATCGATCGGTACTATCCTTGAGCTTCTCCGACTTTCGGAAGGGTTAGGGTTAGGGTTAGGGATGAAAGCACATAGGAGAAAGAGATATTCTTGAATAACTTTTTTTGTGAAGGTCGGAGAGACTTGGAAAGTGGTTGCATCTGGACTAATTTGGGTCCTGCGGATCGATTGGTACCATCCCCGAGCTTGTACGAGCTTCGGAAGAGGTCGACCGACGAAATTCCCCCAAATCTGAGGAGATATTCTTGAATAACTTTTTTTGTGAAGGTCGGAGAGACTTGCAAGTAGGCTTTACCCCAACTAAATGGGGTAGCGCGCATCGATCGGTACCATCCTTGAGCTTCTCCGACTTTCGGAAGGGTTAGGGTTAGGGTTAGGGATGAAAGCACATAGGAGAAAGAGATATTCTTGAATAACTTTTTTTGTGAAGGTTGGAGAGACTTGCAAGTAGGCTCTACCCCCACTAAATGGGGTAGCGCGCATCGATCGGTACCATCCTTGAGCTTCTCCGACTTTCGGAAGGGTTAGGGTTAGGGTTAGGGATGAAAGCACATAGGAGAAAGAGATATTCTTGAATAACTTTTTTTGTGAAGGTCGGAGAGACTTGCAAGTAGGCTCTACCCCCACTAAATGGGGTAGCGCGCATCGATCGGTACCATCCTTGAGCTTCTCCGACTTTCGGAAGGGTTAGGGTTAGGGTTAGGGTTAGGGATGAAAGCACATAGGAGAAAGAGATATTCTTGAATAACTTTTTTTGTGAAGGTCGGAGAGACTTGGAAAGTGGTTGCATCTGGACTAATTTGGGTCCTGCGGATCGATTGGTACCATCCCCGAGCTTGTACGACCTTCGGAAGAGGTCGACCGACGAAATTCCCCCAAATCTGAGGAGATATTCTTGAATAACTTTTTTTGTGAAGGTCGGAGAGACTTGCAAGTAGGCTCTACCCCCACTAAATGGGGTAGCGCGCATCGATCGGTACCATCCTTGAGCTTCTCCGACTTTCGGAAGGGTTAGGGTTAGGGTTAGGGATGAAAGCACATAGGAGAAAGAGATATTCTTGAATAACTTTTTTTGTGAAGGTCGGAGAGACTTGCAAGTAGGCTCTACCCCCACTAAATGGGGTAGCGCGCATCGATCGGTACCATCCTTGAGCTTCTCCGACTTTCGGAAGGGTTAGGGTTAGGGTTAGGGATGAAAGCACATAGGAGAAAGAGATATTCTTGAATAACTTTTTTTGTGAAGGTCGGAGAGACTTGGAAAGTGGTTGCATCTGGACTAATTTGGGTCCTGCGGATCGATTGGTACCATCCCCGAGCTTGTACGACCGTTGGAAGAGGTCGACCGACGAAATTCCCCCAAATCTGAGGAGATATTCTTGAATAACTTTTTTTGTGAAGGTCGGAGAGACTTGCAAGTAGGCTCTACCCCCACTAAATTGGGTAGCGCGCATCGATCGGTACCATCTTTGAGCTTCTCCGACTTTCGGAAGGGTTAGGGTTAGGGTTAGGGATGAAAGCACATAGGAGAAAGAGATATTCTTGAATAACTTTTTTTGTGAAGGTCGGAGAGACTTGCAAGTAGGCTCTACCCCCACTAAATGGAGTAGCGCGCATCGATCGGTACCATCCTTGAGCTTCTCCGACTTTCGGAAGGGTTAGGGTTAGGGTTAGGGATGAAAGCACATAGGAGAAAGAGATATTCTTGAATAACTTTTTTTGTGAAGGTCGGAGAGACTTGGAAAGTGGTTGCATCTGGACTAATTTGGGTCCTGCGGAGCGATTGGTACCATCCCCGAGCTTGTACGACCTTCGAAAGAGGTCGACCGACGAAATTCCCCCAAATCTGAGGAGATATTCTTGAATAACTTTTTTTGTGAAGGTCGGAGAGACTTGCAAGTAGGCTCTACCCCCACTAAATGGGGTAACGCGCATCGATCGGTACTATCCTTGAGCTTCTCCGACTTTCGGAAGGGTTAGGGTTAGGGTTAGGGATGAAAGCACATAGGAGAAAGAGATATTCTTGAATAACTTTTTTTGTGAAGGTCGGAGAGACTTGGAAAGTGGTTGCATCTGGACTAATTTGGGTCCTGCGGATCGATTGGTACCATCCCCGAGCTTGTACGAGCTTCGGAAGAGGTCGACCGACGAAATTCCCCCAAATCTGAGGAGATATTCTTGAATAACTTTTTTTGTGAAGGTCGGAGAGACTTGCAAGTAGGCTCTACCCCCACTAAATGGGGTAGCGCGCATCGATCGGTACCATCCTTGAGCTTCTCCGACTTTCGGAAGGGTTAGGGTTAGGGTTAGGGATGAAAGCACATAGGAGAAAGAGATATTCTTGAAAAACTTTTTTTGTGAAGGTCGGAGAGACTTGCAAGTAGGCTCTACCCCCACTAAATGGGGTAGCGCGCATCGATCAGTACCATCCTTGAGCTTCTCCGACTTTCGGAAGGGTTAGGGTTAGGGTTAGGGATGAAAGCACATAGGAGAAAGAGATATTCTTGAATAACTTTTTTTGTGAAGGTCGGAGAGACTTGCAAGTAGGCTTTACCCCAACTAAATGGGGTAGCGCGCATCGATCGGTACCATCCTTGAGCTTCTCCGACTTTCGGAAGGGTTAGGGTTAGGGTTAGGGATGAAAGCACATAGGAGAAAGAGATATTCTTGAAAAACTTTTTTTGTGAAGGTCGGAGAGACTTGCAAGTAGGCTCTACCCCCACTAAATGGGGTAGCGCGCATCGATCAGTACCATCCTTGAGCTTCTCCGACTTTCGGAAGGGTTAGGGTTAGGGTTAGGGATGAAAGCACATAGGAGAAAGAGATATTCTTGAATAACTTTTTTTGTGAAGGTTGGAGAGACTTGCAAGTAGGCTCTACCCCCACTAAATGGGGTAGCGCGCATCGATCGGTACCATCCTTGAGCTTCTCCGACTTTCGGAAGGGTTAGGGTTAGGGTTAGGGATGAAAGCACATAGGAGAAAGAGATATTCTTGAATAACTTTTTTTGTGAAGGTCGGAGAGACTTGCAAGTAGGCTCTACCCCCACTAAATGGGGTAGCGCGCATCGATCGGTACCATCCTTGAGCTTCTCCGACTTTCGGAAGGGTTAGGGTTAGGGTTAGGGATGAAAGCACATAGGAGAAAGAGATATTCTTGAATAACTTTTTTTGTGAAGGTCGGAGAGACTTGGAAAGTGGTTGCATCTGGACTAATTTGGGTCCTGCGGATCGATTGGTACCATCCCCGAGCTTGTACGACCTTCGGAAGAGGTCGACCGACGAAATTCCCCCAAATCTGAGGAGATATTCTTGAATAACTTTTTTTGTGAAGGTCGGAGAGACTTGCAAGTAGGCTCTACCCCCACTAAATGGGGTAGCGCGCATCGATCGGTACCATCCTTGAGCTTCTCCGACTTTCGGAAGGGTTAGGGTTAGGGTTAGGGATGAAAGCACATAGGAGAAAGAGATATTCTTGAATAACTTTTTTTGTGAAGGTCGGAGAGACTTGCAAGTAGGCTCTACCCCCACTAAATGGGGTAGCGCACATCGATCGGTACCATCCTTGAGCTTCTCCGACTTTCGGAAGGGTTAGGGTTAGGGTTAGGGATGAAAGCACATAGGAGAAAGAGATATTCTTGAATAACTTTTTTTGTGAAGGTCGGAGAGACTTGGAAAGTGGTTGCATCTGGACTAATTTGGGTCCTGCGGATCGATTGGTACCATCCCCGAGCTTGTACGACCTTTGGAAGAGGTCGACCGACGAAATTCCCCCAAATCTGAGGAGATATTCTTGAATAACTTTTTTTGTGAAGGTCGGAGAGACTTGCAAGTAGGCTCTACCCCCACTAAATGGGGTAGCGCGCATCGATCGGTTCCATCCTTGAGCTTCTCCGACTTTCGGAAGGGTTAGGGTTAGGGTTAGGGATGAAAGCACATAGGAGAAAGAGATATTCTTGAAAAACTTTTTTTGTGAAGGTCGGAGAGACTTGCAAGTAGGCTCTACCCCCACTAAATGGGGTAGCGCGCATCGATCAGTACCATCCTTGAGCTTCTCCGACTTTCGGAAGGGTTAGGGTTAGGGTTAGGGATGAAAGCACATAGGAGAAAGAGATATTCTTGAATAACTTTTTTTGTGAAGGTTGGAGAGACTTGCAAGTAGGCTCTACCCCCACTAAATGGGGTAGCGCGCATCGATCGGTACCATCCTTGAGCTTCTCCGACTTTCGGAAGGGTTAGGGTTAGGGTTAGGGATGAAAGCACATAGGAGAAAGAGATATTCTTGAATAACTTTTTTTGTGAAGGTCGGAGAGACTTGCAAGTAGGCTCTACCCCCACTAAATGGGGTAGCGCGCATCGATCGGTACCATCCTTGAGCTTCTCCGACTTTCGGAAGGGTTAGGGTTAGGGTTAGGGATGAAAGCACATAGGAGAAAGAGATATTCTTGAATAACTTTTTTTGTGAAGGTCGGAGAGACTTGGAAAGTGGTTGCATCTGGACTAATTTGGGTCCTGCGGATCGATTGGTACCATCCCCGAGCTTGTACGACCTTCGGAAGAGGTCGACCGACGAAATTCCCCCAAATCTGAGGAGATATTCTTGAATAACTTTTTTTGTGAAGGTCGGAGAGACTTGCAAGTAGGCTCTACCCCCACTAAATGGGGTAGCGCGCATCGATCGGTACCATCCTTGAGCTTCTCCGACTTTCGGAAGGGTTAGGGTTAGGGTTAGGGATGAAAGCACATAGGAGAAAGAGATATTCTTGAATAACTTTTTTTGTGAAGGTCGGAGAGACTTGCAAGTAGGCTCTACCCCCACTAAATGGGGTAGCGCGCATCGATCGGTACCATCTTTGAGCTTCTCCGACTTTCGGAAGGGTTAGGGTTAGGGTTAGGGATGAAAGCACATAGGAGAAAGAGATATTCTTGAATAACTTTTTTTGTGAAGGTCGGAGAGACTTGGAAAGTGGTTGCATCTGGACTAATTTGGGTCCTGCGGATCGATTGGTACCATCCCCGAGCTTGTACGACCTTTGGAAGAGGTCGACCGACGAAATTCCCCCAAATCTGAGGAGATATTCTTGAATAACTTTTTTTGTGAAGGTCGGAGAGACTTGCAAGTAGGCTCTACCCCCACTAAATGGGGTAGCGCGCATCGATCAGTTCCATCCTTGAGCTTCTCCGACTTTCGGAAGGGTTAGGGTTAGGGTTAGGGATGAAAGCACATAGGAGAAAGAGATATTCTTGAATAACTTTTTTTGTGAAGGTCGGAGAGACTTGGAAAGTGGTTGCATCTGGACTAATTTGGGTCCTGCGGATCGATTGGTACCATCCCCGAGCTTGTACGACCTTCGGAAGAGGTCGACCGACGAAATTCCCCCAAATCTGAGGAGATATTCTTGAATAACTTTTTTTGTGAAGGTCGGAGAGACTTGCAAGTAGGCTCTACCCCCACTAAATTGGGTAGCGCGCATCGATCGGTACCATCTTTGAGCTTCTCCGACTTTCGGAAGGGTTAGGGTTAGGGATGAAAGCACATAGGAGAAAGAGATATTCTTGAATAACTTTTTTTGTGAAGGTCGGAGAGACTTGCAAGTAGGCTCTACCCCCACTAAATGGAGTAGCGCGCATCGATCGGTACCATCCTTGAGCTTCTCCGACTTTCGGAAGGGTTAGGGTTAGGGATGAAAGCACATAGGAGAAAGAGATATTCTTGAATAACTTTTTTTGTGAAGGTCGGAGAGACTTGGAAAGTGGTTGCATCTGGACTAATTTGGGTCCTGCGGATCGATTGGTACCATCCCCGAGCTTGTACGACCTTCGGAAGAGGTCGACCGACGAAATTCCCCCAAATCTGAGGAGATATTCTTGAATAACTTTTTTTGTAAAGGTCGGAGAGACTTGCAAGTAGGCTCTACCCCCACTAAATGGGGTAACGCGCATCGATCGGTACTATCCTTGAGCTTCTCCGACTTTCGGAAGGGTTAGGGTTAGGGTTAGGGATGAAAGCACATAGGAGAAAGAGATATTCTTGAATAACTTTTTTTGTGAAGGTCGGAGAGACTTGGAAAGTGGTTGCATCTGGACTAATTTGGGTCCTGCGGATCGATTGGTACCATCCCCGAGCTTGTACGAGCTTCGGAAGAGGTCGACCGACGAAATTCCCCCAAATCTGAGGAGATATTCTTGAATAACTTTTTTTGTGAAGGTCGGAGAGACTTGCAAGTAGGCTTTACCCCAACTAAATGGGGTAGCGCGCATCGATCGGTACCATCCTTGAGCTTCTCCGACTTTCGGAAGGGTTAGGGTTAGGGTTAGGGATGAAAGCACATAGGAGAAAGAGATATTCTTGAAAAACTTTTTTTGTGAAGGTCGGAGAGACTTGCAAGTAGGCTCTACCCCCACTAAATGGGGTAGCGCGCATCGATCAGTACCATCCTTGAGCTTCTCCGACTTTCGGAAGGGTTAGGGTTAGGGTTAGGGATGAAAGCACATAGGAGAAAGAGATATTCTTGAATAACTTTTTTTGTGAAGGTTGGAGAGACTTGCAAGTAGGCTCTACCCCCACTAAATGGGGTAGCGCGCATCGATCGGTACCATCCTTGAGCTTCTCCGACTTTCGGAAGGGTTAGGGTTAGGGTTAGGGATGAAAGCACATAGGAGAAAGAGATATTCTTGAATAACTTTTTTTGTGAAGGTCGGAGAGACTTGCAAGTAGGCTCTACCCCCACTAAATGGGGTAGCGCGCATCGATCGGTACCATCTTTGAGCTTCTCCGACTTTCGGAAGGGTTAGGGTTAGGGTTAGGGATGAAAGCACATAGGAGAAAGAGATATTCTTGAATAACTTTTTTTGTGAAGGTCGGAGAGACTTGGAAAGTGGTTGCATCTGGACTAATTTGGGTCCTGCGGATCGATTGGTACCATCCCCGAGCTTGTACGACCTTCGGAAGAGGTCGACCGACGAAATTCCCCCAAATCTGAGGAGATATTCTTGAATAACTTTTTTTGTGAAGGTCGGAGAGACTTGCAAGTAGGCTCTACCCCCACTAAATGGGGTAGCGCGCATCGATCGGTACCATCCTTGAGCTTCTCCGACTTTCGGAAGGGTTAGGGTTAGGGTTAGGGATGAAAGCACATAGGAGAAAGAGATATTCTTGAATAACTTTTTTTGTGAAGGTCGGAGAGACTTGCAAGTAGGCTCTACCCCCACTAAATGGGGTAGCGCGCATCGATCGGTACCATCCTTGAGCTTCTCCGACTTTCGGAAGGGTTAGGGTTAGGGTTAGGGATGAAAGCACATAGGAGAAAGAGATATTCTTGAATAACTTTTTTTGTGAAGGTCGGAGAGACTTGGAAAGTGGTTGCATCTGGACTAATTTGGGTCCTGCAGATCGATTGGTACCATCCCCGAGCTTGTACGACCTTCGGAAGAGGTCGACCGACGAAATTCCCCCAAATCTGAGGAGATATTCTTGAATAACTTTTTTTGTGAAGGTCGGAGAGACTTGCAAGTAGGCTCTACCCCCACTAAATGGGGTAGCGCGCATCGATCGGTACCATCCTTGAGCTTCTCCGACTTTTGGAAGGGTTAGGGTTAGGGTTAGGGATGAAAGCACATAGGAGAAAGAGATATTCTTGAATAACTTTTTTTGTGAAGGTCGGAGAGACTTGCAAGTAGGCTCTACCCCCACTAAATGGGGTAGCGCGCATCGATCGGTACCATCCTTGAGCTTCTCCGACTTTCGGAAGGGTTAGGGTTAGGGTTAGGGATGAAAGCACATAGGAGAAAGAGATATTCTTGAATAACTTTTTTTGTGAAGGTCGGAGAGACTTGGAAAGTGGTTGCATCTGGACTAATTTGGGTCCTGCGGATCGATTGGTACCATCCCCGAGCTTGTACGACCTTCGGAAGAGGTCGACCGACGAAATTCCCCCAAATCTGAGGAGATATTCTTGAATAACTTTTTTTGTGAAGGTCGGAGAGACTTGCAAGTAGGCTCTACCCCCACTAAATGGGGTAGCGCACATCGATCGGTACCATCCTTGAGCTTCTCCGACTTTCGGAAGGGTTAGGGTTAGGGTTAGGGATGAAAGCACATAGGAGAAAGAGATATTCTTGAATAACTTTTTTTGTGAAGGTCGGAGAGACTTGCAAGTAGGCTCTACCCCCACTAAATGGGGTAGCGCACATCGATCGGTACCATCCTTGAGCTTCTCCGACTTTCGGAAGGGTTAGGGTTAGGGATGAAAGCACATAGGAGAAAGAGATATTCTTGAATAACTTTTTTTGTGAAGGTCGGAGAGACTTGGAAAGTGGTTGCATCTGGACTAATTTGGGTCCTGCGGATCGATTGGTACCATCCCCGAGCTTGTACGACCTTCGGAAGAGGTCGACCGACGAAATTCCCCCAAATCTGAGGAGATATTCTTGAATAACTTTTTTTGTGAAGGTCGGAGAGACTTGCAAGTAGGCTCTACCCCCACTAAATGGGGTAGCGCGCATCGATCAGTACTATCCTTGAGCTTCTCCGACTTTCGGAAGGGTTAGGGTTAGGGTTAGGGATGAAAGCACATAGGAGAAAGAGATATTCTTGAATAACTTTTTTTGTGAAGGTCGGAGAGACTTGGAAAGTGGTTGCATCTGGACTAATTTGGGTCCTGCGGATCGATTGGTACCATCCCCGAGCTTGTACGAGCTTCGGAAGAGGTCGACCGACGAAATTCCCCCAAATCTGAGGAGATATTCTTGAATAACTTTTTTTGTGAAGGTCGGAGAGACTTGCAAGTAGGCTTTACCCCAACTAAATGGGGTAGCGCGCATCGATCGGTACCATCCTTGAGCTTCTCCGACTTTCGGAAGGGTTAGGGTTAGGGTTAGGGATGAAAGCACATAGGAGAAAGAGATATTCTTGAATAACTTTTTTTGTGAAGGTCGGAGAGACTTGCAAGTAGGCTCTACCCCCACTAAATGGGGTAGCGCGCATCGATCAGTACCATCTTTGAGCTTCTCCGACTTTCGGAAGGGTTAGGGTTAGGGTTAGGGATGAAAGCACATAGGAGAAAGAGATATTCTTGAATAACTTTTTTGTGAAGGTCGGAGAGACTTGCAAGTAGGCTCTACCCCCACTAAATGGGGTTGCGCGCATCGATCGGTACCATCCTTGAGCTTCTCCGACTTTCGGAAGGGTTAGGGTTAGGGTTAGGGATGAAAGCACATAGGAGAAAGAGATATTCTTGAATAACTTTTTTTGTGAAGGTCGGAGAGACTTGCAAGTAGGCTCTACCCCCACTAAATGGGGTAGCGCGCATCGATCGGTACCATCCTTGAGCTTCTCCGACTTTCGGAAGGGTTAGGGTTAGGGTTAGGGATGAAAGCACATAGGAGAAAGAGATATTCTTGAATAACTTTTTTTGTGAAGGTCGGAGAGACTTGGAAAGTGGTTGCATCTGGACTAATTTGGGTCCTGCGGATCGATTGGTACCATCCCCGAGCTTGTACGACCTTCGGAAGAGGTCGACCGACGAAATTCCCCCAAATCTGAGGAGATATTCTTGAATAACTTTTTTTGTGAAGGTCGGAGAGACTTGCAAGTAGGCTCTACCCCCACTAAATGGGGTAGCGCGCATCGATCAGTACCATCCTTGAGCTTCTCCGACTTTCGGAAGGGTTAGGGTTAGGGTTAGGGATGAAAGCACATAGGAGAAAGAGATATTCTTGAATAACGTTTTTTGTGAAGGTCGGAGAGACTTGCAAGTAGGCTCTACCCCCACTAAATGGGGTAGCGCGCATCGATCGGTACCATCCTTGAGCTTCTCCGACTTTCGGAAGGGTTAGGGTTAGGGTTAGGGATGAAAGCACATAGGAGAAAGAGATATTCTTGAATAACTTTTTTTGTGAAGGTCGGAGAGACTTGGAAAGTGGTTGCATCTGGACTAATTTGGGTCCTGCGGATCGATTGGTACCATCCCCGAGCTTGTACGACCTTCGAAAGAGGTCGACCGACGAAATTCCCCCAAATCTGAGGAGATATTCTTGAATAACTTTTTTTGTGAAGGTCGGAGAGACTTGCAAGTAGGCTCTACCCCCACTAAATGGAGTAGCGCGCATCGATCGGTACCATCCTTGAGCTTCTCCGACTTTCGGAAGGGTTAGGGTTAGGGTTAGGGATGAAAGCACATAGGAGAAAGAGATATTCTTGAATAACTTTTTTTGTGAAGGTCGGAGAGACTTGCAAGTAGGCTCTACCCCCACTAAATGGGGTAGCGCGCATCGATCGGTACCATCCTTGAGCTTCTCCGACTTTCGGAAGGGTTAGGGTTAGGGTTAGGGATGAAAGCACATAGGAGAAAGAGATATTCTTGAATAACTTTTTTTGTGAAGGTCGGAGAGACTTGGAAAGTGGTTGCATCTGGACTAATTTGGGTCCTGCGGATCGATTGGTACCATCCCCGAGCTTGTACGACCTTCGAAAGAGGTCGACCGACGAAATTCCCCCAAATCTGAGGAGATATTCTTGAATAACTTTTTTTGTGAAGGTCGGAGAGACTTGCAAGTAGGCTCTACCCCCACTAAATGGGGTAGCGCGCATCGATCGGTACCATCCTTGAGCTTCTCCGACTTTCGGAAGGGTTAGGGTTAGGGTTAGGGATGAAAGCACATAGGAGAAAGAGATATTCTTGAATAACTTTTTTTGTGAAGGTCGGAGAGACTTGCAAGTAGGCTCTACCCCCACTAAATGGGGTAGCGCGCATCGATCGGTACCATCCTTGAGCTTCTCCGACTTTCGGAAGGGTTAGGGTTAGGGTTAGGGATGAAAGCACATAGGAGAAAGAGATATTCTTGAATAACTTTTTTTGTGAAGGTCGGAGAGACTTGAAAAGTGGTTGCATCTGGACTAATTTGGGTCCTGCGGATCGATTGGTACCATCCCCGAGCTTGTACGACCTTCGGAAGAGGTCGACCGACGAAATTCCCCCAAATCTGAGGAGATATTCTTGAATAACTTTTTTTGTGAAGGTCGGAGAGACTTGCAAGTAGGCTCTACCCCCACTAAATGGGGTAGCGCGCATCGATCGGTTCCATCCTTGAGCTTCTCCGACTTTCGGAAGGGTTAGGGTTAGGGTTAGGGATGAAAGCACATAGGAGAAAGAGATATTCTTGAATAACTTTTTTTGTGAAGGTCGGAGAGACTTGGAAAGTGGTTGCATCTGGACTAATTTGGGTCCTGCGGATCGATTGGTACCATCCCCGAGCTTGTACGACCTTCGGAAGAGGTCGACCGACGAAATTACCCCAAATCTGAGGAGATATTCTTGAATAACTTTTTTTGTGAAGGTCGGAGAGACTTGCAAGTAGGCTCTACCCCCACTAAATTGGGTAGCGCGCATCGATCGGTACCATCTTTGAGCTTCTCCGACTTTCGGAAGGGTTAGGGTTAGGGTTAGGGATGAAAGCACATAGGAGAAAGAGATATTCTTGAATAACTTTTTTTGTGAAGGTCGGAGAGACTTGCAAGTAGGCTCTACCCCCACTAAATGGAGTAGCGCGCATCGATCGGTACCATCCTTGAGCTTCTCCGACTTTCGGAAGGGTTAGGGTTAGGGTTAGGGATGAAAGCACATAGGAGAAAGAGATATTCTTGAATAACTTTTTTTGTGAAGGTCGGAGAGACTTGGAAAGTGGTTGCATCTGGACTAATTTGGGTCCTGCGGAGCGATTGGTACCATCCCCGAGCTTGTACGACCTTCGGAAGAGGTCGACCGACGAAATTCCCCCAAATCTGAGGAGATATTCTTGAATAACTTTTTTTGTGAAGGTCGGAGAGACTTGCAAGTAGGCTCTACCCCCACTAAATGGGGTAACGCGCATCGATCGGTACTATCCTTGAGCTTCTCCGACTTTCGGAAGGGTTAGGGTTAGGGTTAGGGATGAAAGCACATAGGAGAAAGAGATATTCTTGAATAACTTTTTTTGTGAAGGTCGGAGAGACTTGGAAAGTGGTTGCATCTGGACTAATTTGGGTCCTGCGGATCGATTGGTACCATCCCCGAGCTTGTACGAGCTTCGGAAGAGGTCGACCGACGAAATTCCCCCAAATCTGAGGAGATATTCTTGAATAACTTTTTTTGTGAAGGTCGGAGAGACTTGCAAGTAGGCTTTACCCCAACTAAATGGGGTAGCGCGCATCGATCGGTACCATCCTTGAGCTTCTCCGACTTTCGGAAGGGTTAGGGTTAGGGTTAGGGATGAAAGCACATAGGAGAAAGAGATATTCTTGAATAACTTTTTTTGTGAAGGTTGGAGAGACTTGCAAGTAGGCTCTACCCCCACTAAATGGGGTAGCGCGCATCGATCGGTACCATCCTTGAGCTTCTCCGACTTTCGGAAGGGTTAGGGTTAGGGTTAGGGATGAAAGCACATAGGAGAAAGAGATATTCTTGAATAACTTTTTTTGTGAAGGTCGGAGAGACTTGCAAGTAGGCTCTACCCCCACTAAATGGGGTAGCGCGCATCGATCGGTACCATCCTTGAGCTTCTCCGACTTTCGGAAGGGTTAGGGTTAGGGTTAGGGTTAGGGATGAAAGCACATAGGAGAAAGAGATATTCTTGAATAACTTTTTTTGTGAAGGTCGGAGAGACTTGGAAAGTGGTTGCATCTGGACTAATTTGGGTCCTGCGGATCGATTGGTACCATCCCCGAGCTTGTACGACCTTCGGAAGAGGTCGACCGACGAAATTCCCCCAAATCTGAGGAGATATTCTTGAATAACTTTTTTTGTGAAGGTCGGAGAGACTTGCAAGTAGGCTCTACCCCCACTAAATGGGGTAGCGCGCATCGATCGGTACCATCCTTGAGCTTCTCCGACTTTCGGAAGGGTTAGGGTTAGGGTTAGGGATGAAAGCACATAGGAGAAAGAGATATTCTTGAATAACTTTTTTTGTGAAGGTCGGAGAGACTTGCAAGTAGGCTCTACCCCCACTAAATGGGGTAGCGCGCATCGATCGGTACCATCCTTGAGCTTCTCCGACTTTCGGAAGGGTTAGGG
Organism: Limanda limanda; assembly: GCF_963576545.1. Taxonomy (NCBI): domain Eukaryota; kingdom Metazoa; phylum Chordata; class Actinopteri; order Pleuronectiformes; family Pleuronectidae; genus Limanda; species Limanda limanda. The sequence goes on along the minus strand of NW_026870579.1, from coordinate 58,081 downwards.
TTAGGGTTAGGGATGAAAGCACATAGGAGAAAGAGATATTCTTGAATAACTTTTTTTGTGAAGGTCGGAGAGACTTGGAAAGTGGTTGCATCTGGACTAATTTGGGTCCTGCGGATCGATTGGTACCATCCCCGAGCTTGTACGACCTTTGGAAGAGGTCGACCGACGAAATTCCCCCAAATCTGAGGAGATATTCTTGAATAACTTTTTTTGTGAAGGTCGGAGAGACTTGCAAGTAGGCTCTACCCCCACTAAATTGGGTAGCGCGCATCGATCGGTACCATCTTTGAGCTTCTCCGACTTTCGGAAGGGTTAGGGTTAGGGTTAGGGATGAAAGCACATAGGAGAAAGAGATATTCTTGAATAACTTTTTTTGTGAAGGTCGGAGAGACTTGCAAGTAGGCTCTACCCCCACTAAATGGAGTAGCGCGCATCGATCGGTACCATCCTTGAGCTTCTCCGACTTTCGGAAGGGTTAGGGTTAGGGTTAGGGATGAAAGCACATAGGAGAAAGAGATATTCTTGAATAACTTTTTTTGTGAAGGTCGGAGAGACTTGGAAAGTGGTTGCATCTGGACTAATTTGGGTCCTGCGGAGCGATTGGTACCATCCCCGAGCTTGTACGACCTTCGAAAGAGGTCGACCGACGAAATTCCCCCAAATCTGAGGAGATATTCTTGAATAACTTTTTTTGTGAAGGTCGGAGAGACTTGCAAGTAGGCTCTACCCCCACTAAATGGGGTAACGCGCATCGATCGGTACTATCCTTGAGCTTCTCCGACTTTCGGAAGGGTTAGGGTTAGGGTTAGGGATGAAAGCACATAGGAGAAAGAGATATTCTTGAATAACTTTTTTTGTGAAGGTCGGAGAGACTTGGAAAGTGGTTGCATCTGGACTAATTTGGGTCCTGCGGATCGATTGGTACCATCCCCGAGCTTGTACGAGCTTCGGAAGAGGTCGACCGACGAAATTCCCCCAAATCTGAGGAGATATTCTTGAATAACTTTTTTTGTGAAGGTCGGAGAGACTTGCAAGTAGGCTCTACCCCCACTAAATGGGGTAGCGCGCATCGATCGGTACCATCCTTGAGCTTCTCCGACTTTCGGAAGGGTTAGGGTTAGGGTTAGGGATGAAAGCACATAGGAGAAAGAGATATTCTTGAAAAACTTTTTTTGTGAAGGTCGGAGAGACTTGCAAGTAGGCTCTACCCCCACTAAATGGGGTAGCGCGCATCGATCAGTACCATCCTTGAGCTTCTCCGACTTTCGGAAGGGTTAGGGTTAGGGTTAGGGATGAAAGCACATAGGAGAAAGAGATATTCTTGAATAACTTTTTTTGTGAAGGTCGGAGAGACTTGCAAGTAGGCTTTACCCCAACTAAATGGGGTAGCGCGCATCGATCGGTACCATCCTTGAGCTTCTCCGACTTTCGGAAGGGTTAGGGTTAGGGTTAGGGATGAAAGCACATAGGAGAAAGAGATATTCTTGAAAAACTTTTTTTGTGAAGGTCGGAGAGACTTGCAAGTAGGCTCTACCCCCACTAAATGGGGTAGCGCGCATCGATCAGTACCATCCTTGAGCTTCTCCGACTTTCGGAAGGGTTAGGGTTAGGGTTAGGGATGAAAGCACATAGGAGAAAGAGATATTCTTGAATAACTTTTTTTGTGAAGGTTGGAGAGACTTGCAAGTAGGCTCTACCCCCACTAAATGGGGTAGCGCGCATCGATCGGTACCATCCTTGAGCTTCTCCGACTTTCGGAAGGGTTAGGGTTAGGGTTAGGGATGAAAGCACATAGGAGAAAGAGATATTCTTGAATAACTTTTTTTGTGAAGGTCGGAGAGACTTGCAAGTAGGCTCTACCCCCACTAAATGGGGTAGCGCGCATCGATCGGTACCATCCTTGAGCTTCTCCGACTTTCGGAAGGGTTAGGGTTAGGGTTAGGGATGAAAGCACATAGGAGAAAGAGATATTCTTGAATAACTTTTTTTGTGAAGGTCGGAGAGACTTGGAAAGTGGTTGCATCTGGACTAATTTGGGTCCTGCGGATCGATTGGTACCATCCCCGAGCTTGTACGACCTTCGGAAGAGGTCGACCGACGAAATTCCCCCAAATCTGAGGAGATATTCTTGAATAACTTTTTTTGTGAAGGTCGGAGAGACTTGCAAGTAGGCTCTACCCCCACTAAATGGGGTAGCGCGCATCGATCGGTACCATCCTTGAGCTTCTCCGACTTTCGGAAGGGTTAGGGTTAGGGTTAGGGATGAAAGCACATAGGAGAAAGAGATATTCTTGAATAACTTTTTTTGTGAAGGTCGGAGAGACTTGCAAGTAGGCTCTACCCCCACTAAATGGGGTAGCGCACATCGATCGGTACCATCCTTGAGCTTCTCCGACTTTCGGAAGGGTTAGGGTTAGGGTTAGGGATGAAAGCACATAGGAGAAAGAGATATTCTTGAATAACTTTTTTTGTGAAGGTCGGAGAGACTTGGAAAGTGGTTGCATCTGGACTAATTTGGGTCCTGCGGATCGATTGGTACCATCCCCGAGCTTGTACGACCTTTGGAAGAGGTCGACCGACGAAATTCCCCCAAATCTGAGGAGATATTCTTGAATAACTTTTTTTGTGAAGGTCGGAGAGACTTGCAAGTAGGCTCTACCCCCACTAAATGGGGTAGCGCGCATCGATCGGTTCCATCCTTGAGCTTCTCCGACTTTCGGAAGGGTTAGGGTTAGGGTTAGGGATGAAAGCACATAGGAGAAAGAGATATTCTTGAAAAACTTTTTTTGTGAAGGTCGGAGAGACTTGCAAGTAGGCTCTACCCCCACTAAATGGGGTAGCGCGCATCGATCAGTACCATCCTTGAGCTTCTCCGACTTTCGGAAGGGTTAGGGTTAGGGTTAGGGATGAAAGCACATAGGAGAAAGAGATATTCTTGAATAACTTTTTTTGTGAAGGTTGGAGAGACTTGCAAGTAGGCTCTACCCCCACTAAATGGGGTAGCGCGCATCGATCGGTACCATCCTTGAGCTTCTCCGACTTTCGGAAGGGTTAGGGTTAGGGTTAGGGATGAAAGCACATAGGAGAAAGAGATATTCTTGAATAACTTTTTTTGTGAAGGTCGGAGAGACTTGCAAGTAGGCTCTACCCCCACTAAATGGGGTAGCGCGCATCGATCGGTACCATCCTTGAGCTTCTCCGACTTTCGGAAGGGTTAGGGTTAGGGTTAGGGATGAAAGCACATAGGAGAAAGAGATATTCTTGAATAACTTTTTTTGTGAAGGTCGGAGAGACTTGGAAAGTGGTTGCATCTGGACTAATTTGGGTCCTGCGGATCGATTGGTACCATCCCCGAGCTTGTACGACCTTCGGAAGAGGTCGACCGACGAAATTCCCCCAAATCTGAGGAGATATTCTTGAATAACTTTTTTTGTGAAGGTCGGAGAGACTTGCAAGTAGGCTCTACCCCCACTAAATGGGGTAGCGCGCATCGATCGGTACCATCCTTGAGCTTCTCCGACTTTCGGAAGGGTTAGGGTTAGGGTTAGGGATGAAAGCACATAGGAGAAAGAGATATTCTTGAATAACTTTTTTTGTGAAGGTCGGAGAGACTTGCAAGTAGGCTCTACCCCCACTAAATGGGGTAGCGCGCATCGATCGGTACCATCTTTGAGCTTCTCCGACTTTCGGAAGGGTTAGGGTTAGGGTTAGGGATGAAAGCACATAGGAGAAAGAGATATTCTTGAATAACTTTTTTTGTGAAGGTCGGAGAGACTTGGAAAGTGGTTGCATCTGGACTAATTTGGGTCCTGCGGATCGATTGGTACCATCCCCGAGCTTGTACGACCTTTGGAAGAGGTCGACCGACGAAATTCCCCCAAATCTGAGGAGATATTCTTGAATAACTTTTTTTGTGAAGGTCGGAGAGACTTGCAAGTAGGCTCTACCCCCACTAAATGGGGTAGCGCGCATCGATCAGTTCCATCCTTGAGCTTCTCCGACTTTCGGAAGGGTTAGGGTTAGGGTTAGGGATGAAAGCACATAGGAGAAAGAGATATTCTTGAATAACTTTTTTTGTGAAGGTCGGAGAGACTTGGAAAGTGGTTGCATCTGGACTAATTTGGGTCCTGCGGATCGATTGGTACCATCCCCGAGCTTGTACGACCTTCGGAAGAGGTCGACCGACGAAATTCCCCCAAATCTGAGGAGATATTCTTGAATAACTTTTTTTGTGAAGGTCGGAGAGACTTGCAAGTAGGCTCTACCCCCACTAAATTGGGTAGCGCGCATCGATCGGTACCATCTTTGAGCTTCTCCGACTTTCGGAAGGGTTAGGGTTAGGGATGAAAGCACATAGGAGAAAGAGATATTCTTGAATAACTTTTTTTGTGAAGGTCGGAGAGACTTGCAAGTAGGCTCTACCCCCACTAAATGGAGTAGCGCGCATCGATCGGTACCATCCTTGAGCTTCTCCGACTTTCGGAAGGGTTAGGGTTAGGGATGAAAGCACATAGGAGAAAGAGATATTCTTGAATAACTTTTTTTGTGAAGGTCGGAGAGACTTGGAAAGTGGTTGCATCTGGACTAATTTGGGTCCTGCGGATCGATTGGTACCATCCCCGAGCTTGTACGACCTTCGGAAGAGGTCGACCGACGAAATTCCCCCAAATCTGAGGAGATATTCTTGAATAACTTTTTTTGTAAAGGTCGGAGAGACTTGCAAGTAGGCTCTACCCCCACTAAATGGGGTAACGCGCATCGATCGGTACTATCCTTGAGCTTCTCCGACTTTCGGAAGGGTTAGGGTTAGGGTTAGGGATGAAAGCACATAGGAGAAAGAGATATTCTTGAATAACTTTTTTTGTGAAGGTCGGAGAGACTTGGAAAGTGGTTGCATCTGGACTAATTTGGGTCCTGCGGATCGATTGGTACCATCCCCGAGCTTGTACGAGCTTCGGAAGAGGTCGACCGACGAAATTCCCCCAAATCTGAGGAGATATTCTTGAATAACTTTTTTTGTGAAGGTCGGAGAGACTTGCAAGTAGGCTCTACCCCCACTAAATTGGGTAGCGCGCATCGATCGGTACCATCTTTGAGCTTCTCCGACTTTCGGAAGGGTTAGGGTTAGGGATGAAAGCACATAGGAGAAAGAGATATTCTTGAATAACTTTTTTTGTGAAGGTCGGAGAGACTTGCAAGTAGGCTCTACCCCCACTAAATGGAGTAGCGCGCATCGATCGGTACCATCCTTGAGCTTCTCCGACTTTCGGAAGGGTTAGGGTTAGGGATGAAAGCACATAGGAGAAAGAGATATTCTTGAATAACTTTTTTTGTGAAGGTCGGAGAGACTTGGAAAGTGGTTGCATCTGGACTAATTTGGGTCCTGCGGATCGATTGGTACCATCCCCGAGCTTGTACGACCTTCGGAAGAGGTCGACCGACGAAATTCCCCCAAATCTGAGGAGATATTCTTGAATAACTTTTTTTGTAAAGGTCGGAGAGACTTGCAAGTAGGCTCTACCCCCACTAAATGGGGTAACGCGCATCGATCGGTACTATCCTTGAGCTTCTCCGACTTTCGGAAGGGTTAGGGTTAGGGTTAGGGATGAAAGCACATAGGAGAAAGAGATATTCTTGAATAACTTTTTTTGTGAAGGTCGGAGAGACTTGGAAAGTGGTTGCATCTGGACTAATTTGGGTCCTGCGGATCGATTGGTACCATCCCCGAGCTTGTACGAGCTTCGGAAGAGGTCGACCGACGAAATTCCCCCAAATCTGAGGAGATATTCTTGAATAACTTTTTTTGTGAAGGTCGGAGAGACTTGCAAGTAGGCTTTACCCCAACTAAATGGGGTAGCGCGCATCGATCGGTACCATCCTTGAGCTTCTCCGACTTTCGGAAGGGTTAGGGTTAGGGTTAGGGATGAAAGCACATAGGAGAAAGAGATATTCTTGAAAAACTTTTTTTGTGAAGGTCGGAGAGACTTGCAAGTAGGCTCTACCCCCACTAAATGGGGTAGCGCGCATCGATCAGTACCATCCTTGAGCTTCTCCGACTTTCGGAAGGGTTAGGGTTAGGGTTAGGGATGAAAGCACATAGGAGAAAGAGATATTCTTGAATAACTTTTTTTGTGAAGGTTGGAGAGACTTGCAAGTAGGCTCTACCCCCACTAAATGGGGTAGCGCGCATCGATCGGTACCATCCTTGAGCTTCTCCGACTTTCGGAAGGGTTAGGGTTAGGGTTAGGGATGAAAGCACATAGGAGAAAGAGATATTCTTGAATAACTTTTTTTGTGAAGGTCGGAGAGACTTGCAAGTAGGCTCTACCCCCACTAAATGGGGTAGCGCGCATCGATCGGTACCATCTTTGAGCTTCTCCGACTTTCGGAAGGGTTAGGGTTAGGGTTAGGGATGAAAGCACATAGGAGAAAGAGATATTCTTGAATAACTTTTTTTGTGAAGGTCGGAGAGACTTGGAAAGTGGTTGCATCTGGACTAATTTGGGTCCTGCTGATCGATTGGTACCATCCCCGAGCTTGTACGACCTTCGGAAGAGGTCGACCGACGAAATTCCCCCAAATCTGAGGAGATATTCTTGAATAACTTTTTTTGTGAAGGTCGGAGAGACTTGCAAGTAGGCTCTACCCCCACTAAATGGGGTAGCGCGCATCGATCGGTACCATCCTTGAGCTTCTCCGACTTTCGGAAGGGTTAGGGTTAGGGATGAAAGCACATAGGAGAAAGAGATATTCTTGAATAACTTTTTTTGTGAAGGTCGGAGAGACTTGCAAGTAGGCTCTACCCCCACTAAATGGGGTAGCGCGCATCGATCGGTACCATCCTTGAGCTTCTCCGACTTTCGGAAGGGTTAGGGTTAGGGTTAGGGATGAAAGCACATAGGAGAAAGAGATATTCTTGAATAACTTTTTTTGTGAAGGTCGGAGAGACTTGGAAAGTGGTTGCATCTGGACTAATTTGGGTCCTGCAGATCGATTGGTACCATCCCCGAGCTTGTACGACCTTCGGAAGAGGTCGACCGACGAAATTCCCCCAAATCTGAGGAGATATTCTTGAATAACTTTTTTTGTGAAGGTCGGAGAGACTTGCAAGTAGGCTCTACCCCCACTAAATGGGGTAGCGCGCATCGATCGGTACCATCCTTGAGCTTCTCCGACTTTTGGAAGGGTTAGGGTTAGGGTTAGGGATGAAAGCACATAGGAGAAAGAGATATTCTTGAATAACTTTTTTTGTGAAGGTCGGAGAGACTTGCAAGTAGGCTCTACCCCCACTAAATGGGGTAGCGCGCATCGATCGGTACCATCCTTGAGCTTCTCCGACTTTCGGAAGGGTTAGGGTTAGGGTTAGGGATGAAAGCACATAGGAGAAAGAGATATTCTTGAATAACTTTTTTTGTGAAGGTCGGAGAGACTTGGAAAGTGGTTGCATCTGGACTAATTTGGGTCCTGCGGATCGATTGGTACCATCCCCGAGCTTGTACGACCTTCGGAAGAGGTCGACCGACGAAATTCCCCCAAATCTGAGGAGATATTCTTGAATAACTTTTTTTGTGAAGGTCGGAGAGACTTGCAAGTAGGCTCTACCCCCACTAAATGGGGTAGCGCACATCGATCGGTACCATCCTTGAGCTTCTCCGACTTTCGGAAGGGTTAGGGTTAGGGTTAGGGATGAAAGCACATAGGAGAAAGAGATATTCTTGAATAACTTTTTTTGTGAAGGTCGGAGAGACTTGCAAGTAGGCTCTACCCCCACTAAATGGGGTAGCGCACATCGATCGGTACCATCCTTGAGCTTCTCCGACTTTCGGAAGGGTTAGGGTTAGGGATGAAAGCACATAGGAGAAAGAGATATTCTTGAATAACTTTTTTTGTGAAGGTCGGAGAGACTTGGAAAGTGGTTGCATCTGGACTAATTTGGGTCCTGCGGATCGATTGGTACCATCCCCGAGCTTGTACGACCTTCGGAAGAGGTCGACCGACGAAATTCCCCCAAATCTGAGGAGATATTCTTGAATAACTTTTTTTGTGAAGGTCGGAGAGACTTGCAAGTAGGCTCTACCCCCACTAAATGGGGTAGCGCGCATCGATCAGTACTATCCTTGAGCTTCTCCGACTTTCGGAAGGGTTAGGGTTAGGGTTAGGGATGAAAGCACATAGGAGAAAGAGATATTCTTGAATAACTTTTTTTGTGAAGGTCGGAGAGACTTGGAAAGTGGTTGCATCTGTACTAATTTGGGTCCTGCGGATCGATTGGTACCATCCCCGAGCTTGTACGAGCTTCGGAAGAGGTCGACCGACGAAATTCCCCCAAATCTGAGGAGATATTCTTGAATAACTTTTTTTGTGAAGGTCGGAGAGACTTGCAAGTAGGCTTTACCCCAACTAAATGGGGTAGCGCGCATCGATCGGTACCATCCTTGAGCTTCTCCGACTTTCGGAAGGGTTACGGTTAGGGTTAGGGATGAAAGCACATAGGAGAAAGAGATATTCTTGAATAACTTTTTTTGTGAAGGTCGGAGAGACTTGCAAGTAGGCTCTACCCCCACTAAATGGGGTAGCGCGCATCGATCAGTACCATCCTTGAGCTTCTCCGACTTTCGGAAGGGTTAGGGTTAGGGTTAGGGATGAAAGCACATAGGAGAAAGAGATATTCTTGAATAACTTTTTTGTGAAGGTCGGAGAGACTTGCAAGTAGGCTCTACCCCCACTAAATGGGGTTGCGCGCATCGATCGGTACCATCCTTGAGCTTCTCCGACTTTCGGAAGGGTTAGGGTTAGGGTTAGGGATGAAAGCACATAGGAGAAAGAGATATTCTTGAATAACTTTTTTTGTGAAGGTCGGAGAGACTTGCAAGTAGGCTCTACCCCCACTAAATGGGGTAGCGCGCATCGATCGGTACCATCCTTGAGCTTCTCCGACTTTCGGAAGGGTTAGGGTTAGGGTTAGGGATGAAAGCACATAGGAGAAAGAGATATTCTTGAATAACTTTTTTTGTGAAGGTCGGAGAGACTTGGAAAGTGGTTGCATCTGGACTAATTTGGGTCCTGCGGATCGATTGGTACCATCCCCGAGCTTGTACGACCTTCGGAAGAGGTCGACCGACGAAATTCCCCCAAATCTGAGGAGATATTCTTGAATAACTTTTTTTGTGAAGGTCGGAGAGACTTGCAAGTAGGCTCTACCCCCACTAAATGGGGTAGCGCGCATCGATCAGTACCATCCTTGAGCTTCTCCGACTTTCGGAAGGGTTAGGGTTAGGGTTAGGGATGAAAGCACATAGGAGAAAGAGATATTCTTGAATAACGTTTTTTGTGAAGGTCGGAGAGACTTGCAAGTAGGCTCTACCCCCACTAAATGGGGTAGCGCGCATCGATCGGTACCATCCTTGAGCTTCTCCGACTTTCGGAAGGGTTAGGGTTAGGGTTAGGGATGAAAGCACATAGGAGAAAGAGATATTCTTGAATAACTTTTTTTGTGAAGGTCGGAGAGACTTGGAAAGTGGTTGCATCTGGACTAATTTGGGTCCTGCGGATCGATTGGTACCATCCCCGAGCTTGTACGACCTTCGAAAGAGGTCGACCGACGAAATTCCCCCAAATCTGAGGAGATATTCTTGAATAACTTTTTTTGTGAAGGTCGGAGAGACTTGCAAGTAGGCTCTACCCCCACTAAATGGAGTAGCGCGCATCGATCGGTACCATCCTTGAGCTTCTCCGACTTTCGGAAGGGTTAGGGTTAGGGTTAGGGATGAAAGCACATAGGAGAAAGAGATATTCTTGAATAACTTTTTTTGTGAAGGTCGGAGAGACTTGCAAGTAGGCTCTACCCCCACTAAATGGGGTAGCGCGCATCGATCGGTACCATCCTTGAGCTTCTCCGACTTTCGGAAGGGTTAGGGTTAGGGTTAGGGATGAAAGCACATAGGAGAAAGAGATATTCTTGAATAACTTTTTTTGTGAAGGTCGGAGAGACTTGAAAAGTGGTTGCATCTGGACTAATTTGGGTCCTGCGGATCGATTGGTACCATCCCCGAGCTTGTACGACCTTCGGAAGAGGTCGACCGACGAAATTCCCCCAAATCTGAGGAGATATTCTTGAATAACTTTTTTTGTGAAGGTCGGAGAGACTTGCAAGTAGGCTCTACCCCCACTAAATGGGGTAGCGCACATCGATCGGTACCATCCTTGAGCTTCTCCGACTTTCGGAAGGGTTAGGGTTAGGGTTAGGGATGAAAGCACATAGGAGAAAGAGATATTCTTGAATAACTTTTTTTGTGAAGGTCGGAGAGACTTGCAAGTAGGCTCTACCCCCACTAAATGGGGTAGCGCACATCGATCGGTACCATCCTTGAGCTTCTCCGACTTTCGGAAGGGTTAGGGTTAGGGATGAAAGCACATAGGAGAAAGAGATATTCTTGAATAACTTTTTTTGTGAAGGTCGGAGAGACTTGGAAAGTGGTTGCATCTGGACTAATTTGGGTCCTGCGGATCGATTGGTACCATCCCCGAGCTTGTACGACCTTCGGAAGAGGTCGACCGACGAAATTCCCCCAAATCTGAGGAGATATTCTTGAATAACTTTTTTTGTGAAGGTCGGAGAGACTTGCAAGTAGGCTCTACCCCCACTAAATGGGGTAGCGCGCATCGATCAGTACTATCCTTGAGCTTCTCCGACTTTCGGAAGGGTTAGGGTTAGGGTTAGGGATGAAAGCACATAGGAGAAAGAGATATTCTTGAATAACTTTTTTTGTGAAGGTCGGAGAGACTTGGAAAGTGGTTGCATCTGGACTAATTTGGGTCCTGCGGATCGATTGGTACCATCCCCGAGCTTGTACGACCTTCGGAAGAGGTCGACCGACGAAATTCCCCCAAATCTGAGGAGATATTCTTGAATAACTTTTTTTGTGAAGGTCGGAGAGACTTGCAAGTAGGCTCTACCCCCACTAAATGGGGTAGCGCACATCGATCGGTACCATCCTTGAGCTTCTCCGACTTTCGGAAGGGTTAGGGTTAGGGTTAGGGATGAAAGCACATAGGAGAAAGAGATATTCTTGAATAACTTTTTTTGTGAAGGTCGGAGAGACTTGCAAGTAGGCTCTACCCCCACTAAATGGGGTAGCGCACATCGATCGGTACCATCCTTGAGCTTCTCCGACTTTCGGAAGGGTTAGGGTTAGGGATGAAAGCACATAGGAGAAAGAGATATTCTTGAATAACTTTTTTTGTGAAGGTCGGAGAGACTTGGAAAGTGGTTGCATCTGGACTAATTTGGGTCCTGCGGATCGATTGGTACCATCCCCGAGCTTGTACGACCTTCGGAAGAGGTCGACCGACGAAATTCCCCCAAATCTGAGGAGATATTCTTGAATAACTTTTTTTGTGAAGGTCGGAGAGACTTGCAAGTAGGCTCTACCCCCACTAAATGGGGTAGCGCGCATCGATCAGTACTATCCTTGAGCTTCTCCGACTTTCGGAAGGGTTAGGGTTAGGGTTAGGGATGAAAGCACATAGGAGAAAGAGATATTCTTGAATAACTTTTTTTGTGAAGGTCGGAGAGACTTGGAAAGTGGTTGCATCTGTACTAATTTGGGTCCTGCGGATCGATTGGTACCATCCCCGAGCTTGTACGAGCTTCGGAAGAGGTCGACCGACGAAATTCCCCCAAATCTGAGGAGATATTCTTGAATAACTTTTTTTGTGAAGGTCGGAGAGACTTGCAAGTAGGCTTTACCCCAACTAAATGGGGTAGCGCGCATCGATCGGTACCATCCTTGAGCTTCTCCGACTTTCGGAAGGGTTACGGTTAGGGTTAGGGATGAAAGCACATAGGAGAAAGAGATATTCTTGAATAACTTTTTTTGTGAAGGTCGGAGAGACTTGCAAGTAGGCTCTACCCCCACTAAATGGGGTAGCGCGCATCGATCAGTACCATCCTTGAGCTTCTCCGACTTTCGGAAGGGTTAGGGTTAGGGTTAGGGATGAAAGCACATAGGAGAAAGAGATATTCTTGAATAACTTTTTTGTGAAGGTCGGAGAGACTTGCAAGTAGGCTCTACCCCCACTAAATGGGGTTGCGCGCATCGATCGGTACCATCCTTGAGCTTCTCCGACTTTCGGAAGGGTTAGGGTTAGGGTTAGGGATGAAAGCACATAGGAGAAAGAGATATTCTTGAATAACTTTTTTTGTGAAGGTCGGAGAGACTTGCAAGTAGGCTCTACCCCCACTAAATGGGGTAGCGCGCATCGATCGGTACCATCCTTGAGCTTCTCCGACTTTCGGAAGGGTTAGGGTTAGGGTTAGGGATGAAAGCACATAGGAGAAAGAGATATTCTTGAATAACTTTTTTTGTGAAGGTCGGAGAGACTTGGAAAGTGGTTGCATCTGGACTAATTTGGGTCCTGCGGATCGATTGGTACCATCCCCGAGCTTGTACGACCTTCGGAAGAGGTCGACCGACGAAATTCCCCCAAATCTGAGGAGATATTCTTGAATAACTTTTTTTGTGAAGGTCGGAGAGACTTGCAAGTAGGCTCTACCCCCACTAAATGGGGTAGCGCGCATCGATCAGTACCATCCTTGAGCTTCTCCGACTTTCGGAAGGGTTAGGGTTAGGGTTAGGGATGAAAGCACATAGGAGAAAGAGATATTCTTGAATAACGTTTTTTGTGAAGGTCGGAGAGACTTGCAAGTAGGCTCTACCCCCACTAAATGGGGTAGCGCGCATCGATCGGTACCATCCTTGAGCTTCTCCGACTTTCGGAAGGGTTAGGGTTAGGGTTAGGGATGAAAGCACATAGGAGAAAGAGATATTCTTGAATAACTTTTTTTGTGAAGGTCGGAGAGACTTGGAAAGTGGTTGCATCTGGACTAATTTGGGTCCTGCGGATCGATTGGTACCATCCCCGAGCTTGTACGACCTTCGAAAGAGGTCGACCGACGAAATTCCCCCAAATCTGAGGAGATATTCTTGAATAACTTTTTTTGTGAAGGTCGGAGAGACTTGCAAGTAGGCTCTACCCCCACTAAATGGAGTAGCGCGCATCGATCGGTACCATCCTTGAGCTTCTCCGACTTTCGGAAGGGTTAGGGTTAGGGTTAGGGATGAAAGCACATAGGAGAAAGAGATATTCTTGAATAACTTTTTTTGTGAAGGTCGGAGAGACTTGCAAGTAGGCTCTACCCCCACTAAATGGGGTAGCGCGCATCGATCGGTACCATCCTTGAGCTTCTCCGACTTTCGGAAGGGTTAGGGTTAGGGTTAGGGATGAAAGCACATAGGAGAAAGAGATATTCTTGAATAACTTTTTTTGTGAAGGTCGGAGAGACTTGAAAAGTGGTTGCATCTGGACTAATTTGGGTCCTGCGGATCGATTGGTACCATCCCCGAGCTTGTACGACCTTCGGAAGAGGTCGACCGACGAAATTCCCCCAAATCTGAGGAGATATTCTTGAATAACTTTTTTTGTGAAGGTCGGAGAGACTTGCAAGTAGGCTCTACCCCCACTAAATGGGGTAGCGCACATCGATCGGTACCATCCTTGAGCTTCTCCGACTTTCGGAAGGGTTAGGGTTAGGGTTAGGGATGAAAGCACATAGGAGAAAGAGATATTCTTGAATAACTTTTTTTGTGAAGGTCGGAGAGACTTGCAAGTAGGCTCTACCCCCACTAAATGGGGTAGCGCACATCGATCGGTACCATCCTTGAGCTTCTCCGACTTTCGGAAGGGTTAGGGTTAGGGATGAAAGCACATAGGAGAAAGAGATATTCTTGAATAACTTTTTTTGTGAAGGTCGGAGAGACTTGGAAAGTGGTTGCATCTGGACTAATTTGGGTCCTGCGGATCGATTGGTACCATCCCCGAGCTTGTACGACCTTCGGAAGAGGTCGACCGACGAAATTCCCCCAAATCTGAGGAGATATTCTTGAATAACTTTTTTTGTGAAGGTCGGAGAGACTTGCAAGTAGGCTCTACCCCCACTAAATGGGGTAGCGCGCATCGATCAGTACTATCCTTGAGCTTCTCCGACTTTCGGAAGGGTTAGGGTTAGGGTTAGGGATGAAAGCACATAGGAGAAAGAGATATTCTTGAATAACTTTTTTTGTGAAGGTCGGAGAGACTTGGAAAGTGGTTGCATCTGGACTAATTTGGGTCCTGCGGATCGATTGGTACCATCCCCGAGCTTGTACGAGCTTCGGAAGAGGTCGACCGACGAAATTCCCCCAAATCTGAGGAGATATTCTTGAATAACTTTTTTTGTGAAGGTCGGAGAGACTTGCAAGTAGGCTTTACCCCAACTAAATGGGGTAGCGCGCATCGATCGGTACCATCCTTGAGCTTCTCCGACTTTCGGAAGGGTTACGGTTAGGGTTAGGGATGAAAGCACATAGGAGAAAGAGATATTCTTGAATAACTTTTTTTGTGAAGGTCGGAGAGACTTGCAAGTAGGCTCTACCCCCACTAAATGGGGTAGCGCGCATCGATCAGTACCATCCTTGAGCTTCTCCGACTTTCGGAAGGGTTAGGGTTAGGGTTAGGGATGAAAGCACATAGGAGAAAGAGATATTCTTGAATAACTTTTTTGTGAAGGTCGGAGAGACTTGCAAGTAGGCTCTACCCCCACTAAATGGGGTTGCGCGCATCGATCGGTACCATCCTTGAGCTTCTCCGACTTTCGGAAGGGTTAGGGTTAGGGTTAGGGATGAAAGCACATAGGAGAAAGAGATATTCTTGAATAACTTTTTTTGTGAAGGTCGGAGAGACTTGCAAGTAGGCTCTACCCCCACTAAATGGGGTAGCGCGCATCGATCGGTACCATCCTTGAGCTTCTCCGACTTTCGGAAGGGTTAGGGTTAGGGATGAAAGCACATAGGAGAAAGAGATATTCTTGAATAACTTTTTTTGTGAAGGTCGGAGAGACTTGGAAAGTGGTTGCATCTGGACTAATTTGGGTCCTGCGGATCGATTGGTACCATCCCCGAGCTTGTACGACCTTCGGAAGAGGTCGACCGACGAAATTCCCCCAAATCTGAGGAGATATTCTTGAATAACTTTTTTTGTGAAGGTCGGAGAGACTTGCAAGTAGGCTCTACCCCCACTAAATGGGGTAGCGCGCATCGATCAGTACCATCCTTGAGCTTCTCCGACTTTCGGAAGGGTTAGGGTTAGGGTTAGGGATGAAAGCACATAGGAGAAAGAGATATTCTTGAATAACGTTTTTTGTGAAGGTCGGAGAGACTTGCAAGTAGGCTCTACCCCCACTAAATGGGGTAGCGCGCATCGATCGGTACCATCCTTGAGCTTCTCCGACTTTCGGAAGGGTTAGGGTTAGGGTTAGGGATGAAAGCACATAGGAGAAAGAGATATTCTTGAATAACTTTTTTTGTGAAGGTCGGAGAGACTTGGAAAGTGGTTGCATCTGGACTAATTTGGGTCCTGCGGATCGATTGGTACCATCCCCGAGCTTGTACGACCTTCGAAAGAGGTCGACCGACGAAATTCCCCCAAATCTGAGGAGATATTCTTGAATAACTTTTTTTGTGAAGATCGGAGAGACTTGCAAGTAGGCTCTACCCCCACTAAATGGAGTAGCGCGCATCGATCGGTACCATCCTTGAGCTTCTCCGACTTTCGGAAGGGTTAGGGTTAGGGTTAGGGATGAAAGCACATAGGAGAAAGAGATATTCTTGAATAACTTTTTTTGTGAAGGTCGGAGAGACTTGCAAGTAGGCTCTACCCCCACTAAATGGGGTAGCGCGCATCGATCGGTACCAT
Source organism: Limanda limanda (assembly GCF_963576545.1). Taxonomy (NCBI): domain Eukaryota; kingdom Metazoa; phylum Chordata; class Actinopteri; order Pleuronectiformes; family Pleuronectidae; genus Limanda; species Limanda limanda. Next base: position 42,289 of record NW_026870579.1, on the reverse strand, counting down.
CCTTGAGCTTCTCCGACTTTCGGAAGGGTTAGGGTTAGGGTTAGGGATGAAAGCACATAGGAGAAAGAGATATTCTTGAATAACTTTTTTTGTGAAGGTCGGAGAGACTTGGAAAGTGGTTGCATCTGGACTAATTTGGGTCCTGCGGATCGATTGGTACCATCCCCGAGCTTGTACGACCTTCGAAAGAGGTCGACCGACGAAATTCCCCCAAATCTGAGGAGATATTCTTGAATAACTTTTTTTGTGAAGGTCGGAGAGACTTGCAAGTAGGCTCTACCCCCACTAAATGGGGTAGCGCGCATCGATCGGTACCATCCTTGAGCTTCTCCGACTTTCGGAAGGGTTAGGGTTAGGGTTAGGGATGAAAGCACATAGGAGAAAGAGATATTCTTGAATAACTTTTTTTGTGAAGGTCGGAGAGACTTGCAAGTAGGCTCTACCCCCACTAAATGGGGTAGCGCGCATCGATCGGTACCATCCTTGAGCTTCTCCGACTTTCGGAAGGGTTAGGGTTAGGGTTAGGGATGAAAGCACATAGGAGAAAGAGATATTCTTGAATAACTTTTTTTGTGAAGGTCGGAGAGACTTGCAAGTAGGCTCTACCCCCACTAAATGGGGTAGCGCGCATCGATCGGTACCATCTTAGAGCTTCTCCGACTTTCGGAAGGGTTAGGGTTAGGGTTAGGGATGAAAGCACATAGGAGAAAGAGATATTCTTGAATAACTTTTTTTGTGAAGGTCGGAGAGACTTGGAAAGTGGTTGCATCTGGACTAATTTGGGTCCTGCGGATCGATTGGTACCATCCCCGAGCTTGTACGACCTTCGGAAGAGGTCGACCGACGAAATTCCCCCAAATCTGAGGAGATATTCTTGAATAACTTTTTTTGTGAAGGTCGGAGAGACTTGCAAGTAGGCTCTACCCCCACTAAATGGGGTAGCGCACATCGATCGGTACCATCCTTGAGCTTCTCCGACTTTCGGAAGGGTTAGGGTTAGGGTTAGGGATGAAAGCACATAGGAGAAAGAGATATTCTTGAATAACTTTTTTTGTGAAGGTCGGAGAGACTTGCAAGTAGGCTCTACCCCCACTAAATGGGGTAGCGCACATCGATCGGTACCATCCTTGAGCTTCTCCGACTTTCGGAAGGGTTAGGGTTAGGGATGAAAGCACATAGGAGAAAGAGATATTCTTGAATAACTTTTTTTGTGAAGGTCGGAGAGACTTGGAAAGTGGTTGCATCTGGACTAATTTGGGTCCTGCGGATCGATTGGTACCATCCCCGAGCTTGTACGACCTTTGGAAGAGGTCGACCGACGAAATTCCCCCAAATCTGAGGAGATATTCTTGAATAACTTTTTTTGTGAAGGTCGGAGAGACTTGCAAGTAGGCTCTACCCCCACTAAATGGGGTAACGCGCATCGATCGGTACTATCCTTGAGCTTCTCCGACTTTCGGAAGGGTTAGGGTTAGGGTTAGGGATGAAAGCACATAGGAGAAAGAGATATTCTTGAATAACTTTTTTTGTGAAGGTCGGAGAGACTTGGAAAGTGGTTGCATCTGGACTAATTTGGGTCCTGCGGATCGATTGGTACCATCCCCGAGCTTGTACGAGCTTCGGAAGAGGTCGACCGACGAAATTCCCCCAAATCTGAGGAGATATTCTTGAATAACTTTTTTTGTGAAGGTCGGAGAGACTTGCAAGTAGGCTTTACCCCAACTAAATGGGGTAGCGCGCATCGATCGGTACCATCCTTGAGCTTCTCCGACTTTCGGAAGGGTTAGGGTTAGGGTTAGGGATGAAAGCACATAGGAGAAAGAGATATTCTTGAAAAACTTTTTTTGTGAAGGTCGGAGAGACTTGCAAGTAGGCTCTACCCCCACTAAATGGGGTAGCGCGCATCGATCAGTACCATCCTTGAGCTTCTCCGACTTTCGGAAGGGTTAGGGTTAGGGTTAGGGATGAAAGCACATAGGAGAAAGAGATATTCTTGAATAACTTTTTTTGTGAAGGTTGGAGAGACTTGCAAGTAGGCTCTACCCCCACTAAATGGGGTAGCGCGCATCGATCGGTACCATCCTTGAGCTTCTCCGACTTTCGGAAGGGTTAGGGTTAGGGTTAGGGATGAAAGCACATAGGAGAAAGAGATATTCTTGAATAACTTTTTTTGTGAAGGTCGGAGAGACTTGCAAGTAGGCTCTACCCCCACTAAATGGGGTAGCGCGCATCGATCGGTACCATCCTTGAGCTTCTCCGACTTTCGGAAGGGTTAGGGTTAGGGTTAGGGATGAAAGCACATAGGAGAAAGAGATATTCTTGAATAACTTTTTTTGTGAAGGTCGGAGAGACTTGGAAAGTGGTTGCATCTGGACTAATTTGGGTCCTGCGGATCGATTGGTACCATCCCCGAGCTTGTACGACCTTCGGAAGAGGTCGACCGACGAAATTCCCCCAAATCTGAGGAGATATTCTTGAATAACTTTTTTTGTGAAGGTCGGAGAGACTTGCAAGTAGGCTCTACCCCCACTAAATGGGGTAGCGCGCATCGATCGGTACCATCCTTGAGCTTCTCCGACTTTCGGAAGGGTTAGGGTTAGGGTTAGGGATGAAAGCACATAGGAGAAAGAGATATTCTTGAATAACTTTTTTTGTGAAGGTCGTAGAGACTTGCAAGTAGGCTCTACCCCCACTAAATGGGGTAGCGCGCATCGATCGGTACCATCCTTGAGCTTCTCCGACTTTCGGAAGGGTTAGGGTTAGGGTTAGGGATGAAAGCACATAGGAGAAAGAGATATTCTTGAATAACTTTTTTTGTGAAGGTCGGAGAGACTTGGAAAGTGGTTGCATCTGGACTAATTTGGGTCCTGCGGATCGATTGGTACCATCCCCGAGCTTGTACGACCTTCGGAAGAGGTCGACCGACGAAATTCCCCCAAATCTGAGGAGATATTCTTGAATAACTTTTTTTGTGAAGGTCGGAGAGACTTGCAAGTAGGCTCTACCCCCACTAAATGGGGTAGCGCGCATCGATCGGTACCATCCTTGAGCTTCTCCGACTTTTGGAAGGGTTAGGGTTAGGGTTAGGGATGAAAGCACATAGGAGAAAGAGATATTCTTGAATAACTTTTTTTGTGAAGGTCGGAGAGACTTGCAAGTAGGCTCTACCCCCACTAAATGGGGTAGCGCGCATCGATCGGTACCATCCTTGAGCTTCTCCGACTTTCGGAAGGGTTAGGGTTAGGGTTAGGGATGAAAGCACATAGGAGAAAGAGATATTCTTGAATAACTTTTTTTGTGAAGGTCGGAGAGACTTGGAAAGTGGTTGCATCTGGACTAATTTGGGTCCTGCGGATCGATTGGTACCATCCCCGAGCTTGTACGACCTTCGGAAGAGGTCGACCGACGAAATTCCCCCAAATCTGAGGAGATATTCTTGAATAACTTTTTTTGTGAAGGTCGGAGAGACTTGCAAGTAGGCTCTACCCCCACTAAATGGGGTAGCGCACATCGATCAGTACCATCCTTGAGCTTCTCCGACTTTCGGAAGGGTTAGGGTTAGGGTTAGGGATGAAAGCACATAGGAGAAAGAGATATTCTTGAATAACTTTTTTTGTGAAGGTCGGAGAGACTTGCAAGTAGGCTCTACCCCCACTAAATGGGGTAGCGCACATCGATCGGTACCATCCTTGAGCTTCTCCGACTTTCGGAAGGGTTAGGGTTAGGGATGAAAGCACATAGGAGAAAGAGATATTCTTGAATAACTTTTTTTGTGAAGGTCGGAGAGACTTGGAAAGTGGTTGCATCTGGACTAATTTGGGTCCTGCGGATCGATTGGTACCATCCCCGAGCTTGTACGACCTTCGGAAGAGGTCGACCGACGAAATTCCCCCAAATCTGAGGAGATATTCTTGAATAACTTTTTTTGTGAAGGTCGGAGAGACTTGCAAGTAGGCTCTACCCCCACTAAATGGGGTAGCGCGCATCGATCAGTACTATCCTTGAGCTTCTCCGACTTTCGGAAGGGTTAGGGTTAGGGTTAGGGATGAAAGCACATAGGAGAAAGAGATATTCTTGAATAACTTTTTTTGTGAAGGTCGGAGAGACTTGGAAAGTGGTTGCATCTGGACTAATTTGGGTCCTGCGGATCGATTGGTACCATCCCCGAGCTTGTACGAGCTTCGGAAGAGGTCGACCGACGAAATTCCCCCAAATCTGAGGAGATATTCTTGAATAACTTTTTTTGTGAAGGTCGGAGAGACTTGCAAGTAGGCTTTACCCCAACTAAATGGGGTAGCGCGCATCGATCGGTACCATCCTTGAGCTTCTCCGACTTTCGGAAGGGTTAGGGTTAGGGTTAGGGATGAAAGCACATAGGAGAAAGAGATATTCTTGAATAACTTTTTTTGTGAAGGTCGGAGAGACTTGCAAGTAGGCTTTACCCCCACTAAATGGGGTAGCGCGCATCGATCAGTACCATCCTTGAGCTTCTCCGACTTTCGGAAGGGTTAGGGTTAGGGTTAGGGATGAAAGCACATAGGAGAAAGAGATATTCTTGAAAAACTTTTTTTGTGAAGGTCGGAGAGACTTGCAAGTAGGCTCTACCCCCACTAAATGGGGTAGCGCGCATCGATCAGTACCATCCTTGAGCTTCTCCGACTTTCGGAAGGGTTAGGGTTAGGGTTAGGGATGAAAGCACATAGGAGAAAGAGATATTCTTGAATAACTTTTTTTGTGAAGGTTGGAGAGACTTGCAAGTAGGCTCTACCCCCACTAAATGGGGTAGCGCGCATCGATCGGTACCATCCTTGAGCTTCTCCGACTTTCGGAAGGGTTAGGGTTAGGGTTAGGGATGAAAGCACATAGGAGAAAGAGATATTCTTGAATAACTTTTTTTGTGAAGGTCGGAGAGACTTGCAAGTAGGCTCTACCCCCACTAAATGGGGTAGCGCGCATCGATCGGTACCATCCTTGAGCTTCTCCGACTTTCGGAAGGGTTAGGGTTAGGGTTAGGGATGAAAGCACATAGGAGAAAGAGATATTCTTGAATAACTTTTTTTGTGAAGGTCGGAGAGACTTGGAAAGTGGTTGCATCTGGACTAATTTGGGTCCTGCGGATCGATTGGTACCATCCCCGAGCTTGTACGACCTTCGGAAGAGGTCGACCGACGAAATTCCCCCAAATCTGAGGAGATATTCTTGAATAACTTTTTTTGTGAAGGTCGGAGAGACTTGCAAGTAGGCTCTACCCCCACTAAATGGGGTAGCGCACATCGATCAGTACCATCCTTGAGCTTCTCCGACTTTCGGAAGGGTTAGGGTTAGGGTTAGGGATGAAAGCACATAGGAGAAAGAGATATTCTTGAATAACTTTTTTTGTGAAGGTCGGAGAGACTTGCAAGTAGGCTCTACCCCCACTAAATGGGGTAGCGCACATCGATCGGTACCATCCTTGAGCTTCTCCGACTTTCGGAAGGGTTAGGGTTAGGGATGAAAGCACATAGGAGAAAGAGATATTCTTGAATAACTTTTTTTGTGAAGGTCGGAGAGACTTGGAAAGTGGTTGCATCTGGACTAATTTGGGTCCTGCGGATCGATTGGTACCATCCCCGAGCTTGTACGACCTTCGGAAGAGGTCGACCGACGAAATTCCCCCAAATCTGAGGAGATATTCTTGAATAACTTTTTTTGTGAAGGTCGGAGAGACTTGCAAGTAGGCTCTACCCCCACTAAATGGGGTAGCGCGCATCGATCAGTACTATCCTTGAGCTTCTCCGACTTTCGGAAGGGTTAGGGTTAGGGTTAGGGATGAAAGCACATAGGAGAAAGAGATATTCTTGAATAACTTTTTTTGTGAAGGTCGGAGAGACTTGGAAAGTGGTTGCATCTGGACTAATTTGGGTCCTGCGGATCGATTGGTACCATCCCCGAGCTTGTACGAGCTTCGGAAGAGGTCGACCGACGAAATTCCCCCAAATCTGAGGAGATATTCTTGAATAACTTTTTTTGTGAAGGTCGGAGAGACTTGCAAGTAGGCTTTACCCCAACTAAATGGGGTAGCGCGCATCGATCGGTACCATCCTTGAGCTTCTCCGACTTTCGGAAGGGTTAGGGTTAGGGTTAGGGATGAAAGCACATAGGAGAAAGAGATATTCTTGAATAACTTTTTTTGTGAAGGTCGGAGAGACTTGCAAGTAGGCTTTACCCCCACTAAATGGGGTAGCGCGCATCGATCAGTACCATCCTTGAGCTTCTCCGACTTTCGGAAGGGTTAGGGTTAGGGTTAGGGATGAAAGCACATAGGAGAAAGAGATATTCTTGAAAAACTTTTTTTGTGAAGGTCGGAGAGACTTGCAAGTAGGCTCTACCCCCACTAAATGGGGTAGCGCGCATCGATCAGTACCATCCTTGAGCTTCTCCGACTTTCGGAAGGGTTAGGGTTAGGGTTAGGGATGAAAGCACATAGGAGAAAGAGATATTCTTGAATAACTTTTTTTGTGAAGGTTGGAGAGACTTGCAAGTAGGCTCTACCCCCACTAAATGGGGTAGCGCGCATCGATCGGTACCATCCTTGAGCTTCTCCGACTTTCGGAAGGGTTAGGGTTAGGGTTAGGGATGAAAGCACATAGGAGAAAGAGATATTCTTGAATAACTTTTTTTGTGAAGGTCGGAGAGACTTGCAAGTAGGCTCTACCCCCACTAAATGGGGTAGCGCGCATCGATCGGTACCATCCTTGAGCTTCTCCGACTTTCGGAAGGGTTAGGGTTAGGGTTAGGGATGAAAGCACATAGGAGAAAGAGATATTCTTGAATAACTTTTTTTGTGAAGGTCGGAGAGACTTGGAAAGTGGTTGCATCTGGACTAATTTGGGTCCTGCGGATCGATTGGTACCATCCCCGAGCTTGTACGACCTTCGGAAAAGGTCGACCGACGAAATTCCCCCAAATCTGAGGAGATATTCTTGAATAACTTTTTTTGTGAAGGTCGGAGAGACTTGCAAGTAGGCTCTACCCCCACTAAATGGGGTAGTGCGCATCGATCGGTACCATCCTTGAGCTTCTCCGACTTTCGGAAGGGTTAGGGTTAGGGTTAGGGATGAAAGCACATAGGAGAAAGAGATATTCTTGAATAACTTTTTTTGTGAAGGTCGGAGAGACTTGCAAGTAGGCTCTACCCCCACTAAATGGGGTAGCGCGCATCGATCGGTACCATCCTTGAGCTTCTCCGACTTTCGGAAGGGTTAGGGTTAGGGTTAGGGATGAAAGCACATAGGAGAAAGAGATATTCTTGAATAACTTTTTTTGTGAAGGTCGGAGAGACTTGGAAAGTGGTTGCATCTGGACTAATTTGGGTCCTGCGGATCGATTGGTACCATCCCCGAGCTTGTACGACCTTCGGAAGAGGTCGACCGACGAAATTCCCCCAAATCTGAGGAGATATTCTTGAATAACTTTTTTTGTGAAGGTCGGAGAGACTTGCAAGTAGGCTCTACCCCCACTAAATGGGGTAGCGCGCATCGATCGGTACCATCCTTGAGCTTCTCCGACTTTTGGAAGGGTTAGGGTTAGGGTTAGGGATGAAAGCACATAGGAGAAAGAGATATTCTTGAATAACTTTTTTTGTGAAGGTCGGAGAGACTTGCAAGTAGGCTCTACCCCCACTAAATGGGGTAGCGCGCATCGATCGGTACCATCCTTGAGCTTCTCCGACTTTCGGAAGGGTTAGGGTTAGGGTTAGGGATGAAAGCACATAGGAGAAAGAGATATTCTTGAATAACTTTTTTTGTGAAGGTCGGAGAGACTTGGAAAGTGGTTGCATCTGGACTAATTTGGGTCCTGCGGATCGATTGGTACCATCCCCGAGCTTGTACGACCTTCGGAAGAGGTCGACCGACGAAATTCCCCCAAATCTGAGGAGATATTCTTGAATAACTTTTTTTGTGAAGGTCGGAGAGACTTGCAAGTAGGCTCTACCCCCACTAAATGGGGTAGCGCACATCGATCAGTACCATCCTTGAGCTTCTCCGACTTTCGGAAGGGTTAGGGTTAGGGTTAGGGATGAAAGCACATAGGAGAAAGAGATATTCTTGAATAACTTTTTTTGTGAAGGTCGGAGAGACTTGCAAGTAGGCTCTACCCCCACTAAATGGGGTAGCGCACATCGATCGGTACCATCCTTGAGCTTCTCCGACTTTCGGAAGGGTTAGGGTTAGGGATGAAAGCACATAGGAGAAAGAGATATTCTTGAATAACTTTTTTTGTGAAGGTCGGAGAGACTTGGAAAGTGGTTGCATCTGGACTAATTTGGGTCCTGCGGATCGATTGGTACCATCCCCGAGCTTGTACGACCTTCGGAAGAGGTCGACCGACGAAATTCCCCCAAATCTGAGGAGATATTCTTGAATAACTTTTTTTGTGAAGGTCGGAGAGACTTGCAAGTAGGCTCTACCCCCACTAAATGGGGTAGCGCGCATCGATCAGTACTATCCTTGAGCTTCTCCGACTTTCGGAAGGGTTAGGGTTAGGGTTAGGGATGAAAGCACATAGGAGAAAGAGATATTCTTGAATAACTTTTTTTGTGAAGGTCGGAGAGACTTGGAAAGTGGTTGCATCTGGACTAATTTGGGTCCTGCGGATCGATTGGTACCATCCCCGAGCTTGTACGAGCTTCGGAAGAGGTCGACCGACGAAATTCCCCCAAATCTGAGGAGATATTCTTGAATAACTTTTTTTGTGAAGGTCGGAGAGACTTGCAAGTAGGCTTTACCCCAACTAAATGGGGTAGCGCGCATCGATCGGTACCATCCTTGAGCTTCTCCGACTTTCGGAAGGGTTAGGGTTAGGGTTAGGGATGAAAGCACATAGGAGAAAGAGATATTCTTGAATAACTTTTTTTGTGAAGGTCGGAGAGACTTGCAAGTAGGCTTTACCCCCACTAAATGGGGTAGCGCGCATCGATCAGTACCATCCTTGAGCTTCTCCGACTTTCGGAAGGGTTAGGGTTAGGGTTAGGGATGAAAGCACATAGGAGAAAGAGATATTCTTGAATAACTTTTTTGTGAAGGTCGGAGAGACTTGCAAGTAGGCTCTACCCCCACTAAATGGGGTTGCGCGCATCGATCGGTACCATCCTTGAGCTTCTCCGACTTTCGGAAGGGTTAGGGTTAGGGTTAGGGATGAAAGCACATAGGAGAAAGAGATATTCTTGAATAACTTTTTTTGTGAAGGTCGGAGAGACTTGCAAGTAGGCTCTACCCCCACTAAATGGGGTAGCGCGCATCGATCGGTACCATCCTTGAGCTTCTCCGACTTTCGGAAGGGTTAGGGTTAGGGTTAGGGATGAAAGCACATAGGAGAAAGAGATATTCTTGAATAACTTTTTTTGTGAAGGTCGGAGAGACTTGGAAAGTGGTTGCATCTGGACTAATTTGGGTCCTGCGGATCGATTGGTACCATCCCCGAGCTTGTACGACCTTCGGAAGAGGTCGACCGACGAAATTCCCCCAAATCTGAGGAGATATTCTTGAATAACTTTTTTTGTGAAGGTCGGAGAGACTTGCAAGTAGGCTCTACCCCCACTAAATGGGGTAGCGCACATCGATCAGTACCATCCTTGAGCTTCTCCGACTTTCGGAAGGGTTAGGGTTAGGGTTAGGGATGAAAGCACATAGGAGAAAGAGATATTCTTGAATAACTTTTTTTGTGAAGGTCGGAGAGACTTGCAAGTAGGCTCTACCCCCACTAAATGGGGTAGCGCACATCGATCGGTACCATCCTTGAGCTTCTCCGACTTTCGGAAGGGTTAGGGTTAGGGATGAAAGCACATAGGAGAAAGAGATATTCTTGAATAACTTTTTTTGTGAAGGTCGGAGAGACTTGGAAAGTGGTTGCATCTGGACTAATTTGGGTCCTGCGGATCGATTGGTACCATCCCCGAGCTTGTACGACCTTCGGAAGAGGTCGACCGACGAAATTCCCCCAAATCTGAGGAGATATTCTTGAATAACTTTTTTTGTGAAGGTCGGAGAGACTTGCAAGTAGGCTCTACCCCCACTAAATGGGGTAGCGCGCATCGATCAGTACTATCCTTGAGCTTCTCCGACTTTCGGAAGGGTTAGGGTTAGGGTTAGGGATGAAAGCACATAGGAGAAAGAGATATTCTTGAATAACTTTTTTTGTGAAGGTCGGAGAGACTTGGAAAGTGGTTGCATCTGGACTAATTTGGGTCCTGCGGATCGATTGGTACCATCCCCGAGCTTGTACGAGCTTCGGAAGAGGTCGACCGACGAAATTCCCCCAAATCTGAGGAGATATTCTTGAATAACTTTTTTTGTGAAGGTCGGAGAGACTTGCAAGTAGGCTTTACCCCAACTAAATGGGGTAGCGCGCATCGATCGGTACCATCCTTGAGCTTCTCCGACTTTCGGAAGGGTTAGGGTTAGGGTTAGGGATGAAAGCACATAGGAGAAAGAGATATTCTTGAATAACTTTTTTTGTGAAGGTCGGAGAGACTTGCAAGTAGGCTTTACCCCCACTAAATGGGGTAGCGCGCATCGATCAGTACCATCCTTGAGCTTCTCCGACTTTCGGAAGGGTTAGGGTTAGGGTTAGGGATGAAAGCACATAGGAGAAAGAGATATTCTTGAATAACTTTTTTGTGAAGGTCGGAGAGACTTGCAAGTAGGCTCTACCCCCACTAAATGGGGTTGCGCGCATCGATCGGTACCATCCTTGAGCTTCTCCGACTTTCGGAAGGGTTAGGGTTAGGGTTAGGGATGAAAGCACATAGGAGAAAGAGATATTCTTGAATAACTTTTTTTGTGAAGGTCGGAGAGACTTGCAAGTAGGCTCTACCCCCACTAAATGGGGTAGCGCGCATCGATCGGTACCATCCTTGAGCTTCTCCGACTTTCGGAAGGGTTAGGGTTAGGGTTAGGGATGAAAGCACATAGGAGAAAGAGATATTCTTGAATAACTTTTTTTGTGAAGGTCGGAGAGACTTGGAAAGTGGTTGCATCTGGACTAATTTGGGTCCTGCGGATCGATTGGTACCATCCCCGAGCTTGTACGACCTTCGGAAGAGGTCGACCGACGAAATTCCCCCAAATCTGAGGAGATATTCTTGAATAACTTTTTTTGTGAAGGTCGGAGAGACTTGCAAGTAGGCTCTACCCCCACTAAATGGGGTAGCGCGCATCGATCGGTACCATCCTTGAGCTTCTCCGACTTTCGGAAGGGTTAGGGTTAGGGTTAGGGATGAAAGCACATAGGAGAAAGAGATATTCTTGAATAACTTTTTTTGTGAAGGTCGGAGAGACTTGCAAGTAGGCTCTACCCCCACTAAATGGGGTAGCGCGCATCGATCGGTACCATCCTTGAGCTTCTCCGACTTTCGGAAGGGTTAGGGTTAGGGTTAGGGATGAAAGCACATAGGAGAAAGAGATATTCTTGAATAACTTTTTTTGTGAAGGTCGGAGAGACTTGGAAAGTGGTTGCATCTGGACTAATTTGGGTCCTGCGGATCGATTGGTACCATCCCCGAGCTTGTACGACCTTCGGAAGAGGTCGACCGACGAAATTCCCCCAAATCTGAGGAGATATTCTTGAATAACTTTTTTTGTGAAGGTCGGAGAGACTTGCAAGTAGGCTCTACCCCCACTAAATGGGGTAGCGCGCATCGATCGGTACCATCCTTGAGCTTCTCCGACTTTTGGAAGGGTTAGGGTTAGGGTTAGGGATGAAAGCACATAGGAGAAAGAGATATTCTTGAATAACTTTTTTTGTGAAGGTCGGAGAGACTTGCAAGTAGGCTCTACCCCCACTAAATGGGGTAGCGCACATCGATCGGTACCATCCTTGAGCTTCTCCGACTTTCGGAAGGGTTAGGGTTAGGGATGAAAGCACATAGGAGAAAGAGATATTCTTGAATAACTTTTTTTGTGAAGGTCGGAGAGACTTGCAAGTAGGCTCTACCCCCACTAAATGGGGTAGCGCACATCGATCGGTACCATCCTTGAGCTTCTCCGACTTTCGGAAGGGTTAGGGTTAGGGATGAAAGCACATAGGAGAAAGAGATATTCTTGAATAACTTTTTTTGTGAAGGTCGGAGAGACTTGGAAAGTGGTTGCATCTGGACTAATTTGGGTCCTGCGGATCGATTGGTACCATCCCTGAGCTTGTACGACCTTCGGAAGAGGTCGACCGACGAAATTCCCCCAAATCTGAGGAGATATTCTTGAATAACTTTTTTTGTGAAGGTCGGAGAGACTTGCAAGTAGGCTCTACCCCCACTAAATGGGGTAGCGCGCATCGATCAGTACTATCCTTGAGCTTCTCCGACTTTCGGAAGGGTTAGGGTTAGGGTTAGGGATGAAAGCACATAGGAGAAAGAGATATTCTTGAATAACTTTTTTTGTGAAGGTCGGAGAGACTTGGAAAGTGGTTGCATCTGGACTAATTTGGGTCCTGCGGATCGATTGGTACCATCCCCGAGCTTGTACGAGCTTCGGAAGAGGTCGACCGACGAAATTCCCCCAAATCTGAGGAGATATTCTTGAATAACTTTTTTTGTGAAGGTCGGAGAGACTTGCAAGTAGGCTTTACCCCAACTAAATGGGGTAGCGCGCATCGATCGGTACCATCCTTGAGCTTCTCCGACTTTCGGAAGGGTTAGGGTTAGGGTTAGGGATGAAAGCACATAGGAGAAAGAGATATTCTTGAATAACTTTTTTGTGAAGGTCGGAGAGACTTGCAAGTAGGCTCTACCCCCACTAAATGGGGTTGCGCGCATCGATCGGTACCATCCTTGAGCTTCTCCGACTTTCGGAAGGGTTAGGGTTAGGGTTAGGGATGAAAGCACATAGGAGAAAGAGATATTCTTGAATAACTTTTTTTGTGAAGGTCGGAGAGACTTGCAAGTAGGCTCTACCCCCACTAAATGGGGTAGCGCGCATCGATCGGTACCATCCTTGAGCTTCTCCGACTTTCGGAAGGGTTAGGGTTAGGGTTAGGGATGAAAGCACATAGGAGAAAGAGATATTCTTGAATAACTTTTTTTGTGAAGGTCGGAGAGACTTGGAAAGTGGTTGCATCTGGACTAATTTGGGTCCTGCGGATCGATTGGTACCATCCCCGAGCTTGTACGACCTTCGGAAGAGGTCGACCGACGAAATTCCCCCAAATCTGAGGAGATATTCTTGAATAACTTTTTTTGTGAAGGTCGGAGAGACTTGCAAGTAGGCTCCAACCCCCACTAAATGGGGTAGCGCGCATCGATCGGTACCATCCTTGAGCTTCTCCGACTTTCGGAAGGGTTAGGGTTAGGGTTAGGGATGAAAGCACATAGGAGAAAGAGATATTCTTGAATAACTTTTTTTGTGAAGGTCGGAGAGACTTGCAAGTAGGCTCTACCCCCACTAAATGGGGTAGCGCGCATCGATCGGTACCATCCTTGAGCTTCTCCGACTTTCGGAAGGGTTAGGGTTAGGGTTAGGGATGAAAGCACATAGGAGAAAGAGATATTCTTGAATAACTTTTTTTGTGAAGGTCGGAGAGACTTGGAAAGTGGTTGCATCTGGACTAATTTGGGTCCTGCGGATCGATTGGTACCATCCCCGAGCTTGTACGACCTTCGAAAGAGGTCGACCGACGAAATTCCCCCAAATCTGAGGAGATATTCTTGAATAACTTTTTTTGTGAAGGTCGGAGAGACTTGCAAGTAGGCTCTACCCCCACTAAATGGGGTAGCGCGCATCGATCGGTACCATCCTTGAGCTTCTCCGACTTTCGGAAGGGTTAGGGTTAGGGTTAGGGATGAAAGCACATAGGAGAAAGAGATATTCTTGAATAACTTTTTTTGTGAAGGTCGGAGAGACTTGCAAGTAGGCTCTACCCCCACTAAATGGGGTAACGCGCATCGATCGGTACCATCCTTGAGCTTCTCCGACTTTCGGAAGGGTTAGGGTTAGGGTTAGGGATGAAAGCACATAGGAGAAAGAGATATTCTTGAATAACTTTTTTTGTGAAGGTCGGAGAGACTTGCAAGTAGGCTCTACCCCCACTAAATGGGGTAGCGCGCATCGATCGGTACCATCCTTGAGCTTCTCCGACTTTCGGAAGGGTTAGGGTTAGGGATGAAAGCACATAGGAGAAAGAGATATTCTTGAATAACTTTTTTTGTGAAGGTCGGAGAGACTTGGAAAGTGGTTGCATCTGGACTAATTTGGGTCCTGCGGATCGATTGGTACCATCCCCGAGCTTGTACGACCTTCGGAAGAGGTCGACCGACGAAATTCCCCCAAATCTGAGGAGATATTCTTGAATAACTTTTTTTGTGAAGGTCGGAGAGACTTGCAAGTAGGCTCTACCCCCACTAAATGGGGTAGCGCACATCGATCGGTACCATCCTTGAGCTTCTCCGACTTTCGGAAGGGTTAGGGTTAGGGTTAGGGATGAAAGCACATAGGAGAAAGAGATATTCTTGAATAACTTTTTTTGTGAAGGTCGGAGAGACTTGCAAGTAGGCTCTACCCCCACTAAATGGGGTAGCGCACATCGATCGGTACCATCCTTGAGCTTCTCCGACTTTCGGAAGGGTTAGGGTTAGGGATGAAAGCACATAGGAGAAAGAGATATTCTTGAATAACTTTTTTTGTGAAGGTCGGAGAGACTTGGAAAGTGGTTGCATCTGGACTAATTTGGGTCCTGCGGATCGATTGGTACCATCCCCGAGCTTGTACGACCTTCGGAAGAGGTCGACCGACGAAATTCCCCCAAATCTGAGGAGATATTCTTGAATAACTTTTTTTGTGAAGGTCGGAGAGACTTGCAAGTAGGCTCTACCCCCACTAAATGGGGTAGCGCGCATCGATCAGTACTATCCTTGAGCTTCTCCGACTTTCGGAAGGGTTAGGGTTAGGGTTAGGGATGAAAGCACATAGGAGAAAGAGATATTCTTGAATAACTTTTTTTGTGAAGGTCGGAGAGACTTGGAAAGTGGTTGCATCTGGACTAATTTGGGTCCTGCGGATCGATTGGTACCATCCCCGAGCTTGTACGAGCTTCGGAAGAGGTCGACCGACGAAATTCCCCCAAATCTGAGGAGATATTCTTGAATAACTTTTTTTGTGAAGGTCGGAGAGACTTGCAAGTAGGCTTTACCCCAACTAAATGGGGTAGCGCGCATCGATCGGTACCATCCTTGAGCTTCTCCGACTTTCGGAAGGGTTAGGGTTAGGGTTAGGGATGAAAGCACATAGGAGAAAGAGATATTCTTGAATAACTTTTTTTGTGAAGGTCGGAGAGACTTGCAAGTAGGCTCTACCCCCACTAAATGGGGTAGCGCGCATCGATCAGTACCATCCTTGAGCTTCTCCGACTTTCGGAAGGGTTAGGGTTAGGGTTAGGGATGAAAGCACATAGGAGAAAGAGATATTCTTGAATAACTTTTTTTGTGAAGGTCGGAGAGACTTGCAAGTAGGCTCTACCCCCACTAAATGGGGTTGCGCGCATCGATCGGTACCATCCTTGAGCTTCTCCGACTTTCGGAAGGGTTAGGGTTAGGGTTAGGGATGAAAGCACATAGGAGAAAGAGATATTCTTGAATAACTTTTTTTGTGAAGGTCGGAGAGACTTGGAAAGTGGTTGCATCTGGACTAATTTGGGTCCTGCGGATCGATTGGTACCATCCCCGAGCTTGTACGACCTTCGGAAGAGGTCGACCGACGAAATTCCCCCAAATCTGAGGAGATATTCTTGAATAACTTTTTTTGTGAAGGTCGGAAAGACTTGCAAGTAGGCTCTACCCCCACTAAATGGGGTAGCGCGCATCGATCGGTACCATCCTTGAGCTTCTCCGACTTTCGGAAGGGTTAGGGTTAGGGTTAGGGATGAAAGCACATAGGAGAAAGAGATATTCTTGAATAACTTTTTTTGTGAAGGTCGGAGAGACTTGCAAGTAGGCTCTACCCCCACTAAATGGGGTAGCGCGCATCGATCGGTACCATCCTTGAGCTTCTCCGACTTTCGGAAGGGTTAGGGTTAGGGTTAGGGATGAAAGCACATAGGAGAAAGAGATATTCTTGAATAACTTTTTTTGTGAAGGTCGGAAAGACTTGGAAAGTGGTTGCATCTGGACTAATTTGGGTCCTGCGGATCGATTGGTACCATCCCCGAGCTTGTACGACCTTCGGAAGAGGTCGACCGACGAAATTCCCCCAAATCTGAGGAGATATTCTTGAATAACTTTTTTTGTGAAGGTCGGAGAGACTTGCAAGTAGGCTCTACCCCCACTAAATGGGGTTGCGCGCATCGATCGGTACCATCCTTGAGCTTCTCCGACTTTCGGAAGGGTTAGGGTTAGGGTTAGGGATGAAAGCACATAGGAGAAAGAGATATTCTTGAATAACTTTTTTTGTGAAGGTCGGAGAGACTTGCAAGTAGGCTCTACCCCCACTAAATGGGGTAGCGCGCATCGATCGGTACCATCCTTGAGCTTCTCCGACTTTCGGAAGGGTTAGGGTTAGGGTTAGGGATGAAAGCACATAGGAGAAAGAGATATTCTTGAATAACTTTTTTTGTGAAGGTCGGAGAGACTTGGAAAGTGGTTGCATCTGGACTAATTTGGGTCCTGCGGATCGATTGGTACCATCCCCGAGCTTGTACGACCTTCGAAAGAGGTCGACCGACGAAATTCCCCCAAATCTGAGGAGATATTCTTGAATAACTTTTTTTGTGAAGGTCGGAGAGACTTGCAAGTAGGCTCTACCCCCACTAAATGGGGTAGCGCGCATCGATCGGTACCATCCTTGAGCTTCTCCGACTTTCGGAAGGGTTAGGGTTAGGGTTAGGGATGAAAGCACATAGGAGAAAGAGATATTCTTGAATAACTTTTTTTGTGAAGGTCGGAGAGACTTGCAAGTAGGCTCTACCCCCACTAAATGGGGTAGCGCGCATCGATCGGTACCATCCTTGAGCTTCTCCGACTTTCGGAAGGGTTAGGGTTAGGGTTAGGGATGAAAGCACATAGGAGAAAGAGATATTCTTGAATAACTTTTTTTGTGAAGGTCGGAGAGACTTGCAAGTAGGCTCTACCCCCACTAAATGGGGTAGCGCGCATCGATCAGTACCATCCTTGAGCTTCTCCGACTTTCGGAAGGGTTAGGGTTAGGGTTAGGGATGAAAGCACATAGGAGAAAGAGATATTCTTGAATAACTTTTTTTGTGAAGGTCGGAGAGACTTGGAAAGTGGTTGCATCTGGACTAATTTGGGTCCTGCGGATCGATTGGTACCATCCCCGAGCTTGTACGACCTTCGAAAGAGGTCGACCGACGAAATTCCCCCAAATCTGAGGAGATATTCTTGAATAACTTTTTTTGTGAAGGTCGGAGAGACTTGCAAGTAGGCTCTACCCCCACTAAATGGGGTAGCGCACATCGATCGGTACCATCCTTGAGCTTCTCCGACTTTCGGAAGGGTTAGGGTTAGGGTTAGGGATGAAAGCACATAGGAGAAAGAGATATTCTTGAATAACTTTTTTTGTGAAGGTCGGAGAGACTTGCAAGTAGGCTCTACCCCCACTAAATGGGGTAGCGCACATCGATCGGTACCATCCTTGAGCTTCTCCGACTTTCGGAAGGGTTAGGGTTAGGGATGAAAGCACATAGGAGAAAGAGATATTCTTGAATAACTTTTTTTGTGAAGGTCGGAGAGACTTGGAAAGTGGTTGCATCTGGACTAATTTGGGTCCTGCGGATCGATTGGTACCATCCCCGAGCTTGTACGACCTTCGGAAGAGGTCGACCGACGAAATTCCCCCAAATCTGAGGAGATATTCTTGAATAACTTTTTTTGTGAAGGTCGGAGAGACTTGCAAGTAGGCTCTACCCCCACTAAATGGGGTAGCGCGCATCGATCAGTACTATCCTTGAGCTTCTCCGACTTTCGGAAGGGTTAGGGTTAGGGTTAGGGATGAAAGCACATAGGAGAAAGAGATATTCTTGAATAACTTTTTTTGTGAAGGTCGGAGAGACTTGGAAAGTGGTTGCATCTGGACTAATTTGGGTCCTGCGGATCGATTGGTACCATCCCCGAGCTTGTACGAGCTTCGGAAGAGGTCGACCGACGAAATTCCCCCAAATCTGAGGAGATATTCTTGAATAACTTTTTTTGTGAAGGTCGGAGAGACTTGCAAGTAGGCTTTACCCCAACTAAATGGGGTAGCGCGCATCGATCGGTACCATCCTTGAGCTTCTCCGACTTTCGGAAGGGTTAGGGTTAGGGTTAGGGATGAAAGCACATAGGAGAAAGAGATATTCTTGAATAACTTTTTTTGTGAAGGTCGGAGAGACTTGCAAGTAGGCTCTACCCCCACTAAATGGGGTAGCGCGCATCGATCAGTACCATCCTTGAGCTTCTCCGACTTTTGGAAGGGTTAGGGTTAGGGTTAGGGATGAAAGCACATAGGAGAAAGAGATATTCTTGAATAACTTTTTTTGTGAAGGTCGGAGAGACTTGCAAGTAGGCTCTACCCCCACTAAATGGGGTAGCGCGCATCGATCGGTACCATCCTTGAGCTTCTCCGACTTTCGGAAGGGTTAGGGTTAGGGTTAGGGATGAAAGCACATAGGAGAAAGAGATATTCTTGAATAACTTTTTTTGTGAAGGTCGGAGAGACTTGCAAGTAGGCTCTACCCCCACTAAATGGGGTAGCGCGCATCGATCGGTACCATCCTTGAGCTTCTCCGACTTTCGGAAGGGTTAGGGTTAGGGTTAGGGATGAAAGCACATAGGAGAAAGAGATATTCTTGAATAACTTTTTTTGTGAAGGTCGGAGAGACTTGCAAGTAGGCTCTACCCCCACTAAATGGGGTAGCGCGCATCGATCGGTACCATCCTTGAGCTTCTCCGACTTTCGGAAGGGTTAGGGTTAGGGTTAGGGATGAAAGCACATAGGAGAAAGAGATATTCTTGTATAACGTTTTTTGTGAAGGTCGGAGAGACTTGCAAGTAGGCTCTACCCCCACTAAATGGGGTAGCGCGCATCGATCGGTACCATCCTTGAGCTTCTCCGACTTTCGGAAGGGTTAGGGTTAGGGTTAGGGATGAAAGCACATAGGAGAAAGAGATATTCTTGAATAACTTTTTTTGTGAAGGTCGGAGAGACTTGGAAAGTGGTTGCATCTGGACTAATTTGGGTCCTGCGGATCGATTGGTACCATCCCCGAGCTTGTACGACCTTCGGAAGAGGTCGACCGACGAAATTCCCCCAAATCTGAGGAGATATTCTTGAATAACTTTTTTTGTGAAGGTCGGAGAGACTTGCAAGTAGGCTCTACCCCCACTAAATGGGGTAGCGCGCATCGATCGGTACCATCCTTGAGCTTCTCCGACTTTCGGAAGGGTTAGGGTTAGGGTTAGGGATGAAAGCACATAGGAGAAAGAGATATTCTTGAATAACTTTTTTTGTGAAGGTCGGAGAGACTTGCAAGTAGGCTCTACCCCCACTAAATGGGGTAGCGCGCATCGATCGGTACCATCCTTGAGCTTCTCCGACTTTCGGAAGGGTTAGGGTTAGGGTTAGGGATGAAAGCACATAGGAGAAAGAGATATTCTTGAATAACGTTTTTTGTGAAGGTCGGAGAGACTTGGAAAGTGGTTGCATCTGGACTAATTTGGGTCCTGCGGATCTATTGGTACCATCCCCGAGCTTGTACGACCTTCGGAAGAGGTCGACCGACGAAATTCCCCCAAATCTGAGGAGATATTCTTGAATAACTTTTTTTGTGAAGGTCGGAGAGACTTGCAAGTAGGCTCTACCCCCACTAAATGGGGTTGCGCGCATCGATCGGTACCATCCTTGAGCTTCTCCGACTTTCGGAAGGGTTAGGGTTAGGGTTAGGGATGAAAGCACATAGGAGAAAGAGATATTCTTGAATAACTTTTTTTGTGAAGGTCGGAGAGACTTGCAAGTAGGCTCTACCCCCACTAAATGGGGTAGCGCGCATCGATCAGTACCATCCTTGAGCTTCTCCGACTTTCGGAAGGGTTAGGGTTAGGGTTAGGGATGAAAGCACATAGGAGAAAGAGATATTCTTGAATAACTTTTTTTGTGAAGGTCGGAGAGACTTGGAAAGTGGTTGCATCTGGACTAATTTGGGTCCTGCGGATCGATTGGTACCATCCCCGAGCTTGTACGACCTTCGGAAGAGGTCGACCGACGAAATTCCCCCAAATCTGAGGAGATATTCTTGAATAACTTTTTTTGTGAAGGTCGGGGAGACTTGCAAGTAGGCTCTACCCCCACTAAATGGGGTTGCGCGCATCGATCGGTACCATCCTTGAGCTTCCCTTACTTTCGGAAGGGTTAGGGTTAGGGTTAGGGATGAAAGCACATAGGAGAAAGAGATATTCTTGAATAACTTTTTTTGTGAAGGTCGGAGAGACTTGGAAAGTGGTTGCATCTGGACTAATTTGGGTCCTGCGGATCGATTGGTACCATCCCCGAGCTTGTACGACCTTTGGAAGAGGTCGACCAACGAAATTCCCCCAAATCTGAGGAGATATTCTTGAATAACTTTTTTTGTGAAGGTCGGAGAGACTTGCAAGTAGGCTCTACCCCCACTAAATGGGGTAGCGCGCATCGATCGGTACCATCCTTGAGCTTCTCCGACTTTCGGAAGGGTTAGGGTTAGGGTTAGGGATGAAAGCACATAGGAGAAAGAGATATTCTTGAATAACTTTTTTTGTGAAGGTCGGAGAGACTTGGAAAGTGGTTGCATCTGGACTAATTTGGGTCCTGCGGATCGATTGGTACCATCCCCGAGCTTGTACGACCTTCGGAAGAGGTCGACCGACGAAATTCCCCCAAATCTGAGGAGATATTCTTGAATAACTTTTTTTGTGAAGGTCGGAGAGACTTGCAAGTAGGCTCTACCCCCACTAAATGGGGTAGCGCACATCGATCGGTACCATCCTTGAGCTTCTCCGACTTTCGGAAGGGTTAGGGTTAGGGTTAGGGATGAAAGCACATAGGAGAAAGAGATATTCTTGAATAACTTTTTTTGTGAAGGTCGGAGAGACTTGCAAGTAGGCTCTACCCCCACTAAATGGGGTAGCGCACATCGATCGGTACCATCCTTGAGCTTCTCCGACTTTCGGAAGGGTTAGGGTTAGGGATGAAAGCACATAGGAGAAAGAGATATTCTTGAATAACTTTTTTTGTGAAGGTCGGAGAGACTTGGAAAGTGGTTGCATCTGGACTAATTTGGGTCCTGCGGATCGATTGGTACCATCCCCGAGCTTGTACGACCTTCGGAAGAGGTCGACCGACGAAATTCCCCCAAATCTGAGGAGATATTCTTGAATAACTTTTTTTGTGAAGGTCGGAGAGACTTGCAAGTAGGCTCTACCCCCACTAAATGGGGTAGCGCGCATCGATCAGTACTATCCTTGAGCTTCTCCGACTTTCGGAAGGGTTAGGGTTAGGGTTAGGGATGAAAGCACATAGGAGAAAGAGATATTCTTGAATAACTTTTTTTGTGAAGGTCGGAGAGACTTGGAAAGTGGTTGCATCTGGACTAATTTGGGTCCTGCGGATCGATTGGTACCATCCCCGAGCTTGTACGAGCTTCGGAAGAGGTCGACCGACGAAATTCCCCCAAATCTGAGGAGATATTCTTGAATAACTTTTTTTGTGAAGGTCGGAGAGACTTGCAAGTAGGCTTTACCCCAACTAAATGGGGTAGCGCGCATCGATCGGTACCATCCTTGAGCTTCTCCGACTTTCGGAAGGGTTAGGGTTAGGGTTAGGGATGAAAGCACATAGGAGAAAGAGATATTCTTGAATAACTTTTTTTGTGAAGGTCGGAGAGACTTGCAAGTAGGCTCTACCCCCACTAAATGGGGTAGCGCGCATCGATCAGTACCATCCTTGAGCTTCTCCGACTTTCGGAAGGGTTAGGGTTAGGGTTAGGGATGAAAGCACATAGGAGAAAGAGATATTCTTGAATAACTTTTTTTGTGAAGGTCGGAGAGACTTGCAAGTAGGCTCTACCCCCACTAAATGGGGTAGCGCGCATCGATCGGTACCATCCTTGAGCTTCTCCGACTTTCGGAAGGGTTAGGGTTAGGGTTAGGGATGAAAGCACATAGGAGAAAGAGATATTCTTGAATAACTTTTTTTGTGAAGGTCGGAGAGACTTGAAAAGTGGTTGCATCTGGACTAATTTGGGTCCTGCGGATCGATTGGTACCATCCCCGAGCTTGTACGACCTTCGGAAGAGGTCGACCGACGAAATTCCCCCAAATCTGAGGAGATATTCTTGAATAACTTTTTTTGTGAAGGTCGGAGAGACTTGCAAGTAGGCTCTACCCCCACTAAATGGGGTAGCGCGCATCGATCGGTACCATCCTTGAGCTTCTCCGACTTTCGGAAGGGTTAGGGTTAGGGTTAGGGATGAAAGCACATAGGAGAAAGAGATATTCTTGAATAACTTTTTTTGTGAAGGTCGGAGAGACTTGCAAGTAGGCTCTACCCCCACTAAATGGGGTAGCGCGCATCGATCGGTACCATCCTTGAGCTTCTCCGACTTTCGGAAGGGTTAGGGTTAGGGTTAGGGATGAAAGCACATAGGAGAAAGAGATATTCTTGAATAACTTTTTTTGTGAAGGTCGGAGAGACTTGCAAGTAGGCTCTACCCCCACTAAATGGGGTAGCGCGCATCGATCGGTACCATCCTTGAGCTTCTCCGACTTTCGGAAGGGTTAGGGTTAGGGTTAGGGATGAAAGCACATAGGAGAAAGAGATATTCTTGAATAACGTTTTTTGTGAAGGTCGGAGAGACTTGCAAGTAGGCTCTACCCCCACTAAATGGGGTAGCGCGCATCGATCGGTACCATCCTTGAGCTTCTCCGACTTTCGGAAGGGTTAGGGTTAGGGTTAGGGATGAAAGCACATAGGAGAAAGAGATATTCTTGAATAACTTTTTTTGTGAAGGTCGGAGAGACTTGGAAAGTGGTTGCATCTGGACTAATTTGGGTCCTGCGGATCGATTGGTACCATCCCCGAGCTTGTACGACCTTCGGAAGAGGTCGACCGACGAAATTCCCCCAAATCTGAGGAGATATTCTTGAATAACTTTTTTTGTGAAGGTCGGAGAGACTTGCAAGTAGGCTCTACCCCCACTAAATGGGGTAGCGCGCATCGATCGGTACCATCCTTGAGCTTCTCCGACTTTCGGAAGGGTTAGGGTTAGGGTTAGGGATGAAAGCACATAGGAGAAAGAGATATTCTTGAATAACTTTTTTTGTGAAGGTCGGAGAGACTTGCAAGTAGGCTCTACCCCCACTAAATGGGGTAGCGCGCATCGATCGGTACCATCCTTGAGCTTCTCCGACTTTCGGAAGGGTTAGGGTTAGGGTTAGGGATGAAAGCACATAGGAGAAAGAGATATTCTTGAATAACGTTTTTTGTGAAGGTCGGAGAGACTTGGAAAGTGGTTGCATCTGGACTAATTTGGGTCCTGCGGATCGATTGGTACCATCCCCGAGCTTGTACGACCTTCGGAAGAGGTCGACCGACGAAATTCCCCCAAATCTGAGGAGATATTCTTGAATAACTTTTTTTGTGAAGGTCGGAGAGACTTGCAAGTAGGCTCTACCCCCACTAAATGGGGTTGCGCACATCGATCGGTACCATCCTTGAGCTTCTCCGACTTTCGGAAGGGTTAGGGTTAGGGTTAGGGATGAAAGCACATAGGAGAAAGAGATATTCTTGAATAACTTTTTTTGTGAAGGTCGGAGAGACTTGCAAGTAGGCTCTACCCCACTAAATGGGGTAGCGCGCATCGATCGGTACCATCCTTGAGCTTCTCCGACTTTCGGAAGGGTTAGGGTTAGGGTTAGGGATGAAAGCACATAGGAGAAAGAGATATTCTTGAATAACTTTTTTTGTGAAGGTCGGAGAGACTTGGAAAGTGGTTGCATCTGGACTAATTTGGGTCCTGCGGATCGATTGGTACCATCCCCGAGCTTGTACGACCTTTGGAAGAGGTCGACCGACGAAATTCCCCCAAATCTGAGGAGATATTCTTGAATAACTTTTTTTGTGAAGGTCGGAGAGACTTGCAAGTAGGCTCTACCCCCACTAAATGGGGTTGCGCGCATCGATCGGTACCATCCATGAGCTTCCCTTACTTTCGGAAGGGTTAGGGTTAGGGTTAGGGATGAAAGCACATAGGAGAAAGAGATATTCTTGAATAACTTTTTTTGTGAAGGTCGGAGAGACTTGGAAAGTGGTTGCATCTGGACTAATTTGGGTCCTGCGGATCGATTGGTACCATCCCCGAGCTTGTACGACCTTTGGAAGAGGTCGACCGACAAAATTCCCCCAAATCTGAGGAGATATTCTTGAATAACTTTTTTTGTGAAGGTCGGAGAGACTTGCAAGTAGGCTCTACCCCCACTAAATGGGGTAGCGCGCATCGATCGGTACCATCCTTGAGCTTCTCCGACTTTCGGAAGGGTTAGGGTTAGGGTTAGGGATGAAAGCACATAGGAGAAAGAGATATTCTTGAATAACTTTTTTTGTGAAGGTCGGAGAGACTTGGAAAGTGGTTGCATCTGGACTAATTTGGGTCCTGCGGATCGATTGGTACCATCCCCGAGCTTGTACGACCTTTGGAAGAGGTCGACCGACGAAATTCCCCCAAATCTGAGGAGATATTCTTGAATAACTTTTTTTGTGAAGGTCGGAGAGACTTGCAAGTAGGCTCTACCCCCACTAAATGGGGTAGCGCGCATCGATCGGTACCATCCTTGAGCTTCTCCGACTTTCGGAAGGGTTAGGGTTAGGGTTAGGGATGAAAGCACATAGGAGAAAGAGATATTCTTGAATAACTTTTTTTGTGAAGGTCGGAGAGACTTGGAAAGTGGTTGCATCTGGACTAATTTGGGTCCTGCGGATCGATTGGTACCATCCCCGAGCTTGTACGACCTTCGGAAGAGGTCGACCGACGAAATTCCCCCAAATCTGAGGAGATATTCTTGAATAACTTTTTTTTTGAAGGTCGGAGAGACTTGCAAGTAGGCTCTACTCCCACTAAATGGGGTAGCGCGCATCGATCGGTACCATCCTTGAGCTTCTCCGACTTTCGGAAGGGTTGGGGTTAGGGTTAGGGATGAAAGCACATAGGAGAAAGAGATATTCTTGAATAACTTTTTTTGTGAAGGTCGGAGAGACTTGCAAGTAGGCTCTACCCCCACTAAATGGGGTAGCGCGCATCGATCAGTACTATCCTTGAGCTTCTCCGACTTTCGGAAGGGTTAGGGTTAGGGATGAAAGCACATAGGAGAAAGAGATATTCTTGAATAACTTTTTTTGTGAAGGTCGGAGAGACTTGGAAAGTGGTTGCATCTGGACTAATTTGGGTCCTGCGGATCGATTGGTACCATCCCCGAGCTTGTACGACCTTCGGAAGAGGTCGACCGACGAAATTCCCCCAAATCTGAGGAGATATTCTTGAATAACTTTTTTTGTGAAGGTCGGAGAGACTTGCAAGTAGGCTCTACCCCCACTAAATGGGGTAGCGCGCATCGATCGGTACCATCCTTGAGCTTCTCCGACTTTCGGAAGGGTTAGGGTTAGGGTTAGGGATGAAAGCACATAGGAGAAAGAGATATTCTTGAATAACTTTTTTTGTGAAGGTCGGAGAGACTTGCAAGTAGGCTCTACCCCCACTAAATGGGGTAGCGCGCATCGATCGGTACCATCCTTGAGCTTCTCCGACTTTCGGAAGGGTTAGGGTTAGGGTTAGGGATGAAAGCACATAGGAGAAAGAGATATTCTTGAATAACTTTTTTTGTGAAGGTCGGAGAGACTTGGAAAGTGGTTGCATCTGGACTAATTTGGGTCCTGCGGATCGATTGGTACCATCCCCGAGCTTGTACGACCTTCGGAAGAGGTCGACCGACGAAATTCCCCCAAATCTGAGGAGATATTCTTGAATAACTTTTTTTGTGAAGGTCGGAGAGACTTGCAAGTAGGCTCTACCCCCACTAAATGGGGTAGCGCGCATCGATCGGTACCATCCTTGAGCTTCTCCGACTTTCGGAAGGGTTAGGGTTAGGGTTAGGGATGAAAGCACATAGGAGAAAGAGATATTCTTGAATAACTTTTTTTGTGAAGGTCGGAGAGACTTGCAAGTAGGCTCTACCCCCACTAAATGGGGTAGCGCGCATCGATCGGTACCATCCTTGAGCTTCTCCGACTTTCGGAAGGGTTAGGGTTAGGGTTAGGGATGAAAGCACATAGGAGAAAGAGATATTCTTGAATAACTTTTTTTGTGAAGGTCGGAGAGACTTGCAAGTAGGCTCTACCCCCACTAAATGGGGTAGCGCGCATCGATCGGTACCATCCTTGAGCTTCTCCGACTTTCGGAAGGGTTAGGGTTAGGGTTAGGGATGAAAGCACATAGGAGAAAGAGATATTCTTGAATAACGTTTTTTGTGAAGGTCGGAGAGACTTGCAAGTAGGCTCTACCCCCACTAAATGGGGTAGCGCGCATCGATCGGTACCATCCTTGAGCTTCTCCGACTTTCGGAAGGGTTAGGGTTAGGGTTAGGGATGAAAGCACATAGGAGAAAGAGATATTCTTGAATAACTTTTTTTGTGAAGGTCGGAGAGACTTGGAAAGTGGTTGCATCTGGACTAATTTGGGTCCTGCGGATCGATTGGTACCATCCCCGAGCTTGTACGACCTTCGGAAGAGGTCGACCGACGAAATTCCCCCAAATCTGAGGAGATATTCTTGAATAACTTTTTTTGTGAAGGTCGGAGAGACTTGCAAGTAGGCTCTACCCCCACTAAATGGGGTTGCGCGCATCGATCGGTACCATCCTTGAGCTTCTCCGACTTTCGGAAGGGTTAGGGTTAGGGTTAGGGATGAAAGCACATAGGAGAAAGAGATATTCTTGAATAACTTTTTTTGTGAAGGTCGGAGAGACTTGCAAGTAGGCTCTACCCCCACTAAATGTGGTAGCGCGCATCGATCGGTACCATCCTTGAGCTTCTCCGACTTTCGGAAGGGTTAGGGTTAGGGTTAGGGATGAAAGCACATAGGAGAAAGAGATATTCTTGAATAACTTTTTTTGTGAAGGTCGGAGAGACTTGGAAAGTGGTTGCATCTGGACTAATTTGGGTCCTGCGGATCGATTGGTACCATCCCCGAGCTTGTACGACCTTCGGAAGAGGTCGACCGACGAAATTCCCCCAAATCTGAGGAGATATTCTTGAATAACTTTTTTTGTGAAGGTCGGAGAGACTTGCAAGTAGGCTCTACCCCCACTAAATGGGGTAGCGCGCATCGATCGGTACCATCTTTGAGCTTCTCCGACTTTCGGAAGGGTTAGGGTTAGGGTTAGGGATGAAAGCACATAGGAGAAAGAGATATTCTTGAATAACTTTTTTTGTGAAGGTCGGAGAGACTTGGAAAGTGGTTGCATCTGGACTAATTTGGGTCCTGCAGATCGATTGGTACCATCCCCGAGCTTGTACGACCTTCGGAAGAGGTCGACCGACGAAATTCCCCCAAATCTGAGGAGATATTCTTGAATAACTTTTTTTTTGAAGGTCGGAGAGACTTGCAAGTAGGCTCTACTCCCACTAAATTGGGTAGCGCGCATCGATCGGTACCATCCTTGAGCTTCTCCGACTTTCGGAAGGGTTAGGGTTAGGGTTAGGGATGAAAGCACATAGGAGAAAGAGATATTCTTGAATAACTTTTTTTGTGAAGGTCGGAGAGACTTGCAAGTAGGCTCTACCCCCACTAAATGGGGTAGCGCGCATCGATCGGTACCATCCTTGAGCTTCTCCGACTTTCGGAAGGGTTAGGGTTAGGGTTAGGGATGAAAGCACATAGGAGAAAGAGATATTCTTGAATAACTTTTTTTGTGAAGGTCGGAGAGACTTGGAAAGTGGTTGCATCTGGACTAATTTGGGTCCTGCGGATCGATTGGTACCATCCCCGAGCTTGTACGACCTTCGGAAGAGGTCGACCGACGAAATTCCCCCAAATCTGAGGAGATATTCTTGAATAACTTTTTTTGTGAAGGTCGGAGAGACTTGCAAGTAGGCTCTACCCCCACTAAATGGGGTAGCGCGCATCGATCGGTACCATCCTTGAGCTTCTCCGACTTTCGGAAGGGTTAGGGTTAGGGTTAGGGATGAAAGCACATAGGAGAAAGAGATATTCTTGAATAACTTTTTTTGTGAAGGTCGGAGAGACTTGCAAGTAGGCTCTACCCCCACTAAATGGGGTAGCGCGCATCGATCGGTACCATCCTTGAGCTTCTCCGACTTTCGGAAGGGTTAGGGTTAGGGTTAGGGATGAAAGCACATAGGAGAAAGAGATATTCTTGAATAACTTTTTTTGTGAAGGTCGGAGAGACTTGCAAGTAGGCTCTACCCCCACTAAATGGGGTAGCGCGCATCGATCGGTACCATCCTTGAGCTTCTCCGACTTTCGGAAGGGTTAGGGTTAGGGTTAGGGATGAAAGCACATAGGAGAAAGAGATATTCTTGAATAACGTTTTTTGTGAAGGTCGGAGAGACTTGCAAGTAGGCTCTACCCCCACTAAATGGGGTAGCGCGCATCGATCGGTACCATCCTTGAGCTTCTCCGACTTTCGGAAGGGTTAGGGTTAGGGTTAGGGATGAAAGCACATAGGAGAAAGAGATATTCTTGAATAACTTTTTTTGTGAAGGTCGGAGAGACTTGGAAAGTGGTTGCATCTGGACTAATTTGGGTCCTGCGGATCGATTGGTACCATCCCCGAGCTTGTACGACCTTCGGAAGAGGTCGACCGACGAAATTCCCCCAAATCTGAGGAGATATTCTTGAATAACTTTTTTTGTGAAGGTCGGAGAGACTTGCAAGTAGGCTCTACCCCCACTAAATGGGGTAGCGCGCATCGATCGGTACCATCCTTGAGCTTCTCCGACTTTCGGAAGGGTTAGGGTTAGGGTTAGGGATGAAAGCACATAGGAGAAAGAGATATTCTTGAATAACTTTTTTTGTGAAGGTCGGAGAGACTTGCAAGTAGGCTCTACCCCCACTAAATGGGGTAGCGCGCATCGATCGGTACCATCCTTGAGCTTCTCCGACTTTCGGAAGGGTTAGGGTTAGGGTTAGGGATGAAAGCACATAGGAGAAAGAGATATTCTTGAATAACTTTTTTTGTGAAGGTCGGAGAGACTTGCAAGTAGGCTCTACCCCCACTAAATGGGGTAGCGCGCATCGATCGGTACCATCCTTGAGCTTCTCCGACTTTCGGAAGGGTTAGGGTTAGGGTTAGGGATGAAAGCACATAGGAGAAAGAGATATTCTTGAATAACGTTTTTTGTGAAGGTCGGAGAGACTTGCAAGTAGGCTCTACCCCCACTAAATGGGGTAGCGCGCATCGATCGGTACCATCCTTGAGCTTCTCCGACTTTCGGAAGGGTTAGGGTTAGGGTTAGGGATGAAAGCACATAGGAGAAAGAGATATTCTTGAATAACTTTTTTTGTGAAGGTCGGAGAGACTTGCAAGTAGGCTCTACCCCCACTAAATGGGGTAGCGCGCATCGATCGGTACCATCTTTGAGCTTCTCCGACTTTCGGAAGGGTTAGGGTTAGGGTTAGGGATGAAAGCACATAGGAGAAAGAGATATTCTTGAATAACTTTTTTTGTGAAGGTCGGAGAGACTTGGAAAGTGGTTGCATCTGGACTAATTTGGGTCCTGCAGATCGATTGGTACCATCCCCGAGCTTGTACGACCTTCGGAAGAGGTCGACCGACGAAATTCCCCCAAATCTGAGGAGATATTCTTGAATAACTTTTTTTGTGAAGGTCGGAGAGACTTGCAAGTAGGCTCTACCCCCACTAAATGGGGTAGCGCGCATCGATCGGTACCATCTTTGAGCTTCTCCGACTTTCGGAAGGGTTAGGGTTAGGGTTAGGGATGAAAGCACATAGGAGAAAGAGATATTCTTGAATAACTTTTTTTGTGAAGGTCGGAGAGACTTGGAAAGTGGTTGCATCTGGACTAATTTGGGTCCTGCAGATCGATTGGTACCATCCCCGAGCTTGTACGACCTTCGGAAGAGGTCGACCGACGAAATTCCCCCAAATCTGAGGAGATATTCTTGAATAACTTTTTTTTTGAAGGTCGGAGAGACTTGCAAGTAGGCTCTACTCCCACTAAATTGGGTAGCGCGCATCGATCGGTACCATCCTTGAGCTTCTCCGACTTTCGGAAGGGTTAGGGTTAGGGTTAGGGATGAAAGCACATAGGAGAAAGAGATATTCTTGAATAACTTTTTTTGTGAAGGTCGGAGAGACTTGCAAGTAGGCTCTACCCCCACTAAATGGGGTAGCGCGCATCGATCGGTACCATCCTTGAGCTTCTCCGACTTTCGGAAGGGTTAGGGTTAGGGTTAGGGATGAAAGCACATAGGAGAAAGAGATATTCTTGAATAACTTTTTTTGTGAAGGTCGGAGAGACTTGGAAAGTGGTTGCATCTGGACTAATTTGGGTCCTGCGGATCGATTGGTACCATCCCCGAGCTTGTACGACCTTCGGAAGAGGTCGACCGACGAAATTCCCCCAAATCTGAGGAGATATTCTTGAATAACTTTTTTTGTGAAGGTCGGAGAGACTTGCAAGTAGGCTCTACCCCCACTAAATGGGGTAGCGCGCATCGATCGGTACCATCCTTGAGCTTCTCCGACTTTCGGAAGGGTTAGGGTTAGGGTTAGGGATGAAAGCACATAGGAGAAAGAGATATTCTTGAATAACTTTTTTTGTGAAGGTCGGAGAGACTTGCAAGTAGGCTCTACCCCCACTAAATGGGGTAGCGCGCATCGATCGGTACCATCCTTGAGCTTCTCCGACTTTCGGAAGGGTTAGGGTTAGGGTTAGGGATGAAAGCACATAGGAGAAAGAGATATTCTTGAATAACTTTTTTTGTGAAGGTCGGAGAGACTTGCAAGTAGGCTCTACCCCCACTAAATGGGGTAGCGCGCATCGATCGGTACCATCCTTGAGCTTCTCCGACTTTCGGAAGGGTTAGGGTTAGGGTTAGGGATGAAAGCACATAGGAGAAAGAGATATTCTTGAATAACGTTTTTTGTGAAGGTCGGAGAGACTTGCAAGTAGGCTCTACCCCCACTAAATGGGGTAGCGCGCATCGATCGGTACCATCCTTGAGCTTCTCCGACTTTCGGAAGGGTTAGGGTTAGGGTTAGGGATGAAAGCACATAGGAGAAAGAGATATTCTTGAATAACTTTTTTTGTGAAGGTCGGAGAGACTTGGAAAGTGGTTGCATCTGGACTAATTTGGGTCCTGCGGATCGATTGGTACCATCCCCGAGCTTGTACGACCTTCGGAAGAGGTCGACCGACGAAATTCCCCCAAATCTGAGGAGATATTCTTGAATAACTTTTTTTGTGAAGGTCGGAGAGACTTGCAAGTAGGCTCTACCCCCACTAAATGGGGTAGCGCGCATCGATCGGTACCATCCTTGAGCTTCTCCGACTTTCGGAAGGGTTAGGGTTAGGGTTAGGGATGAAAGCACATAGGAGAAAGAGATATTCTTGAATAACTTTTTTTGTGAAGGTCGGAGAGACTTGCAAGTAGGCTCTACCCCCACTAAATGGGGTAGCGCGCATCGATCGGTACCATCCTTGAGCTTCTCCGACTTTCGGAAGGGTTAGGGTTAGGGTTAGGGATGAAAGCACATAGGAGAAAGAGATATTCTTGAATAACTTATTTTGTGAAGGTCGGAGAGACTTGGAAAGTGGTTGCATCTGGACTAATTTGGGTCCTGCGGATCGATTGGTACCATCCCCGAGCTTGTACGACCTTCGGAAGAGGTCGACCGACGAAATTCCCCCAAATCTGAGGAGATATTCTTGAATAACTTTTTTTGTGAAGGTCGGAGAGACTTGCAAGTAGGCTCTACCCCCACTAAATGGGGTTGCGCGCATCGATCGGTACCATCCTTGAGCTTCTCCGACTTTCGGAAGGGTTAGGGTTAGGGTTAGGGATGAAAGCACATAGGAGAAAGAGATATTCTTGAATAACTTTTTTTGTGAAGGTCGGAGAGACTTGCAAGTAGGCTCTACCCCCACTAAATGGGGTAGCGCGCATCGATCGGTACCATCCTTGAGCTTCTCCGACTTTCGGAAGGGTTAGGGTTAGGGTTAGGGATGAAAGCACATAGGAGAAAGAGATATTCTTGAATAACTTTTTTTGTGAAGGTCGGAGAGACTTGAAAAGTGGTTGCATCTGGACTAATTTGGGTCCTGCGGATCGATTGGTACCATCCCCGAGCTTGTACGACCTTCGGAAGAGGTCGACCGACGAAATTCCCCCAAATCTGAGGAGATATTCTTGAATAACTTTTTTTGTGAAGGTCGGAGAGACTTGCAAGTAGGCTCTACCCCCACTAAATGGGGTAGCGCGCATCGATCGGTACCATCCTTGAGCTTCTCCGACTTTCGGAAGGGTTAGGGTTAGGGTTAGGGATGAAAGCACATAGGAGAAAGAGATATTCTTGAATAACTTTTTTTGTGAAGGTCGGAGAGACTTGCAAGTAGGCTCTACCCCCACTAAATGGGGTAGCGCGCATCGATCGGTACCATCTTTGAGCTTCTCCGACTTTCGGAAGGGTTAGGGTTAGGGTTAGGGATGAAAGCACATAGGAGAAAGAGATATTCTTGAATAACTTTTTTTGTGAAGGTCGGAGAGACTTGCAAGTAGGCTCTACCCCCACTAAATGGGGTAGCGCGCATCGATCGGTACCATCCTTGAGCTTCTCCGACTTTCGGAAGGGTTAGGGTTAGGGTTAGGGATGAAAGCACATAGGAGAAAGAGATATTCTTGAATAACGTTTTTTGTGAAGGTCGGAGAGACTTGCAAGTAGGCTCTACCCCCACTAAATGGGGTAGCGCGCATCGATCGGTACCATCCTTGAGCTTCTCCGACTTTCGGAAGGGTTAGGGTTAGGGTTAGGGATGAAAGCACATAGGAGAAAGAGATATTCTTGAATAACTTTTTTTGTGAAGGTCGGAGAGACTTGGAAAGTGGTTGCATCTGGACTAATTTGGGTCCTGCGGATCGATTGGTACCATCCCCGAGCTTGTACGACCTTTGGAAGAGGTCGACCGACGAAATTCCCCCAAATCTGAGGAGATATTCTTGAATAACTTTTTTTGTGAAGGTCGGAGAGACTTGCAAGTAGGCTCTACCCCCACTAAATGGGGTAGCGCGCATCGATCGGTACCATCCTTGAGCTTCTCCGACTTTCGGAAGGGTTAGGGTTAGGGTTAGGGTTAGGGATGAAAGCACATAGGAGAAAGAGATATTCTTGAATAACTTTTTTTGTGAAGGTCGGAGAGACTTGCAAGTAGGCTCTACCCCCACTAAATGGGGTAGCGCGCATCGATCGGTACCATCTTTGAGCTTCTCCGACTTTCGGAAGGGTTAGGGTTAGGGTTAGGGATGAAAGCACATAGGAGAAAGAGATATTCTTGAATAACTTTTTTTGTGAAGGTCGGAGAGACTTGCAAGTAGGCTCTACCCCCACTAAATGGGGTAGCGCGCATCGATCGGTACCATCCTTGAGCTTCTCCGACTTTCGGAAGGGTTAGGGTTAGGGTTAGGGATGAAAGCACATAGGAGAAAGAGATATTCTTGAATAACGTTTTTTGTGAAGGTCGGAGAGACTTGCAAGTAGGCTCTACCCCCACTAAATGGGGTAGCGCGCATCGATCGGTACCATCCTTGAGCTTCTCCGACTTTCGGAAGGGTTAGGGTTAGGGTTAGGGATGAAAGCACATAGGAGAAAGAGATATTCTTGAATAACTTTTTTTGTGAAGGTCGGAGAGACTTGGAAAGTGGTTGCATCTGGACTAATTTGGGTCCTGCGGATCGATTGGTACCATCCCCGAGCTTGTACGACCTTCGGAAGAGGTCGACCGACGAAATTCCCCCAAATCTGAGGAGATATTCTTGAATAACTTTTTTTGTGAAGGTCGGAGAGACTTGCAAGTAGGCTCTACCCCCACTAAATGGGGTAGCGCGCATCGATCGGTACCATCCTTGAGCTTCTCCGACTTTCGGAAGGGTTAGGGTTAGGGTTAGGGATGAAAGCACATAGGAGAAAGAGATATTCTTGAATAACTTTTTTTGTGAAGGTCGGAGAGACTTGCAAGTAGGCTCTACCCCCACTAAATGGGGTAGCGCGCATCGATCGGTACCATCCTTGAGCTTCTCCGACTTTCGGAAGGGTTAGGGTTAGGGTTAGGGATGAAAGCACATAGGAGAAAGAGATATTCTTGAATAACTTATTTTGTGAAGGTCGGAGAGACTTGGAAAGTGGTTGCATCTGGACTAATTTGGGTCCTGCGGATCGATTGGTACCATCCCCGAGCTTGTACGACCTTCGGAAGAGGTCGACCGACGAAATTCCCCCAAATCTGAGGAGATATTCTTGAATAACTTTTTTTGTGAAGGTCGGAGAGACTTGCAAGTAGGCTCTACCCCCACTAAATGGGGTTGCGCGCATCGATCGGTACCATCTTTGAGCTTCTCCGACTTTCGGAAGGGTTAGGGTTAGGGTTAGGGATGAAAGCACATAGGAGAAAGAGATATTCTTGAATAACTTTTTTTGTGAAGGTCGGAGAGACTTGCAAGTAGGCTCTACCCCCACTAAATGGGGTAGCGCGCATCGATCGGTACCATCCTTGAGCTTCTCCGACTTTCGGAAGGGTTAGGGTTAGGGTTAGGGATGAAAGCACATAGGAGAAAGAGATATTCTTGAATAACTTTTTTTGTGAAGGTCGGAGAGACTTGAAAAGTGGTTGCATCTGGACTAATTTGGGTCCTGCGGATCGATTGGTACCATCCCCGAGCTTGTACGACCTTCGGAAGAGGTCGACCGACGAAATTCCCCC
Organism: Limanda limanda; assembly: GCF_963576545.1. Classification (NCBI taxonomy): domain Eukaryota; kingdom Metazoa; phylum Chordata; class Actinopteri; order Pleuronectiformes; family Pleuronectidae; genus Limanda; species Limanda limanda. The sequence goes on along the minus strand of NW_026870579.1, from coordinate 7,295 downwards.
AAATCTGAGGAGATATTCTTGAATAACTTTTTTTGTGAAGGTCGGAGAGACTTGCAAGTAGGCTCTACCCCCACTAAATGGGGTAGCGCGCATCGATCGGTACCATCCTTGAGCTTCTCCGACTTTCGGAAGGGTTAGGGTTAGGGTTAGGGATGAAAGCACATAGGAGAAAGAGATATTCTTGAATAACTTTTTTTGTGAAGGTCGGAGAGACTTGCAAGTAGGCTCTACCCCCACTAAATGGGGTAGCGCGCATCGATCGGTACCATCCTTGAGCTTCTCCGACTTTCGGAAGGGTTAGGGTTAGGGTTAGGGATGAAAGCACATAGGAGAAAGAGATATTCTTGAATAACTTTTTTTGTGAAGGTCGGAGAGACTTGCAAGTAGGCTCTACCCCCACTAAATGGGGTAGCGCGCATCGATCGGTACCATCCTTGAGCTTCTCCGACTTTCGGAAGGGTTAGGGTTAGGGTTAGGGATGAAAGCACATAGGAGAAAGAGATATTCTTGAATAACTTTTTTTGTGAAGGTCGGAGAGACTTGCAAGTAGGCTCTACCCCCACTAAATGGGGTAGCGCGCATCGATCGGTACCATCCTTGAGCTTCTCCGACTTTCGGAAGGGTTAGGGTTAGGGTTAGGGATGAAAGCACATAGGAGAAAGAGATATTCTTGAATAACTTATTTTGTGAAGGTCGGAGAGACTTGGAAAGTGGTTGCATCTGGACTAATTTGGGTCCTGCGGATCGATTGGTACCATCCCCGAGCTTGTACGACCTTCGGAAGAGGTCGACCGACGAAATTCCCCCAAATCTGAGGAGATATTCTTGAATAACTTTTTTTGTGAAGGTCGGAGAGACTTGCAAGTAGGCTCTACCCCCACTAAATGGGGTTGCGCGCATCGATCGGTACCATCTTTGAGCTTCTCCGACTTTCGGAAGGGTTAGGGTTAGGGTTAGGGATGAAAGCACATAGGAGAAAGAGATATTCTTGAATAACTTTTTTTGTGAAGGTCGGAGAGACTTGCAAGTAGGCTCTACCCCCACTAAATGGGGTAGCGCGCATCGATCGGTACCATCCTTGAGCTTCTCCGACTTTCGGAAGGGTTAGGGTTAGGGTTAGGGATGAAAGCACATAGGAGAAAGAGATATTCTTGAATAACTTTTTTTGTGAAGGTCGGAGAGACTTGAAAAGTGGTTGCATCTGGACTAATTTGGGTCCTGCGGATCGATTGGTACCATCCCCGAGCTTGTACGACCTTCGGAAGAGGTCGACCGACGAAATTCCCCCAAATCTGAGGAGATATTCTTGAATAACTTTTTTTGTGAAGGTCGGAGAGACTTGCAAGTAGGCTCTACCCCCACTAAATGGGGTAGCGCGCATCGATCGGTACCATCCTTGAGCTTCTCCGACTTTCGGAAGGGTTAGGGTTAGGGTTAGGGATGAAAGCACATAGGAGAAAGAGATATTCTTGAATAACTTTTTTTGTGAAGGTCGGAGAGACTTGCAAGTAGGCTCTACCCCCACTAAATGGGGTAGCGCGCATCGATCGGTACCATCCTTGAGCTTCTCCGACTTTCGGAAGGGTTAGGGTTAGGGTTAGGGATGAAAGCACATAGGAGAAAGAGATATTCTTGAATAACTTTTTTTGTGAAGGTCGGAGAGACTTGCAAGTAGGCTCTACCCCCACTAAATGGGGTAGCGCGCATCGATCGGTACCATCCTTGAGCTTCTCCGACTTTCGGAAGGGTTAGGGTTAGGGTTAGGGATGAAAGCACATAGGAGAAAGAGATATTCTTGAATAACGTTTTTTGTGAAGGTCGGAGAGACTTGCAAGTAGGCTCTACCCCCACTAAATGGGGTAGCGCGCATCGATCGGTACCATCCTTGAGCTTCTCCGACTTTCGGAAGGGTTAGGGTTAGGGTTAGGGATGAAAGCACATAGGAGAAAGAGATATTCTTGAATAACTTTTTTTGTGAAGGTCGGAGAGACTTGGAAAGTGGTTGCATCTGGACTAATTTGGGTCCTGCGGATCGATTGGTACCATCCCCGAGCTTGTACGACCTTCGGAAGAGGTCGACCGACGAAATTCCCCCAAATCTGAGGAGATATTCTTGAATAACTTTTTTTGTGAAGGTCGGAGAGACTTGCAAGTAGGCTCTACCCCCACTAAATGGGGTAGCGCGCATCGATCGGTACCATCCTTGAGCTTCTCCGACTTTCGGAAGGGTTAGGGTTAGGGTTAGGGATGAAAGCACATAGGAGAAAGAGATATTCTTGAATAACTTTTTTTGTGAAGGTCGGAGAGACTTGCAAGTAGGCTCTACCCCCACTAAATGGGGTAGCGCGCATCGATCGGTACCATCCTTGAGCTTCTCCGACTTTCGGAAGGGTTAGGGTTAGGGTTAGGGATGAAAGCACATAGGAGAAAGAGATATTCTTGAATAACGTTTTTTGTGAAGGTCGGAGAGACTTGGAAAGTGGTTGCATCTGGACTAATTTGGGTCCTGCGGATCGATTGGTACCATCCCCGAGCTTGTACGACCTTCGGAAGAGGTCGACCGACGAAATTCCCCCAAATCTGAGGAGATATTCTTGAATAACTTTTTTTGTGAAGGTCGGAGAGACTTGCAAGTAGGCTCTACCCCCACTAAATGGGGTTGCGCGCATCGATCGGTACCATCTTTGAGCTTCTCCGACTTTCGGAAGGGTTAGGGTTAGGGTTAGGGATGAAAGCACATAGGAGAAAGAGATATTCTTGAATAACTTTTTTTGTGAAGGTCGGAGAGACTTGCAAGTAGGCTTTACCCCCACTAAATGGGGTAGCGCGCATCGATCGGTACCATCCTTGAGCTTCTCCGACTTTCGGAAGGGTTAGGGTTAGGGTTAGGGATGAAAGCACATAGGAGAAAGAGATATTCTTGAATAACTTTTTTTGTGAAGGTCGGAGAGACTTGGAAAGTGGTTGCATCTGGACTAATTTGGGTCCTGCGGATCGATTGGTACCATCCCCGAGCTTGTACGACCTTCGGAAGAGGTCGACCGACGAAATTCCCCCAAATCTGAGGAGATATTCTTGAATAACTTTTTTTGTGAAGGTCGGAGAGACTTGCAAGTAGGCTCTACCCCCACTAAATGGGGTTGCGCGCATCGATCGGTACCATCCTTGAGCTTCTCCGACTTTCGGAAGGGTTAGGGTTAGGGTTAGGGATGAAAGCACATAGGAGAAAGAGATATTCTTGAATAACTTTTTTTGTGAAGGTCGGAGAGACTTGGAAAGTGGTTGCATCTGGACTAATTTGGGTCCTGCGGATCGATTGGTACCATCCCCGAGCTTGTACGACCTTTGGAAGAGGTCGACCGACGAAATTCCCCCAAATCTGAGGAGATATTCTTGAATAACTTTTTTTGTGAAGGTCGGAGAGACTTGCAAGTAGGCTCTACCCCCACTAAATGGGGTAGCGCGCATCGATCGGTACCATCCTTGAGCTTCTCCGACTTTCGGAAGGGTTAGGGTTAGGGTTAGGGATGAAAGCACATAGGAGAAAGAGATATTCTTGAATAACTTTTTTTGTGAAGGTCGGAGAGACTTGCAAGTAGGCTCTACCCCCACTAAATGGGGTAGCGCGCATCGATCGGTACCATCCTTGAGCTTCTCCGACTTTCGGAAGGGTTAGGGTTAGGGTTAGGGATGAAAGCACATAGGAGAAAGAGATATTCTTGAATAACTTTTTTTGTGAAGGTCGGAGAGACTTGCAAGTAGGCTCTACCCCCACTAAATGGGGTAGCGCGCATCGATCGGTACCATCCTTGAGCTTCTCCGACTTTCGGAAGGGTTAGGGTTAGGGTTAGGGATGAAAGCACATAGGAGAAAGAGATATTCTTGAATAACGTTTTTTGTGAAGGTCGGAGAGACTTGCAAGTAGGCTCTACCCCCACTAAATGGGGTAGCGCGCATCGATCGGTACCATCCTTGAGCTTCTCCGACTTTCGGAAGGGTTAGGGTTAGGGTTAGGGATGAAAGCACATAGGAGAAAGAGATATTCTTGAATAACTTTTTTTGTGAAGGTCGGAGAGACTTGGAAAGTGGTTGCATCTGGACTAATTTGGGTCCTGCGGATCGATTGGTACCATCCCCGAGCTTGTACGACCTTCGGAAGAGGTCGACCGACGAAATTCCCCCAAATCTGAGGAGATATTCTTGAATAACTTTTTTTGTGAAGGTCGGAGAGACTTGCAAGTAGGCTCTACCCCCACTAAATGGGGTAGCGCGCATCGATCGGTACCATCCTTGAGCTTCTCCGACTTTCGGAAGGGTTAGGGTTAGGGTTAGGGATGAAAGCACATAGGAGAAAGAGATATTCTTGAATAACTTTTTTTGTGAAGGTCGGAGAGACTTGCAAGTAGGCTCTACCCCCACTAAATGGGGTAGCGCGCATCGATCGGTACCATCCTTGAGCTTCTCCGACTTTCGGAAGGGTTAGGGTTAGGGTTAGGGATGAAAGCACATAGGAGAAAGAGATATTCTTGAATAACGTTTTTTGTGAAGGTCGGAGAGACTTGGAAAGTGGTTGCATCTGGACTAATTTGGGTCCTGCGGATCGATTGGTACCATCCCCGAGCTTGTACGACCTTCGGAAGAGGTCGACCGACGAAATTCCCCCAAATCTGAGGAGATATTCTTGAATAACTTTTTTTGTGAAGGTCGGAGAGACTTGCAAGTAGGCTCTACCCCCACTAAATGGGGTTGCGCGCATCGATCGGTACCATCTTTGAGCTTCTCCGACTTTCGGAAGGGTTAGGGTTAGGGTTAGGGATGAAAGCACATAGGAGAAAGAGATATTCTTGAATAACTTTTTTTGTGAAGGTCGGAGAGACTTGCAAGTAGGCTCTACCCCCACTAAATGGGGTAGCGCGCATCGATCGGTACCATCCTTGAGCTTCTCCGACTTTCGGAAGGGTTAGGGTTAGGGTTAGGGATGAAAGCACATAGGAGAAAGAGATATTCTTGAATAACTTTTTTTGTGAAGGTCGGAGAGACTTGGAAAGTGGTTGCATCTGGACTAATTTGGGTCCTGCGGATCGATTGGTACCATCCCCGAGCTTGTACGACCTTCGGAAGAGGTCGACCGACGAAATTCCCCCAAATCTGAGGAGATATTCTTGAATAACTTTTTTTGTGAAGGTCGGAGAGACTTGCAAGTAGGCTCTACCCCCACTAAATGGGGTTGCGCGCATCGATCGGTACCATCCTTGAGCTTCTCCGACTTTCGGAAGGGTTAGGGTTAGGGTTAGGGATGAAAGCACATAGGAGAAAGAGATATTCTTGAATAACTTTTTTTGTGAAGGTCGGAGAGACTTGGAAAGTGGTTGCATCTGGACTAATTTGGGTCCTGCGGATCGATTGGTACCATCCCCGAGCTTGTACGACCTTTGGAAGAGGTCGACCGACGAAATTCCCCCAAATCTGAGGAGATATTCTTGAATAACTTTTTTTGTGAAGGTCGGAGAGACTTGCAAGTAGGCTCTACCCCCACTAAATGGGGTAGCGCGCATCGATCGGTACCATCCTTGAGCTTCTCCGACTTTCGGAAGGGTTAGGGTTAGGGTTAGGGATGAAAGCACATAGGAGAAAGAGATATTCTTGAATAACTTTTTTTGTGAAGGTCGGAGAGACTTGGAAAGTGGTTGCATCTGGACTAATTTGGGTCCTGCGGATCGATTGGTACCATCCCCGAGCTTGTACGACCTTCGGAAGAGGTCGACCGACGAAATTCCCCCAAATCTGAGGAGATATTCTTGAATAACTTTTTTTTTGAAGGTCGGAGAGACTTGCAAGTAGGCTCTACCCCCACTAAATGGGGTAGCGCGCATCGATCGGTACCATCCTTGAGCTTCTCCGACTTTCGGAAGGGTTAGGGTTAGGGTTAGGGATGAAAGCACATAGGAGAAAGAGATATTCTTGAATAACTTTTTTTGTGAAGGTCGGAGAGACTTGAAAAGTGGTTGCATCTGGACTAATTTGGGTCCTGCGGATCGATTGGTACCATCCCCGAGCTTGTACGACCTTCGGAAGAGGTCGACCGACGAAATTCCCCCAAATCTGAGGAGATATTCTTGAATAACTTTTTTTGTGAAGGTCGGAGAGACTTGCAAGTAGGCTCTACCCCCACTAAATGGGGTAGCGCGCATCGATCAGTACCATCCTTGAGCTTCTCCGACTTTCGGAAGGGTTAGGGTTAGGGTTAGGGATGAAAGCACATAGGAGAAAGAGATATTCTTGAATAACTTTTTTTGTGAAGGTCGGAGAGACTTGCAAGTAGGCTCTACCCCCACTAAATGGGGTAGCGCGCATCGATCGGTACCATCCTTGAGCTTCTCCGACTTTCGGAAGGGTTAGGGTTAGGGTTAGGGATGAAAGCACATAGGAGAAAGAGATATTCTTGAATAACTTTTTTTGTGAAGGTCGGAGAGACTTGCAAGTAGGCTCTACCCCCACTAAATGGGGTAGCGCGCATCGATCGGTACCATCCTTGAGCTTCTCCGACTTTCGGAAGGGTTAGGGTTAGGGTTAGGGATGAAAGCACATAGGAGAAAGAGATATTCTTGAATAACGTTTTTGTGAAGGTCGGAGAGACTTGCAAGTAGGCTCTACCCCCACTAAATGGGGTAGCGCGCATCGATCGGTACCATCCTTGAGCTTCTCCGACTTTCGGAAGGGTTAGGGTTAGGGTTAGGGATGAAAGCACATAGGAGAAAGAGATATTCTTGAATAACTTTTTTTGTGAAGGTCGGAGAGACTTGGAAAGTGGTTGCATCTGGACTAATTTGGGTCCTGCGGATCGATTGGTACCATCCCCGAGCTTGTACGACCTTCGGAAGAGGTCGACCGACGAAATTCCCCCAAATCTGAGGAGATATTCTTGAATAACTTTTTTTTTGAAGGTCGGAGAGACTTGCAAGTAGGCTCTACCCCCACTAAATGGGGTAGCGCGCATCGATCGGTACCATCCTTGAGCTTCTCCGACTTTCGGAAGGGTTAGGGTTAGGGTTAGGGATGAAAGCACATAGGAGAAAGAGATATTCTTGAATAACTTTTTTTGTGAAGGTCGGAGAGACTTGAAAAGTGGTTGCATCTGGACTAATTTGGGTCCTGCGGATCGATTGGTACCATCCCCGAGCTTGTACGACCTTCGGAAGAGGTCGACCGACGAAATTCCCCCAAATCTGAGGAGATATTCTTGAATAACTTTTTTTGTGAAGGTCGGAGAGACTTGCAAGTAGGCTCTACCCCCA